>NC_059500.1:68530825-69154277 GCF_018139145.2 Gymnogyps californianus | reverse complement strand
TCCTGTCCAGGAGAGTCCTGTGAAGTAGTGAGCAGTGTGGTTGTCTGTATCTGCTAGTCTAGGATGAGCAGCAACCAGAAGAGTTTGTGCAAGGTGGTGATTCACTGGCACTTGAGCAGATGCAGTGGCTAGCTGCATCTGCAAGCAGAAGGCTCTCCCGCTGCCCTCCCTCCTCTCACACTTCCCACCTCTTTTCTCCCCTCTCTCTCCTCTGTGGCTGTATGTTTTTACCCTCTCCCTGGGTCTGTTGCCCACCAGACCTTCCTGGGAAATGATCTAACTCATTAAAACAGCACAAAACCACCCATATTTTTTTGCTGGATTTATTTTCTGTCATTGTAATAAGTTAAACTGGCTCACAGAGAGGACCGAAGTGTGCCAAAGCCAGCAGCAGATGTGCAGAAGGAACACATGGTGGGGATTGGAAATGAAAGCAGGGAAAGATGTGGAAAAAACAGAATAGTAACTCACCATTTTGGGCAGTTTCAAGCTGCTAAATTGGTTCGCCATGTCTTGTGTCCTAAGATCAGAACCTAACTCTAAAGAACATTAATTGTTTGTGCAGTGATGACCTTTATGTACACACAGGCTGAAATGTCTATGCTCCAGACAAGTCTGATTTATTACCTATATACTACTACAGCTCTCTGAATTCTGAATTATAATAACATGAGCTCTTCTCTTCCAACCCAGTTCATTCAAACCAGAACTCTCACAGCCCTTGTTTGGCACAGTTTCTGCAGCATATGGATTCTAGTATCTAAGGCAATAATCTTCTACGACATCCCCTGAGAGAGAATCATTTGCATTACAGTTAGCACAGCATTAATGCTATTTGACATATTTCATAGAGACACATCCCAAGGCATTGTCATAAATCCTTGAAACGTGACAAATACATTAAAAGCAAAACAGGCAATTAAAACGCTTTAAAAAAAAAAAAAGTGAGATGGCATTAGCAAACAGAAACAAATCCAAAAACTCTCCAAGTCAATTTCACAATTCAAAACCATAATGACAAGATGTTCTTTCTCCACTCAGTTGTCACTGGATCCTTGGCATTTGCAGCAGTCACGGAGCACAGACTGTCTTTAGGGCCGTAATACATAATGAACTTGGACAATGAAGACACAAGACTATTTAAAGCTTGGTAAACTATTGAGTAACCTTAGCATCAATCCTATAAAAGGCTGGAAGTCTACAGGGAAATATCACTGATATAATTATATTCTGGCTGACCTTAGTGTGAAGTAGAATACAGACAATACCATTCATGCTGTCTCCAGACCAGGCACAATATCATTAGCCCGGCAAGTGAAGCATTGCATTAATCATTCTTGTGCTAGAATTATCATTTGGTGCAAGACAAGAAATGCCTTGCCTTATGGCTAACCCTTTGTGTCTCTCAAACTACTCCTCTTTTACCCCCCAAAACATCATTTTTAAGCCTTAAGACAGTTTATTTCTGAATAGATAGTAGAAAAGTTTATCAAGAACTTGAAGTTGCTATAATAAAACACATTTTTAACTGCAAAATGGTTAGTAGATTGTTGCCATTTTCACTAACAGTAAGGGAAAATCAGCCCCATCTTCTCTGTAAGTTACACTCTGTCCCTCACTACCATGCAGTCAGGGGAAGTAATTGGGGAGGTCCCTCAATCAGGCCTTTTATTATAATTTATGTTGTTGTAGAAGTGCCTATCAGTCAGACTGGGAATGCGCTAGGTGCTGCATAGTTCGTCATCACAAAATTACAGTGTAAGTAGATTATCATGCAACTGCACATAGCTTTAAGTATCAATAACACACAAAAATAGGAAACTATCTAAATGGTCCAGAGCCTAAAAAAGTTACTATAAGTACCCTATGAAATCAAAGAAGAATCAACCATGCACGGTCCCACTATTGCAGAGGAGACTGAACATCCATCCACTGCAAACCAGTAAAGTGCCATGGCACCTGTGGACTGGCAGTCCGAGGAACAACACAAGTCCAGCTCTAACCTCCCTCTGTTTTGCACCCTGGCGGTTCAGCCTCTTTGCTTTTGTTACTGCTGAAGCCAGGATTAATAAAAAAGCAGGATCCTGTTTCCAAATGAAAGAAGATAAAGTCTTTAGGCTGAGGTACCTGAAAATGTGTGCTAAAAAACTATTATACAGCATCTGCCAAAGCAACATTTTTGCCTTGCTGAAATGCTTCTTGCAAGAAGACATTCCATCCATATAAACTCATTTGAATATGATACCCCTTACTATCAATGATTTTACTACCCATTAGTTAAGTGCAGACCCCCACCACCACTTTCTTTGCTAGCTGTGTCTGTCCTCTTTTACGTTTATTTGCATGTTTTGTTTGTGAGCAAATTCCAGTATATCTTTATCTTAAGGGTTATTATAGCTAATGATGTACTTACAGAAAGTGAAAATGCTATCTAAGCTATTAAAACAGCTAACTGCAAGATCAAGACATATGTTTGGAGAGATAAAATATTCTTCAGAGTTCCCGTATTCTGGGCCAGCTATTAAAGGGCTCAACTCGATTTTAATCATTTCCTTCATAGGCAAATGACCACTGACAATGTTGCACAAATCGGTCATAAAACTTAATAGGAGCATGAGGATTTCAATCAAAAGCAATAGAATATGTACAGAGGTGATGAAAGCATATGAATTACATTATCAAAGAGATCCATAGTAACTAAACCTGAAAAGTCCCAAAGACAGGCTCTGACTTAGCTAAATTGGCTCCGGGGTTGCTAACTTCTGAGGAGTGGACATACGCATCGCTCACACAGATGGAGTAATGTGACCCAAGATCTAGGCATCTTCTTAAGGAAAGCAGACTATGCCAATAAAGTGCAGGGTTTGAAAGTCACCATGTAGTGATGCTGTGACATGAAGCATTTAGTTTTCTGAGGACAGTGTTAAACTGTTATCAAAATAGATGTAGTATCTGAGATACAGTTTTCAGATAGGGGTGCTGCTTTTCCATGAGGGCTTCACCCAGGCTCCACTAGGATACATTCATGTAAATTTCCCCAGCAGTGGCATTTTCTTGCTGTTACTGGAATGGATCAGCTCTGGAAAGTGAAAAAAATTCAAAAGAAAATATAAGAGGGCATGGCAGGGTGAGGAAGGAGAAAGTGAAGTGCCCTTACTTCTGTAGGAGCATTCCCACAAAAAGCCAGCTGTTGATGTGTCATTGAAACTAGGGGCTGTGTACGATCTCACAAAGACTTTCACAGGCAGGAGCATGCCAGAATTGGCCAAAACTTGCATTCAGATCCATAAGCTGATTTTCAGTGTAAGAACTGATACCCCAAAATCAGCATGACTGCAAAAGTGGAGACTGAAAATTTGTGATCAGAATTAAACCTTAGCAACATCAGTTTAATTATAGAGCAGCTCTTCCTACTGAAGCTGGGTACTCAGCTGTGGGGTAGTGTATGTGACACCAGGACTGGCCTGAGATCTCTGAAAAGTCTTGTTCAGAGGAAAGAAACTCTGAGAGAAAAGATAAGGAAAAGACGATTGTTCTTCCAGTAAGTGCTCTTCACAACTTTGTGCCAGCCCCTGTCAGTACATTCAAGCCTTGATTTATATGTCTTGAAAACGCTGAGCAGCTCCCAAAGCAGGCTGTGTCCCTGGAGAGGACTAGATGGGTTAAGATTAAAATTCCTCAGCAATATTCAGCCTTTTTAGGGAAAGAAAAGCAGAATAGCAAGGCAGAGTGAGAGGAGACATACAGTAGCAGACAGACTGACTGACTGCTTTGGCTGCTGAATTGAGTGGAAGTGCATTTTCCCCGGTAATTGCTGGATATCTGAGTATTTCATCTAACATGAAGGTAAGACAATTGCTTACTTAATTTGTACTGATGAAGAGAATATGGCAAGTGCAATGAAATATTAATTTATATGGAGAAATGGTTAGCTGAAAATGTAATTGGGCAGTATTACAGGAGAGAAGAACACTAAAAAACAACAGCTTACACAACAAAGCTGAGGAAAATCAGTGTGACACTCTCCTTTATTTCTTAAGCTGACTAGCGTAAAGATTGCAGGAAGTTTGAGCAGCTGCATGAGCTAAAGGAAGAAGTAGAAATACAAAGTAAGTTTGCTTTTGCTCCTCCTTTTTCAGGTGCTGGGGATTTTTCTGTTGCTGGAAGTTTCAGGCTTCTTTTCCATTTTTGCCAGGTGAATATTTCTGTAGTATATTACGTGCTGAAGACTAAGCATGTATAATTTAACAGACAACTTCTGGTGCATGACGTGGGGCAGGGCTTAAAGGGATCTTCCGATGTATTTCCTGTATTTCAGTGGCAGTCAGCGCTGCCACTGCCATCAGTGGTGACAAGAGTGAGGCATTATGGTGTCCCTTATCTCTGCCCAGAGGAGTCAGCCGCCCTTCGGGAAAAGAGCACACAGCGGTGGTGTGAGCCACAGCAACGCACATCTGTGAAACACAGCACAGTTTACCCCAAGCCAGCCCTGATCCTGGGGGCAAGTAGCACACTCAATGCCTCCCATTGGCAAACCGGCTGTTTGAGAGCTGCCATGGGAAGGTCCGCTGCACACGGTGGCACACACAGCCCCTGGCAGCTCCCTGCGGATCTCCAGATACAGTGTGGCCTCTCCCTGCTTTGCAATGTGAAGCTGGTCTTTGAAGCTTGTGTTACGGTTGCACAAAGTCCTTGCTGATCTTCAGGCTAGGTGAACGTATCTAGTTTCTTCTTTTCAGTGACCAGAAAGCCCAAGCTGGGACTGATTTCATTCTTACACATAAAAAGTAAATCCAGGTGGTTTTAGAGGGAGCCTGATCATACCCGTAATTGTTCCTGAAGGCCTGCTTTGCTGTTCAGGAAAGTTTTGCACTAATGCTTATGGATGGAAATCCCTGATGATTTTTCTCTCTCTTTTTTTTTTTTTTTTTAAATGCAAAAATACTATGGGAGCAGCCCTTCCCCTCCAGTCCATTGCCGCTGGAATTCTTTTGGCCCTTGGTCCGAGTGCGATGGCTGTACTCAAAAACAGGTATAGACAGACACACCTTTTCTGTACTCATGACTTCATAAGCATATGCTTTTTTTCCAGTGTATCTTTAAAACTCCAAATCACGTGTCAGACAAAAGCCCCAGCAGAACGAGAAGGTTGAAGAACAAAGAACTCAGAAGGGAAATCCTCCAGTCTGTCCCCAATATATTCCCTTTCAAAGCTATGATATTCATGTTGTAAAATAATTTGTACACTTTTTATTTTGGTGATAGTTCCAAAAAGCTCAACTGAACTGTTCAGTAAACTGAGACATTCCTCTGCTGATGCTGGTTTGTACCAATTCCACTGATTTTTCATTAGTGGAGTCACATCTCAAGGAAAGAAAACTTAGTTGCAAAGTATTATCCTCAATGAAAACAAGTTGATGATTCCTACAGTGCAACTCTATTGATGTGCAAGACACTTGCTTTTGATTTTCCTGCTCATTTACTTCAATGTTGCATCAATTAGGGAGGGATTAGTCAAAATTAAAGATGTGCCATGAGACAGTACTTACTCTTTTTTGAAGCAAAAAGTAGCCCACTTGATATTAGATTTTATCATCTTCCTTAATGACATTGTTTACTTTGAAGAACTTTAGAAATTCATATCAGGCATGATTAGTCCTATTAAAAATGCAAAACAAAACTGAAATTTGTCAGCAGCTTTCTCTTGGTTTCAGTTACATATTAGACTTTTGAACAAACCAGCAAAGCTTATGCATCAGTCTAAAGACCTTATAGATAAAATAGCTGTCTTTCTATTAACTTGAGAGTTTGTTACCATATTGTGGTAGTATCTGGTGTGGTTGTCCTCTGAAAAAATAGTGAATGTCTCATTTCCTTACAGCAGTAGAGTAGTAGCATTGTCTTGACACTAGTAAACTACTCCTGCTTTGCATTTGGATTTTCTAAGATCTCCCTTGATTTGCATTCAGATTCGGAGACGGACAGTAGCAGTTTATGGCCAATATGGGGGAAAACCCTGCTCAGGGGATGCCTTTGAAACAAGACCATGCACCCCCACAAGGGGATGCCCAACAGAGGATGGCTGTGGTGATCGGTTCAGGTGTTTCTCAGGTACCATCCAAGACCTTTTTCACCATTTTCTGGTCATAAAGTTAAGAAGACAACCTTGCTATCTTTGAACTTTAGTACATGGGCAATGGCTTTGCAGAACCCTTGACCTACAGATAAATTTGATTTAGGAGAATGTTTCCTTTTTTCCAGCCTTGACTACGCACGTTTTTAATTTCATCTGGAGTGTTCCAGAGCTTTGGAGATAATATGCTGTAGTCCTGGTAGCCTCTCTAAGTCATTCTGCCTTACTAATTTGCCCCAGAGTAGTTTTTTTCATTACAAGAAGGTAATTAAGGAATGCCACCTTAGATGTGATTGTTCGAAGCTGCTCTAGGCTATATCCAAACCTCTTGGAAATCACCTGGGTCATGGGAACTAATGCTCCATAAAACAGTCCTCCAAGCAGCTTCCATCACCTTCACAAAAAAGCACGTTATCTCAGTAGGTAGATGTTTATCACAGAGGAACATGATAAACATGTTTTGGTGTTACCAGAGAGATAATCACAGTTAATCACAAGTGATAGGGTCAAAGGATGAAAGCTCAGGATCTAGAAGTCAACTGTTTTATTAATATATTGTAAGCCTGGAATGGCTGTGGTTCCCTCAAGTATACTATACACTATTTCTTTATGTCTACATTCACTGTTTTTTCACAAGCCCTCCTGGGCACAGACTGTTCATTGTGGGAGAGAACAAGCTAATTAATGTAGTACATAAGTGAGACTTTTGCTTTGATTTTAGGTGATTTATTTTTAAATGAAAAACACTTCTTTCCCTGTGCATTTTTGTTCTGATTTAGGTCAGTGCATTAGCAGATCTCTTTTGTGCAATGGAGATCAGGATTGTGAGGAAGATGGTGCAGATGAAGATCGATGTGAAGAGAAGACGACTGTATGTGATATTGATAAAACACCTCCGAATTCAGAACTTACAGGAACAGGGTAATGTTCTGTGCCAGGCTAAGCAGTACTGGTGCCAAATGCATTTACGTTTTTGTTGTATTTACAAGCTCTGGCTGTACAGATAGGCTTACTGGGCCTATGGTAAAATGTCCCATATGCAAAAGCATTCAGTACAACGGCCTCCATCATGGCAGTGGCTTCAGTACAGGCCCTTCAATCTGAAGCACAGAATAAAGCTTTTTATCTTTCATTCCTGCTATTGAAAAACATCTTTTAAGATAGGAAATGAAACGTCAACCAATAACACATGATCATCAGCATGGAAAAAATGAGCCAGCAATGCTCATTCTTTTTGTTCATTGCTGTTGCATTCAGTACTGTGGATCCATATGGATTTCTGTTTATACATCCCATCTACAACCTAGCAAAATAATTATCTTAAGTTTTTCTAGCATAGTTGTATCACTTGGTATGCGATATAATTCAGATATAGTACAAAAACATTTGGGGCTGGATGCCCTGTTGTTTCTGTGTTGCATTAATTGCTGGAACAATAAAACTTAATAAAATCAGTTATGATAGATATGAATGTCTTAATGTTAAGAGATATTGATATGTGTTCATTTTTGTTGACAAATCAAGAGCAACATTTTGCTTTCCATAGTGTAACATGCTGTGCACCCTGCAGTTCTGCAGGTACAGAAGTCTATCAGTTGATATCGCCTTTTCTTGGGTAAATCAGTTTATGATCTTAATCTGCAGATACACCATTCAGTTATAATGGCTCTGTAATTTTTGCCTCCTGTAAAATAATTTGCTACCTCTCTGTCTTAATGGTCTTTCATGTTTTTCTTCTCGTAGTTTTGATGTCGTTACTAGTGAGACTAGGAGAAGAGTGATTCATACAAAAAGCTTTGGAGGACAATGCAGAAAGGTCTTTAGCGGCGATGGAAGAGAATACTACAGGCTGAGTGAAAGCATTCTTGCTTATACTTTCCAGGTATGTTTCCATTAAGCACAGCTTCATATTTAGAGTCATGATTAAAACTGGGAGAATGATGCAAAGCTTGTGGGGTCTCTTGGCAGGTAGGTTTCCCTAAACGCAGCTGAATGACACCTGTTCCCGCTCTGTAGTCGCTTATCATTTTGAAATACAAACTGGTCTATATCTTCCTAAAATGAAAGGAAAAAAAATTGTAATTCCTTCGATGTGATTTCTAATTCTCTGACAGTTAGACTGAATGTAAAGCCATCTCCTTAGCATAAGTAGTGGCCTAAATCACCCTAAGAAATATTATGTGCACAAGGCTTTGGGGTGCTTCGTGGAGATCTTCCAAAGATATGCCTTGTTTGAAGTCACTGTCTCAGAGATTTGGTTTGTCTCACATTTATCAAAAGCATGCTGAGCAATCTTTAATGTACTTTACTTCATAATGTAAATACTTAATATACAACTATATTAAAAAAATATATATGTAATGCATTTCCAATAGTGTTCAGTACTTGTTGTGAAATCTGAAATGGATTCACCCTGAAAAACACATCAGATTTTTTGCATCAGGAAGGACTTGCTCTACTCTCTAAGTTATCATTTTTAACGTCCTTCATGAAGCATTTTATACAGAATTCTGTCTTTCATCGTCTAGGTTAAAATTCAGAATGATTTCAGTTATGAGTTTTTCAACAGCAGCTGGTCTTATATGAAACACACAGAGAAGTACGAAAGATCAAACAGTGGACACAGTTATTCACAGAATAAAATTCTGCAACACAGTCAGAAGGTATGTATAAGTTGTTACTGTGGCTTAGTATTTTGCACAAACATTTTCATCTTTTTTTTATGTGCTTTTATAGTGAGATGTAAATATTTATTTTATCCAGATATTTTTGGCACAAAGTACATGACAGAAAAATCCCATAAAACCTTTACGAAGAGATCACTGGTTTGGTTATCAATTAAGAAGGGTGGGCTGCTGTTTTTACTTTCTCCATTTTACCTCTTTGTTAGTAATTTATTTATTTACTAGCTGCTTTCCTCCCTATTTGAGGAAGAAAAACTTTGGCTTCTTCTCATAATTAATTAATCTTTTCCATTTTCTTCTAATGATTTACTGCCCTTTTTTTTTTCTATTACCTCTGTCAGTATGTTGGAGTGAAAAAATTGAAGTAATTCTGCCATCAAAGTTAATTTATTTTAGAATACATTTTCCACTAGGAGAACTCCATTAAGAGAGAGATCTGGTGTCTTAAACAGCCAGGAGGTCACAGTGCTTATGCCTTTGATTTATTTAAAAAGGAGCATTAGATAAATAATTTGAGAGTAACTCTCAATTATGAAGTGTAACCTCTATCTTATAGCCAATAAAATCAAGTAACAAATTTATACATTTTATGGCCCCCAAGCTGACAGAGGACAAGCTCATTTTCCCACACTAACAATGGCATATTTTGAGACCTAGTTCAAAGAAAAAGTTTAAAAGCAACTTCGAGAGGCTGAGGTGAACAATATTGTATAGGCATATAGGATTTTATAATTCAGCAGCATCCTCAAAATAGCTAGAACCCCTTACAAAGAAAGGCTCCTTTAGACAAAACAGGGTGCAAAAAAGACCTCTCTAGTGCCTCTGATTTGCTTTCAGACAAGGCTTGTTAACCTGCTACTGCCAGGCTTTTGGTGTTGGAAACCACCATTAGCTTTGAAGAGTGATATTTTCCTTTCTTATGTGTCCTTATGCTAGTTTTCAGGTACACAGGAGGAAAAGAAAGATGTTGCAGCAACTATAAATAAAGGTCCAAAAGATATTTCCTACCTTCAGGGTATTCTTTTTGCATTCACCAAGTTGCTTAGACATATCTAACAGCTCTGTAAAGCTATTGGTTAGTAGCCAATATAATGTGCATGTCATCTGGCTAGTAGGAACCACCCTGATAGTGACATGGAGCATGACTGACGTCTTTTCCTTCCCCCAGAGTAAGCAGCTGATGGTTGTTGAGAACAGTGTGGAAGTTGCTCAGTTTATTAACAACCGCCCAGACTTTCTCACTCTTGCGGAGCCTTTCTGGAAGGAACTGGCCAACCTGCCAGTCGTCTATGAGTACAACATCTACCGAAGACTTATTGAACGTTTTGGGACTCATTTCTTACACTCTGGGTCTCTAGGAGGACATTACAAAGTTATTTTTTATATGGATACTGACAAAATGAAAGCAGAAGGTAGAGTACTAGAGTACTTGTTACAAGAAACAAAGTGAATAAACAAGAATAAAAATTTATGTGCATATTCTCCCTTAGGTATTTAGTCTTAGCTAATATCTAAAATCAAGTAAGAGATTTCTACTAGTCATTATATTCTCTTCACGGGCGAAAGAAAGAAGATTAGAAAAAGTGCTCAAACCACAACATAGTTCCAGATCCACATCTGTGACCTGCAGTGCTCTGGGTAGCAAAGATTTTATAGTTGGTTCAGGACCTCATCAGGCTAAACTTGAATTCTAGTGCCAGTCTAAATCTCAAATAATGTTAAAGCTTAAAAGTTACTTGGAGGTGAAGGCTGGGTAAAACTGTGTAAAACAGTATAAATTACAAACAGAGTAAACACCAGAGTAACATGTACAATGGTACTCAGCGTGGAACAGTGCTGTAGAATTAGGGACTGCTGAGAAAAGAGATGAAAATAAACTTTTTCCAGACACACCTCCCATCTCTCAGCCTCCATCCATAGGCTTTAGCAACACGTGGATCTTCCCACAGGACATGCTAGTTAGTTGCTTTCTAATTTAGGCACAGTACTTCATGACATCTCAAGTCAATGGGAACTTGGAAATTAATCCAACACACTTTCTCTGTACAGTATTGTTAATGGATCGATTATCTGCAGGTATGAGCATAACAGACATGTACGAGTGCACCACATCAGGCTGGAACGCATTCATTGTGAAAAAGAAGAAAGTAAAGTGCTCCAAACTGGATGAACTGCTTCAGACTTCTTCAGGTAAATGTTCAACAGTGACTCGTACAGTTGTCATGTCTCCATCTTTCATCTCTTCCTAAATAGCTGTCAAAATGAGGAGCAGGTGTTGATAGCTTTGTTGAACTCTATCTTAACATGCTGAACCCAGACACCAAATGCCTGGTTTAAAAGGCTCTCCAACAATCATCAGTCATTGCTAATGCTTTCCCAGTAACTAGTACTTTTCTGGACATCCTAAGTCAGGGCTGCCAAGACACCTGCAAAACGAGATACTTCTTATATATTATCGATGTGGGAGCTCTTGATCCAGGCACAGATGGTTGATCTGCACTCATGAGTCCTTTCACTACTTGCTAGCATAGTTTTTGCATGTATTGTTTCTATTTTCATTTGTTAATATAGCAATGCTGGTATTTTCTGTATTTCCCATCCTGAATCTACAGGAAGCAGTGGTAATAAGATTAAAGGAGACCCTTACATAGAAGGAGGAAGCCCAGGTGCTGTTGCTGGCCTTAGTTATCTAGAGCTGAATAATCCTGCTGGGAACAGTCAGAGATACTCCTTTTGGGCCAGATCAGTGACAGACTATCCCAGAGTAATTAAACAAAAGGTAAGGCTATTTTCCTGAAGCAGAAATGAGCAGATGGGATCACTTCAATGGGAGAAATGATTAAGCTATAGCTGGTGATTAATCAGGCTGTAGTCTGCAATCATTTTGTTTTCAGATCACTTTATAAAAAAGAAAACAAAAGTTCAGAGGAAGAAAATGTCATGAAGCTAACGTAATCAGCTGTATCACAAATCTAAGTCCTTTGGCAGGTCAATACCTATAATCTTACCAGCCTTCAGTGACTTTAGTGGAGTTCTGCTTAAGAATAGAGGGTCACCCTAGCATTGGAGAAAGCCCAGATTTCAGAGAGCCCCTTTCCTGAAATGCATATTGGCAGGTCTGTATGGTTGCCACTCAGCTTGCCAACTTCTGTGTATCCCTTTTATCCCTCCTCTTTCTCTCTGCATCCAGAAGTTTAGCATAACTGGAGATTCTGGAAGCCAGATACTTCAAAGTTGGCAATGGCTATATTCACTGCTGTCTTGTCTAAGTCCCTTTTGGGAACTGCCCACATGCTGAAGAATAGTATAAACCCAAAAGATTTCTGTCAGGAAGTTTTCAATTAAATGTAAAAGCACAGAATGTCATAAAATAGGCAACAGAAATGCAAAAAGTTTTCACTTATTGTTACCTTCAATCACTGTTCAATGAAATACCATAATGGGTTGTTTAAATGTCCAGCTTTTTAGGCTGGAAATAGGTGGGTGAGAATTCGGGTTGCTGTACATTGGTGCTCAAATATGTTTCAACATGACTAATCTACCACTAGCCTTAAGGGATTCTGTTAAGCAGAGCTGACGTTTCAGAAAAAGGCTAATATTAAATACTAACATAAGATTTTAGCTAGCTTGCTAGTAAATTAGAGCATCTGTCAACTCCCATGTGCAGGAGCATACATCACAAATTATTTTGCATGACGAAATGTGCTTATAAACTCTTATATCCCAATTATAACTGTTTAATATAAATGTTTCTCTGCTATGTGTAGCTAACACCATTATATGAGCTGGTAAAGGAAGTGCCCTGCTCCTCAGTCAAAAAGCATTACCTAAAACAAGCCATTGAAGAATATATGGCTGAAAATGATCCCTGCAAATGTCAGCCTTGCCAGAATGGTGGTGAGGCGGCCGTGGAAGGAACTCAGTGTGTGTGTTACTGCAAGCCTTACACCTTTGGAGCAGCTTGTGAGCTGGGAACTCTCGTGCAAGATCAGCCAGGTCAGCACTCTTTAAACCTGTGAGACTTTAGAAGTGGTAAAGTGTGCTCTCCTGCTTCCAGAGTCTGTTTGTCCAGCTGCACAACCTGAATGAGTGGCTGATGTGCAGTGGCTGCTTGGGTCAGATATCGCTGCAGACGTACAGCATGAGGAGGGTCATGCTGAGCCTGAGTCTTTGCTTAATGTGTCCAAACAGTACTTAACAAAGAACTGGTTTTATTGTTAAATGCAGAGGACAATACTAACCACTCAAAATGTAACCTTCTATGAATAAGTATATATACTAAATGAATAAGTATTGATAACTTCAAAAATATTTCCTTTTTAGTTTTGTAATTAGTTGTAGCTGATAGCTATTTTTATGTTCTCTCAGATTCTGATGACATATAGACTCCATGGAATTATACTTATGTAGAAGGCAAGTTTGGGAAAGGTGAAAAATTAGATCATTGCAATCTGGAATTCTCTATAAGGGCACAGTTTGGACCATCACTAGCTTTGAAAAACCCATGCCTTTAAAACACTTACAGAGTGGTTTAATGTGAAATATTCCCAAATGCTGCATAGGTGTTGTTGATGGACACTGGAGCTGCTGGTCTTCCTGGAGTCCTTGTTCAGGGGGAAGGAAATCAAGGAGTCGAACCTGCAACAACCCCTCCCCACGTGGCGGTGGGAAGGTCTGCATAGGAGAGCAGCATGAAAGCAGACCATGCGAAGATGAAGAGTTACAGCATTTTCGGTAAGCAGAAAAAAAACATTTGGAGCACGACTACAGGAAGATTTAAAAATTTATTTCAGAAGGGTGCATAAGCTATTGAATTCAGGGAGAAGATCACTTACTGAGCTTTCATATTAAGTTGAAACAAAATGAAATTCAGAAGCTGTGAATCTGATACAAGGTGAGAGTAGGAAATGGGGTAAAAGCCAGTAAACTTGACACCATTCTATTTAGCACTCTCTCAGATAGCCTGGCAGTGCCTGATTTAAGTATAATTGTGATGTAAATGGGATGCATAATAGTCTTGAAAATGGGCTTCACTGAGAACTGTAGAATTTTGAAAAGAAGGGAGACTAAATTCAAACCAAATCGTACTTTTGTTTTCTTCATAGCTTGATTGAACCACACTGTTTTGATTTATCCATAACTCCTACAGAATTCTGTTCACCTCCTCCTCTCTTGGAAAATGGATTTGTTCAAGTAAGTTATTTCTAATACTCTGTTATATGTCCTATCCCTACCTGCAGTGTCTCTATTACAGTTAATACAGATATTCACTTGCAAATTTGTATTTATCTTGGTAAGCTCAGTATCAGAGCTACTGTATAGCAGCTCTCTCAGCATTGCTTCCTGGCTGCAGTTTACATGACATTAGGGAAGAGTTCTTACTAAAAATAAAAAATAATAATAATAAAAAAAGCCCCACCCCGAAACCAGAACAAAATCTTTGCTTTTCTGGACCATGGTACCTACAGAGAAAAGTAATCTACTTGTCCTTTATCCTGTACACGTATTAAAAATTTTCCGAGCCACATAAGTTACATATTGAAGCACAGGAAACTAGAGAAAAAACAGCACAGAAAGTAAACTGTCCAAGGTCATCCAGCAAGGCCATAGCAAACTTATAGACAGATTATAGGAATCTTCACTCTACACCCTGTAGCTCACCATTGCACTTTCTTGTTCCCTGGTGAATCTATGATATGGCAAGGTATTTGGCTGACTGTAACTTGGGCCTATTTAACGAGGGAGACTAAATTCCTCCCTTGGAGGAATGGATTATGCCTTCTCCGTATTACGAGGCTGTCTAGAGTCTTTTTGCTCAATGTATAGATAAAAAGATTAGTTCAAAATCCATTAGTTGCCTCTGCACAACTGCAACCTGAGGCAAGATCCAAAATTTTGTACTCCCTCTTTGCCAGTGATTTTTGGGGGGGTAATCAATAGTTGTCTCCTATACTGATATTTTTAGTTCACAAAGTAAAGGTAAAACCCTGCAATTTGTGGAGCAGTCTCAATTTTTCATAAGATCTCTCCTAAGGAGAGAGTGGGATATAAAATGAGAAAAGACCTGTGTCTTCAAGTCCAGCTTTTTTGAGTGACCATATCACATTAACCTTTAGCAAGCTGATAACATGCCATCCTATGAATTAGCAAAGCCATATACTTTCCACTGATCCCCCCAGAAGGCTGTTCAAGAGCTTATGTTCCCCCTCTAATGCTTGATAACAGCCATATTTGCAGTTAGTTTATACACTGGCAGGAGAGCGCTGTTCCATCACTGACATACCACTGCCAGACCCCTGCCGCAGGGTACATTCAACTTTAACCCTACCTTTGCTAAGTTAAGATAGCCCAAATATTCAATATTCTACCAACTTATTTGCAGCATCATCTCCATTTTGATCACATTTACTGACTATTGATAACCAGAATTGCCCCCAGTATTCCAGACACTCTCATCGGTGCATTGTAAAGTGGCATTAATACTTCTCACTGTCCTCAGCTAGTGCATCCCAGAATCAAAGGGAGTTCAACACTGTTGGTCGTTCTTAGATTGTATATCCAAAATTTCACCTGTTCCTTTTCTTTCAGAATGCTGAAAACTCATACCCTGTTGGGAAAAGCATTGTTTATGCTTGCAGACATGGATATTCTCTTGTTGGTGATCCTGTTGCTAAGTGTGGCAGTAATTTACAGTGGCAAGTTGGAGACAGATATTGCCAGGGTATGTCTAACTGATTCTTGTTTTGAAATGCAACTCCATTCCTGAATTCCAGTGAAACATCTCTGAACATCTGCTTTCCAACAACAATGGGGGAAAAATACACACCTGCATTTCCCAGTTCCCTAGACATAATCAGGTCTAAATTGACTTTTATTTTGAATCTACATATTGTAATACTGAAATAGAAACATGCCCATAAAGTCTGGTTTTAAGGAAGGCTGGAAGTGAGGGAAACTAAATTCCTGTCCAGGAATTACTTCCTGTGGAAACAAACTTCGTTGCTTAATTCAGTCCTGGGGCTATAGCCAAGAACCATGGGAATGAGTCTGTGTCTAAAGCCAACTGACGAAAAGGTCCAGCGGGCAGCAGTGGGCAACCACAAAGTTCTCAAATAACTGCCTTGTCATAAGAATGCAACTCCAAGGATCACTTTACGTCTTGGATGATGTCCCCACTTCACTCTTTTCCTCTAACGTGGTCAGTAACCATTAGGGTTTCTTTTTTTCCCTGCACATTTTATTTGTGAATCAACTTTGAGTGCGATCATATAGACTTTGGAATTTTCAGACCTGCGGTTCATCACCATCCTTTCCTCCCGACCAGGACTGACTGCCCACAAATGCTAGTCCACACTGTTTAAACGCCATCTCTTTGTGTATCACTGCATGGTCTCCCAGGGTCCTGTATGTACGACCTCTCTCTACAGGGATGTTACTCTCTAGTATGAACCCTCAACAGAAGCATGGGTCCTAAGAACAGAAAAGCCCTCTTCAAGCTAGGGCTGGACCTGCAGGCAGTAGGAGAAGATACTGTCACTCTGTCCTTGGTATTGCACATGTTTGGCTGGTGTGAGTTAATATCCTGTGCTAACATGCTTAATATGCTTTACAGGAAAATCAGCTAATCTTACTGTTCAATTTGTTAAGTAATTTAGGAGAAGATAAAATATGTGACTGCTTTCTGCAATCCACTGATTCACTGTGGCTCTCTCAAATGCTTCAATCCTTAGAAACTGCTTGTCTCATGCCCGACCTGGAGGGGGGTTTGCAGGGAGAGCCATGGAAACCTGTGTATGAGATTGGTGAGAGAATAACTCTGTCTTGTCCACACGGCATGCACTTAGAAGGGGCACGCTCCGTTTTGTGCGAGCCCAGTCTCAAGTGGTCTCCTGACATGAAGACTATCCAGTGCAAGAGACCAGGTAAGCCATTGCAGCCCTCCAAGTGCAATACAGGAGTTTCTTTCTTGGACAGACTATGGCTTGTGTAGGTAAGATATAGACACAGCTATAGCTCATATAGCGATAGAGAAGCCATACTTGCATCACCAGCAGGAAGCACAGAAAAAGTGAGCATGTGTTTTCTGTGGGCTGTTCAAACCAGATGCCTTAAGACATTTCTTGTGAGGATGCCTCACGGCTTTTTGCTTCCCATTCCCCTATTGATATCAAGTATTGTTACTAACAATGTTTTAAGAGATTGCCTGGGATGTGTGCTGCCTATTCTGCCATCCAAGTATACTTCACTTCCCACCCATGTTGTATAACACCACCACCGTGTAAGCTGCAACTTTAAGAGATACAGCTTTTCTATCTGGAAGCTGTTCAGTGCACCACAGCTTCTCATGGCAGAGAGGGACAGCGCTTGATAGCTCCTTCTGCTCATCAGACAGTCACATAGCTGATATGGAGTAAATCTCCAGGAACTGGAAGCAAGGGGGAAATGCTGCTTCAAGTTCATGGTAACAGCTGTTTAAGCTCTGGGTTGATACTGGCAGGCACTGGCAGAGAGGGAAACAGGCTATAGCATACAGCAGCTCTAAGTCATCTTTTCCAGCTGTGGAAGGCAGACAAGGCTTTCTCTTGAGCACTGCCGTGATGCTGGTCAGTGACATACAGACATCCAAGCAGCTTGCTGCTTCAGGCCAGTCACATCCTCACCCAAGGTCCCAGATGTTCTCATATCCCTGGGGAGAGACTAGGCATGTCTCCTACATTTCATGTCTGTCCTCTCCTTATGAGCCAACTGCTGCCTGAGGTTGCCTGACCTGAGGGAGGAGGCAGGTGACAGTCAGACTTAGACCTCAAAAGGCAACGGTCCTGTAAGATTCCCAGTGTAAGTCACCTGCCACTGTCGTATCCACAGACACAGGAAGCATAAGGATTTCAGAAGGAATAACATCACTGTACATAAACAGCTTACTGCTGCTGAAGTACTGTTGCCAATTACTCCTTAGGCTTAGCCTTAGTGACTGATTTTCATGGGTTTTTGTTACATCATGTATTCAAATTCCAGTAATAATTAGAACCAGTTTCAAATGCTTCCATCTTTAGAAACAGTTTGTGCCTGGCTGTATGGGAGCATTACATTAGTACAAAAGTTAAAAAAGAAAAAAAGGGACAACAATTAGATTAGAATAACAATTAGAACTACAGTTAAAAAGACAAGGAATATGAGATAAGAAGGGTAAAAATTAAGAAGATGATATGTATACACAGACACAGTGGCACACATACGTTTGGATGAGAGTATTTTAGTCAGCAATAGGGTCGGTAACAGTCAACTATACAACCAACAGCGCCGGGGTGGAGGCAACGCAGTGATTTTTGGTGGAAATTTCCCCTCTGCAGGAAGACAGGTTTATGCCTGCTGTCTGTATTGCAATGCACTGCAACTCTTTTTTTTTTTTTTTTCCCCTTCTCTGGCAATTTCTGCCTGCCTACTTTGCTCAGCAAGTCTTAATCCATAAGGGAGATTTTTAAAAAAAATTTTTTTAAAGGCAACAATGTTCAGAGGTATTAAAGTTTCATGTTAAAGTAGGAAACTACAGACACCTAATCTAAAAAACAAATCAGGATAAATCTTTCTCAGAAAGTGTGTCCGTATGGATTTAGCAAAGTCTTGCTTTTACTTGATACAGTAATCTCCAGAGCAATGTTTAACAAAGGCCTATTTCATTTTCAAGCTTGGAATACAACTCAGCACTCAAAGAACAGTATATGTACAATCACAAAAATTCCCCAAGAATCATTATTGCTTTTATTTTTAAAGTTAGTGCAGATTGAGGACTAATGATGGAACTTGTAGTTTTCATTACCATCAGTGTATAAAGATATTCACGTTCACATTTCTGCATAGGACTTTGGAGCCTTAGGTTTTCTAGTGACAATAGTGAAGACAGTAACTCTGAAACCTAATGATAAAGCTGTTGCCAGCTATGATTCAGCACTGCTAAGTTTAGCAGAAACTAACAGCTCCTGCAGAAATGAGATGAATATTTAAGCTTGAACATAGTACCTGTCTCCTTCCATCTGACTCATGACCCATGGATAAATTACTGGACAGTAACCTTGCAAGGTGTATCATATCTTTTTAATAGTGCTGATTCCTTCCATTCAGTAGATACTTTTATTGAACAAGCGGGATGTGACTTTATGTCATGGTTGTATAATTCAGTGCCTTTTAAGCTCAACTGATAGGATAATTTCAGAGTAAACCTTTAACAGCCCTTGTTTTTCTGACCCTTAATAGCACTGTCTGTGTTCTCCTACTTCAGTGCCCAGTGTGAAACCAGAAGTGACAGAGCCTAAATGTCAGCCATGGGAGAAAGTGCATCAGTCACAATGTGTGTGCAAAATGCCCTATGAGTGTGGGTAAGTTCAGGCTGAATTTGGCAATGACTTTCTCACTTTATTCAAGACCAATTAAATTTCTTAAGTCTTCAGTCCATGACAGATGAGAAAGCTTTACTCATATGAGAAGGAGGCATTGTACTTTATTTGCTTTACAGCTCAATCAATGTCCTGTTCATCACTTACCTGCCTTGTCAGAGCTGTCAGTGGGTTTTAGCAGTGATGGAATTTGGTTGGATGACAGAAGGTGAAGGGATAATTTCAGCTCCACTTGATCTGTGAAATAGATGGAAAAAGATGAAATGATATTTTGAAGATTTAGAAGATTGAGGAAAAGTTAGAACAGAGGCCCTTGGGACATAAACCATCAAAGCAGTAAGCTAGTGAAATAAAGCAGATTTCTTTTCCCTGCTGAGAGACTGAAGAGTTATGAAAGGCACAATAATCTAATCTCCCATTTACACAGCAGTTTGCACAGACCAGTCACATCACCTTTCCTGACCTCATAACTTGCAGACCAGAGTTTATTGTTTCCTGTTTGATCTAAGCCTATATTCTGCAATAAGCAATGCAGGAGAAATGTAAGGAAATGAGTAACTCTCTCGGTTCTTTGCTAAACATCGAGGTAACAGAACCAAAACAGAGGAGTGACAAGAAGACACCTGAGACCACCTGGCACTGAGGGGCAGATGTGCCAAAGAGCGCAGCACTCCAGCATCTGGGCTGGTTTGTGTAGACTGGATGAAGTCTCATATATAGTCAACACAGTGGGTGTGAGCTCTGGATATGAAATCTGGCCAGGTTCGTGTCACAGCAGGAGCTGAGCAGTTTGGAAACTCCAGGATAACAGACCAAATTTATCTTATCCTCGTGTACTAGGAGGAAGAAATTTTGCAGTCATCTCAAGTGATTTCAAGGTAGCAGAACTTCTCAGTGGAGGATGTGTACTTTCTATCAGCCACATAGTTCAAGAGTGCCCTGCATGGTGACTCTGGTTCTAAGCTAAAATTAGCACATTTTAAACATCTCAAAATTAAAATTAGTGAGCTTAATTCAGGTTTTGTAGATCCACTGGGAACTTCCCTAGGGTCTGAGGCCATTGTCTTGCATGCAAGGATAAGTGCCCAGTTTGTAACAACTCTGCTAAGACCCTATTCCTGTCCTTAAGCACCTAAATGTTTTAAATAATCTCATCCTACTCTTTGTGTCTCAATACTCATTAAAGTGGGGCAACAACCCCTCCTCTGGTTCACGGGTGTGTTGATGTTACTTACATAGAATACAAGGGGAGTCCACAATGCTAGGGAAGGCCTTTGCAGAGTCACAATAACCTTGGAAGTTACATTAACTACATTCAGTTATGCATTCAGGCTTCAGTTATAATTAATCTACTACTTGCCTGTTTCTATTTTTTGTGATTATGTTCAAAATGGCAGGAAGATAAATAACAGTCATTTCTGTTACCTCATGCCATCTTTTCAGACTGTGTTGAAATAACGCATCTAATAATAGAAAGATAAATCATCAGCCGTCAAAGCAGACTAATCTGCCAGCCTGTTAAGGCTGTAGGAGTAAGGCATGTAAGCAGATCTTGGTCCTTCCTCAGAGAGCAGAAGTAACTTGGCTTGCTTTGCTGTGGCAGTGACTTTTCAGCAGCAGCCTCTGCTCAGAAGAGAGCTGGGAACAAGACTTTATGTGGGAATTCAGGAACACCATGGTTTCAGACCCACCCTACATCCTTTCAGTTTCTAGGAGACTAGCAACTGAGACTTCCAGGGACAGCACGAGAAACCCACAACAGGCTGGTGAGGGGTAATTTGTCCCTCACGACGTGGTGCCTTAGGCTACACCTATCCTCATCAGTTAGAGCCAGGGAATGATCCTGGGCACCAGAGCTGCTAAATTGCTAAAGCAGCTCCAGGGAGAGCTTTGGCAAGGGCCAATTCCCAGGCACAGTGCAGGAGTTACTAGGGTCAGGGACCATTCCTAACAGACAGTCTGATGTGGTCCCCGTCTTTTGGGGGCAAATAGAATTGGCCATAGTGCAAGGAAGGGGTCAGAGCACAGTTAGTGTGTTAATACAGATGAAACCTCAGCCTCCAGTAGCTAAAGGCTATCTCCACAGTGAAACATGAGATTTGATGATTTTTAAATACTATCTCCTCTTTTTTCCCCCCACATTTATTTGCATAGCACCTAAGTCTCTCCTAAGAGTTCTTGGCCTGTGTTATATTAAAACTTATGGTCTTGAATATAATTTTAAGAAGTTAAAATCATTTCCAGCATGCTGAATTTTTCACTTTTTAGTTTCACCAAAAGTTGCCTGCCTCTCATTGTAGGTGAAAGGGAGAGAAGGTATTCGCTGACTTATATCTGCTATTTCATTTCTCACAATATGTGCTTTAACTAAAACCTCGTTCTTACCCAAGCCTTCTTTTTCAGGTAAAAGGTATTGAATTTCTCACACTGACTTTACACAACGATTCTTCTTTGCCTCTAATAATTTTTATTGCACTGCTGTGGTGCTCCCAGGCCTGTAATATTCTTTCTCAGCAGTGAGTGCAAATTATTAATTTCTCTTACGAGTACAGATTCTCCATCCTTTTTCTTATGCATCTGAACATGTTGTTTTCCATTGGCTTTCTCCCAGTTGACCCAGCCATAGCAAATATGTGAAGCACTCTCAAGACAGCTTGCAGGATTATACTGTAGCTAGAGACTGGCAACATGGACCATGAACTCCCTGGGTTCAACCTTCGGCAGCTGGTTAAATCAGCCTCCCTCCCCTCTTTTGGGTTGCTAAAGTGGTGTAAAGCAGACAGATTAGTGCACTTGTGTCTGGCCTTCATCTTTTCAGCTAAATTAAGCTACCTTGTGTACAAGTTTTTGACCTTAAGACTCAGATATTGAGATTTATCACTCAGGCAAATAAAGAAGGCCTCTGAACAATTTTAAACATAATAAACAACTTAATTACAGATTAGATACTTTCCCTGGATCACACTTTGTTCTTCCAAATTTAAGATGATATTTAAAGATTAAGCTTTTCTTATACATCTGTCTGTAAAGATAATATTCACATCATAAATCAGTGCACCACTATCTCATAGGCTGTGCAGCCAGACAAGCAAACAATATAATGCAGACAAATGCAAAGGCTTCCTTTGTCAGCTGCTTGGTGCTGCATATCCATTGGGCTGTCCTCTTGTTGTGCCTCAGAGTGAGAGGGTTAACCTCATTCTTTATGTTAACAAAAGAACATTAAGGAAAATTCAGGCAACAAGCTTTACTAGGGATTTAGTGGCTGGTATTTTGACTAAGCACAGCAGTTAAGGGACCCATTGCAGTTGAGGATGCTAACTTAAGTAGGAGACATAATACAGTTAATAATCTTTGAAGACATATTCTGTTGCAGGTAGATGCAGCAAAGTTTTCAAGCTCAGCTGATGAACTCTGTGCCAGATTTTAAATATCCTAAAGGTGCACTATATTACAGGTAGTTTAAACTTTCTGTAAAGCCAGCTCTTTTAAGAGGCTTCAAAATCATCTCTTGAAGAACCATTCCCAAAGCTTGGAGCAGGCACTTTTCCTCAGTACCTTATTTATAGATCTACCAAAAAATACTTCCTAATTCCAAGGAGAAAAAAAAAAGAAAATTACCTTAACACTTGGCCAGCAAGTGAGCAAGGTTTGAGTCAGGACTTTCTTACTAAACCTTCCCTCTTCCAAATTCCTCTTCCCTGCTCTGACAAGCCACTTTCACAGGGACTGTTACCCTCCCCTTCAGGCAGCCTCATGAAGCTCATTAGGGCCATTTGCCTGTTCCTCATCAGCCTCTCCTCCCCACCAAACACCTGTTTAGCTGAGGCTGACCCTCAGAACTGACCCATCAGACACTAGAAGTTTCTGTGGGAGTGTTTGTGAGCAGAAAAGGAGGAGCTGTGCTGAAAATAAGCCTTTGGAGCTATATTTCAAAGCTTTCCATCTCCTGGGAGCATATCTCTGCTCTCTCATATCCTGCTGTAAAGTGCATCCAGGAAAGCACAGGCATGCCCTGCTCTGGAGAGGCACTTTTTTTGTTCACTTCACACAGAAGCCACTGATTGCATTGAGAACAAGTGGAGAAGCCTGGGTCTTGAGATTAAAATCCAGAAATAATGGAATGGCTTTTTCCTGCCATCCTACACTTACAGCATGAAACACAAATGATGACAACTTCCTGGAACCGTCCCCAAAGCAAACACTGTTTAAGATTGTCCAAGAATTGTTATTACCACTTTTACAAGGTAATTTTTGTGAGTGTTTTAGAACAATATCTGAATTGCCAGAAATAAACAAGGAAAATCCCTGAATAAATAGAGCAGATTTTTCTTAAAATTTCTGTGGAGGTGTATGCGTATTTCCAGAAATATCTTTGGTGTCTGATGTTGGATCGTAACATTTCATTTAGTAAAAACTGAGGCTTTCAAAGGACAGCAGAGGAAAGGTCTTTAAGTATATTCTAATGTCTTACAATTAAGAAATACTTATAAAATATTTTAATATATTTGTATGTGTGTATATATCATTATATGTATATGAAATATTTTCTATGTGTGTACTTAGGTGCATGCATGTGTAATATATTTGAGAATAATTAAGATCTGAACTCTTTTTAACTAACGTCTCACTCTCCCTGCTACTGAGGTCAATGGCAAATACCCAGTAATATCCCTGTCCTTCAGAGGGGACAGGTCCTGGCTCTGCTGAGGTGCAGTGTCCTGTGGAAAAGGAAGGAGTCCGAATTATTCATATGTCTATGTCTCGAGTTCCCTTGCTGCACTCTTGGGATGTACTTCAATGAACAGGGAAATTGGAACTGGACCCTGAATGTTTTCCACTCCCTCAGCTCTTTTTAAAAGGTCTCAAGATAAAGCACTTTTAAATAGCGCAATCCCTGCTTTTGTTTTCAGTCCTTCCCTGGACACCTGTGCTACAGATCAAAGAACCAAGAGAAACACACCTTTAACTGTCTGCAAGATGCATGCCTTGGAGTGCATGGGCAGAAAATATTCTCTTACTAATGCAGAAAACTGCAAAATACCTCAGGCAGCTGAAATATCATGTGGATCGTGCCGTTCATGGGAAAAATGCAATGGTAAGAGATTCTTCACAACTGTAAGCAAAATTTTTTATATGACCAAAATGAAATCTTTATCCCTAGTTATGCATTAGCTATAGGTCTGTCCCGGTATGGTATCTCCAGACCCTTCCAGAAGCACCAGGCACTGCTAAGCTAGTTCAAACCATCAGCCCAGTGTTTGGTGTCCAAACATGGCAGGAAGGTCTAACCATGGAAAAGAAAACACCACAGGATATCATAACAAAATGCACTATCTACAGGAAAAGCTTATTCTTAGTCCCTGTTAAGTGAGTTACCCTGTTGGTCCTCTGGAATTTTTGGGTGAAACCCTTGCCCTACTCTTTTTTCACTGTATCCACCTGTTTTAAATTTCTTAACACAGTAATTGTTGGAGTCCTTACTGCCCATAGGAATAGCTAATCACTTCCTGAAAGTCACTGGCAAGGAATTGAATGTCTTTTTCTATACTATCTAGGAAAGCTGCTTGCTTACTTTTGTTTGTACTTCACTGCCTATCCCCAGTTTCTCATATTATTATCGAAGGTAAATGTCTCTTCCCTCAGAGTAAATAGTCCCAGTCTTTTGCAATCTGTCTGCGGTGGAAGTTTTCCAATTCCCTGATCTAACTTCCCTGAGTGTCCTACACTACACTGCATTTAATGGAGGATTGCCGGAAATGGAAAGATAAAGAAGTAAATTAGGTTTTTAGAAGTACCCCAGATAGAGGCACAGTTATTGTCATATTTTGAAAATAAAAAAGATTTCTTGATAGGACTTCATCTGTTTTGTCTAACAGGGTTGAACAGACAAAAATAATAACAAAAGAAATATAATCAAAACTGGCTGAAGCTTCAGCAGAGACAAACACAGGCAAAAAAAAAATAAACATACCACACCAAAACAAAGACACAGTTATGAAAAATAATTCTCAGATGGGACATTATTCTCTGATTATTTAGCTGTTGTCACCGATACAACTACGCACATTTATTTGTAGGAGTAGGTCCTTTGATCTTAGTGAAACTGCCTCTATGTAAATAAAGATAGCAGTTGTAAGTGTCTGCATGATCAGTTTGTTACTGTCCAAGGACAGATCTCTTATCTTATATGTTGTATGGACTCTGGAGTAGTAGAAACAGGAACAGGTTCAAGCAGTAACATCAGAGAAGGCTTTGAGAGCAGTGTCTCAGGCACCTTGAGCAAGCTTTTCCCACAAGCACAATCAGCCTCTCCAAGCAGCGAAAGCCCCAGCAGTGTACCACTTGTTTCCACTTCCAGTTTTTCTACTGAACCTGAATATCAGCTAATGTTACTTCTGGTTAGGAAAAGAATCATAGAATCATAGAATGGTTTGGGTTGGAAGGAACCTTTAAAGGGCATCTAGTCCAACCCCCCTGCAATCAGCAGGGACATCTTCAATTAGATCAGGTTGCTCAGAGCCCTGTCCAACCCGACCTTGGCTGTTTCCAGGGAGGGGCGTCTACCACCTCTCTGGGCAACCTCTTCCAGTGTTTCACCACCCTCATTGTAAAGAATTTCTTCCTTATATCTAGTCTGAATCTACCCTCTTTTAGTTTAAAACCATTACCCCTTGTCCTATTGCTACAGGCTCTACTCAAAAGTCTGTCCCCGTCTGTCTTATAAGCCCCTTTAAGTACTGAAAGGCTGCAATAAGGTCTCCCCGGAGCCTGCTCTTCTCCAGCCTGAGCAACCCCAACTCTCTCAGCCTGTCCTCACAGGAGACGTGTTCCATCCCTCTGATCATTTTGGTGGCCCTTCTCTGGACCCGCTCCAACAGGTCCATGTCTTTCTTGTACTGAGCACCCTCCAGAAAATTGCTGTCAATCCTACAGTTTTGCTGGAAACACTTTAGTCTGTTTTTTGTTGAGTTGGATGCCATCCTGAGTGTTTTTCCTGTGTGCTTTTGCTTAGCGCAATCCAACAGCTGTGTTTGTGACGAAGAAGGGCCGTGTGAGGAGGGAGGCATCCAGATCTGTGCTGAAGTGAGCGGCTCTGCTACCCGCCGGACCATGACCGAGTGCGAGGCTGGGCGGCTCAAATGCCAGGGGCAGACTGTCACTCTTGTCAGCATAAGGCCCTGCGATGCATAGAGCAAATAAGACATGTTATGGTTCATTTTGCTTACTGCCATGGGATATGTCAAAATGTGTCAACTCTTGGGCAGGACATGCTTCGAACCTTGCTCTACCAAATGTAAGCTTTGCTGTCAAGTCCACTGTAGCTGATGAGACTGTGTGCCTTGACTCTGGTCAGCTCTGAATCAGGGCCTGAGGCTCTTTGTTAGGCAGAGCTGCACTTGCCACTGCCACTCATGACAGGGCTCTTGCTTAGGCCCTGGACTTAGCACTGGCAAGTTTACTTTGCTTTTCCATCAGAATTAAAAAATATTGCTGAAGTGCAGTTGCCGAAGTAGCATTTATAGTGATGGATTACAGTGTCTGACATTGTAAATACATTTTTCTTAAAGCCACACAAACATATGCATGCACTGAGTAGATTTAAATTGAAAAAAAAAAAAAGAATAAGCTTTACAGATTAAGAAGTGTGATTCTTCTCCTTTAATAAAGTAGCTTCTTCCTACTGTGCCTTATTCAGTTGAGTAAACAGTATGCACAGCACTGAGCCTGTTGTTGAGCCTTGTTGTGGTTTAACCCCAGCCAGCAGCTAGGCACCACATGGCCACTCGCTCACTCCCCCCTCCAGGGGGATGGGGGAGAGAATCAGAAGGGTAAAAGTGGGAAAACTTGTGGGTTGAGATAAAGACAATTTAACAGGTAAAGCAAAAGCCGTGCGCGCAAGCAAAGCAAAACAAGGAATTCATTCACTACTTCCCATCGGCAGGCAGGTGTTCAGCCATCTCCAGGAAAGCAGGGCTCCATCATGTGTAACGGTTACTTGGGAAGATGAATGCCATCACTCCAAATGACCTCCCCTTTCTTTCTTTCCCCAACTTTATATGCTGAGCATGACATCATATGGTATGGAATATGCCTTTGGTCAGCTGGGGCCAGCTGTCCCGGCTGTGTCCCCTCCCAGCTTCTTGTGCACCCCCAGCCTCCTCGCTGGTGGGGTGGTGTGAGAAGCAGCAAAGGCCTTGACTCTGTGTAAGCACTGCTCAGCAGTAACGAAAACATCCCTGTGTTATCAACACACTTCCCAGCACAAATCCAAAACATAGCCCCATATTAGCTGCAATGAAGAAAATTCACTCTATGCCAGCTAAAACCAGCACAGCCTGAAGCTCTTAAAGGTCAAAACAATGTACATTAATAGTAAAGCCAGCTTAAAGTAATGAGAAGACTTCTATGCTTGCAGCTTCTCGTACACAGAACCACTTCATGAAAAAACACCCTTTTACATTCTCATAACTATCATCATGTGCTACATTTGAAAGCGCAGGTAACTTGGTTGCATTTGTCACATGCATTTATGTTTGTGCCAAGGCCAGTTTGCTTATAGACCATTGCATATAGAGGCCTTCCACCACAGCAAAACTTTCTCAAAGGCAGCTATTAGGGAAAGTGTAACTTCACAGAAATGGAGACGCTCTGCATGCAGTTCCCTGGAGATACTTTTGGACAATCTCCTAAGACTGTTCCTGAATAAAAGAAGTATCTTGCACTCTTTCCTTATACAGCTAAGCATGCTGTTTAGGGTAGTCAGAGAGTGACATCTTTGCTCACATATGGTGTACCTTGCAAGTCCGTTCAGGTACCTGTCCTGGCAGTCCGATCCCTTCTGACTATTCTCAGATGCAAATGAGGACAAAGGGCTGGATAGCAAGTGGGTGATCAAGCAAGTGCAGTACTATCAGCAGGAAGCCTGTATGCTTTTTACATGACAGATCTTATTTCTTACTATCTGTTGTGGTTTAACCCCAGCCGGCAACTAAGCACCGCACAACCGCTCGCTCACTCCCCGCACCCAGTGGGATGGGGGAGAGAATCGGAAAAAAAAAACCCTTGTGGGCTGAGATAAAGACTGTTTAATAGGACAGAAAGGAATGAACAATAATAGTAATAATAATAATAATAATAATAATACAATGACAATAATAATACTAAAAGAATTAGAATATACAAAACAAGTGATGCACAATGCAATTGCTCACCACTCGCCGACTGATGCCCAATTAGTTCCCGAGCAGCGATCCGCCCCTCCCAGCCAACTCCCCCCAGTTTATATACTGGGTATGACATCATATGGTATGGAATAGCCCTTTGGCCAGTTTGAGTCAGCTGTCCTGGCTGTGTCCCCTCCCAGCTTCTTGTGCCCCTCCAGCCTTCTTGCTGGCTGGGCATGAGAAGCTGAAAAACCCTTGACTTAGTATAAACACTACTTAGCAACAACTGAAAACATCAGTGTGTTATCAACATTATTTTCCTACTAAATCCAAACCACAGCACTATACCAGCTACTAGGAAGAAAATTAACTCTGTCCCAGCCGAAACCAGGACACTGTCAATAAATACCTACCAGATAAAACATCTCTCTTGGTTGTCATGTTTGTATCCCTACCCTCAGCTGGAAAAGCTTTGCTTTCCATGGTGCTGGCCATGAGGATTAAGCCAGAACAGGAGTGGCATGCTTTCCCTTGGAGACTCCCTCTGCTGGGGGCAGCTATGTTGGAAGGGAAAGTTGCCACTGCACTAACTGAAAGGACCTCCTGACCTTTATGCTCTCTGGAACTTAATGGCACTTTTTTGGTTTTTGAGCAAACCGTAGATTTTTGTGAGTAGCTTATTGACGAAAACAAGTAGAATGAAACCCAAAGGAATTTAATCAGTTATTTGCTCTGTATTATTGTATATATATGCTCAGGAGTAGCATGTCTGGAGAGTAACCGGATGTCTGCCCCTTGGTTACTCCCAACTCTCTTGCCCACAATTTCTAGCCTTTTTCTGGAGGCAACTGGCACAACATGTGATTAGACCATGAGCCCACTGGGTAGCAATAGCTTCCATAGCTGCTGGAGGCAAGAGAAAATCACCTAGAAATTTCCTGAAAGATAGTACAGAAATAATAGTGAATTGGTGATTCATGTCTTCAAACATAGGGAAATGTAGAAAACCAGCACAGGGCCTCATGAAATGTTGAGAATTCCTGCTTAAGAAACAATTCAAAAAACCAATAAGGTTGCCTGATAGTCATCTCAATACATCAGCAGGAACAGATCTCCACGTCCATAAAATAAATTAGTCTGAGATAAGACAAACAAAATATTAGTGAAGGCTGCATTTCAAATGCTTCATCCAGTCCCTGACATCTCACTGTTTATCTATATCTGACCCATCTAAATCTTCACAGGGCTCCTTTTTCTCTCCTTTTTCTTTCTAATTACCCACTCCATCTTTTCCCTTCCTACTTCTCAGCCCAGCCAGCTCCTTCCCTGTAGACACCTCATAGACCCTTTCCCTCCTAGCCGCCCGCCTGCGGGTGTCCAGCAAGGGTCTGCTCCCCGTCATGCTGTGACACCACAGTCCTTTCCCTGCCTGACTTCTGCCACATACTGTTTTCAGTCTTGTATTATTTGCCCAGGTCAGAAAGTACTTCAGTTCCATCATCACTCCTGGAAATCTGAGGACATCTTACAGCATTTTAGAATAAACATGATGCCTTTTTTTTTTTTTTATAACAACCAGCTGACTGTCTAATGCTGCTGTGAGGGAGAAAAGAAGTGAGGTGAGTAGGTAGAAGTTCTCTTCAAAGCAATATGACTATTTAATGACGGAAAACCAGGTTCATGTAGGACCAGTGGCTGGGACGACAATCTGTCCAATTGTTCATTCATCCCTATAGTGTGCACATCTACTGGCCACACTTTGGCCCTTTCAGTACAGTAGCATCCCCAGTCACTGTGGTCCACCTCTTCACCATACCGTTGTTAAACTAACAAGGAACTGCAGGACATATTTTCTTGGTGACAAAGCAAAGTCAGATGAATTAGCATCAGATGAGAAGACGAAAGAGGGGACCATGGTTCCATGGAGTCAATCAGCTTAGCAAAATTACCAGGCAGAGAGTGGTAAACCCCTTTGTTTTACCTGAACTAAATGACCACGTGCTTCTTTTGGGTGAGCATTTGCCCCATCACCATGTGTCAGGATGCTTGGGAGGAATTTGATATTAGATGACCTGAGCTTTGGGCAGCTGAACTGTGAAGAGCAGAAATAGAGAGCTGCAGAACACTTATGTGGCAGACAACAGGCTTTTATGGGAACTGGGCTCTTTTAAGCTAGTGAGAGCATCACTCTGCCTTGCTTTCACATTTCCCAGTCTATGATGCCAGATCCAATGAGACCTGCAATGCATACATGTCCGAAGAGGGAGCATCTTAATGTTAATGTTCATGGTATATCGTAAATATCTGCCTCTGTTATCAATGAGATGAGATCCTCCCAGGGATGTGTAGAGGGACCAACAGTTGCACATGTTGTGTGCAGAGAGAAGAAGAAAGAATGAAGGAGAAAACTCACAGCAAGCTGGTAAATTTTTGCAAATGACATTCAACTGAAAAAATGTATTACCCTGTAAGAAGCTGCTGAGAGGCAGAAACCAACTGGGAAATTGAGCGATGCTGTGGCAGATTAAATTTAACTCAGATCAAGGTAAGGTAAACTTGTTATCCATACTGATGAGCCAGACTCATGGGATCATCTGAGGCCAGTGACCTGGAAGATACCATCACAAACTGCTCAGTAAAAAGGCTTGCCTGATGTAGAGCAGCAGGTATAAAGACAGAGTGGAGGCACCTGTATGAAACAGTAATGCTGAAAAAATTCCTCCTAGTTAACACTATTTGGTGAACAGTACCAGCATGTGGAGTGAAATTCAGCCTTGGTTGCTTCCTTGCAAAAAAGTGGTCCCCTGAGAAGCAGCACTATCAAGACTTGGTTTTCTAGGAATTTACTTTTTTATATAGATTCTCTGATTAATAAGAACAAGTCTGCTCTGCATCCTTTTCCTGGGGGAAGACACAGGAGAGATTTTCCTCTACCCAGCTGCCTATTTTCATGAAAGATACTAAAGATTCAATACCTTAGGGACATCTAACCTTCAGTTACATGTTGTTAAAAGGTAGACAGCATGTTCAAATACTACTGAACGGACAACACAGGTAGATAGGCTCCTGCTCAAATGGCTCTGTTGGAGGCTCCCTTTCTGAAAAATGGCAAGCTGGAAAAGGAAGAAGGAGATGCCCCAGAAGCAAAGGTGGGAAGGATACGATGGGACTGGCACAGAGCAGTAGTGGCCCCAGGTTAAGCATAAGACATGGAATATTTCCAAACAGAACAGACAAGTAGCTAGCAGAAACTTAGGAAAGAATAAAGCTCTTCTGATGTACCTTTTCCTAAGCTGGGAGCAGCAAATTAAAACCTGAAGAGTGACAGACACTTTGTCTTCCTATACAGTGACATGGGAGAAGCTTCCCAACTTCCTCCCAGATGGGAGCCTGCCTGCATGGAAAAGATTTGGGACCAATGTGCATCTGGAGACTAACTGAAGGACAGCAAGTAATGTCCACCAGCCTGCTGTCGTTAAAATAATAATGGTAGCACTAATCATGTAAGCTATCATTTGCAAATCTGTTTTTTACTGGAGACTGTATATTCCCAGTGTGCTTCTCATGGCTCCTTGAGCTCACCCCCTGGCACCCACAGGTATCCTCCACCTTTCAGGGTGAGAGACACATGGAGCGGGAGGCTGTCATTCCCGAAGCACTCCCTGATCTGCAGCCCTGGGCAGAAACCTTGCAGGTGACAACGGATCAGCAGTTTAGTGCTCTGCCTAAAGCAAAACATCACTAACTAAAACAAAAATGTTTTGAAGAAAAACATAACTTGAAAACATTAAAAAGCCGGTGTAAATAACATTTACAAGGTATATTATTCCCTGCCACTGAGAAGTCCCTTTTCTCTTCTGTTCTGTTAACATCTTCTTTAGACAGCTTTGGTCAAGTGCACTTCCACTATTCTATCCCTCTTCTTGTAGGGCTTAACTTGCTGTTTTTCCTCGCTTGCCAGTTCACAACCTGATGAAATATGCTTGCAATTTCTTTGGGGACAGATCTTTATACCTGATGATTTTGCCAATTGCTTTCAACCTGGGAGCTGTTGCATCGCTTCTTTCTTCGTTCTCTCTCCAGCCCCAACAGAAGCTTAATCAATAACCTCCTGCCCTGGTCTTGTCACCACCTAAAGCCATTGCATCACCATATTCATAACATTATTACTGATCAGCTCCATTTCCACCACACTGTGGCTCTGCCGCATTGCTCACTGTGATGAGCCGCCACTCTAAGTAACAGCAGAGCCATTACTGTGTATGACAGGAGGCACAGGAATATAAACTGCTATTGATTTCTTTCTCTCTCTACCGCAAAACAGAGAAGAGTTGTCTCTGACCAGCAGAAGGATGGTGCTGGCACCCCAGATCTTCTGGCCAAACTCAGGAGACATGCTAACAGCTTGGGGCTCGGCCTCCAGGTCCTGCTCTCCTGCACGTGTTCCTCAGGCAGCTGTTTTCATTTCTTGTGGTCAGGGGCCAGTGAGCAGAGTTCTGCCCCACAGTGGGCAAGAGAAAACAGTCAAGTCACTTTAGCACTTCTCTAAATGGATTTTTATTATATTCAAGCCTCTAAGAACTGTATTAAATGTGAATATACAAAATAAAATTTAGCAAGAGGGAAGCAGTGATAAACAGCTGCAAATAGTGCTTTTGAGTAGAGTGATAGTTTAACCGGACTAGATCACTAGCTTCTGGTAAAGAAAAGTCATGGTTTTATATTTTACTGTTGACAGCAATTACACTGAGAATTCTACAGTGATTGTAGTATTCGCTTCATGAATAATTGCACAATGTATGATGATAACTGAACTTGCTCATACTACAGGCAACCAATAAACACAAGCAATGTTCTTATATTTTGAGAACTGTTACTCAGGTGATCAAATCTTATGATGAGGAGAGCTATATAAGTACTGTCACATGCATAAAGCAGGTTATAGCATTCTACTTGTGCAATTAGTCCAGGCACATGCAGCAGCAAAGGCTGGTGCAAATCCTCTCCAAACAGAAAAAAATGCCAACGCTGGCATTTCTCAAGTGAGAATGAATTTATTTGGATCATCTCCCAGGACATGTACATGCTGATATCTCCCTGAAAACAGGATTGACATCTTTGTTTCAGTACCTTCCATTGCTCCCCGCACACAAATACTGGATATTTTCTTTCTACGTGAAGCTGCTACCAAGATGCAGATGGCTTTTAACGCTTGGAACGCTGGCTGAAGCAAGAGGAAGAGGTATTGTGACTCTCAGTGGGAAAATTTGGGGGCATTATCTACACAATAGTTGGAGTTTTATTCTTTTTTTCTCTCTACATTGTTTCTTTTACCAGATTTTATGGAAGCTCACCAATAAAATGCCTTTCCAAGAAGGCCAAATGCCTGTAAGTCCCAAAGATGGCCTTAGGCTGTGCATATCTACTCTCCCTGCTCTTTAAGCTGTCTAGACACCAGATAGCCTGATCTGGGGACCATGTAGCTGCGCTAGGGTAATACAGTGGCTGAGCTAATAAGTCCTGGGGAGATGAGAATGGATTAACTTGAGCACAGGGCAGTGCTTTGAGACTTCAGCCAGCTTTTAGGCTGAGAAAAGGTGGCACAAATACAGAGCTGGGGCCAGCAGTGCCAGCCACAACTGCATCCAGCAAGGACTGACTGCTCACGCTGTTTTGCTGCGGCTCTCAAGATGTTTCTCAGTATTTACAAGTCTTGTTGGTTTTAGAAAGAGAGGGCATATATCATAAAGCTATAAAGTAAACCGAAGTCCTGATACTGAGCTTGTACCTACAGGGGCAAGAATGATTAAGTCTTTGGTGAAGTCTCTCTGTCATGCATGCTCACATATGCAAGCTAGCTGCAGCCTAAATGAGGACTGCAACATTCATGGCTATATCAGTGATGGGAGCATGTGGTGGTGTCAGCCAGTGCTAAAGCATTTTCAGTCCCTCCAGGAAATGTGTGGTTTTGCACATGTTTGCAGACACATACCTGCACACACACCCAAGCACACCCATCAAGCCAGTAAGAAATGCAGCCGCTACCCAGCTTTTTCTTGGCAGGGCTCTGCACATTGTGTCAGCCAAGCAAAACTTCACATTTACAGGAAAACCCACTGCTGTTCTCACCCTGTTACACAGTAAATAAAAGCATTGCACAACAAATGTTGACACAGCAACTCTCAGAGGAATTTCACAGATGAAACAACCATATATTCACAGATGTTAACAAAACAACCCGGGATTTCACATGTACTTATTAAGAAATTATTCCCTAGCGGACTAAACCAAGGCTATGAGATGATTATCATGAATCATCTGATACCATCAGGTATTGTACTACGCAGGTTTAACTTAGGAGAGCTTGAAGGAACATACAGAGCATTGCTTGAGGTTTCGGCCAATACTGAAAAAAGATCTTAGTTTATTCAAATTTCCCAGACCCATTTAGAGATCCCAGACGACCGAAACACTACTGTCAACTTTCATTTATACTTCAAAAACTGGAATGTTTCTCTGGCCCTGAACAGTGACCCTTTGGATTGTTGTCTGTCCCTAGTGCATGCTGGAGAGTTTCAAAACAGATATGGGCATGTGAATAAAGTAAATCAAGTCTAGGAATTCCTGGGAAAGAGCAAATAACCAGTGCTTATAACAGTAAATAAAACTGGACAGGCCTCATTTTACAGTCCCAGAGGCAAAAGGGTATGGGTCAGTTCCCATCCAGACAGCTAACCCCCTGCCACAAAAACAGTTGTCTTGCTGGAAACAGTCCTTGGCTCATGTGAGTGGTTGAATTGGGCCCGAATGCTCTCTGGGGGAGGACTAGCTAGCACAGACCAAAACCACGTTAAATAATTCAACAGGAAGGATAATCATGTGCCCTTTCCTGAAGCCCATAACCTGGTCCTCTTTTGTTTAAGCAGGCTGCTCGACAGGAGAGAAACAGCTGCAGTGTTACAGTGACCCCACTCTGCTGCTTCTGGGGACACAGGACTAAAAACACTCCACTCGCAAAATATCCTGAACTTATATGAGCAACGAAATCTTAAGCGCAACTGCTTTATAAAGTAACAGTTCTGAAATCCAGAAAATTAGCCCATTGCTAAAGTCCAACTCTACAGTGCTACTTATTTGCTAGATCATTTTTATTTCTTGGATGATCACTGTTAATAACGGTAGCTCCCAAAATGGCTTCATAAGAGAAGTACTTACTTGCCAGACTCATCTCTACCTTTCAAATCTCTGCAAATGAAATCAGAAAGTCATTACATGCAGTACAAAGCTTTGTAAAGAGCAGTCACAGAACTTTTGTGAATCCAAGGACTGACCATCAAATTTAGCTTTGAAAATGTGAGACCTAAATCAAGGCATTTGAAAGTTATACCTAATACATTTCCCAGTGGTAGCAGGTGTCATACCTACAGGGCTGTTTCCTTCCAGTTCTCACTAAAGACTTTATCTTTTCAATAGCCCAAATCATGTCACTGTCACGATTACAGGGACCAGGACACAGAAAGAGGGGTTACTGGTCATCTAGACATTTTCAGCCAAATACTGGCAATGTGACTTCATTCTCTTCTATTCTGCAGCTTTGACAAGGACGTAGATGTCTCCAGAGGCATCACTATCAAAAGAGAAAAACTTAAAATGAAGCAGAAAAAATCCTTAGTCCCCAAACTTGATAAAAGGCCAATTCACTTCTGCCTCCTGAAATCTAAAGCATGCTCATTGTATCTGGTAGCCTGACCGATGTGTGTCATGGTTCTTTGTCCCTGCTCCTATTGCAGTCCTTAGATACATTTTTTTTGCACAGATATTTTTCCGAGTGCATGGCCCTGGTGAACCAAGACCACCGTTTTTCTGTAATGCAATCTAGCACTACCTGGCACATGTTCAGGTTTGAAATCAAGTCACCCTGGCTCTAAGTATGGTTCACTTCTAATGGGTTATTTTAGAGCAGCAGTTTCAGGGCTTCTGGTTATTTTTAGCTCATGCAGTAATAATCTCAGGGAATGGAAATACCAAGCTTCCCCACATATTCTTACCCACAGTCTTCAGCTGTAGTCATACAGATGCATTGGGATCCAACCTGCCGTGTCCAAAATTACAATTATCCCTTGAGCTCCCCTGAAAAGCAGCAGGAGGTGGCAGGCAGCAATCATTGTAGCTCCTGGGGGGAGCATCGATGGGCTTTGATGCAGTCAGGGCCCTCCTCAGTCTTGCACCCTCCAGAGTGGCTGGCAGCATATTCAGTGACTCATTTCTGGAGAGAGACTGTGGCAATGGCACCTATGCCACATACTTATTATAACCTGCATCACCCTGATTACGTGTGCATCGTAAACATTAATTGTGGAAATTAGGAAAAAAAAAAATCAAGTGTTTTCAACCAGTTATGGTTTATTCTGATGTAAGTTTCAATTGTCTCTAGCCGAGCTGATTTCCAGGAACAGATCTTCTAATTTCTGCTCTGCTGTTAATTGCAGCTCTCTCTCTGGACTGGTAATCTGAAGCTACGGATCAGCTGCTTTGGAGTGCTTTGTCAGAAAGGCTTCCTGAGATACAAGTAAACAGCCAGTGAGCTGAGGAAACAGCAGATAATCAGCTTTATTTTCTCCCTGAGTGGGTTTTAACACATGGGTCACATTGACCAGGGCCTGAAGTCTCCAAGACAGCATTTGACAAGACATACTTGTTCATCAGGGTCCTGAAATTCCCAGTTGGTACCCAGTTACCCGGAATCACTCATGTGCGATAGCTTTTGTAGCTGATTTGTCTAAGAAGTAAGATATCAGCATGGGAAAACTAAGGCTCTCCTATCAGCTGTGCTATTTACACTATGTTTGCAGAAGGATCTAATAAGAGTTGTATTATTTTAGCAAGATCTCAGCAGCAGAGAGCAGTAGAGGGAGAAGGTCCCTGGTAACCAGGTTTTATGCCCAATAAAGAAAATATCATTAGAAGTTTGCACTTGCTGACACATTTATGACTTCCAAATATATGTGCACTTCTTTACCTTCCTGTCAGGGTGCCACAGGGGCTGGGGGCTCCCTGGGAACCCCAGGGCAGCAGGCAGCACCTGGCAGCCCAGGCCTGTCCCACCCCACACCCAGGGAGCCGGGCAGCCCCAGCCCTGGGCATCTCCCTGGGGATGGAGACAGGCCAAGGCCAGGCTGGGACACTGGCCCATGGGCAGGGATCCCAGTCAATGAGGTCCGTGGCCAGGCAAAGCAGGGCCTGACGGCCTCGAGGGGCTGAAACAGGGTTCTGGGCCATGGGCAGGCTGGGGGATGCCCATGGGAAGCTGGTCTGGCCCAGAAGTGTGGCTGGTGCCCTCAGGCCCTGATGCTTGAGATACCTTATGTGCTCTAGGTAAATGATTTTGTCACCTAAGGATGATGCTGGGTGAAAGGCTCTGCTACCCTGCAAGTTATGGAGGTAACAGCTTCCAAAAACAAAACAGGAATTTTAGCATACCTCTCTACAGTAATTTCTTGTCTTCCTTTAAGCTCATTTGTGTCAGGCTGAAGACCCTTTAACTTTCAAATTAGGATGTAAGGGGGCTCTAGGGAGGGACAATTAAAAAAAAAAAAAAGGCAGCCAGGCTTCATCTAAAAAGCAAAATGTTAAGATCAAGTCCCTTCTGCTCTGGGTTTGGTTATTGCAGGTCCTGGAACAACTGGGCCCCAAACCCCATTGGGTAATGAGCAGGGCACAATGCACTAAAATCATCCTGTCCTCGGTTTGCCGGTGGCTGGCTGTGTCTCAGACGCGCTTGTCTTTTCCACCCACACGTGAATAATGCTCGACGGTTTCTTGTTCACAGAGAGTGCAATGGGAAGGAAACACAGGCACCTCATTTGGTGCTCAGCACCATTTTGGGAGCCAGTCTCTAACCTTGAGTTATCACACTGCCGAGCCCCACAACAGCTTTGCTCCTTTGTGGATGGAGCCAGTTATTCCTGAAAAGTGGCAATATAAATGGCGCTGATCCAGAAGACAAATAATCCAGTGCTGGAAATTAAATGTTAGGAGTGTATATATATATTTATATATTTTAAATATATATATTAATTTTTAAAAATAGAAGAGGTAGGATTAATTTCATCCAATTTTAGACATCTGTAGCATAAATATTTGTATTTGGCCTAGTCACCTCCTAGCTCCCTTCACAGTCAACAGAGGAAGACAGGCACCTTTAGGGCATGACTCACCCAGCCTGTTTTTAGATGTCTACGTAAGAAGACAGAAATCCTGTCCTCTGAGGGACTGTTTCTCTCCTCCACTGGCTAAAAGGACAGCCAAAAATTATTAGCTTGGATGCAGACATACACCTTTAGGGGCATCTCACTCCCAGTAACCAAGGAAGGAATTTCAGTGTACCCAAATCCCTCCACGTCGGAAATCTTCACACCTACCCACACATGAACACACAGAGCCTTGGGAGCTGATTGAAAGACGCCTTATAGTAAAATTGAGACCTCTGAGCAGAGGCTTTATTAAATCTAGTTAAGTTTTAACTTATAAACAATGTTATTTGTAGCATCTTTATCCCATAACACTCCACCAGCAGAGCTGAGTCAGTTCTGTTACAGGTATAGCTGAAGCCTCCCTTTTCTGAAACAACTAGCCAAAGCCTACTGTTCAGGGATCTCTGGGTGAGGAGAAATGTGATGGACCTCTTCCTCTAAATGCATAAACTGAACACATTGAGCTGGAGCTATCATGAATACCACAAATTATGCTGCTGCTGGAGATGCATCCCTGCACTCCCTGGAGTGCAAGCCCAGGAGTGTGTTGGACAGCAGTGAGCTCTGCAGGAACCCAGTGGGAAAACACTGGCCAAGATTGCCTGTGGTTTATCACATACTGGGAAAGTGGCACTAGCAAAAGCTCTGGTACCGATCTTCTACTGTGCTCACTGCATCTAGCAACTTTGCATTTAATAGTCACAGTCATATTTTGCACCAAATTCTTAAATTAAGAATCATAGAATCATAGAATCATAGAATGGTTTGGGTTGGAAGGGACCTTAAAGATCACCTAGTTCCAACCTCCCTGCCATGGGCAGAGACACCTTCCACTAGACCAGGTTCCTTAAAGCCCCATCCAGCCTGGCCTTGAACACTTCCAGAGATGCGGCATCCACAACCTTTCTGGGCAACATGTTCCAGTGTTTCACCACCCTCACAGTGAAGAACTCCTTCCTTACATCTAATCTAAATCTACCCTCTTTCAGTTTAAAGCCATTACCCCTTGTCCTATCACTACATGCCCTTGTAAAAAGTCCCTCTCCGGCTTTCTTGTAGGCCCCCTTTAGGTACTGGAAGGCTGCTGTAAGGTCTTCCCGGAGCCTGCTCTTCTCCAGGCTGAACAACCCCAACTCTCTCAGCCTGTCTTCATAGGAGGGGTGCTCCAGCCCCTGATCATCTTCGTGGCCCTCCTCTAGACTCGCTCCAACAGGTCCATGTCCTTCTTACGTTGGGGGCCCCAGAGCTGAATGCACTACTCCAGGTGGGGTCTCATGAGAGCAGAGTAGAGGGGAAGAATCACCTCCCTCGACCTGCTGGTCACGCTTCTTTTGATGCAGCCCAGGATACAGTTGGCTTTCTGGGCTGCAAGCACACATTGCCGGGTCATGTTGAGCTTCTCGTCAACCAACACCCCCAAGTCCTCCACAGGGCTGCTCTCAATCCATTCTCTGCCCAGCCTGTATTTGTGCTTGGGATTGCCCCGACCCATGTGCAGGACTTTGCGCTTGGCTTTGACTTCATGAGGTTCGCACAGGCCCACCTCTGAAGCCTGCCAAGGTCCCTCTGGATGGCATCCCTTCCCTCCAGCCTGTCGACCACACCACACAGCTTGGTGTCATTGGCAAACTTGCTGAGGGTGCACTCAATCCCACTGCCCATGTCGCTGACAAAGATGTTAAACAGTGCCAGTCCCAATAGTAACCCCTGAGGAATGCCACTCATCACTGGTCTCCACTTGGACATCGAGCCGTTGACCGCAACTCTTAGAATGCAACCATCCAGCCAATTCCTTATCCACCAAGTGGTCCATCTGTTAAATGCATATCTTTCCAGTTTAGAGACAAGGATGTCATGCAGGACAGCGTCAAATGCTTTGCACAAGTCCAGGTAGACAATGTCAGTTGCTCTTCCTTATCCACCAACACCGTAACCCCATCGAAGGCGGCCACCAAATTTGTCAGGCACAATTTGCCCTCAGTGAAGCCATGTTGGCTGTCACGAATCACCTCCTTATTTTCCATGTGCCTTAGCATAGTTCCCAGGAGGATCCGCTCCATGATCTTGCCAGGCACAGAGGTGAGACTGGCTGGCCTGTAGTTCCCTGGGTCTTCCTTTTTTTACCTTTTTAAAAATGCAGGTTATGTTTCCCCTTTTCCAGTCAGTGGGAACTTCCCTGGACTGCCTTGACTTCTCAAATATGATGGATAGTGGCTTAGCCACTTCCTCCGCCAGTTCCCTCAGGACCTGTGGATGCATCTCATCAGGTCCCATGGACTTGTGCACCTTCAGGTTCCTTAGATGGTCTCAAAACTGATCTTCTCCTACAGTGGGCGGTTTTTCATTCTCCCAGTCCCTGCCTTTGCCTTCTGCGACTTGAGCAGTGCGGCTGGAGCACTTGCCGGTGAAGACTGAGGCAAAAAAGTCATTGAGTACCTCAGCCTTCTCCATGTCCTGGGTAACCAGGTCTCCCATTTCCTTCCAGAGAGCGCTCACATTTTCCCTAGTCTTCCTTTTATCTCTGACGTACCTATAGAAGCTTTTCGTGTTTCCCTTGATGTCCCTGACCAGATTTAATTCTACCAGGGCTTTCGCTTTCCTAACCTGATCCCTGGCTGCTTGGACAATTTCTCTGTATTCCTCCCAGGCTACCTGTCCTTGCTTCCACCCTCTGTAGGCATCCTTTTTGTGTTTGAACTTGTCCAGGATCTCCTTGTTCATTCACGCAGGCCTCCTGGTGTTTTTGCTTGACTTCCTCTTTGTTGGGATGCATTGCTCCTGAGCTTGGAGGAGGTGATCCTCGACTATTAACCGGCTTTCTTGGGCCCCTCTTCTCTCCAGGGCTTTACCTCATGGTACTCTACCAAGTAGATCCCTGGAGAGGCCAAAGTCTGCTCTCCTGAAGTCCAGGGTAGCGAGCTTGCTGTGCGCCCTCCTCGCTCCCCTAAGGATCTTGAACTCCACCATTTCATGGTCACTGCAGCCAAGGCTGCCCTTGAGCTTCACATTCCCCACCAGTCCATCCTTGTTGGGGAGTACAAGGTCTAGCAAAGCGCCTCTGCTCATTGGCTCCTCTATCTCTTGGAGAAGGAAGTTGTCATCAACACATTCCAGGAACCTCCTGGATTGCTTATGCTCTGCTGTGTTGTCCCTGCAACAGATATCAGGGTGGCTGAAGTCCCCCATGAGGACCAGGGCTTGTGAATATGAGGCTGCTCCTATTTGTCTATAGAGGGCCTCATCCGCTTGGTCTTCCTGGTCATGTGGCCTGTAGCAGACCCCCGCTATAATGTCACCTGTCCCTGCCCTCCCTTTAATCCTGACCCATAAGCTCTCGGTCGGGTCCTCGTCCATCCCCAGGCAGAGCTCCATGCACTCCAGCTGGTCATTGACACAGAGGGTGACACTCCCTCCTCGTCTCCCCTGCCTATCCTTCCTAAAGAGCCTGTATCCTTCCATTCCAACACTCCAGTCGTAGAAGCCATCCCACCATGTCTCTGTGGCTTGAGGTTCCCCTCCCCTGGCAACTTTGGTTTAAAGCCCTTTTCACCAGCTTGGCAGCCTATGACCGAAGATGCTCTTCCCCTTCCCTGACAGATGGACCCCATCAGCCCCCAGTAGACCAGGTTTCTCAAAGTAAGTCCCATGGTCTAAGTAGCCGAATCCCTGGCTGTGCCACCAGTCCTGTAACCATTTGTTGATTTGCCAGATTCAACTGGTCCTTTCAAACCCCTTCCCTTTGACTGGGAGGGTTGATGAAAAAACTACCTGCACTCCAGAGTCCCTTACCACCACTCCTAGGGCTCTGTAATCCTTCTTGATACTCCTCAGACTGCTCCCAGCTGTATCACTGATGCCCACATGAAACAACAGCAGTGGATAATAGTCAGTGGACTGACTGAGACGTTTACCTCTCACATAGCAGCAGAAATAAAGACATCAGGACTCAAATATTTAATACAAGATGTTTTCTCTCATAGCTGTAACAGGAAACAGTAATTGCTATAACTAAGCAGTGGCTCATTGGCAAAATTTTGGTGGTTGATATTTAAATGTATATATCTGCCTTATCTTCAAACCCTTGAAGCAAACTCTTGATTACCCCTTTCTGAGGTTGCATAAGGATAAACATTATAACAGACACTATATATATAACCAATTCTCTTCTATATTTGGTCAAATTTTGCATTCTACATTACAATTGCAATAACTATTTATACAGAAGCCCACAACAGCAGCTGCTAATTGTCCAGCCTTTGAATTGTGCCTCAGCTGTCTCACTGTGGTAAGTGTATTCTACATACACTTCACATACTCTGGTGCTAGTGAAAAATTAGATATGCTGGGATGTTGTATGCAACTTTGCGTCAGTGGAAAGGCTTGTTATATTCATTTTGGATAATGTCTCCTCTCTGACGTTAACAACAAATAGATGCGATTTTTCTGTGCAGTAGAGAAGCTGCATTACCAAGAAAGCTGTCCTTTGAGAATCGGTAAGGTCTCTGTGACTCTGGCTACCCTGACAGATTCAGTTCAGGTTTGCGTCAGCTTCCCCAATTATAATTTATGACCCAAGGCAATGATCCATTAAGCCAGATAACATTACTTGGAGCTTACAATGGCAAAGGAGGGACAGCATTTCCTGCCACCAGTGAACAAGAAAACTCTATCATTACCTAATATAAGTTATCAAAGTAGAAAAGGAGAGCTTATCCAAGAAAAAGATAGATGTTGCAGGAAACATTAAAGAGCTGCAGTCTTTGATGTGAGGGTTGGGGACCCCTGTGACACAGCACAGCAGCAAACCTGAAGTCCTTGTGAGTGCAGTCCTGACCCTACTGAAGCCAACAACAAAACTCTCACTAATTTCAGCAAGCTGAAGATTTCCTCTGGATTCAGTTTATGGCTGAATCACCACCTTACTAGTGAGCGGCAGATGATGTCTCCATTCTGTGCTATAACACTGTCGTGGTTTAACCCCAGCCGGCAGCTAAGCACCACGCAGCTTCTCGCTCACTGCCCCCTGCCCCTGGGATGGGGGAGAGAATCAGGAAAAAAAAACCTCATGAGCTGAGATAAAGACAGTTTAGTAGGACAGAAAGGAATGAAAAACAATGATAATGATAATAATAATATGACAATAGTAATACTAAAAGAATTAAATTATACAAAGCAAGTGGTGCACAGTGCAATTGCTCACCACTCGTTGACCGATGCCCAGTTAGTTCCCAAGCCGTGATCCCCCCTCCCAGCCAGCTCCCCCACTTTATATACTGGGCATGATGTCATATGGTATGGAATAACTCTTTGGCCAGTTTGGGTCAGCTGTCCTGGCGGTGTCCCCTCCCAGGTTCTTGTGCCCCTCCAGCCTTCTTGCTGGCTGGGCATGAGAAGCTGAAAAACCCTTGACTTAGTATAAACACTACTTAGCAACAACTGAAAACATCAGTGTGTTATCAACATTATTTTCCTACTAAATCCAAACCACAGCACTATACCAGCTACTAGGAAGAAAATTAACTCTGTCCCAGCCGAAACCAGGACAAACACTCAACTGTAAAACAGAAAATACGGGAGTTATCCCCATCAGCAAGAGAGAACAATGCAAGTCTTAAGGCGAGCGCTCACACAGCACAGCACACAACCACTCTGAGACCAGAGGTGCTGGAGAAATGGGGGCAGCCAGGGAGCTCTCAGCTGCCTTCTGTTTACCGGGAAATAACTTCATCTGGCAATTTATCATGGTGAGAAGTGTCAAGGAAAAAAATTCCACCTATCAGAAACATTGCTAGACAGTCACACTGGAATCAGAATCCTGTAATGAAAAGCTAGTATTAAGGTTAGAGGGTCAGGAGCAAGAAATCTTCATTGCTTGTTGAGGGTGCAGAGGCATACACAGCCATTCTGAGTGATTATTCCCCGACAGAATGCAACCAGCAACAAGAAATAAGGGCACTAAAAAACAATCTGGGGACAATCAAATTTGCAACTCCCTTCCAGACCATCACCAGTATATTAGTATATATCTTCAGTCAGAGGAAAGAGCTATAGACCTACAAAGGCAAACCTATCTCAGTTTTTTGTGATAATTTTTACTACACATTTTAAGCAAGAAAACATAATGCTTTGTTGTATTTAGCAGCAGGATTAATTGCTTCTTTTCCTTGAGCTCCATACAGTTGAGACTAGCTGCTGATTTAGGGGGCTTGGCAAAGTCCCAAATATAGGGGTCTGATACCTCCTTTGAGGGAAAATAACCATTTCACATCCAGCCCACTCCCAGCTCCCAAGTGACTCTGCCCAGCAAGGTGTGACACTTATACATAGGGTAGGTTATTCACCAATGGACACTTCTCATGCTTTTTTTCCTGATTTTCATTGTTCTGCTGAGTGCTGGTGAAAAAAAGTGACTTTCAGCTTTCTCCTTCTTGGTAGGCAGGTTTTGAATCCTCAATTTTGTAAAATTATGAGTGTTGAAGGGGCAATTCTAATTGCAAATGCTCAGCAGTGGTAATTTGTGACCGAGGAATGATTTGGCACAGAGGGCAAGAAGGCCCAACTACAAAAACTGTTTAAACTGGCTGGAAGCAGAAATGCCAGAGAAAGAACGACTTCTTGCAAGGGAGTGAAGTTTCCCTTGGTGATGAGATAAGAAACAGCCTCAGCTTCGTCTTGTAGTCATCCTGGAATGGGAGCGCTCAGGGGCCCAAGCTCAGGGGCCACCTTTGGGCAGCACAGCTGGGCTGGGGGATGGACCCACGGCCGGGCTGAGGTGCCCCATGCAACTGCTCTCAGGACTGGTGCTGGTGCAAGTGTATATAAGGAATCTGCTTGTGACACATCTTTGCAGACTCCATGTGGAACTGCGTATTGCAGTAGGACTCTGCCCAATGCATTGTTCATTAATTTTTTCTTTTATATTTAAGCTCAAACGTGTGTTTAATTCACCTTGAAGGGTACCATAAAAATTCCCCAACAGTGTCTAAGGCTCAAAACCAGCAAACCAACCCAGAAAGCAAATGCTTCCTCCCTTCAGTTACTCTGATTAAAAATGGCGTGGTTTTGAAGACTTCACTCAATCATTGCATATTTGTGGTTTTCAGTATTTTGTATTGCTCCCTGAATTTGTACCACGAGTGGCTGTACAGGTAGCCTCCTTCATGACCCCGTTAGGTGTCAGAGGGAATGTGCAATGATGCTGAAGTGCCTGGTCTGCCTGCCTGGATGATACAGCAGGCACTCAGCCAGCGAGACAACCAGGGTGCACAGCAGTCACAAGCACAGGGACAAAGCAACAAATGGCTGAGGAAAGGAAAAGTTTCATCCAGCATCAGGGGACACCAGAGGCAATGCTCCTCTTTCTCCCTTCCCATCCACTCCCCTCCCTCCCTCTGCACATCCACAGAGTTACCAGCAGTGAGAGCAGCCACTATACCCCACACCGCAGGTCATTTTCAGACCAAAAAAAGCCCATTGCCACCCTTCTCCCAAAAACCTGTTACTTGAGCTCTATTTTTTTTTTTCATCCTTTGTTTTTGATCTACTTGTCCTTTCATAACCAGCCAAGTTTTTCCCAGGATGGCTCAGCCTGCACATGGTGGGATGATCGTGGCGGCTGCCAGGAGACCTGACGGGTTACGCCAGGCAGCTCCCCTGCTCCAGCACCTCCAGTCTGATGCCAGCACACTTCATGGATGCCAGCGTGCAATGACTGACTGTCCTCTTCCTCCCTGTTGACTCCATTTGGATGCAGTGAAGGCGGCCCTCTTCTTTGGGGCACTGGTAAGGCATCAGGCAGGAGCACTGGGTCTGTGTCTCTGGGAATGAACGTGTTGGAATTTTAGCTGCAAATGTCATGACTAAAAATGTATTTTATAGTTTGACAACATTTCAAAGTCCAACAGGGAAAAACACTATTGGAGGTAAGTGATAAATGAGTTACAAAAAGGCTATCGCGCATACACTAGATGGTAGGGTATTAGGAATAGAGAAAAAAGCAGCTTTAAATATCAGTTTTTGCAGCAGTGGCCCATACAGAAGCAGAAATGAAGTATCTAACTATTCCTATGCACTGGCTTTCCCTGACCTTTCTTCTAAACAAAAAGATATTAAGTTGACTTTCTGTTCCCAATTATCCTTGCACACAATGTTGCTGTGAAATGGAGTCTTAAGGTCCATATTGTGTCAGCTCCTATTTTATTAAAGCTCCCTTTATGAATGCTAAGCTACCTGCTGCTGGCCTGTGGTAAAGCTCAGTCCTGCCGGTTATTTCATTACCCATTTCTGATCTAATCAGATTCTGACTTTATATTCTTTCCCAGAAATTCCCTAGGCAGGAAACTAAGTTTCTGCCTTCCCTTTCTTAAAATATATGAAAAATGTGTGTTTTCCTCCATTTAGCTGCTTTCACATGGTACTGCAGTATCTTCTGCCTCTGTGTTGATACCAACTACTTGTTCTCAGGAAAACCCAAACTTCCATTTTCTACATGTTTGTGCATACTCATGAGAAAGAGAACTTTTGTGGATACGGTGAGGAGAAAAGTCCAATTCAAACCTCTTGAGCACCACAATGAAAACTGATTTTATTTAATGTATTTTTCTCCTCTCTCTCTCATTTTTCCTCACTGAACAGGGCTCCTCCGTCGGCTTTTGAGAGAAAAACACTGAGGTGCTGGCACAGGATCCAGCTTTAAGCCACTTCCACAGTGGGAGCAGATCTAGGCTTCTTAGGGGCTCTGGAGTAAATAAGCCCAATATTTTTTTAAATTAGAACCACCTTCTGAGGAGCCCAAGGTGCCTAGAGGCTCCACCACAGCATGTCCCTCATGAGGCACACCTGGTCATGCCCTCTGCTTCAGCTCCACAAGGAACAACATCTCATGCAGTAATTTTACAGCCACCTACTTCAAATCGTGTGCTGCAGAAATCTTGCATCTTCAAAATGGGGTTTTAGGATTGCTGCACACTGCTGTTGCTTTGTTTATCATAAGTAGACAAGGTGTGATAAGGATCATATTTGTCTCTGGAAGCAAGTGAAGGAATGAGCGTGGCTGCCACTCAGCCTTTTCCTGGCAAGCGCTTGACGTGCGTGGAGCCAGCTAGCACCTCAGACATTTACAGGAAAACCCACTGCTCTTATCACCAAGTTACACAGTAAATAGCCAAGCTGCACAACAATGTTTATAAAGTAATCCTCTTAGGGATTTCACCAGCTTAGCTCATTCATTAAAACTCTTAATAAACACAGTTTTCACATATGGGTATTTGCAAATTTTACCATTAAAATCCCATTAAGCCTGATGGCCCCAGTCTTGCTTTTTAAGTAGTATCGTGATTTAATTTCATAATTTAATTATATGCTATAGAGGGTGTGGCCCCAATTAACTCCTGAAATACAAACTATTGGTTATAGTAGCCTCACAGGGAATGGGCAATAACATTGCCGACTACATTTCTGTGACTAAAGATTCAAATGTTAATTCTCCTGAAAAAGTTCCCTTAATCTCCAAGTTTCTTTTGTGGCTTACTAATGGGAAGTGGCAACGCTACACCACTTGTGCCTAAGCGAAAAGGCACATATCTAAGTGTAACACTTGGTAGCAGGGACACAGGACTGACCACACTTCCACACTCCTCTCACTGTAAAATGCTCAGATGGACCACAGTGCCTGTAAATACCATTCTTGAGGCAGTGAAGGAGTCAGCACATTTTATTTTTAGATCCAAAGGGCTGGATAAATCCCACCGTTCAGAAGTCATACCTGGACACTCCTCCCAGTCATAGCAGGTGTCATAGCCACAGGGCACTTTCTTCAAGCTATTTGTAGAGAGCTTTGCCCTTTCAATAGCCCAGTCTAGGTTGGAATCACCACGGCAAGGGCCAGCATGCAAGAAATGAAATGACTGCCCTCCAAGGCACATTTCAGCTGAATACTGACAGCTGGGCATGGTCACATTCTGTTCAGAAACAGCATGTAGCACACAGACGTCTTCTGAGTAGTGGCTGCCCCAAGGGAAAAAGAAAATTATTTTAGCAGGCTGTGGAACAAGTCCATGCTTTTAAACGCTCCACCAGTATCAGATAAAACACAGCAGAGCCATGGCCAGGTTGGATATCTGTCTAAAGACCTAAGGCTGTCCCAGCTACTGCAGGACCTGGACCTGATACAGGATGGTGCTGTGAGATGAGGAAGCTTTGGTCCTGTCCAACAGATGGGAGGTGAAGGACATGCGCCTGCACAAGAAAACAGGAGGTGCTGTTACCTCCACAAGGCGTGTGAAATTTCCACAGGTCCTGGGGTGGCTTGTCTGAGTTAATGCAGCCCTGCAGCTGTGTGTGCAAGTCTGCCTCTGAGGCACAGTTAGTTTGGGAACAATGGCAGGCAAACTGAGCCATGCTGCTTGTAGTTTCTTTCTGTATTGCTCTTGGTTCCTGAGTGGATTCATTCTCAGCAAGTGCAGGCATTTCCAAGCAGCATCATTTTGTGGAGCTTAGTTATTTCCCAAAGAAAGGGAGCAATACAGCTCACCCTGTTTATGTTCCTGAGTTAAGTTTATAGCTTTAGTCAACAAAACCTCTCTAGTTTTCAGAGGATTTGGCCTATGTACTTTTGACAATGTCTATCACCCTCTGAACATGCTCTCTCTCTACCCAAGGACTCTTGAGAGACAAGATACCTGGTTATTTGGGCATTGACATGAATGAGATTAATCCTATGCCAAGGGACTTGCCTGTGGTCACACAGGAGCCCTGTGGTGGAATGTGTGTTGATCTCAGCCCTACAACTGCCCAGCTCATATTCAATCTGTGCTCATCTTTCCTATCTCCAGCCCCACACCACACCTCCACCCTGGCCAGTTGTTTACTAAAAATCCTTTAGGATAACCCTCTATTCACTTGAAGGCTCAATGGTCTGTGCAGGTCATGTTGTGTAAAGAGACAGTAAATCCAAATCTTAGGTATTTTTAATATGCTCTGGAGACTGAAACATACAGCGTACTTTGCAGCATGTTCATCTGAAAAAGGTGAATGTCAAACACAAGGAGCATTATAGCAAGGTGATGACAGTGAAAACACAGAAACTGGAGGAATACAGAGAAGATAAAGAAGAGTTGGGATCTCCAGTAACAGATGGTAATGTAGATTAGAAGGATGCACCATGGTGTGCCATTTGGTTAATATCATTGTTCCTTTATTTCATAGGCTATAAATGGGGCTGTATTTGGGATACAGAGGCATAGCTGGCTAATATCTGAGCAGAGAGTAGCCCTGAATTGCTGTTGTCTTTTGTTACTCTTCCTCGTTTGTGTCACAATGGACTCTTGGTCTATCAGTGGAGAAACTTCGACTTTTCTTTTTCTAATTAAAGTACTTAACTTACCCACAATCTTTTTCTGGAGACATACAAACACACTGAGATCCAACCTGCTTTTGTCCTGGATTGCAAACACCTCTAATTTTAGTTTGCACATCTGAAACAAAAGAGTGAGAGTTATTGTAACTAGTAACAAAGTGGACAGAAATATCTTAGATTCCTGCTGTAAAACCTAAAATGGATTTATTTCCGTTTATCCCATATTTCTCTCTTCAAAAGCTGCTGTGGTTGGGATTCCACAAGTACGCATCAGTCTTTGCAAAAATCACTGGAAAATCCTGTACAAGAAGAGAAGCTGAATGCTTCAATAGAATGCATCCTCCTACTTTGCTTTCATAAAGCCTTATTAATACAGCTGGGGTTTGTTTTGTTTTGTTTTTAAGAAAACAGTTTCAGTATCTCAGTTTCGTGATTAAAGTGTACAGTATATTGCACCCAAAAACTCTGAACTTAATGCAGAAGTTTGGGGCTGAAATTATATGTCACTATGGCAGGCATAAAGTAAAACCAAAGTAATTGAACAGTTGCTATATGTCTCAAAAACAGTCACCTGCCTCCTAGTTCTAGCTAGCTAAAATAAACTGTGCTGTCAATACCAGCAGCATAGAAACAGTAAAGTATCTGCAGGTATACTAACCTTTTTCACATGTAATAGATCGCAAAATAGGAGGTATCCAGGACAGGTCTTTTCCACAGGTATACTGTGTTTGACCAGTGACTATAAACCCAGCTCGGCAGCTCAGTTTCATGGTTTCACCAATGTTGTACTGTTGTTTAAATGGGGAAATTGTGACACTGTCAGATGTTGGTGGCCTGAGGCATACCGAGGCTGTAATAAACAAGAAAAAGGTACGATTCTTGTTGTTTTTATGGTGTGCGGATATTTACAGCAAGTCATAATGCTTCATCTGAAGAGCCATAAAAACATTCAATAACACTGAACATTTGACTGACATTCAAAACTAATAAATATTTAACATAATTAAGTCTAGAAATTTTCAGTGCACCATCATAGTTTTTAAAAATATTTTTCAATCAATAACTAAATAATTACAATGTCTTTTTAATGTATGCTAGTATGAGTAATTTAATTTTACGGTTTAAAAATAATAAGAATGGCATTAACGGCATATTTTATTTTTTCTTTTGTAAATGAAGCTGTTAACAAAACAACTAAAATTAATGACAATAGAAAGCTTTAAGTATATTCAGGTAAATTTTTTTGATAAAATGAACACTAAGTCAACGAAATCACACTGAGTTCTAGAAAACTACTGGAATCTCTCCTGCTAGCAAACCCAGGTCAGTTCTGATCCTTAATTCTTAATTGGACTATAAATACTTCAAAGCATTGATTTATTGTGGGGATTTTCAAGGCAGCCTGGGGAGGTGGTGGTGCTGGTTAGAGACACATCATCCATTTAATATAAAAAGTGGTACACAAATTCCTCTAAGAATGCTTTCTTCAGCATAACTGTCATCAACTTAAAGATATCTATGTAAGTCTGGAAACAAAACATGAGTCCTTCTGTTAAAGATATTTATAACTAGACAAGAGAAGGACCTCACAGCATCCATCTGAGGGTTTTCTAAAGCATTGAATATACAATATCCTTACAAAGCACATAATAGTAACACTTCTGAATTAAAGAGAAATGATGCAGTGACTCAGTAGGTTTTTGCCATCTCTACATGAAATACCTATCTTTTCAGATATCATTACAGATTCTTTTGTTAAAACCTGTATTAAAATCTATTTTGTGTATTTTTCTTCCACTTCTGTTTTGTTGCGGGGCTAAAGTATTTTTTTCTTTCTTACGTTGACATTCAACAGGTTGCTGCATCCAGGTTTGATCTGGCAGACACCGAAGGAATTGATAGCCACTGAGGACATGACCACTCACACAGGCAATTTCGGCTTCTTCCCCCACAGCATACTGGTTCTTTTCATTCTACAAAAAAGAAACCCAAAAAACCCTCAAAAATCTATCGTAAGGAGACTGGACCTTGTCAAAAGAAACAATGATAAAAGCCTGATGATACGATATAATGAATGCATGCTTTTCCTACTCTGAAATATGAGCCATCCACTCACCTATATAATGATGTCTGTCCAGCTGTACTAACTGATGTCACAGTTACAAAACAAGGATTCAAGGACCACTGTTTGAAATGGATTTTACCTTGCCTTTGCTTCAGTTGCTGGTGGACTTCGGTGGACTAGAGTCCCACAACATGCCACATACACAGCAACATGCTCACTAGCACAGTAGCTAGCTTGGGCATCAGGCGCATGTAGCAAAGAAGCTGTAAAATTTCCCAGCTCTGCAACTACTACACTTCCCTTCTGTATCACTCCTTTTTCATGCTCACCCTGATAAAGGCATTTTCTGGTGGGTCTGGCCTGGAGCATCCAGACTCAGGTTCACCAATTACGACATCCTCTTCTCTCCTGGCTTCATCATCATTTATACAAGGAGCACCTCTGAAAAGTAAGCATTTGCTGGTAAGGATGTATCTTAAGCATTGGTGTCACCAAATAACAATGGCAGAATGTCAGGAGCTTTGGACAGGAATGCTGCGAGTGTGTCTCATCCCACCCTGCCCCCATGGTGAAAAAACTTTATTCTGTTAAATAAAAGATGGTGGACGTCAAAAGTTGCAGGTGTTGACATGAGGGAGATTGTGAGAGCACGGAAAAAGTGATAGATACAGGGCTACAATTTCTATTGACATAACTCATGAAATATTTTTATAGAGTAAGAAAAAGAGGCACAGAACAGTGCCACGTGACTTGGTTGAGTTTAAGATAGCATAGTCAAAATCTACCTGTTGCCATCAGGCAGTGGTTAAAGGAGGCTGGTCTCTGTGAGCATGGAGCTGTACAGCCTCTGCTGTCTAACTGAGACAAAAACCAAAGAACTGTGGAGCCCATTGCTTTTAATCCTCTCCTATCCACTCCAGAGTCTCCTCTGTAGTCATTACAGCAGGGATGATGAAAATCCTGCTTCAGCTCTTGGTGCCAGTAGAAAAACTGAATCTGTACAAAGCCTTGCTCTTGAAGATGCAAGAAACTGAGCCAGTTTGGAGTTGGAGTTAGGATTTTAAGTTGAAACCATGCAAAACTGGTACATCAGACATACTCAAAGCGGGAATATGAAAAGCTTGGTAGTTTCAGTGGAATTCTCTCTGAGACTGAGTTCAGACCTAAACCTCTAAGAGAAGAGGATATGATATTAAAAAAACCAAAACTGGGAACTCCCATAAACAGAAGCAGATGAGTTCTCCATGGCTTTGGACAAGAAGCCATGCAAAGCAGCGTAAGAGGTCTACAGGCATACTTTAGCATGTAATTCATCAGCCATTTTCTAGGAATAAACAATGAATAAATCCAAACTTGAAGCAAGTTGTGAAGATTTTTAGACATTTCCTTCTCTCAGCCCCCCCACAGAAGTTCAGACAGCAGAGTTATCTGCTGTTTCTCCTTGGTAGTTATAAAGTTATTCTGGAAATCTTTTGATCTGCCATCTTCTTACCTGTCCGTGAACACAGAGACATAACAGTCCTCCTCTTCTTCCCGTTCACCTTCACAGGGCTTCCCGCCATTCATTGGGGAGGGGTTATTACACTCCCGGGTCCTTCTTGTTTTGAAGGAAGTATCGCATGAACTCCATTCAGACCAGCAACCCCAGCGGCCATCTACAGCAACTGCAAGAAATAAAAGAAATCCCATCTTTTGGTAGATCTGTACCGTACATAGTATTTCTCTTAAGGCCACATATGAGAGGGATGGTGGTAAATTCATAACAGCTGTTTTCAGAGGATTTAAAATTGTTACTGTTAAGGGAGTAGATTGTATCTAAAATGTGAAGTTTTCCAAGGAGATGGTCAGCCAAATTCCAGCTGCTTCATGAAAACCTAAAATGTATCTTCCTTTCTAGTTTTAATTGCAAGTAACATTCAAACCCAGAAGCAGCTTATGTTCTACTTCTATTGCACACACAGATGTTTGAGTTTTCATGGTGCTGACAACCTTTTTAGATAGCTCAGTATTTAATGAGTTATTAAATAAATCTGAGCTCTAACACCACATCTAAACCCCAAATCTACATCCCATGCAAGCTAAATTAAACACTACTGATTTTTCTTAACCCCTGGGGTATTTTGTCTGTGCTACCATGAAGCACACATACAAATTTTTATTTACACACCCTTTCTTTTCTGCATGCCGTACACTTTGTACATTCATCTCTATCTGTATATCTTCAATTGTTTATTTCTTTCAAAATATTTCTTCATCAGGGTCAGGTAATGAGACCTGTAGCTGCCTAAGTGACTTTCCCATCTCTCCCCTTTTGGTCCTGGAATATAAATATATGTAATAATAAATATAATACTGTCAGTCTCTTCTGTTTCCCATAGGTATGGCACTAGTGCCAATTTCATTCAAAAACCTGTTTGCATGAAATTGTTCTTTAAATTCTTCAGGATCATGATTATGTTCCCTCTTCTTAAGACAACGGAGTTTTCCTTCCACATTGTAATCAACAGTTTTTATCTTCATTAGCCATTTACTCTTAAGCATAACAGGCTATAGGGAAAACTAAGGAATGGGTTTCTTAATTTTTGCATCAATTATCTTTGATCTCAACTTCATGCTTATTGCTGAACAGCTCATTTCCTATTATCTTAATTATGTAGCTAAGGAATCTTTTACCATGTCTTACAATTTCTTTTGAGCCGTGCCTATTTAGTTTGATTTTTTATTTTTAATCCTACCTTTATTCTTATACTTTCTGACCATCAGCATGTGGTAAGAAGTGCTATGGATTTAGTAAGGGAAGGTTATGTCAGATTCATCTTTGACAAATAGATACCAGAAGGACCATATTTACATTATGACAGTATCACCCCAAATACCTGATTTGTACCCTGGAGCTCGTGTCTCGCAGTTTTTGCCATAGGTGCCAGCCTGGCACAGGCAGAGGCACTCCGTCCCGGAAAGCACAGGCCTGCCGTTGTTGGGGCATGGGGCACACTGGCAAGGGTCAAACCTGCCTGCATATTCTCTCAGGGCTCTCCCCAGGTTGCGACGTTTGGTCACAGCACATGGCACGTTCTTCACCAAATCCACGATGGGCGACACCTGGTAGACAGCCATTCAGTAAGCAGTGACCTAGACACAGCAGCGTCCTGCTGGGGGTAGCTGCACGATTTTAAAAGCACTAGAGCCTACATATGAAGCTGTATCACACAGGAGTCAGGCGTGTTGAAAGTTATGGATGCTTTAAAGGAGCATGACAGTGCTATACATCTATGTTATCCTGTTTATATTGCTTTTATTTCCCCAATGTAGGGCTCTGTGAGCCAGTGGAAAACCAACCAAGTGGGATACCATGTTTAAAAATTCAGGACACCATAGATGACGTGGGGTTTGCTTACACACGGTCCCTGCCATGTGAGACACCCCTACGCTGCCTTCAGGAGCTCAGCAGCTGCAGTGGGAGAAAGATCACTGCATGCTGCATTCAGGCAGGTTTTGCTGTTTGCCTCAAGTGCTTTGCCGCTGCTGCTGTGCCAGCCAGGGAGGGAGGCAGCTCAGTGCACTCACAACAACGCCAGCATGCTGCATTAAATGAGCAGGACAGAGATGCCAGGGGACTGCTGTTTTGTTTCAGTTTAGCTATATGCCATACCTTGCAATGTAGGCCTGACAAGGGAAAGAGCACAGGGGAAAAAAGTGTTCCCAGCACCACGCACTGCTTTCCTGCACAGTAAGTAACCCCTGCCCATGCCTAAGCTCCTGCTGGTGCCAGAGTAATTCACTCGTATTCCTCCCTCTTACTCTCACTGTCCATGGACGATGCAAACCTGGTGTGGCTTATAAACCAACATGCACAAGAAGTAGTTCTACTTAGTAGTTCAAAACATTCTAATAAATGTTTTGTATGTTCATGTTATGCCCATATGTATGTGCATTCATATCACACACAGCATCATTCCGATCTAAAAGACAAAACACCTGCAGAGCTCTCTGAAGAGCTGCTAACTGGTGAGTGCTTTACTATCTCAATATTTTTCTTGTTTTTCTCTTACCTCAAAGTCAATCACCACAGGATTGTCCTTTGTTGATTCCAGCCAGTTTGTGAAGACTATGTGTCCTGGAAAAGCCCCCTTTTTCTCCCAGGCCAGAGCAGCCGCATACTCTGACTTGCCACCTTTCACCAGGGAGACTGACTGTTCGGCTGACTCCAAAATGGAACCTGAAAGGGGATTTCATCACAGTATTGTCAGACAAAGACCTCCAAAGACAGTGGATGTAACAACAGAGTTCTAAGAAAAAGTGTAAGAGGATATAAAAGAATATACTAAGATTAATTTTTTTACGCTACCCTTGGAAGAATGAAGTCTTAGCTCAGAAAAACAATCCCCACTATGACAGCAGCCTGTCTTAGTTTTCCAGACGAAAAGTGTCTGAGACGTTAGCCATGGAGATATTCAGAACTACACAAGACACATGTGGACAATGCAGGGGATACAGCAGGCTCCTCTAGAACAACACACTGCAAGGCAGGATCTTTAGTCCCAGCTGTAAACAGCTGAGTAACGGAAAATGATCATAAAATGAGGACAAAAACATGGTGGAGGTGATGAAATCCCTGTTTTTAGTGATGCAGAACATGACTCTTGCCATTCTTGCAGAAAATGCACCAACTTTCTGCAGTTCCTGAGACACATTTCTGGCATTGGACCTAGATGTCTACTTGCCATGAGGAAGATGGGAGGGGAAGGTGAAGGAGTGTGTTATTGCTCCCCAACTCTCTCAGTGAGCCCTGAGCAACCCTTAAAGAAGATCAGGGACTCAGTCACGATCACACATTTCTACTTTTGCCCATTTCCCAGTTCAGCGTGCCTGGCCTTGGACCCAGGGCCATGGGGAATGTTTGTCAGATCTGTGACTGACTGGAAGAGCCAGTGCCACCGGATCGCCAATGATGGTGCTCCAGAGCAGAGGAAGAGCGCTCCTACATCATAATTTCTTTTGCAAGTAAAAGGACATTTCCAGTGCTGACTTCAGAGACAAACAGTGAAACACTGTCTCCTCTGACAGTGGTGGAAGAGCATCTGTAGTTCAACAAAGCTGGGAGGTCACCTGGGGCACCTAGCTGAGGGGAATGGTATCTCTCAGGGTAAGTAACAGGACATGGGCCCTGTTCTCATCATGGTCACCTTCATGTTTCACAGTCATCCTGTTTGTGGTGCATCTGGTACTGACTTTCTTTTTCTTCCGGAAGAACACACGCCTTGTTGTTTCTGTTCGGACACACTCCGTTGATTCATCCACTGCCAGGCCTAGAAATACCACAGAGCAGCAGCTTCATCACCATAACCATGTTACCTGACAGCACCACGCCCCCAGGCTCCCACATTGAGGTGAGCCATTGCAGGTGCCCCTGCTCCTCACCCACCACTGGAGACTTCACTACTGCAGGCATCTGCTTCCCCAGGTACAAACAGCATTGGACTGAGTCATGCTTACCATCCCCTTTAGGTACCCTCCCATACCCATGCAAGTTACAGCAGTGGCATTAAGGATCACAGCTTTTAACCGTAGATTTCCACTTCTGTGGTATTGTCCTTTCATTTTGACAGTCTGGCAGTCATGGGAATATTTTTAGAGTAATTTCTAATGAATACTAACAACTTTAATGACTGTATCCCAAAAAGTACCACTTACACCTCTCAGACCTCAGTCTCATACTGAAATATGCTTTTCCTAGTGGCACCTGGTTTTGATCTGAAGGTCTTAAGAGGTTTCCCTGAACACAGTGTTGTTTACCAAGTAAGGAACCTCTTGAACTTTTCAAATTAAGACAGTGTAGAGCAAAAATTTCTTCTTGCTCTGTATTTAGGCAGTGTGAGTAATTCCTGGGTCTATGCAAGTCTAAAGGATTTTTTGCTGTTGTAGAACTTACTGTGTGGTGTAAGACCTAAAAACAATGATAAGAAAAGCTGGTAAAAAAATCATGATATTTTCAAGTTAAAAATTACATACCTGAGTTCTTCAATTCCTCAGAGCTGTACTGGTAAAGAATGTCATAGGAACCACCCATCTTCCCAGAGGTGTAGTAATGAGTGCCAAAGTCATCAAATATTCTGCTGTATGAAGCGTAGTTGTACTCCAGGGGCAGGTGGTTAAGTGCTTTTAGGAAGACATCTGAGAGCTGCAGATCTGACTGTTTCATTGTGAAGTTTGCAACAGAAATGACTTTATGGACTCTAATAAAGTTGGAATTCTAGAAATAAGAAAAGGGAAGTCTTAGCACCTTCACAGGTAGTTAACTGCAGAAAGTAGAGGAGATAAGAGTATGTCCTGAGATACATTGCAAGGACTGATTAATCCTGTGTATCATGCTGCTTTAACCATGAACAAACTAGCCCTGGAGTTTCCAGAGCCCTGTGAGGTTCTTGAGGACAATGCTCATTACTCCTTTACATTGTGGGAGTATATAGCATTCCAACAAAAATTAGGACTCCCTGAACATGTACCAAACAGAAAGCAAAAGGATTCCTGCCATAACAAATACACCAGCAAATGGTAAGACAACCAAAAATTTCAGAGGAAAGACTTCAGCTTATAAGCATCCATGGGTCATTTGCAACTAATCTGGTAAGTGGGTATTTTGGATACTAACTCACTGTTATGAAGTTTCACAATTTATCAGTCTGCTAGAACTAAAACTAAACCACTGGTATAAAGATCTCATTGAGTTCAAGTGTCCGGCTGTTAATGAGAGAGGCAAAAAAACCTGCAAAAGTTCAAAAAGTGGAAACATCTCTTACATTTAGGAAAAACTGATGTTTTTATAACAGTTAATTCATATATTTTTGCAATGCTAGAGGCTGTTTATGTGGGAGTTTAACTAAATAGAAAGGAGACGAATAGAAAATACTGAAAGAAGGGATTTATAAAGTGACAAGGGGAACTGATGGCACAAGGCTGAAGCAAAGAGATCAAGAGCAAAAGGAAGGGCAGGAAACTGGAGCAAATGACCAACGGGTAGATAGGAAAGATTCATTATAAAACAATTTGTACTGATTTGTACATGGGTTCTTCTGCTGAATTTTGCTGCTGGTAGGTTGGCTACACTCCACTTCTGACTTCAAGGTCACTTGGCTTACAGGACATAAGGATGCATCTAGACATGGAGTTCTCCCAGCCAGGACTGAGCAACATAACGCACAAACTGGACCTCAGCTCTCAGTTCTGCACAGCACTGCTCATTTCAGTGCTCTCATTTGCACATTGGAAAACAAGCTAAGGATACTCAGCTTTCTGCTGCAGTGAGAATAAGAATGGAAGAAACAGGGTATGTAACAATTCCCTGATTATATTCAGCTCCTAAAATACCCTGTGGTAACATAATTTTTAGGATTTTCAGGTGATTTAGGTTCTGATTCTCAATTTTCAGCTGTGCCAGCTAACATTTCAGTTATGACACACAAAATTGTAGGCCACTTTGGCAAATATTGATTCTAAAATCTTAGTTGGTTTTAGCATGCTAAATATGAATTTCTGCTTGACATGCATCTCGCATTTGTATTTTCTGCTACTAAAAGTATCTTAAGTGCTTTTATTACTAGCAATCAAGTGCTTTTATTACTAGCAATTTACCTTACAGTTGTCAAACCCAGTGATTTCTATGTTAAATCCTTGAGGCATGCACAATGTTGGAAACCCTCACTTGTAGAACAATCCCAGGAAATTGGATTCCAAATTCTCCATTCATTTCTGGGCACATGTTTAACCATAGTGGTAAACCCTGGTGCCTGTAGCAAGCTTGACCCATGAGTACCAGGTATTAAAACAAAATATTAGTAGGTCAGGGATGATTATTCCCGAAGAAAGCCTAGTCTAAATCAAGCGTGAGTACTCAAGTTCAGTTTTGTTATACAAACTACTTCATTGACAAAAAGCAGCCAAGCACAAGCTAAGCTGGACAGATGTTGAAACCAGCAGTTTTAATTGGAAATTTTCTAACAAAGCAGGGTTTCTCCCAAACATGCTGATTAAGTAATCTTTCATCCCAAATATCACAAGCAGAGTTGCCACAGAACCATGTCTGTCCCTGCCTGACATCCCCAGGGATGGAGATGGCTTCCTATCTTTGAGGTCTCAGGTTTTGAATTGTAGTTCAAGCAGTCCAACTCAATTAACTGCTGCCAGAAATACTACAAACATCAGCTAAGGGAATGAGCACAAATTCTGATAGAAAAACTTAAGAAGTCCTTTGATGTCACAGCATGGGAATTCAGTGACAAAAAAGTGAAGAAAATAGTATATAAAAATAACAACATGGAGCAGGATGGGCAAGATTAGTAAAGTAGTTTATAATGAAATGTGTTCCACAATATTCCAGTATCACTTTAAGAATCTTTCCTTATATTTAGTACAGAGAAGAGTGAGAGGTGGTCACCGGGGCTCCCTCTACAGCCCTACCAGGTCACTATTCAGTTAACAGACATTTATGTAGAAACCCACCCAATTTCTCGTCATCAATACCAAAGGAGGGTGATTAGCTGAGATGCAGATCCTTGTGGAACTGCTGTTGCCTATGGATATGTAAGCTGAATCCCACCCTAGATGGTCACCATGATGCAAGCAGAAGACTTCAGGGTGGTCATGAGGATGATCTTTAAGGACGCTTTCCGTAGAGCACAAGAGCTCTCAATCCCCAGGTGTAAGAAATCAAGGCTGAGTCAAGATCTGCTGGTCAAACTAAAGGGCAAAGAAGGAAATGCACAGGCAGTGGAAGCAGGGACAGGTATCCTGGGAAGAGTATAGGGACGCTGCCCAGTTGTGTAGCAATGGGGTCAGGAAGGCCAAGGTGTGGCTGGAGCTGAACTTGGCAAGGGACGCAAAGAATAATAAGAAGGGCTTCTGTAGGCATGTGAGCCAGAAAAGGAAGGTCAAAGAAAGTGTACCCCCTGTGATGAACACGGCAAACTGGTAACAACAGACGAGGAGAAGGCTGAGGTACTCAACAACTGTTTTGCCTCAGTCTTCACTGGCAACCTCTCTTCCCACACCTGTCGAGTGGATGGACCTCAAGGCAGGGACTGGGGGAGCAAAGTCCCTCCCACTGTAAGAGAAGATCAGGTTTGAGACCCCCTGAGGAACCTGATCATACAGAAGTCTATGGGACCTGACAAGATGCATCCCAGAGTCCTGAGGGAATTGGCTGATGCAGTTGCCAAGCCACTCTCCATGATATTTGAAAAGTCATGGCAGTCAGGTGAACTCCCCAGAAACTGGAAAAAGGAAAACATTGCACCCATTTTTACAAAGGGTAGAAAGGAGAAACCTGGGAGCTACCGACCTGTCAGCCTGCCCTCTGTGCCTGGGAAGATCATGGAACAGATCCTCATGGAAGCTATGCTAAGGGACATGGAGGACAGGGAGGTGATTGGAGACAGCCAGCATGGCTTCACCAAGGGCAAGTCCTGCCTGACCAACCTAGTGGCCTTCTCTGATGGAGTGACTACATCGGTGGACAAGGGAGGAGCTATGGATGTCATCTCTCTGGACTTCTGTAAGGCCTTTGACACGGTCCCCCACAACATCCTTCTCTCTAAATTGGAGAGAGATGGATTTGATGGAAGGACTGTTGGGTGGATAAGGAATTGGCTGGATGGTTGCATCCAGAGAGTAGTGGGCAACGGCTCAATGTCCAGATGGAGATCTGTGACAAGTGGTGTCCCTCAGGGGTCCATATTGGGACCAGTACTGTTTAATATCCTCATCAATGATATAGACAGTGGGATCGACTGCACCCTCAGCAGATTTGCAGGTGACACCAAGCTGAGTGGTGCAGTTGACATGCCTAAGGGATGGGATGCCATCCAGAGGGACCTGGACAAGCTTGAGAAGTGGGCCCATGTGAACCTCATGAGGTTCAACAAGGCCAAGTGCAAGGTCCTGCACCCGGGTTGGGGCAACCCCTGGTATCAGTACAGGCTGGGGGGGTGAAGGGATTGAGAGCAGCCCTGTGGAGAAGGACTTGGGGGGACTGGTGGATGACAAGCTGGACACGAGCCGGCAATGTGCGCTCGCAGCCCAGAAAGCCAACCGTCTCCTGGGCTGCATCCAAAGAAGTGTGGCCAGCAGGTCGAGGGAGGTAATTCTGCCCCTCTACTCCACCCTGCTGAGACCCCACCTGGAGTACTGCGTCCAGCTCTGGAGTCCCCAGTACAAGAAAGACACGGACCTCTTGGAGCAGGTCCAGAGGATGCCCACCAAAATGATCAGAGGGAGGGAACACGTCTCCTATGAGGAGAGGCTGAGAGAGTTGGGGTTGTTCAGCCTGGAGAAGAGCAGGCTCCAGGGAGACCTTATTGTGGCCTTCCAGTACCTAAAGGGGGCCTACAAGAAAGCTGGAGAGGGACTTTTTAGTAGGGCCTGTAGCAATAGGACAAGGGCTAATGGTTTTAAACTAAAAGAGGGTAGATTCAGACTAGATCTAAGGAAGAATTTTTTTGCAATGAGGGTGGTGAAACACTGGAACAGGTCGCCCAGAGAGGTGGTAGATGCCCCATCGCTGGAAACATCCAAGGTCAGGTTGCACAGGGCTTTGAGCAACCTGATCTAATTGAAGATGTCTCTGCTCATTGCAGGGGGTTTGGACTAGATGACATTTAAAGGTCCCTTGCAACCAAAACTAATCTATGATTCGATGAGTCTATGATTCTGTGATTAAAGGATCAGAAACCAAGAAGACATACTAGAGGACCAGTCAGCTTAGCTAAAAAAGTTTCTGGTGAACAAAAATAAACTTGAAAAAAGTCACGTTTTCATATTTCTTCCATGCCCATATGGAAAAATGCATGACCTTTCAAGTGGCTAGGGCCTTCTACAGACCCTGGGATTCCTATGTGAAACCCTTCTGTACACAGTTTAATATATAGGTCTGAATCTGACCTCCCAAAGCCCAGGCAAGTTCCCCCTCCTTTTAAGTGATCTATATAAACTTCTGTTTTCACTGTTTAAGAAAGTATTGCAAATTCATTTATAGGTCTCTCAAACATACATAAGTATACATCTTTCTACAAACACATAAATAAAATTTATACAGATAGAGATAAAAATAGAGGCTTCCCGTACGATACAGTAGCAAACATGAGGAAGACCCAAGTTAATATGGATCCACTAAGAACAGATTTTAACCTGTGTCATCTTTAGCCAACACCAGACTAAGGTATTGGCTATTTCAGGTGGGTTTCTGGGACATCATGACAACAATGCTGAAAACCAACGTACATCCTTCCTGATGAAAGTTTCATTTAAATTAATATTTCCACAAGTAGCTTTGGTCTGGGTTTAAGCCAATAATAAGCCACCATTCCACCAAAATAAACTTACCAGTTGTACAAAAGAACAGCCTGATCTGTATACAGGTATCTACATGGGAATGAAAGTCAACAAGTTTCCAGTGGCTGGAACTTCAGTATAGTTGAATTCGAACTAGGAGTAATGGACTATTTAGGCAGTCAAGTTACTTAACCATTAGGACAAGTTAGCAAAGCCTGCAGTAAACTTCCATCATAGGAAATCTTAATATTAAGACTGATATTTTTGTAAAAGATTCATTCTAATTGTATTAGAACTCCCCGTGTTCAACAAACCTTAGTTTCGGTCAGTCCTATGGCCTCTTCCGTGCAGGAATACAAACAATAGCCCATCCTTTACTGCCATTAAACTATACAAGTACATAATCTTATATCCCACAGTATTCATCTGTATTAAAGGTGCAGGATTTTATGGGATAAAGGTTTTCTATTCTCAGAAACTTTTCTGTGGATGTGTTATTTCTGAGATTATGATGAAGTGCATCTCGGCATCCTTGAGACTCCAATACGCAAGTTAGTTACCAAATCAAAAACTAATGTAGATTAATTCCCAGTACATGCATAGGTATAACATTCCTGAGTGCAATTCATTTCTTTTTAGAGTTGTCTGCTATGTTACTACATGGCATTCTGCCTTCTTAATCTGTAACTAGGACAGGGAAAGGAGTGGTTTACCCAATCTGATAATCTCAAATCTATGTCAAGTATATGCTTTTTTAAGTGGAATAAGTCTATGAATTCTGTATGAAAAACAGAAAATCATGTTGCATTACAGAAGGTATGCTACAACCAAGAACATCCTGTAGTTTCAGAAGAGGAACTTTTTAATGTGTAGTTCTAGTGGTTTTTTTAAAAATGTGGTGCCAGTGCCTTGATAAGGAAAGTAGCCTTTCGTAGCTCAGTTCTGAAATGAGCAGACAGAAATGAAATGAAAGGAAGAAATTGGACGCAACATTCAATTACCTTTTCATGTGAGGCTTCAATGGCTTTCTTGAAGGAGGAAGATGATGTGAATTTAACCCGTGTCTTTCTTGAGAATAAAAATGGGATACCAGAAGATCTTCGAGCACCATGAGTGGATGAACTACTTCCATGAACACTATCACTCAGGGGAGTTAAATCGTTGTAAAAATCTGATGTTACATCATCCTCTTCATCTATTACCTGGAGATTCAGTAAAGCAAAATGCATTTGCCCAAATAATAATCTGAAATAAAAACCTATTAAGCAATGAATTCTTGATTTTTTATGGAACAAGAATGCCTGATTATTTGAGACATGGCAGTAAGCTAAAAAACTGATCTTAATACAAAAGGTGAGGCTGAGAAAGGTTAATAGGTGAGATGAATACAAGATAAGAAGTAGAGTTACTAACAGACATTTATACAAGAAAAAAAAAGCATGTAACACTTTCTCCTAAAATTCCCCACCCCCATGCCCCAAAGCTTAGCAATATTTTTTAACACGTGTTTCAACACACTTTTCAAAGACTCTCAGACCTTCATGCTATGTCCACACTATGACTAAGTCCCAGTCCCACGGCTTCTATAATGTACAAGGCAAAGAGCCTGATGTTTTCTGTCCCTTCTTCTTAATTCCCAGCTAGAGGAATGAACAGGTTTCCAGAGGAGAGTCTTGGAGCATACTTGCAGTGTTAGCACCCATACTGCATGATGGACTAAGGGTAGGTGGAGAGGAACTGGGAGCAAACTTGCCTGATCAAGTTGGTAAACCTCAGTGGTGCTGTTGTGCAAAGCACCAAGACAACTTTAGCATCAGTTCAGAAATGACTCATTTCCCAAACCTCAGGCAAATCCCTGTGGGTGTTCGAAAGATTCAATTTTGTCCCTCCTCTAGACTTGTTTAATTAATAGGGCTGCTAAGGACCTTGGGAGGTGAGGTGGTCCCTTCCCCCAATCCACTTCCATTCTCCAAGAAGTCTTATGCTTTTGCATGAAAACACACTGGAGTTCCAAGAAGAAAGCCTGATCCAGTGACCCTTCTATACCAAAGGCTGCTCTAAATGTTAAAAGATATAGATGCACTCTCAAAGGTGAGACTCAGAAACCCTTAACAGTTCTGCAAATTGACATCAGTAACTTAATAAACTGCACAGCTTTAAAGAGAACTGGGCAAACCAAGGCTTATTTTTCCCCATTGAATATTCCTGCACACAGTAATTTTTCACCATTGTTGACAAAACCTACACGTCATGGCCAATACAATTGCAATTTCCATGGAACATATTAGGGTGTCCTTTGTTCAGTTGCTCCTGCTAAAGTAACACTAAAAACGTACAACACTCATGGCAAAAATCAGCAGTTCAGATTTCATCCATTAGTTGAGCTTTTTTCACGTCCTGCATTCCTTCCTTTCCAATGCAGTATGTATAGGCTTCAGACAGGGCTTGCCGATATGTGCACAGCCAGATGTTGTGCCCTAACCATGGTATTCAAAGTATTTTCTAAATATCAGTGTCTAAAAGTCTAAAAAATCAGTAAGTCCCAGATTTTTGATAAGACACAAGCCAGGTTCATTTTGTCCTTGGCCTGTCCTGCAAGACTCCTCCCCAGACTGTTTACTTCTTGTCCTCCTGCTTCACAGACTCCATGTCTGCCTCCTCTCCTTGCTGCTCTTCAGAGAGGCTGGGCAGGGAACAGGCTGGACTGAGGGGCTGAAATGACTCAGGGAGGAACTGAGTCTCAAGGCTCCAAGTGACTAGAAGGAAGCTGGAGTTAGGACAGCCATTGGTACTGCAAGGATACAGCAGTGATGCTGAAATGAGCTTTGGACTTGAACGAGCCTCTGGCCACATTATGCCAGGGTTAGGAGCAAGTCCCTTGGTACCAAGTCAGAACAAAGACACGGCCACAGCCATGAGGAAGCAGGAGAGAAGCCCAAATCAATCATGTTGACTCTGATATACGATGCAGTGAGTAAACACAGATCTGAAAGACATGAGTAGAGCCACACGATTGCTCGATTTGTCCCATTTCCACACATCACCTGAAACATGTTCGGGTCTCACCAGGTTGAGAAATCTTGTCCTAAAATACACATTACTGCCTAAGACTCAAGTGCATAACTTGGACTGTGATTATGGCAATGGTTTTTCAGCCAGGAGCTGCTGCTTGAGAATACCTGAAAGCTGACAGCCTCCAGGTTCGCAGGAACACGATACGATTGCCTTGTCTCATTACGCTTCACTGTTGTGCATTGTCCTCCATTGAATGAGTTGCCAAGCACTTCCCCTCGGCTCTCTCCTGCCAGAATATGAAATCTAACAAAAAATTATTTCCAGAGATTAAACAAGCCCAGAAAGATGTATAGACTTGAAACATTTACCGGTATATAGTTGCATTGAAGATTTTGTAGGTTTGAATGAAATGGTATGAGCATCTGGGTTACGTTACTGCTTTGAAAGAAGCTCCTCTACAAGAACTTCTCATTCACGCTGAATTCACTTGAAAAATGCTGTAGTAGCAACCCTGTTTCCTACTTTCCATTAGTGCTTAACCCTCTAGATAATTCCAATGTCAGCATGAGACAGTCACTCTTAAGCAGAGAAACACCTAAAAATGGCCTAGGAAAATGAACAAGCGGTTCTCCACTTCTGCCATTAGTGATGTTACCAGAGTGCACTGAGTTCGAACTCAATTAAAAAATGCAAGACTACCTGGGACAGGCATCCCATGTTTAGGTTTTACACTGCTTACATTAGTAGTCTGGAAGATGTGATGGTTGGTATCGTGTGAAACGTGTATCACAGACAAACAAACATCTGTAGAGGAACATCCTCAAAATTTCTGAAGCACTTGGCATAACTGAGCTGGAATTTGCCAGTACTTGATGCTCTGGTTGCTGTGAGGCAGAATGAGTCACTCAGACAGCAGTGCTCCCTGACAGTTCTTTACCTAGTGCACCAGCAGTGCAGAGCAGGACTGGCAGATGCAGTGGGCAAGTCCTAGCCTGATGGTTTGGTTGCATTTTTGTAATTTCTTGTTAATTTTAATTTGAGAGATTATGTGTTTTAATGGCATACTCTCACATGCTAATTGGGGATTATCTTGTTTATGTAAATTAGTGAGGTAATAGTCTTAAGTTTATGAAAACTAAGCAAAGCTGGCTTACCCACTGCCTATTAACTGCACACCTGGGATGCTCTCATACTTTCTGTTACACACGGTCTTTTTCCTCCCACAATTTCTTTCATCAGAGTTGTCCCCACAGTCATTTTCTCCATTACATTCCAATTTTTTTGCAATACAGCGACCTGCACCAGAGAAACAGCAGCAGCAAGAAACTTTATGCAAAAATTCATCATGTCTGAATGCAGAAAAGGGCAGTCTGTCTTTTTCCCTAGTAAAGGTGTGAACTTGCCGTAGGAATTAATAGCAGGGCAGTATAATGCCTAGATTATTCCAATAAGAAACAGTTGTTTCAGTTCTGCCAGTTTTGCCTTGCTTTGAAGCTGCAAAGGCTTAATTTAAGGTTTAGCAAAAGGATTTGTGGATAAACTTATTTTGAGGCTAATAATCAGGTATATTTAAATTGAAGCAAACAAGAAATACCCACAAATTTAATAAAAATAGTGTGAGTTTATGTTCAGACAAACTCAATGGATATGTTTGTACATGAAAAATTTGTGCAAAGAAATATTATTGGAACAGTCTAGCTGTCATGGTCATACTGACATCCCAGGCTAGAGATTGCACTTGAATCACTTTTAGTTACAGAAGAAACTGCAAACATAAGCTGCTACTAATACACATGAAATCCTTAAGTAGACTTTTCTCCCTGCTCCTTTTTCCTGGAATTTGTTCATGGAATGTACAACATCTGGATAATCTGGACCTTTTTTGTCTCAGTGTCTAATCTTTTGACTATCTAATAATGCAGCAGTTATGCAATGAAGATTATCATTACCACTTTCACACTGAAATTTATTCTTGCAACCAACTTCCACTATGTTGCAGAGCTTAGTTGGGAAGCATGGGCGGGAATCCACCAGCGGCTCGGTGCAGGCCTGACCCCCAAACTGGGATGGTCGCAGGAGTGTCCGAACACGAAACTGAAAGGCAGAAGAAATTAAACCAGGGTTGTTTGTGTGAGTTGGTTTTGTAGCTAAGTGCGCCCCCAGGCAGAGCCATATGCCTCAGTGTTGCCGAAGCTTTATCAAAACCGGAGTCCTGAAGGAAATAATCAGTTATTTTTGTCCTTACATCCTACCATGCCATCATCCCAGGTAAGGCAGGCAGAGAGCTGAAATCCAAGAGCCTCAATAGCCCTGACGGAGCATACATGATTAAACATTTGACAACCTGGGCTACATCACTGGAGGAATCAAAAGTTCAGTCCCTGTATCTTCAGTTTTAAAGGTATAGTAGGAAATGGTGTGTGAACAGGCTTATGGAGATTTTTCCTGTTCTTTATCATCTCTGTTGAAATAGAAATTCCCTGACAGTGGCATGTATCCCCATCCCCAAACCAGCTGGCTTGGCTCCCACACGTGGGGCCTCTTGTCTGAGGAGCACTGGATGACTGGGAAGGACAAAAATGGTTTTCCTGAAAGTTTCTGTTACTAAAGAAGATCTGGGAGAAAAATCTGGAGCTCACTGGGGTTTCCTTCCCCAAGTCAGTACGCTCCATGCAGAATAACAAAGCTGAAGGCTGCTAAATAAATCACTTCAGATATGTTTTCCAGTCCACTTCAAGGGACTGCTGGTGACGCCTGTCTGCATGTGATTGAACAGTTCCTCCTCTAAGAACTTTTCCCCACTGGAAAAGCACACTTCCTTGCAGACTTCTGTTACTTCCCTCCCTGTAGACAGACCCTGGAGTCAAACAATGCAGGAAGATGTCTAGTAAAAATCAGTAACAGAGTGACTATGAAAGGAGAGTGCGAGGAGCAACACCAGACCATCTGAAAGCTTTTGAGCTCAAGATAACCCTTCCTTGTAGTCCATTTGGGATCCATAACACTCACTATATTTTTTGTGTGAGCTTCCACCTCTTCATCCCTCCCCCTCACTGGGAGCTTGCGTACACTAGTCTTCACACTTACCTTGGAAGTCACATCCTCCATTCTGATGGCTGTTTATATTTATAAAGGTCACAAGCAGTGACCTTTGTAGCTTGGAGGGAAAAATGAATCACAGTCCACAAAAGCATCTTTTGGCTTGAAGCAGCAAATATGTTGCCTCAATATTTAAAGTTAATAAAAATGAACAACACTTCTATATATGAATGTGTAGATAAGAAACTGAGCCATTTAAAAGGATATTGATTACAAAAAAATCAATTCAATTGAAAGCAATGCCCCCTTTCAGCTCTTGCAGCTTGTTTGCTGTCTCCCACTCTCTCACTGTTTCTCCCTGCTCTGCTCTCATACTTTCCATCCCAGTTGCAGGATGGGAACCCCACAGGGTGGTTCACATCTCACGCCTAGAACAGCTTCTTCATGTTTTCCTCATCTGGCATGGGCATCAGAAAGTTATGTATGTATGTAAAGATATACTTATGATATCTGACAGGTTTTTCAAGATTGCTTTTCAGGAATGCATTTTTGAAGCTGAGCAGGACATTCAGAGAGCTGTAGGCTCTGTCTGCACAGAAACTCAGACCTGTTATCATGGTCAGCCTCAAAGCTCAGACCCACCAGCCACATAACTACCCCAAACAATCTGCACTCCGCTCCCCTCCACTCCCTACAACCTTACATTTGCCAAGACTTGGTTTCTTTACATCAAATCCACTTGAACCTGACTTTTCACCTCCTCCCTCTCTGCCATCTCACCTCTAAGTCTACCATCAGTCAACAAACACAAGCTCAAGAGGAAAAAACACCATCCTGGGACTTTGTTCCACAGATATTAAGCACATCCACCTGGTTTTTGTGTAGGCTATAAAGGATGGGGGAATGGTGCTCTGGATTTCTTAACAGCCATCTCAAACTGATCCTGACTATCAGTAGCCTGAGCATTCCTAGCCAGTGCTGGTTAGGATTTGTCACTTAACTCTTTTTAACAGATGATTTGATCCTATTTTTCTTGTCTTTAGAACATACAGAATGCTATGGATAAGCTAAAGATTCCATGTCTTTCTCCTGCTTAAACAGGCATGCAAACTCTACAGCTTAATTTATCCTTTATGTGGAAAACTCATCTTTAATTGTGACAATGGAACTTTTGAAGCAAGTTCTCATAAATGGATTTAAGCTACTAAATCACCCCTTTCTGTTTTGATCTGCTGACTTTAACTTGTTCTGTCCATCTGCTACTGTTATAATTCATAACCAATTTCCCTTGTTAACTTAAACTGTCATTTTGCAGATCATTTGCCATAAAGTTGAATGTCTGAAACAAAGACATGTCTTAAGCATAATTTCTTGCATTTAACCCATATAATACATTTTCCACCTACTTGTTTTTTAATGCATGGGTCACATTCTGACCAAGGGCCAAAATCTCCAAGTCGACAGTTGATAGGACATGTTTGCTGGTTACATGCACGAGATTCCTGCTTTGTGCACAGCTTGTCACAGAAGTTTTGGCTATAATATTCATCCATTCTTATTTGCCTAAAGAAATTTAACAAGTTATGCTAGGAAGGAATCATAGACAGTTGGTAGATGTTCTCTAACTGTGGGTGAAGGCTGATAAAGAAAATTATTTGATCCCAATGAAAAAAACTTGAGACATAATAGGTAGTTGCAGAATGTTGGTTAAAAGAAAAATCTAAACATGCCTTAAGTTTACAGAGGAATTCTTTTTGATTCATATCACCTCAAATGTCCCTCTGGCTCCTCCCAGAAAGAGCCAGGAGGAAAAGAGGGGATTTCTCACAAGTTTAGAACATACCACTGAATTGCATGTAATTTGGTGCTGCTGAATCTTTATTTGACTTTAACTGTTGTCATAAAATTAATCATACAGGGAGGAACTTTCTGTGGGCTTGCCACGCTGGAGCTGACGCCTCCCATGGCATTGCTCTGCACTGGGCAGAGCTCCCGGACTGAGGCACTGAGCACTGGCCCCTTATGCTCATAGGGTCTGGTTGCTTAATGCACGCTGCTGGCAAAGCCATTGTAGGACCTGGCTGTTCTCTCCTCACTACATGTGTTGGCAGATATAGGTTTGTTTGAAGGCATGGTAATGGTCTACATACGTAATCTTGTAATTTTTAAGTCTTGTAATTAAATACAATCTATTCATCTGGTAAACACTTGGATATGACAATTTTTCTCAGTATATTATGGAAGCTGGAGCTTCAGTCACAGGTCTCCCTCCCCAGAAGTGGTATTTTCTCAGGGAATAAATAGAAACATAGAAGTAGTGATATAGTTTGGCCCTACCTGTGCCTGGTCTGTGTGCCATAATTGCAGGTTTGTGAACAGGCAGACCACGACCCCCACGGATAATGTTCACAGTAGCACCCCTGGCTGCTCCCAATCATCAGGCTCAGCAGGATCAGGTGCATTAACATAGTCTTGTCCGTAGTGAAGGTGTCCATCTACAGCACATGGACAGGTAACAAAAGCTCAAGAAACGATTACTTACAGTTGTGCCTGTCTCCTTAGAGAGACATGTCGTCTAATTTGCAGTCTATAAATCTGCTTCACAATACAAAGTTGCTAAGCAGTGTACCTAGAAAGGAGCAATAACGCATGACACACATTTATCAGTAATTTAGTTAATACTTTAAGGACCAGAAGTCACAGGGTCTTTTTTGGGCACATATTTATCAGGAGTACTAATCATGACTGTGCATTATTTCTATTGAAGAAGTTGCTTATAGATCATTTTGAATGTGACAAATAAAGACCTATTGCTCTTCATTGCATAGAAGTATTCTCAAAAATATTTTCTAGGAATAAGAATAAAAGCATGAGACAGCTCTTCCTACAAAACAACAATGTAAAACAATGTAAAACAATGTAAATGTAAAACAATGTAAAACAACAAACAGGACCTTAGGAGTAAGCAGCCCCATCTATCACCCTGTAACCAATTCATTTTCACATGGCTACAAACCCCCTTTGCATAAGTGTTTTGCTGCAGTGAATCCTTCCTTCAGCTTTTTGTTGTTCTTAGTTTTGACTAGCCTGTCTAAACCACAAACCATCACTATTCAAAGCTCATCCAAATTTTCTACCAACAGCAGAAGACAGAACAGCTAGCCTATTTCTCACTCCAGTGGTCAATCAAACTCTATTTGATGAGGCAGAAGGTTACAGGCAGTCTTTAGGAAGTAATAATGCTTAGTAAACTTGAAAAACATTTTCCAGACAAACTATTCATTGAAAAATGCAAAAGGTTTTTCCCCCACTTCATGAGATTGAATCAACAGTAAATTTGGTAGGCTGTTATAGTAGAACATTATCATTTTGTTTTGCCTCAAAAAAACCTAAACCCAATAGGAAGTTTTAAAAGCAAGGTATTTATTTTAAAAAAATAGTTCAAAAGATTTCATTTTGAAAAGTGTGAAATGAAATGTGCAATTGTTTTCTATTTTAGGTTTTTAGCCACATATGCTATTATGATTTTTATACCTTGCTGAGAAAAATGAAATTGCATCAAGTTAAAACATTGCTTCATCCTTTAGTAAAGAAAGGCAGTAAGTCTCCATGCAGCTGTCGTAGTGAGAAGTCAGAGCACTTTTTACACAATAATTCATCAATGAAAAAGGCTTTCAGAGAGATTTAAGTATAGTCAAACCCAAAACATGGTAAAACTGAAGACAGAGAAATCAGCAGTCTTGCCAATGAACCAAGAGAAGAACAGGTATTACATCTTTTTCCTTACCTGAGTTCCTGGCTCCTTGCACCAACGGTGCTGGCTTAGAAAAGAGATGAAGCCCTACAGAACAATCACTTTGTTCATTCCTTCACTGTACTGTACATAGAAAAACACTGTTTATTCTCGTCTGTGAGCAAAACTCCAACCAATCAATACATCAGAAGCATATCAACAGCCATATAAATGTAAGTACATGAGAGATTAATTCAACATTTTAAAGAAAAAAAAAAACCACAAAACACTTCCCCATATGTCTTGTAACCTGTGTGCACTGAAGCCAACAAAAAAGCTTCCTTATTAACTTACTGTAAGACTGTTAGCTGCAAAGTCAGTCAACTCTGCAGAGTGGTGTGACCTTGGCATGGTTTGCTGCAGTCTCTTAAATGAAAGGTTGGAGGTTTTGTTTGATTTGGTTATCCGTTAATGAAGGCAGATCTGGTCTGGTGGCAGAAATAGTCAGAACAAACCAGCCTCTCCACCAGCACCCCCAGAGAGACATGTTATAGAGAATTGTGGAGGAACAGCTCTTCATACAAATGTAGCTGCCCAAGATGAGCTGAGAGGAATAAAAATACCTTTGCATTAGGCCATAATGGCTCAATGTACTGCAGGTCTCCTTGTGCTGCCCGATAGAGCTGCACAAGCTCTCTGCTCTCAGTTTGAAGGCAAGAGAGTGAAAATCTGGTAAGATGGCACATGCTCATAATTCATTGTTATTTTCACTAGGAAACAGGAGACAGAGTCCGGGCCAGGGCAAAATACCTGTCTAATGCTGCACCCTCTCTGCAAAAGTAGGGCTCCCAGAGAAAGCAAAAATCCAAATACATTTGAAGTTATTTACAGCTCTTTGCCTTTTGCCCTCCCTGGTGAGCTTTAGGCACACAGTGACCCTGGAGAAGTGCAGCCAGCAGACGAGAGCTGCTGAGAGCCTCTGCCCTGCAGCACAGGCATCACCCTGAGACTGAGGTGCCAGGGCAGGGATTAAAATGGAAAGCGAGAGAATACACACATGCAGAACAGAAACAGCAATGACAAGCCCAAACCAAGGAAGTAGTTTGCCCTAAAAAAAAATCAAAGTCTGGAACAGAACCCAAAACCTCCCAAATACCTGGCATGCATCCCACTCAGAGGGCAATGCTGCATTGAATCCCCCTTCACTCCAGCAGACTGGCAGAAACATGTCAAGATGTCAGAGTCCTCAAAACATATTTCCCAATTTGTTGGGACCCAAGGTCATATATATCCTTGAAAAAGCAAACAACTCAGAACTTCCTGCATAGCTTCATTTTCCAGTTGCCTCTGCAGGTTTTTTTTTTAATTCTGAGTTTGGCCAAGGAAGTGTTACACAACTTGAGGACACAATTAGCAAACTGATGTTCTGCCAGATCCTTATTACATTGTGTAAACTTGTCATAAGAAATCAAAATAGTCATCACTCTGGCTCCATGGTTGCTGCTGGGTGGGATTTGTAAAGTTATGTGAAAAATACTGGCTTCTGCCTTTCAGAGAGCATCTCCTAACCCTCAGCACTGCCAGCTCACTGAGGGCAGCCTCTCCAGCCCCAGTAGGACCCCAAACAGGAGGTGCTTGGCTTCTCCCAGGCTTGTAGAAACAAACCACAGCTGTGAGCTGCAAGTCAGTGCTGTTAGTAGTGTAATGCAGCTGAATAAAACTTCTAGCTGAGAAACTACTTTTACACTTTTTCTTAACAGGAAAACAAGGAGTTACTAAAAAAGTTTATAAATTTTAAAATGCTTACAAGGAAAGGGCGCTTCACACAATCTACAAGCAGTCTGTGCCATTCATAATCAGAGAACAAGCTAGCAGACAAGCACCACAGTTAGCATTAACAGAAATGTTAGGTGGAGACTGGCACTGCTAGACTTCACACCAAAGTTAGGGCTTGAGGGCAGCATGAGGACATCCATATTGAATCCTTAGATGGGAGTTCATGTGAACTTAATTCAGTTGCCTGAAGCTGACAGCAGCAAAGAGCACTGCTTGGGCTAACTCACATTTTGGCAAAGCTACCTGGAACTGCTGATGTGCCCCAGGAGGTTGTCAGCTCATCTGCAAGCAGGCAAGCTGATCAGAGGAATGAAGGGTCTGGAGCAGGACAACAAAGCTGGCATTCATGTAACCAAAGTGACTAGAGAAAGGAGCTTTTCCCAAGTGTGGCAGCTCATCTCATGACACTGCAGGACTGCTCTCCGTATATATACCTCAATTCCTCACAGGCTTAGTCTATAGGATATCCTCAGAGCAATATCACTCTCTTCTGCCCTGTCTGGAGATCAGCACTTAGGTATGTGCATCCTTCCCTTATACCATAGGATGTGTCAGGGCACCTGAACAACAGGCAATACCCTAGTGCTGACACTTCACTTTGTGTTCACTTGTCCTCACAGTCAGCTATTCGCAAGGTTTCCTCATGACCTTTTAAAAGCATGAGAAATCAAATAAGTCTGCTTAGAGATACAAGCACTTAGAAACTTAGCCAGCAATATGACAAGTGATGGCTCATGCAAACAAGGGTGCCTTCTAGGACTGATTTTCACATCGAAAAGCATCAGCACCAAAAGATGCTGTTCCTCTGGACTGCGGTTCTGCAGGCTTTCACATCCATATGATGCTGTGCCTTACCAAGTCTCTGGTCTCAACCTCTGGTGTAGTATTCCCCAAAGACCAAAGCGCTATCACTGGAATCAAATTGGGAGCAACCCAGAGAGGTCAGTGTATAGATGCATGTCATTTTACAACACTCAGACTTTGGGAGTGTCTATGCACGTATCCATGGCCAATTTCATTATTTCTACAAGAAATATTTCTCCAGCAAAACAAACATAACAGCCCTTCATCTCTGCTGCAATGTGTTTATAAAAGATCATTTTTCAAAGAATGGGGAAACATTATCTCAAAGGGAGCAGAGAAATGCAATGAGTATTCTACCTGAGATTGTAGCGTTTCTAGCTGGGTTTCACAAGGTCACTCCTCATCTATTTCATCCTCTATCTAGTTCCTCCTACTCAGAAAAACCATATTATCCTCCCAAGTCAACCTCTAACCCCACTCTGAGAGCAGCCTATGTTCTCACCCCAAAGCTCTGCTCAAGGGAGAAACTCTAGAATTGTAAAGGGGAAAGAGCAGAAGGAAGGGGGCAAACAACAACATTCTCTGGGAGGTAAGTAAAACAGAAGTCAAACAGCTCTTCAATTTAAGTGACATCCCCTGGTGCTTTCCAGATCCCCTAGGTGCAGAGACAGGAAAAAGCATTCATCCTGTCCCATAAAATTCACAATTGTGGACTGTTACCACCTACCTCCAGTTCTTTGGATGATGAATACCAAGAGTTTACTGAACTGCGCCCTTCATCTCACACAGATCTTGCAGACATGGCTTCAGCCGTCTGCTCTCTGACAAAGTCTGGAGTTTTAAGAATATAAACTGATACTATTTACTAGACATTTTTTTCCCCTCAAAATCTTCCTGAAAACAAAGTGCAAGAGAAATCTCTCATCCCTACATGGCAGATTAAAATTTAGTATCAGGCTGGACTGGGAGGAAAATACACTTTGCACTTAATTCAATAATTCAGTGAGGTATTTTTCCTCCTCTTTAAATTTTTGTCACCTTATATGTCCCCCACGAAAAGGGATATTGAAACAAAAAAGTGAAGGCACCTTTAAGCACGAAAGGCCATCTGAATGGCTTCAATACTGAGCTGTTTTGACATATCCTGTGGCAATAAGAAAAGTGAACCATAAAATATCTTATTTACTCTCTCCATCCCTGAGCTGTCTGATGATAGGGGTGGCACTGCCCCCAGCATGGCATGGCAATGGTGAGCAGCCTTGCCTGCAGCTAGGTGCTCATCACCTGTGCTCTGCTTCACCTGGAAACCCATGCCGCTGCCTCCTCCCTGGCTGCCACCACTGATCTGAAGGAGATGTGAGATCAAAGAGCAGGGGCAAAGGCTTTGAGAAGAGGAGTTGTATCAGCACAGAGCATGCTGTGAAACAGCAGCACCTGTGGAGGAAAACAATTTCTGTCCAAGGATTGTGTTAGCAGATTTCAGATTTTATGCTGCAAGATTTGAAAGCGTTGAGTTGCAGCTGCCCTGTCTGGCTGCTTTGTCGAACGAACAGTCAGGCATTCCTGCTCTTATGCAAAATTTGCTGCTCCTTGACTGTAATTAACAAGCTGGAAGTATTTGGTGCATCAGTAGTAGCCCAGGACTCAGGACTTCATCGTGGCAGCGGTGGGCACCAATGTCAACTCCGGGGCAGCAGCAAGCAAAACTGGCCAGTGCTTCTGAAAACATGTTCAGGTAGCTATGCTCCGGATCAGGCACAGTTCAGGGTGTTTAGCTCTGAAAAGCACATTCACTGCTCGCATCATCAGGAAGACCCAGCACGAGCCTTGTTTGCTAAGCCTCAGCCCTGCTGCTTGTACCCCGTGGTAACAAGTGGGCTGGAGCCAAGGAGAGAAACCCCAGCTCAGCACCTTTGTTTGTTTCCATGCTTTCAGGCTACTGTTTTGTCACTTCTTCATCCCAAAGATCACCTAGAAATTAAATTAAGACTTTTCACCTTTAAAGGCCACATTGCATTTCATCCCCATTAACACCCAGCGACTGCTCTGACAGACTGAAGCACAACCACGAGATTAACCAAGCATAACTACAGCACAAGTGCATTCCCCCAAAGCAGCAAAAGCACCCCCTCTGCCAGCAGCTGAAATGCTTATAAAGTGGGTTTTGTCTACCACACAGTGGAAAAACAAAATTCCAGGGAAACTAAATCCCAGTTTCCATGCTTGTAAGGCACCTTACCAGCAGAAGAGAAGACAAGGAACCAACCAGAAACACTGCATACAGGCATTCACTCAGTATGCAGCCACCTCATCTCCTCGTGGAGGGTGGATGGAACGTCAGCCACCCTTTACACAACACCCTGCTTGCCATACCAGCCACCAAGGAAGGAGGAAGCAGCATCTGAATGAAGAGAGTCTGAGCTGGTCTGTCTCAGAAGAGAGTCACGCATCCTCCATTGCATGAGCTGCAACACAGCAAGGAGCCTGCGGCAGCCACCACTGCAAGGTTTATGGGCAAGGAAGGAGGTCAGAAAGCATCTGGCGCTAGCTAGTGATTCGAGTACAGAGCTCGAAGGATGATGTATGAGCTGGACTGCTTGACCCACACCTTGTATTAGCCCAGGAGAATGTGACCTTACCTTATAACATTGTTCAGAATAAATAAAAGCTATCATTAAGTAGCTACTATTCAAGCTGCTTGTATGTTGAGGAATTTGCATCTAAAGCATGCCTACTATATGGAACAAGTGATTCATTTACCTATTATTTCTCCTGGTTAACACTTCACAAGTACTAACAAGATGGAATCATTAGTGACCAGTAAAACATACTCTGATCATTATTTTTATAAGAGACCAGTTGAAATGTTTGTCAAAACTTTAACGGAAATCGCCTTTTTAACATTTTTCATGGAAAATACCTACTTCCTCCTATTTTTTTAAATGTGAAAACTTGCATTTATGACTGACTTTTTTAAAAGGGGAGGGGTTTTTTTCCTTTTTTTCCTCCTCAAGAAAAAGTAGAAATTTTCGCTTGAAAAATGCTTGAAATTAATTTGAAAATATGGACGTATTTTTCCATCGCCTTGCAATTTTTTTCCCACAGTTGTGTCTGCTAAATAGAGAGAATTTGGTGTGGTGTGCCCACAAAAACCTGAATCACACATGTGCACAGCCCGGTTCCTACAACCCTATGAGTGCTTAAATCAATGGGATTAAGATTGACAAGAACAAATCACAGAGCAGAATTTCCTCAGCACAGTTATCACTCAGTTTTTCATGCATCTAAATCAAATAACACTTAAAAAGGCCCTGCAAGAACCTTGAGAAAAAATTATCTGTCTCCTAAAAGATGCACCAGGAGAGGTCTCTTCTTGCCTCGAAGGGGTTCGAAATCAACTGGAACTGCCAAAACTGAAACCCGTTAGCCTCTTCCAATGCCAAAAATGTGCCCCTTCCCCATACTGGTTGTAATAGTCGGCTGACAGCGCTGGGGCTCCCTTCTTCTGGGGCAGGCAGTCTGCAATGCTGCTTTTCCCTCCTGCGGTCAGAAACACATACACATCCCCTGAGGCCTGTCCATGGGGAGAACAGCATTTTCGGTTCAGAGTATCCCTGTTTTACGTGCAGAGTAGGCACCCCAGGACAGCCTGGGCCCACAGATAGAGTCAGCATCTTGGGGGAGTCCCTTTCCACCACCCCTGCACAGGTTGCCTGGGCCAATCTATAATTTATAATTTAATTTATAATTATATTAAATTATACTAAAGGTATGACTTATAATAGATATTTTATATAATTTCTGATGTCTATAAGCACACAATTTACTGGGGTGGATTTCTGTGGAGGACAAGTCAAAGAGGAGCTCGTGTCCCAGCAAATAACACAAGTTACAAAATGTGGCTGTGTGCCCTTTTTCACCAAGGAGGAGCTGTAAAGGGCAAGTTTCCCCCATGCAATCCAATGGAGATACGTGACTTTCACCTTCACAGAAGTGAGTGGTTTTTTGCTCCCTAGAGGCTTTTAAGGACCACCCAGATTACCACAGGAGCCCCCAGCCTGCAGATGGGTGAATGCAGGAGAGGGACGGCACAATTTCAGCCCCACACTCTCGTTCTGCTTCATCAACCCGGCGTCGAGGGCCTGGCCCATGGTCCATGGCTGGACCATGGGCATCGCTGCATGTGAGCTGGCACCACCACTTTGTCCTACACGGGTCATCTATCATGTCCAATGTGAGACCACGGTCTCCTCATTTGCAGTCACCTCCTAAATTACTTGAGTCACTATTTAAGTCATTGAGCAAGATAACTCTTGGTACCCATAGGCACTGGAGCACTGGAGTGAGAGATGGATGCTGAGGTCTGAGCCAGTGAATAGGGCTGGAGATTCAGGATCCCTGAAACATCACCCAACAAGTCATGCTGGAAGCTGCATCTGTGTTTAGTTCTTCTATGAGAAATGCTAGTACTTCTGGAGTGCTAGCAAACAGGAGGGACAACAGAGATGTGAGGCATTTGTACCCCATAGTTGAGCAGGTATTCTAGAGAAAAGACAGGAGAAAATACTTGTCATTTCATGTAACAAATAACTCTGCAGCTGTATCAGTGCCTAATGCAGATGGCAGTACCATGAGTACCTGTGAGCATACCTAGAGTCCAGGAGACAGTGGCTTGTGCCACAGCTGATTTCCCCAATATTTACCAAGGCAACCACTCCCCATCTGCAGCGAGGGAGCCGAGGTGCGCATCACCTGCCTACAGGCTTTGGAAACTCCCAGGGAACCAACTCTTGAAAGCTGACCTAAGTCATGGAAAGTTCATGGGGAAAAGGCTCTGTTCCAGGCCACTGGAAATACACTTTGCAACTGCGGGAGCCATCTGCTGTACTGGGCTTTCTTGCATCGGGAGGGAAGGTCTGGTAATGTGCATACATAAGGCGAACACTAGAAATTGAAGTTTTCCTTTGCAGGTTCCACAGACTGATTTCAATTTGCTTCCAGCCAGTCTGCTGGTAGGTCTCAACTTCCTGAAAGAGATAACATGATGCTGAAACTGTTGAAGGTAGGAAGATAAGATCCTGCCTGAAAGAAAAAAGGATAGAAAAAGCTTCAAAAGGAACAATGTGAAGCAATAAGGATCCCTGATAAACAACAGTATTTACTATCAAAAAAGTTTGATAATCATCAATCAAAGCATCTGGTAATCACCTTGTTTGATCAAACCAGCACCCGAAAGCCACCCCACAGGGAAGAGGCAAAGAGAACTGGGTGCATCCCTAATCACCGCTCCTGTCCCAGAGCTCCCATTCCCTGCTCAGACTCACTGCCTCTGTGCAAAAAGAGATGATCTTCTGACTCTATGGTTTTCTCCTGGCCCTTTCAAAGTCCTGGGACAATTTCCCTTTCTCAGCAGAATCTAAACCATCACAGTCAGCCTTGCCCTTTACTGGAGCAGGATCAGTGGCAATTTCACTGGGGCAGAAGCACCCCACTGCCTCTGCGTATGCACTGCTGTGGTACTCCTTTTCCTGCAATACAGCCTTAGCAACCTTTCACATAAATGAACCTGAGCCAACACTACTGTGCTGGGCTTGAGTGTTTGAGAGTGGTGTCATTTAAAAGGTATGTACATGTTTTATATGCTTATATATGTATTACATAGAAGTATTTAAAAGATATCAGATCTGGATATATAGGTTGCACCAACTTCTCCTTTTGTTTCTTCATTTGCCCGTGTAGACATAAATTCCAGCGTGTGCTGGGGAAACCCAAAGGCTTTAGGGGGTTCGTGCTAGAGGAGACTGGCACAATGAGGATTTACCAGTGCAGATCCAGTCTGCAAGGCTTTGTCCATCAGCTCAGGCTCAGAGTAATTCCTGTACCACAGCTGGCAGTGGATGAGGACAGAAGAGACTTTTTTTGGTTTAACTGCTGTTGCTCAGGGCCAACATGGTTATGCTTGGCTCCTGCTGCACTAGCGAGGTGTGGCACTTGGCTGCGTACAGCTATTTTGCAGGCAAGAGTAGACTCATGGCTGTGGGGTTTCCTCCTCTCTCAGATATTTCTCAAGTTGGTAAAGTTCAGCCCAAGAGAGAGGCATGGGTTGATGCCAGGTTGGCATTCATCAAAGCCCTTTTCATCGATGCTTTGTCCCCAGCCTGGCACATTTATGGGGAGGGAGCCATGGAGCCCAGCACAGGAGTGACCACCCTACTGGGAACTGCACCACTTGCTGCTGGACATGGACCCCGGGGATGGGTTTGAGAGCAGAAATATTCTCCACGCGTGGGGGGCAGGGGGGTCTTCCTGACTGCATTGGTGCCTGGCTTTCTGTCTGATACAGAATAAGAAAAGAAACAAAAGTGGCGTATCTTGTCTTATTTAGGACAGTTTATGTAGCACGTTAACGCTAAGGACAGAAATTAACAAAGCCTAGGAAGGAAAAAGGATTTTCTTTGCTGCTGTGTACATTTTTCACATCATAAAGGCCCTGTGCTACATGAAAGCACAGTCCTGCAAGCACTGTGTGAACGACTTTATACCCCCAAACAGGCTTTTTGAGGGACTTAAATTTAAAGTAATTAAGATAGGGAAGTTCACAATCATTAGCAAAATTCCTGCAGCTTTATGGCAGGCAAATTTCACCACTAGGGAGCACCAACAGACAAAGTTTTTTAGAGATTTCCAGTATTGAAATCAAACTACAAATATAAAATACAGAATGCATATAACACTGACACAATAAATATTTTAAATTGCGATTTTTTAAAACTGCCCACTGAGAAACTAGATGAATCAGGAGTAATGGGGCAAGAGATTTTAATTTATTTGATCACTAGGCAAAGTCTGTAAATTGATACCAATCAAGAGCTCTGCTGATTCATTTCTACAACTTGTGGATATTATTTTCCAAGTTTCTGTATGATTGGTAACTTTATCATGATAAAAAAAGACAAATACCAGGCACCGAAGGAGTCTTTCTCCACCAGATATTAACCTTTTAGGTCAAATCCGAAGTACATTACAGAGCCAAGAGAACAAACAGCTTTTCTTTTTTCTGTGGCAAATCAGGATCAGAGGTTCCTGATGATGTTTGGCAGTGACTCAGAGGCAGACGGAGAAAATTCAGAGCTGTAGCTCAAATCCCAGTCTACACAGCAGAACTGACTGACCAGAGATGATTGCGAACAGCTCACCCTGTACATCTTCAATTCCTCTTCGTCTTGCCAGAAGCACAACTATATGTCTTCCTTACACTCTCTTTCTGTCTAAGTTGGACACAATACATCAGCATTGCTGTCATGTCTGTGCAGAGAGGGGTGATATTAAGGACGGTGTCAGACTGTGCTGTGAAACTCTCTGGCTGTTCTGGTTTTAGCTGTATGCCTCATCAACCAGGTTCAGGAGCCTCAGGACATTGAAATGAAGGCAAGGCTCAAGTAAACACAACCTCAACTCCTAAATAGCTTCGTGGATACAGACCAAAGTGTATAATAAACTGATCATCAGTGTAAGATTTCACATCTTACCTTCTGCTTCTAACACTAGAAGATGGGATTAGCCTTGATTATTCAGTGACTCAGCAGCCACCCAAGCTGCAGCTCTTCCAAGTCTTCATTTTCCCCAGCAACCAGGATGTGTACTCATGATAGTGCCATCCATTTGGAAAGCAGCCCTGGCATACCTCACACTGATTCCCACAAAACAGAGGAGGTTTAACTGGAGACTAGTCTATAGCCACTGCTCATAGGCGCTCTCCTCTGTGGCTGGAGCCGCGACTGCAAGGAAACTCTCCAAGCAAACATGCATGTGCCGTAGCTGTCAAAAGACGCAAGATGCAAAGCTCCACAAACCTGATGCAGTGGATGATGGCACACTGAGCACTCTTACAAAAACCCTTTTGGTTATTGTATGGAAACTAAACTGCATTCATCTAGCCTGCTGTGGTAGCCCATTTCCAGTGGGATTAATGCTCTCCCTTTCCCCAATGGAATGTTGTTTCATATCTTGTTCTTCCCAATAGTCACATCACTGTAGTGAATGTGCTCTAAATATCAAGAGAATGTGTAATTGAATTCAGTAGGAAAGCTCCTGTTCACTTATACATTGCAATGACATTTAAGGTGACATTCCTGATCACACGCAGAGGGACGGCTTCCGCGCTGCGGTGCTCCTGGGCTGGCCAGGGACACCAATCCCCAGCTGGGGACTCCATAGTCCACCTGGGCACTGTGTGTTTGAAGGCAATGGGGATGGGAGCAGAAGTGGGGCAGCTGAGATGAAATTGAACTGAGAAAGTGGGTACATATCTAAGTTATGCTTGAAATGGTTTGCAAAGCTGCATAGGAGAAACCATACAGAGGGTGAAAGTCTTGAGGGTTGCTGGGCATTGTATGGGCTGTACAATGCAGTACAGGAATAATGCCCTATGCAGGTAGAAGCTGCTTTCCCTTTAGTATCAGAACAACTATCCTAAATATCATATCTTAGAGACCCGGTTTCTGACCTCCCTTTATAGTCACACCACCCATCTAAAGGGTGGCTCTCCAAAATGCCTTGCAAGCCACACAGTGCAACAGCTAAAGTTTGGTGAGGAGCAGGGGTGCATGAAAAGGGCCCTGAGATGTGAGGGGTCCCAAGGTCTCTGCTGCAACTCTGCCGTGCTTTGACCAGTGATATTTCTGTGCAGACCTAAAAATCAAACCATGTCTTTTGTTAGCTGAGAGGCAAATGCTTAACATCAGGGCTCATGAAAACTGTCAATATGGAAAGCTTTTCTTCTGGCTGGCTGGTACGTACACGAGCCAGCCTCTTTGCCTCTTCATTGCAGGGCAATGCTGACTACTAAAGAGCTGAATATCAACCTCAGCTTTGCACAGAGCCTGTCTGTATCTGACAAGACTGCTTGTCCTGCAAGGTCCCAGAGCCAGCAAACGTAGCTTCAGAAAACCGGGGAGTGAACTGCAAGGTGCACATGCAGGCTAGCTTACCTCTGCTCATTTGGACTCATGTCTTGAAATATATATGTATGCATGTCATGGTTTAACCCCAGCTGGCAACTAAGCCCCACACAGCTGCTTGCTCACTCCCCACCCCTGTGGGATGGGGGAGAGAATTGGAAGGGTAAAAATGGGAAAACTCATGGGTTGAGATAAAGACAGTTTAATAAGTAAAGCAAAAGCCATGCATGCGAGCAAAGCAAAACAAGGAATTTAATCACTGCTTCCCATCGGCAGGCAGGTGTTCAGCCATCTCTGGGAAAGCAAGGCTCCATCACGCATAACAGTTACTTGGGCAGACAAACGCCATAACTCCGAACGTCCCCACTTTTCCTTCTTCTTGCACTAACAAACACACCTGCTTGCAGTGAAGCTGACCATCAGCTACCAGCATCTGCTAACAGTCAGCCTTCTCCAAAGGAAGTGCTGGATGAATCCTACTGCGTCTTTCCAAGGACATGGACTCCCCTTTTCTGCAACTATCCCCGTGGGAAGCAGGGAGAGGGTTTCAGCCCTCGTGCCAAAGCTTTTGGCTTGCCTAGGCCACCTCGTGCCCATGTCCCAGCAGCAGCAGCAGCAGCAGCAGCAGCAGGAGCTGGCCCTGGAGGCAGGCAGCGCTCAGAGACATCAGATGCAGCAGGACAATGCTGTTTGCCCAGGCTCCAGCACTGCTGAACCTGCATTTCGGGAAAGGCATAGGAGAACACAAGGCAGCCCTGACCTGGTACTAATGAACTCAGTCACAACTGCATCGCTATAAAACGGTTTCAACACCATTCAGCTTAGCTAAGATATTTTTGTTTCATGCTGGTGAGAGTGGAAAATGTTGAACTTTAATGTGCTTGTAGTGATTGACAGGCTCATGAGGTGATCCAAAGATATCCCACTATCTCAGACAGCTTTTAAAACCGAGCTTACAGTAGTCAATCCTTCTTTAGAGACTTAATGAGTTTAATGATCATCCCAGTAGGCCAATGCTCACTTTACAAAAATAAATCCAGAGGACAGAGAGCGAATTCAGGTAGGTTTCAGCCCCTTAAGCCAGCCCCACTGAAGATGAAAGATGATTTATGGTGTACCTGTTCTGCAGACAGGCAGGAGACTTGAGGCACTTGTGTAATTAGGCATGTGCCCTCCTCTGGAAGCAGTGGCTATTTTCATACCACAGCACAATAAAGGAAATGTGAGAGGCATCTGTGCTTTGTTTATAGCTCCATTAGCCTTTCTTGAACTGTAAATTACTTGGCAGCAGCTGAGACAAAAGGGAAAGACAGGGCTGGATTCCAAACAAAAATTTTGAAGTTCACAGCTAATTCAAGTCTTTCAGATTTTACTGCCTGAAGTTATAGTCCCTTTGAATAGTTACCCCATAATTATAAAACTCATTAATGGAAATCGACGCATTTAGTACATGTTTAATTGTAGAACAGACTACTGTAAAATATATTTTTTATATATAAGCTTTATAACATTCCAGCTATGACCATTTTCCATGGCATTCTTCACCCTTGCCTCCTTCTTACTCTTCATCAGTCAGTGAATAGAAAAGAGAATAGACAAATTGGTTTGAGGTCTGCCTAGCACACTTGAAATTTTCAGAGTGAGGGAAGTTAGTAACAATAAATTGTACTTTTCTCCCATTTCCAGCCCCCTGGTTTAACCACAATGACAACACTAGGAGAACATAAAGGCACAGCCTGTGAGGGCCAGCAGCAGGAAGCATCGTGCCGTAATGGCATCTGGAGCATTATCAGTAGCACAGTTGTGAGTAATTGCATTAATTGCCTCTAATTACACCCTGTGACCTGAAACAGGCTGCTTCCAAGAAACATGACACATTACCTATCACGATTTAGAAAGTAACTTGAACAAGTATATGGTTAGATGTTTCTAATCAGAGCAGCAGCTGGAATGACAGACGTGTGCATGCATATTTGTGTTCTTGTTTTACAGGTCACCCACAAGAAAAGTAGAGGAGCAAGCAGCACGTCCTTCTTCACATAGGAAACTCTATACAAAGTATTCCCAGAAAAAGGGCAAATCTGGAAATGGTGCTTTGCTTTCCTTTCCCTGGGACTAAACACCACCCCTATCTTCCTCCATTAGTGTCCGTACCCCTATAGAGAGGCTTTAGAGACAGCAGGTTACACCAGAGTTCCTGCTGGATGGTAACATCTTTGCCATGGGCACAATGAGAGTTATAAGTTACCACAGCTTTCCACAAATCCTGAAAGGAATTTTGTCTCAAAGTCAGCTCTGTCCCCTTTTTAGTTACAGTTCTGCAAACATGAATAAACATTTACATGTATGCATTTTTGTGGTGAGGTAATTCTGTCCAATGCTGGACAGAATTTACTGATGAAATCCAAAAGTCAATGGAGGAGTTGCTTTAGAAAGGCATGCTCTCAGCTCTCCACCCAAGCCTTGGGATGGACCTAAACTCCTGGCCCAGCATCCTGGCAGCAGAGCCAGGAACTGTGGTTGTAGATTTATCTAATGATGCTTTGTAGGCACACACGTGCCTCCGTGGCAGGCAGACAGGCTCCTGAGATGGCTCTGCTGATGAAGCTGAGATGACTGTTTCTCTGTCACTCCCCATGTCCAACAGTGGGATGGAGTTGGTGGTGTTGCCATGCCATCTTTACATCACTCACCCGCAATTATGGGAGCTGCGCTCTTCTCCGTGACTCAGAATGTTTTATTCATGATCCATTTATGGTAAGACAAAGCACAGGGGACTCTGATGATACTGAAACTCCTTTGCATGCTAATGGCTAGGGTTTCAACTGTGGGACTCTAATTCTCATGCCTTATGCTGTCATTTGTGTGTCTGAAGGAGAGTTGCATGCCAAACTTGCTGCATGTGCATTTACCTGCATGTGACCTGCGTGCAGAGCGCAGCTGGCTGTGCAAATTTAATGTGTGTGCCTCTGTATCCAAGGGTAACTGTGTGCATGACTCCTTGAACACCTGTATGAAGATGGGAGAAAAATTATATGCTATGTCGTATGGCTTAGGCAGTGATTCTGCCAGACACCCTCCTTCTTATCCTTCCCACTGAGGTCCTTCAGAGTGCATGGTGAGACCCTCAGGCTGACCGAACTCCCAGCTCGGCCGCATCTGGCAGCCTTAATCTCCTGAGCTGCACTATAAATCCTTGCATATCCAGGAAAATAAAGGGGGATCTCCATTATGCCTACATGATCTACTCATGCTGCTAAGTTCTCTGTAGCAGACATGGGTGGAAACACACAGTTAGACTGATGACGACGTAAAACCAACTTCCTCCTTGCTCCCCGCTGTGGATGTCCACGCAGTCACAGGCTGTCTCTTCCCCTGCCCAAGGTGTCAATAGGTCTTCAGTGAGTCATTTTTGAGTTTAAGATCTTTAGCCTTACCTGTATTAACATCTTTTGAGGCATTCAAGAGGTGGATCCAGTAGGTCATACTGCAATTTTGTTGTTGTAAGTCTATCTGTCACACAACTGTTAGTTTTATGGGTTTTTTTAATTGTCTTAAAAATGTATTGCAGAAAGTATATATACATACTTACCTGTCAAGGAACCTGATGGCTACGTGCAATGGTCAACAAACACAACAATCAACTGACAGCTTAACCAGGGTCCACGTAATTCTTCTGACCTCCTTGCTTTGCAAGCAGGAGGTGAATAGAAGAACTTCAAATTCCCTAAGCCACCATTTACAAGTAACAGATCTTGGCTTTCCAATAGGTTTTAAAAACAACAAAATTGCCCGGAAACCAGCAGTGAGTCTCTGACTCCCTCAACTGTCCTTGAAAATCCCAGCCTAAGGTCTTCCTCCTGTTCCCATTGAAGTAATTAAATTAATGAAATTCAAGATAGGGCAGCAGAGGGAAGCGTAGTCCAGACAGCCAAACACAAGTTTAAGAACTAGAAATTGCAACACCCAGTCCCATGCCTTCTTTTCTATGGATTATACTGAGTCACTTACTTTTCTTGCCCTTTTCCTCAACTATTTTTAGACACTATTTTTATTCACCTATTTTAAAAAAAGATTTGTTCACCTCTAAATCCACTACACAATCTTCAAGTTACTAATTTTCTTGGATAAAGACATCACTGACAACCAGCTCTGCTTCTCATCACACATGTTGCAGCACAGCCAAGTGCAGCCTGGACTCGCCTCTCCGCTCCCTGCCAGCTGCATGAACTCACACTGGAGAGAGAAGACAGTGCTGTGCAGAAGGGGGGAACATGCCAGAAGGGGTTTTGTTCTGCACTTGTGAGCCACGAGGATGCAAGATGCAAGGAGGCTGCCAATGGAGGAAGCTGGTGAAGATGCAAGCCCACGCTGCCCTCCGGGATTTAACTCCACAGCAAGGAGGTCTCATGACTAATGCACCACACTTGGGCCCCTGGTGTGTCAACATTGCTAACTGCAGGCATTTTGAGGCTTGCTTTCCTGCCCACCCTTTCTCCACTAAATCCTCCTGTTCCCAGTACTTGGGCACAGACAGCCCTGGCTCCCAGCTTCTTTATACATTCCTGGTACATAACCACCCCAGCTGTGACACTCATCTTTGCTTGTCCAGTTGACAGTGCACCATCCTCCAATAGTTCCGTTCTCTCCATCCATCCATCCATCCATCCATCCATCCCTACATCCACTCACCCACCCTGTTTGCACACAGGTTTGACAGCACTCTAAGCTGCCCTGGTTATGGTTTCTCCTCCATAGGCTGCTCCAGACTGCCGTCACATCGCTCTCCACTGAGGCACCACAGGCTGCTTCACAGCCAACTAGAGGGGCACGTAGGCCTGGTGACTACGAAACGGATAGTCCAAGATTGCAGTTTTGGCTATACAATTTCCCATTTCGGCGTCTGAAGTGAGTGCTGGTGAAAGAACCTGGAATGAGCTGAACATTTAGTGCAGCATCAGCATATTGCAATTGCCAGACCCATGGTACATTACATGAACACTTGCTTAACACCACCTTTGCCCTGTAAAGATACTCATAATGAGAGGTTTTTCAGCACTGCTCATGATGGCAGGCCTTGTGAAGAAAGCTGACTGCACCACTGCAGTAATTTAGCACAAGGGAACCTGTAGAAACAAATTAAGCAACATGTATCAGAGATTTGCCTTCTTTTTTCAGCTATTCACCCCAGCCAAGAAGGTCATGCAAAATATCTTTCATTTCATTAAGGGCAATTTAAGTCATTAATGTCCATCTGACACTGTAGTGTTAATTCTGCTCTGCAGAGATAAGAAAATGGCCAGTGACCTGAATTTTTTAAGCTGCATAGAAACAGCAGGGTGCAATTACAATGCTACAGCCAGGGTTAGCTCCATCTCTAGGTATAAACAAGCTATTCCTTCAGACAAAAATTAGAAAAGGTCAAACTTAAAAGCAAGGTCATAAGCAGAGCATTGGGAAGAACAGCAAAGGACTCTTCATTTTGAAATTCTTTCGATATTTTGTGATCATAGCAGCTGGAGCTTTTTTTAATTTAAAAAAAAAGTTAAGAGCAAGTCAGGTGAGAAGTTTCTCTTAGATGACATGTCAGAGAGACTCAATGAGTGTAACAGAAGGTGAGTATGCAGAGGAGGGATTAGTACCGTGACTGGAGCTGGAAGGGTGGAGAAGAAGATGATAGCAAAGAGGACCATGTTCTGTATGACCAAGCCCATGAAGGAATTTGAATTGGTTTTGAACAAGATATCTAAATTAAAAAATTAGGGGTTTGGTATCACCACATTAACTCAGCTTCATTTCTCTTATGAATGAGCGAGGTGAGATTCAGTTTCACTGACAGGAATTTGGTTTTATTGTTTTGATGATCGTAAAGGTCTTGTGGAAGAATTAGAACAGTTGAGAAAAAGAAGGATCCATTGCCTAAAAAGAAAAATTAATTACGCAGAGTGTGTGCTATCTAATTAGACATGATCCAGCTGGTATCACATAGCAGCTGTGCATAAAGACTTCCCATTTCTAGAATCCTCACAATCTGACTAAAGTGAAAGATTATGTGATCCAGAGGCAGTTTTTAAGGCTACTAAATTAAATAAAGCAAAATAGTACTGAAACTATACACAGTGGATTTGTAGGACACATTCAGCTACAAGTGAAGTGAGAGAACAGTGCTGTACAACAGGGAGCTTGTGCTGAATGCTCTCCCAAGAGAAATCACAACTTATTTAATACAACTACTGCCTTGTGTATATGTGCATGCATGTGTGTATATTATAGCCAGGCTTACTGTTCTCTGCCTAACACAAGGCAAGAATGCTGAAGAGGTGCTGTTGGAGATATGCAAGAAAAGACCAAAGGATGCTACTTCGTTAAGGAGGCGCAACCTTGAGAAAAGAAACAAGATGACATCGTAACCCAGCCGGGTAAAGAAATACCAGGATAAGCACAAGGGCGACCAAAGAGCTGCTTGAACTGTGAGTGAACCATCCTAATTAACATACTAGAAAACCCGCCCTCGGGTAGGGAGAGCCCCCTGCCAGCAGAAGCCCCTTCCTCACAGAACATGCGCAGTCAAAAAGGAGGACGCTGCGACTTTAAGTGGAGATGAGGCTTGCGAGAATCAATAGGAACGAGGGTAACTCAGCGAAACTGTAAAGATACTGATAACTGTTGCTCGAAAGGTATAAAATGCTTTACCGTGTGTTAACCGGGTGTGCTAGCTTTGTGGAGCTACCACCTAGCACCCATCTCTGCGCAGACATGAAATAAACAAATATCTCGACTCTGTGTGTTAATCGGCTTTTTGCACACCGGGTAAAAGAATTCTGATTTTTGGGACAACAGTGCTATTAAAATATTGATTTAATTTTTTACATATCACTTGAAGCCTAATTGCACTATTCACTTGAGAATTTACAAACATGAGCAATAACTGATCTTTTTCAAGTCCTCAGGGATAACCACGAAAACTAGATCTGTATTAATTAAGTCACAGCAGAACATTGTTACCTGCATTCAGGTGAGTGATTTGCAGCCGCACCATCACCCCTTGTAAGGGGAAGCAAACACTCCCATTTAATAGCTTAGTATTCAGCAGTAAGTCCAGGGCTAACATACGCTGAGACTCTATGGATCAGTGTTGCAGTAAGAATTACCGTGTTTTATAATTCATGACAATATAACTTTCAGATCACAACACTGCTGAATCAAGCAGCAGAGACTTACAAAACAAGTCATGCCACCCTTAACAGTGGCTGGCACTGGAAATAATACACTGAGCACCTGCAGAGCAACAGTTATGGACTTCAAGACAAAACAAACACATCTTGCATTACATGTGTTGGGCTCCTTAATGTAGGATTTTTACAGCTGCTGTAAAGCACTCACCTTGATTTAAGTCTTGAATTGTTCAAAGTACCACACAAACACATTAGAACGTTTGGCTGGTGGCACTAAGGTAAACTGTCCCCGCAGCTTCACAGCTGCACATTCATTGTTTGTTTTCCAACAGCCCATTTTCACCCGATTTGGTCCTTGAGCAACACTGTGAAAGGAATTATCACAGACTTATGCAACCCAGATCCTCTAAATCCTATCAAACTTCAGTGTATTTACGTTTCACAAGCACATTTTCAGGCAGGGAGGGGATGGGGAAGGGAGGGACACTGTCCAGAAAGCGGATGTTTTCTTGTCCCCCTCCCCACCAAAAAAAAGTCCATCCTAGACTTTTGGGTTTGAAAACAGAAGGACCGGGAGAGGTGCCTGGGGGTAGCTTAGTTCACAATTAGCCACTGCAAAATTCCTGTAAATCCCCCAGTGCCAGTGCAATATTCTTTGCATAGGACTTGCAGGTCAGCCTGAGTGGCAGTATTTTGAACCCTTGATGATTCCTAGGGGGCTGGATTCAGTGTCATTAAACATAAACGAGACATAAACATAGATGAGAGCCAGGCAATACGCTGGTACATATGCTGCTTTAATAACTGCAACGGGACCACACGGATTTATGGTAACCAAGAACCGGGTCCTTAAAGCCTGAGATTTGTCCAAGCCCCAGGCCTGATCTGAAGAAGGAGCTCATTTCAGTGTCAGATGTCTCTCCTGACTTTCCTGAAAATTCTTTTCTTTCATCAATATGCAAATACATTCAGAATTGCACAGTTCATCACCTTCAAAGCAACAGGATTAGTGTAGCTTGCAGACAGTGTTTTAAAGAAAGTATTCTATCTGCCATCTGGACACACAGCTGCAACATAGAGGCACCTGGATGTGTTAATGGACCCTTGCTTATATCCTGACATGCCCAGGAACTATCAGGGAGATGTTACCCATACAGAAGTGTCAGCTGCACATTTGAAGGCAAACTTTGAGATACAGCATAGAAATGGAAGAGCCATCTCCATCTGTCATAAAAATGCAGTTAATGAGATCTCAAGTAACACAGCTTAGATACAACAGTTAGACAGACAAAGAAAATGCTGTTGTTTAAGAACAGCTTAAAGGTATAGAAACTGGCAGTCATATTGTAGTTTAAAAGGGAATCCTTTGCAACATGATGTAGCAGAGGTTGCCTTCCCCAGCGGATGGGAATGCTGTTTCTGCTCACCCACTGGCAGCTGGGCACGTGCCGGACCACAAGCCTCCCACCATTGGCATCCCTGGCTGCCTGCAAAAGTTCCCATTCCCAAGGCTTTACGCTTTTGCCAAGTGAATATGAAGTGCTAGCAAATTAGAGCACCAATATCTTACCCACACTTTGTAGAGGTATAGATGTCAGGCAAGCTCCGAGGTAGTGGAGCAAACACACTGAGAGCAGGCAAAATAGAGCAAGACCTGGGCACATCCTCACACCAGAAATGCAGTAAGAGGCAAGCACAAGGCATGCCTCTCATGTTAAAAGACGGCACCTGACCCCCAAACAGCTGCACATATGCAAATACATGTTAACACAGACAGGGAGGATCAACATCTGTTTTTACTCAGAAAGGAAAAGGCTTTTCTGTTTGGAAGGTCAATGTGCTCTGAACCATCCGCCACACAGGTTTTGTATAGCAATTCAAGAAAGATGCATGAGAAACAACAGGGGACAAACATGTTGTGTCTTCTCTTCTCCCTCACTCTTCTGAAGCTACCCATCCCCTTTATAATCATAAAAATAGCGACAGAAAAGGCCCTAAACCATTTTGTTTCTTTCCATCTCATCCAATTATTAGGGGAGTGTGGACTTGAACAAACATATTCTATTTTCCACACGTGTGTTGGTATTTAAGTGCTCTATGCAACATAAAAGAGCCCCAGGAGAAGAGAATGGAAGAGCTGCAGACCAGCCGGCACATGGACCTGTTCCTGGGGAGCTGCCTGGGGCTGGAGCCCAGGACTCCCACACTGCCAAAATATTTGACTAACATGATAGAGATTAGCAATTTTGTGTTGAAAAACTGTACGTTTCAGGAAACAAACTTCAAAAAGGAAAAAAAAAAAAACCATAGACAAGCTTGTAAAATATAAAAACACAGGATAATTCCTCTTCGGAGGAGGTCACCTCTCTCCCCTTCAAGTGCATACTCACAGCCAAGTGTTCACATATACGCACGTACGATGTTTACAAGGCAGAATCACTGTTTCTTTTTTCTTAGAGGGTAAAAACATACAGGTTTACCATCAAATCTTTGTAAACATAGTTTGGCTCAGCTCCTTTACATGGCCTTTCAACAAATTTGACAAGGTTCTTGTAAGTTGCTTTGAAGAGAGAACTTGTGCAGACCTGTAAATAAATCCCATTTATATTTATTAACAAACTATTTCTGAGCATGCACTTGGTCCCACAAGACGCACAAGACCAAAAGTTACCACTGATACTTTGCGTGCATGAAGGTTCCACTAAACCATTTCCTTCCACTCACCTGATCCGATCAATGCAGCAAAGGCTGTAATAGGAGCTGCAGGACATTGGCATTAAACATCACTGGTTAATGGTATCAGGTTTTTGTCTTGTTTTTGTCCACGATGCCCAAGAAAGAGAAAAAAAGAGCTCCTTGCAGCAGTAGCAGGTCAAGTGTTTGGTTTGATATGAAGAGTGAGACATTCTGGTCCAATTCTCTATTCTTCTGCACAATGCTATGGGACTAAAAGTTACTACAAAATTGTCAGTGTAAGTCTCCAAGCTATTTATTTAATTATTCTAGAAGGTCAAGATTTTTTTCTGAATGTCTGGAAAAAGGGCAAATTAAAAAAAAAAAGTAGCAGGAGGTTCACTGAATAATTAATTTAGTAACATATATACAAGTTCTCACATCAGTAACTTGGTCTTATAAATTAAGGTTCTTTTCTACTCTAAAAGTTGTATTTACTTAATCCAAAATCTAATCTTAGCTGCACAAAGAGAAAATCAGGGGAAAAGCTCCTCAGAGCTCTACTGTGTTAAACATTATGATGACAGGCAAATTAACACTCTTTACACTTATTTGTTAACTGCAGCCTTTGCACAACTGACACTTTCAATGTACAGAAAGCAGCCCTGAAAGTTGAAAAGCAGCTTCATCATAAATTGTTGATTTACATTTCTCTTTGCCAAGTCCTTTTAGCAAGCTCTAATTTAGGACTCAGGCTTTATTAAAAAGAAAGCAGAGGGAAGATGACAAATGTTTGAGAGCAGCAGCCGTGTTTACTCCCTTCACCAGCAAACAGCCTCCTCTTACGTGGCTCCAGGAAGGGTGGGGTTGCATTTGCTTTCGTCTGCTCCTATTTCTGGTTTTAAATTGCTAATTTGTCATCATCAGGCTAAACTGCAGCCAAATTTTATAAAACCAGAACCATTTAGTTGAACTCAAAGAAAGTTGAGATCCTACCTGATGTGCTTTCCTCTGGACAGAGGGGTGGGGTAGCCCAGGGTACCAGCTCTTAATAAATTATTGCCAATAAAGCCCAAAGCCTAAATTTCTTGTATCTTAAGTACTCCATAATGGCTGGCTGGGTGGTCCATGCTCCTCTTCTGCAGTAAATGCAAGGACCCTTAGTCCTCACTAAAAAAGCAAGTGTACTTCCAGCACTAGCTGGCGACGTGTGATATAACAGCCCCCATCAATTTTCACTAACCCTGAGACACCAGCGTTGCCTTGCTGCACTTCAAAGATGAGGCAGCTAATTGCCCCAACCATTCCCTCGCTTTCAACTTTGATTTTGCTATACGCCAGCTAAAATCCCAGTGTTCAGACTATGTAGTCGTTGCTTATGGTGGTGCTGTTGGATTTTGCAAGCAGCTTTTTGAAAGAAGTTCCCCCTCCCTTCCCCGTTACATGCAGACCGATTATGCACAAGTACAAAAAGGTTCAGCCAAGTTTGGCTTGCACATTTAACCGTTCTAGTAAGGAGAATACAGATTACCTGATCTTCTTGCAGAGTACATTGTCTGCACAAACAGATGTACAGAGTAATAATCCTCATATTACAAAAAAGCACCTGATCTGACCATATTAGAGCTTTAGTAATGCAGTAATTCAAGCAGACGACAAACTTGTCTCTAAAAGGTTTGATTAATCGGAGCACTGCTATTTTGTGCAAGTCCATGAATCGTGGGCATGATTACCTATTTGTATAACTATGTAGTTAATCATCCCACGGCATTCAATGTGGAAGCTTGCTTTTCATCTGGAAAAGGCTATTGCGGTCTTTATTTCATTGAACACGGAGCATGAAGACACAATAGCTTGTTAGATTGGACTGTGGAGACAAGGCACACAGGTTGGTTTGATTCTAGGCCCTGTGACAAGCTGTGACTACAGCTAATAAAGTACTTCTGGCTCTCCACTCTGCTGTAAATTACACGTGCAAATCTTTAGCCCACAAACATACTGTTACACAAATGCAGGCTGGGTGAATAGCCAGGCAGTCTTATGAAAATCAGTACATCAAACAGATGAATGAAGGCATAACAAGATCTTTTCCTCCAAGATAATGTTTTCAGCATCTGATAATCCTGTCTAGCTAAGGATATCAGAAAGGATTAAATATGGAAATAGATGAACCTGAATTATTCTGTGACCCTATGATAACAAATCAGTGGGGTGCTCAAGGGTGAGCTATTCAAGCAGAGTATACCTTCACATCCATATAACATGAATTAACTTTTTTCCTATTCATCACTAGACAAGTGCTATCGGATTTTGATTTGTGTGAAAGATTACTACCATCAAAAGTAGTAATTTTTCTTTCTGTTATGAAACAACAGCTCCTAAGCACCCTCCCAGCCCCCAACTATTCGCAGCTGAGGAACTCCCTGAGACGAATCCACTGTGTGTTTAGTAACCTTCAATAAATTCATTTTTCATGAACTTGCCTAGTCTCTCTTTGGGCTGATGAAAACATTCAACACCCACCCAAGCATCCCGTGCAAGGAGCTCCCGGGTGTAACTACACAGCAGGTGAAACCCTCTCCTTTTGTTTGCTCTGAACATGCCTCCAGCAAGATTCAGCTGATGCCTCCTCCCGCTTGTGGGCCACCAGTTGCAGTCCACCCTTCCCATGCCACTCATGGTTTCATAGCCATCTATCATACCTCCTTGTATCAGCCTCTTCTCCAGTCTGAAGAGTCCTGACCTAGTCTTCACTGAGGTGGAAGTTAGCTCCAACTTTGCTCATCCTTGTTGCCCCTCTCTGAGTCTTTTTCAGATCTGTCACATGCTCCTTAAGACTGGCTAACCAAACCGCACTCAGTACTCGAGATGCAGATGCTGCTTAGATGAACACATAATGATGTGCTCTGGTTTGTTCCTATTTCTTTCCTCATGATCCCTACTATGATTTGCTTTTTTGACCACCAAAGCAAATGAATTTTATTGCTCCATTATTTACAGTTTTTTTCAGTGCTGATGCTAGCAGTCATCAGACAATCAAAGGTACAGATCACAAATACACTTTTCTCAATAGCCCGGAGAATAGGCTACAGCCATTCACTGTCTGTATTCACTGCTAATTGCATATTTAATTTCAGTTAAAATATAAAACCAGACACTTATTCTTGAAACAATCCAATGCCAATGGGATTATTAAAATGTATTGGCCATTTTGGGAGCTTGCAGTGACGCTGTATGAGCTACAAGGCTTGAGCATGTAAAAGTACATACAGTATGCTTTATTTCTGACTTCTCCTCACACTTTCTATTTTTCAATGCTGTGATCAGAGAAAGAGCAGAGGTGAATTTTATGGGGTACCAGATACACGACACAGTGGAAAAGAAGTTCGCTCAGATTTTAGGTCAAGTGTTTTAACGAACATGGGCAAATCTTCCCATAACTGCAGGGAAATAAATGGTGATTCGCTATCACGAAACCAACCCTCAAAAACCTTTTGGAAGATCTTTGATGACTCTGGTCAGATGAGTGCCAGGTTGATGAGTACAGCATTAGAGAAAGATGAAAGCGCTAAACCCTGGCTGGTGTCAGTGCTCTCACCTGCAGTGCCGTGTCCACAGGATAGATCTGCATTGGGGCAGGCAGGGCTTGAAAGCTTGTTCGTTCAGGTATCACCCAGTAATATAATGTGCCATCCTCCTGGATTTGAATACAAGCTGAGAGATGGGTTTCATGTTTTTTCTAAGTTACTAGAAAAGCGAAGCCAGAGGACTTAGACAATTGGCTAATAATAGGCTTTTGTACTCCAAAGTAAGATCTATTCTGGCTGTTTCATCCATGTGGTACCCAACATATCTAAAATACACCCCAGCTCATGCCCTCCAATTCTTCCTTGCAAATTGTACAAGCTTTATTTTAAGATGTTTATGAGTTTGAGAAATGTGATGGCTACTCTGGGAATGGAAGCAGTTTGGTCAGACAATAGTTTTGCTAATGAGGATGATGCTTCCTCACCTGTGCAAACTGCACAGGAACAAGAAAACAGAATATATCTGCATAGATCGTGTGGTGCTAATGAGCAAGGACCACGTGCATCATGTAAATCAAGCACAGGAGTTTTTTAAAGCTCTCTTCCTTTTAAGCTGAATGCTGTGACAGAGCAATGGCTCTCCTGAAGCCCTGCGAGCTCCTATCTGCCTGCAGCTCATAGTTCAGTCTTAATGTTTTTCTATTTCCTTGGCTTGATCTGGCTCGAATGTGCTTATTTGAAGGTGAAGGTGCTCAGGTATGTCTTTCAGGCCATATTGGCTGGGCTGAATCTGTGTGATCAACCAGGCAGGGTATTTACATCTGCATCTCCCAGTGAACCAAAACACCTGGAGCATTTACTGTTGCATTTTATGAAGTAGCAAACCCAGTCCCTTCCCATGTGATGCCTCCTGACGCAATAATTCCCCTCTCAGGTGAACAAAGCCCCCCGTTCTTCGATTTTGCCACTTTCTCATTGACTCTCCTCAAAATACATTTCTTTTTCCATACCACAGCCCCCCAGGACATCCCATTCAGAGCCAGCCTTTGAAATTCAGCCCCGCATTTGGGTCCCTTCCAGCTGATCAGCTCCTTCTGCAGTTTGTGCCACCCTTGCCACGCTCCTCTCTACCAGCACAAGAGTCAAATTCTCCCTCTCCCAAGAGCTGCAGATTTTATTCCAGCTGCCCTCATTTCTGGGTAGGTTTGCTAGCTGTTAATGACTATACGAAAATTGGCTCTCACTTCCACCATTTTAAAGGAGAGATGGAAGCTTTGTTGATCAACACTGATCCAAATTAAAGCTTACATTTACTATTAGTACTGTAAAATAATTTCCACTTTGTTCACACTGAAACACGGACAAATGTAAAAAGCTGAATTGGGTGAGGTCCCCAGCTCTAAGCACCGAGGAATAGTTTCCTGAAGTGACCGACTTTTTTGGCATGTGACACCTCTGCAGCAGAAATCAGTAAGCTCTCCTCTCTTTAGTTTAATTCAATAATTAGCTTTTTCAAAGATGAGAAAAATTGACTTAAAAGCCAGGAAGACTTCCCTTTCCTGCTCACCTATGAACAAAAAGTATATGCACACTTTTTGAGCCTTTTGGTCCTAAAAAAATACAGAAAATTTGATAATTATTAAAAAAAAAAAATCCTACTCAAATCCTTAACTCTAGATCAAACTTTTTTCATTTAGTAAATGACTTTCCATAGATTTCAGTGTTGATATAGATTTTCTTTGGGATCCAGCATATTTAGCTCCATTTTATTTACACTTTGTTTATTAGCCATAGTGCTGATTTTATATGTGTTAATTCGCTCTAATCATCTTCAGGAAACAGCATGAAAAAAACTCAAAAAAATTAATTTCATAAATAGGAAATGCCTTTTTCTGTTTCCTCACAAAATAAAAGATGAAATAACAACCTACATTAATGTATGTTAAGACAGATATTGTTTACCCATGTGTATAGCTTACCCTCCTGTTTCGCCTGTTTAGCAAAGACACACCAAGTCTAATGTGCTACTCCACTTAGTTGCTAAATCAGATCTTAATGGATATCTGTAAGGATTAACTCGTCTTTAGACAACAAAAAACTATTATGAAAAAAGGGAAAGTAAGACTAAAATCCATTATCTAAATCGCTGTTTTGTACTCGACGATTTAAACCTGATTAAGACCAGTTATTCAAGTTACTTTGATTTCAATCAATACATTTACAATGCAATTATTTTTTCCTCAGAAATTTCACAGCTGCTGGGAGAAAAAACAAAAATAAATGAATAATGCCAGAAACTGCAGCTAGGGCACTAAGGACCAAAAAGCTGGGCCAAAAATGTGGAAGTCCTATTTATCACTTACACTGTGCCTATGCCCATAAACTGCTTATTTCCATAAAATCTATTTAAAATTGACCTTCTGAGAAAACAGTTGCATTTTAATTGAACTCTTATCAAATTAAAAACATGTAAAACATTTTTCTTTTTTTTTTCCTCTCCTCTCAAATCCAGTGATTTAATATACAATTACTGTCTGGAATCAGAACCCTTTACTAAATACCTGTCTCACCTAGTGTTACACATGCTTTCTTAAAGACATCAGCATCTCAGCTGGCTGTGTTCTCATGTATCATTAGATCACTGTATTAACAGTTACAACAGAGACAACCTGTATTTGGAGTAAAGTAGCTATTGCAACAGCAGGATAAAGCTGGCCTGCTGATTCTTTTATTGGAGGAGTTCAAGTGAAAAAAAGAGAGAGAACCACTTTTGCAATGAGGAAAATTTATTCTGTGTACAGAGCAACCTATATGCTCCCATTAGTAAGACAGTACCTGTGGAATACGAAGAGGAGGGGAGACATTTTAAGCAGCAGGCAAATTTAATTCATGGGTTTCTGCAGGGAGGCACTGATGGAGAGGCCTCCTTGGCATTGCTTATCTTTCATGGCATCTTATTCTGCAACCCTGGCAGCCTGTGCCTGACTCCTTGGCTTCAAACTGGGCCAAGTGAGAGGGCATGAAGAGTGCGGGAGCAGAGCACTTGGGCTGGGTTTGCCTGTGAGTTGGTAAGAGAGGTGAGCAAAAGAGGTCTGTCCTGGAAAACAACACTTCTGACCTCGCTAGGAAGAAAAAGTAATAGGAACCTTACACTCGAAGCTGTTGCCATGGAGAAAGACTTTAGCTTCTAACATGCCACACTTCACCTTTGCATGAAGCTGCAAAGCCCAGCCTTGCTGCCCGTGCTCCTGGGTGCAGAGAGCTCTTGGTGGAGGCTTGCCTGTGTCCCACTCTGAGCAACAGGTCCCCAAACCCCACAGGAGGCACCAGGGAAATGATGGAGGGAACTCACTTGCTGGCTGGCATGTCCTGCAGCCAGGCTTGAGGCAGCGGCTAGTCTGCTCCACCAGCACCTGCAGGCAAGCTGAGTATGCATCAGTGGTGGGCACTCCTCACCATGCCTACATGAGCTGCAGGCAGCAATGCTGAAAGGGCCCAGAGGAGCAACGGGACAGACTAACATTTCAGAGGTCTAGTCCCTGCTTTCCATCTCCCTCCTTCTTACAAGATACCACCAATAGCAAGAGTAGCAGCATGGGCTCATGCAGGCTACAGAGGTGGGTCATACGATTTGGTGCTTGAGGCAAATGGGGGCCGGAAAGCCCTGCTGGGGAAAGAGGTAGCCAAGAGCCTGCTGTGCCCCTGGCAGCACAAACACATCACAGCATCCTGTGGTATCCAAGGGTCTCACAGTAGCCACGTGGAAACAGTACTCCCGCTGCAGTGCCCTCACGGGGCAGTCCATGTACGCCCCTAACATAACAGCACAGCCTGGGTCTAACATCCGACTCCACCCCATATCGCAAAACTGTGTTTAAGAAGCCTCCTACATGTAAAGTCTTGAATGCAGCAATGAAGCCATAAACCAAGAATACAGGTACCAGAGCTTTATTAGATGTTTCACTGGATACAAAGAAATTGGATTTTATATTACTCTTTTTTAACATTAAATACACATTCTTGTCATAAAAATTCACATTTGCTATACAGAACTGTAGGCGTTTTTTACACAACATTTATTAAGTACCATTGAATAGATCCTAAAAAGAGAAGGTGCAGCTCTGTGAACCTTTGTGGGCACAACACACAGGGAGCTCCCTGTCCTCAGTGTTACACAATCATCCTTCCCACCAAAATGGAGAAAAGTCATTCAAATGCATTAATGCTCATTGGGAGTAATAAGGCTTCTGTACAGAGACTCTGAACAGTGTCAGGAGGCAGTGTGGCAATAACATCCTAATCATCACCTACATGATCCTAAAGCTACTGATGACTGCGGCAGTCAAAAACTTAACAACTGTCCTGGCAAGCCCAGATATTTCTTCTTTTTCTTTTTAAAATTGTATTTTTAACCACGTATTTTTACTTTCAACAATAATAATTGCACATAAACCCAGGATTCTGCTTTAAGGATCCCAGCTTCACAGCAAAACTGATTTCAGCTACTCGAGGAATCTCTCCCAATCAAATTGACTTGTGTAGGACCCAGAGCTGAGGGAAGAGACTACCACGTGTCATCTCACTGCAGAAAAAAAAGCCTAAGTGTACCTCCACCTTAGGAGATACTCATTGACATATCATCCAACCTGTTTTTAATTTGGAAGGAGAAAGTTTATAACTGAATTCTCATCAGGCAAGGTGAGGCCCATCTAAGAGGAGACGTGTACATAACTTGGAGTGCGGACATAAACCACCCCCAGACATCAGATGTGGGATACTGCCATCTTTTAGTCCTGTACTTAACGTCTTGTAAGAACTTGTGGATTGCTATGGTGTACTGAGGATGACAAACCTATAATACTCAGTCTGAGCAGTGTTGCTCACAGCTGGCAGTTAAAGGGATGTGTGTGCAGAAGTTGAGATAAGGAGCACTGAGCAGAGGCAAAGGAGAAGAGTGGGAAGATGGTACATTTTAACTAGACAAAGATAACAGAAGAGGGTCTGAAATCAGACTTCTGCCTTCCCTCAATCACTGTTCAGGTGAATCTGACTGAAGCTGACCTCACACCAAACACACCACAGGGCAGGCACGCTCTGCCTACTCCTGTCCCACTGGCCAGGCACGAGGTGGACCCTCTCTGTGTTCAGTACATCTTTCAGCATTACCCTTGGCATCAGGCAGAGGCATCTCAGACAGAAACCATGAAGGGAGAGCTAAACCTGGCTGTGGGAATGGTAGAGGGGTCATACCTGTGGGCGAAGTAAAGATTGCTAAGTAGAGCACTAGGTCCTGCGAGCCACTGGGAAATTATTATAGCTTTTTTAATTCAAGCTGCCATGGCTCCTGAAAGCAGAATGCTGTACGTGGACAGGCCAGGCCAGGCTGCTCAGCCTCTGACATTTATCATTTTTACATAAGGATTTTTACAGTCCAACCTAGACTGGAGCAGAGTTCAAAGCTCTTCCTGCAAATTTACAGCTACATTCCAGCATGGGACATGAGCAGTATTGCATAGCATCCAGGCACTTCCCCAAAGCTAGGGTATCACGACCCTCCTATCATGACTGTATCCCACAAGATGAATTTTCAACTACACAATCACAATTCCCGCTGGCATCAGCAGGAGCTGTGTGTGCACAGAAGTGATTTCATCTGTATCACACTGGAAACCGTGTCTTTGCCACCTTGTACAATCGTGGTAGTCAATCAGGCAAACATCCTGTTCTTTATTTACCAATATGTAAGTGAGCTCCAAGTAACTTCAAGTTTAAGTCCTTAGTGCCAAAAAGTGAGGGAGTCAGCCCTATGGATAATCCTTGGTAACATTTTAAATCAGAACTGATAATTATGGGATTTAAACAATATTATGTGAATGCATTAAGGCAGGTTACATAACTGCCCTTTTCCTTTAGGATTCATTATTATTTCCTCGTACATTGTAGACAATCCATACTCCCATACACACACATACCTACAAAACAGCAGCACAGTAAAAACTAAACAGATCACTGAACTCCAACATACTTGTAATCAATACATTGCACATACTATACAGCATATTTTAATCTCATCATTGGGTAAACATATACAATTCAGAACAACGCTGACTGTATGTAACACAGAAGCTACCACCGAGATATGGCAAATACATCATATACACTATTAGCTTTTAATTCACTGAAAATGAGTTTAGAAGTTTAAAATGGTGTTACCTGAACTCTTGAAATCACCAAATAGCCTATTCAGTTGCTAATACCCAGTGCTCCATACACTATATTCAGGACAAACAGCACTGGAGCTGTGTTTTCAGGGCACTCCACTTTTTTGATATTGCAGAGCTAAGCTCCACAATTTTAAATTTCCTTTGCAACAGAGCATATACTTACTACACACTGACTATCTGCTCCCTCTCAACCCAGGGTAAAGGTTTAGTAACTACTTTGAAGTTAGTAGAAATGGTCTAGATTTGTATCAGCATGACAGAAAGATTTAGCCCAGTATACAGGATCATACATTCCCTCTCGTGCACATATGCATATATACACACACACATGTATGTTTAAAAGAATGGCTTGAAATGGCAGGACCTACAAAACCAGTAATGTAACCAACAGCAAAGGAATGCAAATAACCCACTAATTTTAAAACTAGTCCTGCGGTCTGATTCTGATCTTACTCCTCTCCACACAAGGCAGGAATCAGACCCTGGGACCAGCTGCTATTTGGTCCAAATTGCTGCAGGTTGGATCAGTACCGAACAAAGACATCTCAGCTTGGGTAAACTGAAAAATGGAGCCAGGTAAGTTTACACCAGCTGAGACACTGCATGTGTTGTGCAGCGCAGTTGCAATTTTTGAAGTACAACTGAAAAGAAAGGATCAAATAATCACGTGAAAACGTCAGAAAACCATACTACTTAATCTGTATACAATGAACATAGCGAGGAGGAAAATGAGCGGAGGAAGAAAAAAAATGTTTTGGCGGAGAATGACATGACAGTTTGAGTAAATAGATGCTTATGAAGATCAATAGTGTAGACAGCTATTTTTCCTCTGAGGGGCTGATTACAGTCATCTAATTTCCCATGCAAGGCTCCCCATAATACATGCGTAGAAACCTCCCAAACGAATCAGGTCAGAACAACTCATTTGACCCAACCCCGCAAGCACATTTCTAGTTGAAATCAGAGAGAGTTTTAGCTGCATATGGGTGGCAAAACTGGGCTCTTGAACGGTCCAGTTGTGCTGCATAGTCCCTTCTGGCTTGTTCTTTTCTGGCAAGATCTCCCAAACAATATCAACAGGGAGTGCACCCCTATCAGGACTTATAGTTTTGAGGTGTCGCAGATGAAATCGCCAGAAAAGCGTGGATAGTATGCCGCCCTCCCCACCCCCTTTTTGTTTTAGTAATTAAGGCAAGTTTGCTTACCTGTCCCTAACATGAAGTGCTGTGCTTCTCCAACAGAAAGGAGATCGACAGCTAAATGAAAACATAATTTTTCTGACCAAAATTTAACATTTTGCTAAGATTCCCCCCCCCCATTAATGGAGAAACTATATGATTTGTCTATTATCCTTCTTGTCAAGGGATTTCTTTTTTTTTGCTTTTCTTTTATTTTCCAGCACCCAAATGACAATTAGAATAAAACTGATGCTAAGCAAACATTTCGTAACAATGCTAACAAGCTCAGGATAGCTCTATATTTATTCATATACACACACACACACACTTTTTCTTAAATACAGCAGAACATTTGCTTTGAGTACACCTCTGTGTAAGCGAAAAGGTCGGTGTGTCTGGTGTGTATTTGAGCAGAGGGTCCCAGGAGGAACTTGCTGTTGTTGATGCTCTCAGATTCAACAGAATTTCAATCAGAATCCAAAAAAAGAAACCTAGTTTTTGCTCCACCCAAGGATTCAGATTACTTTACTATATTAAAAGGATAGGTTAACTGTTTTGACTACACTTAAGCAGCTAAAGGATGACAGGAACAGTCTGGAAGCAAACAAATCCAGCTAAACAGAAAAATGAAGAATTTCACACCACATCGCCAATAAATAAGCAAACATTTTCATGTTTCAATGTGTGACACCCACATAGGGTGGGTTCTAAAAAAAACATATGCTCATGTTTCATTTTATGTGTCTGTTACATGAACTTTGCTTGGAGAGCCTGTGGAAACTGGAAGCAAAGTGCATCAATCCACCCCATATCTTGCTTAGTTGTGGGTGAAAGCACTAGAGTCCTACCCCTCGTTCAATGCAAAGATGGGCTGTGACTCTTGGTAAATTTTTGAGGCAGTTTGGGTAAAGTTTTAATGCTGTAAAAAAACCTAACTGGCTTAGATCACAGATTTCACTGGGGATGAATCTTACAGTCCTAACCTATACAGAAAAAACTACTACTGCATCATAACTTCGTAACAGCTGCACCGTTTTTTCCAACCAAATTTATTATATTTCTGTCCAGAAACCCGAATATCATTATGCAAGTGTGCATGGATGTCTTCGTGTCATATACATACATTTAAGTGTGTCATTATACTACACGTACACTTAAATATTTCTTTATAGTGCACACACACGCACACTTTTTCCAAGGCACCCTCTCAGTACAAAATAGGAGCAAGTGTTCATTTTATCCCATTTCTTCTTAAACTAAAAACAACAACAAAAACCCTATAACCCCCCCCCCCCCCATAACCCACCTGTTCGATAAGACCATTTTTGTTTTATTAAACTCTGATGGTAGATAGGATTCCTTATCATCTGACAGAAAATAGCAAAGGACCGTATGATGCCATTCTCTTTTCTCACTCAACCAAAAGTTCTAGTAATATCAATGGAAACTTGACCTTAGTCTTATCCCACAAAGCCCTGCAATATTTCAAAGAGCATTTTCCTTGTAAGACATTACAGCATCTATTGTTTTGCACAAATGAAATGTTTTGCTTTACAGCGTTGTGTGCCTGTGCATTGATGTGTCCAGGAGATATGATTTGTATCCAGTTAGGTGCCATGCAGTGGCAACGCTCTCATTTTATAAATCACTAATTTTTCCATATATTTGATTTTTATATATGTTTCATTAAAAGTAGGATGATCAGCGATTCTGCTGCTAGAACAGTGCCATTCAGTAGAATTCCAACCTTGTGTTATGCAATATTATATCCCACAATTAATTTAAGGACTATGGAGTATTGTTATTAGCTAGAAATTGAACTACTACACTCTTTAGTACAGTGATTTTTCACTGATGAAACTGGCACTGATTTTTTTGTAATCAGCAGAGAAATATTGTGTTCGTAGCTGCTTTAAAGAGAAGCTTAGACTGCACCTGTATTTTTTTAAGTGCAGTTTTAGTCCTGCAGAAAGCAGGTTTCCACTATGGGACAAAATCCTGCCCACCTTACAGTACACACAATTTACTGATTCTATGCCCAATCCATGCTAAACACAGGAAATTTTCCTATTAAATTCAGTGGACATTGGATCAGGGTCTTACATAAGATTACTCCTGGGAGGAAGTGGTGCTCCAAGCTGGCCTAACTTTGTTCCTGCTAGAACCAGGGAAAATATGCACTGGCAGCTCCTAGTACAGAGTCAGGCCAGCACCACGTATCTGCTGACTTGACCTGGGGCAGAGACACTGGAAAACCCCATTTTGAGAATGAAAAGCAAGCAGGATTTAGTCTGTGCTCTGTGCAAGCTACGTAATACATCATGTTTACCGTCCACTAATTATGCGTGTGTTAGAGGCATGACTTTGGATTTACTTCACAAAGGCATTTAAACCTGTAGCTCACTGATAAATATGATCAGTTAAACCACCTAATAGATGAAGTGTAGCGGCTTAAAATTTTCAGGCCAGATATACGCAGTCTCCCAGTGTAATGCTTACACTGTCGGGAATCCTGTTGTGGGCAGGCAGAGGGCAATATACATCCCACTGCTCCGAAAGCAGCAGATTTCTTGGCACTGTTCATAACCATACAAGACACATGAATCGCATTTGGTACCTCATGGAAAACATGTAAATGGCCTTCTTTTATCAAACACTGTAAACATGTTTAGTTTTGCTCTTCACATGAAACACAAACGTAAAAAATGATCATAATTGATTAAAACATTTCCCCTACGCCCACCCACTAAAGCCCTAAACACCTCAGCGTGTTATAGGAAGATTAGTGTTTTACAAGATAATTCTTTTAAAATGCAATCTTTTTTTTAAATTCTAAATAATGCAACAACACACATATTATAGTACTATCAAGTAGTGTCATCTTCACCTTCATCCAGGGCATAGTTGAGCTTTATGACTGTGCTGATAAAGTCACCAAGTTCTACAAAATCTGCAGTGATAATATTCACACCACTTTCTCCTGGTTTCTGAGTTCGGACCCACTGCATCATTGCAGGAAGAGCCCTAAGGAGAAAACAGGAACAATAATTACTCATAAAGCAGCGAGACAAATGCATCAAGGCAGGATTCACCAACAGTGACTCCCATTGATCTTACTTGGTTTCTAAGGGAACCATGTGAGAAAGGACACAGGCTACTGCTCAGGTTTTTTGAAAACCCTTCTTTTTATAATTTTCATTCTGTATGGAAATAATATGCTGATTGCATTTCAACTTCTCAGTAGAAAAGAATGAAAGGAAGATCATACAGGCTCACAGTAATTATTGATCTTGCTTAAGGGCAAGGGCATGGACCAGACACCTTTTCGATATCATCCGGCCATATGACTCCATGGGACTTATTTATGGAAAAAGAAGCAACAGAGAACTCAAGCCATTTCCAAAGCATGTTTGACACATTCAAGGAAATACTGAAAACAGTATTTTGGGGGAAAATGGAGCAACCATGATTTCTACAGTATAAGTACAGCATATACCAAATACCCTTTCTTTCCCAGTATTAATATCCTAGCCATGAATTATATTTAATCATAAACCAGTGGTTAGTAACTGAAATAAAAGGCACCACAGTCATATCGACTCTTTTCTAAGATGGCGAATTTTTATTATGTCAGACCCTTAGCATAGGAACACTGGGGTGTAAAAGATGTCTGCCTAACTGCGTTTGTGAGTATAAAGAAATTTTTCTGACACCATGAAAACATAAACTAATGATCACAAGAAATATCTATGGGAAATAAAGGGCTCCCCGGTCCTGCTGAGGAAGTCAAGCAGCAAGATCCAGTTTTCAGAAGACAAAAGTTAACAGAGTTCCAAAAAAAAAAAAAAAAAAAAAAAGGTACAGATTTTTCAGAGAAAGGGTAATTGTCCATAGGAACAAACTCCCAACGACTGTGACAAACTCTGCAGCACTTGGAGTCTTTAAATCAAGTCTGGATGTCATTCCAAAAATACACTCTCAGTCAACCTCAAGCTGCTGAGTTAAATAAAAGAACCTACAGATTGGGCAGGGCCGCAGTCAGTTTAGATGAATGTCGTGTTCTCCCTTTGCTCTAAAATCTATAAACCTGTGATTCCCCCTCAGCCAGCATGTTGTACAGCCTTTTTCACAGAGGCAAGGTACACATAAAATGTTGGCCTGACAGTAATTTAAATCAAGCTGAACATGCTGAACCTAAATCTGCTCCCAAAAGCTTTAGGAAAACAGATGTAAAGAAAACAGAACTATTAGCAGACACAGATTGTACTTGTCAGTGGCCACCAGAATCAGTCGTTTTAAAAAACAATTTAGTACAGAAAAACCCAAGCAGTTACAATTAGCCCCCTCTACGATTTTACAGAAGAATGCACAACACTAAGGTCTGGCTTCAGCAAAATGTGCTTAAATCCACCGTAGATCCACGTTTAAGTGTAGCAACGCATTTTATTTCACTCCTTGATTCAATATGACTGACGCATGTGTATGTATGCACACCAGCTCATAAAACTGAGCTTAAGCACTCTGCTATATAAGAACACAGCCAGCATCTTTAGATTTAAGTTTATGTAATCCTGAAAAGCTGCACTCCATGGAACCGTAACAGGCACAGGTCAGGTGTTAAATATCCCGCAATGCCTGGACTATTTGAAAAGATCTGTGAGCAACCAGAACCAGGACAGATCTCAGCAGAACAGCATGGACCACCAAGGTGATAAAAGGCAGCTCAAAGCAGTTGAAAACTCCACTGCGTCTTCACATGCAAGAGATACTGCTGAACACTGGACAAAGACACAAGGCTGAACTTCTAAGATGGCAGTATGTTGCCTTTGTCTTTAATATCATCCTATTTAAGCTCAAAGAGTTTGAGGTTTAAAGGTGAACTGATTGATTGTAGGCAGGCACAGATTTTTTCTTCCTTCCTTCTGCATAAGTTGATACCCTTGATATTTTACTCCCCCTTGAGGCATAATTAACTTCTTTTGGTGTCCTTTATTTGTTCTGAAGCTGGTTCTGATGCAATTCTGTCTTCAGACCATAGAGTTTGCTGTCTATACATTTAGCCATATAGACTGAAATACTGTTTTCTTTTTCCTACTGTGTTCTCATTAAACCAGCGTTTAACAGATAGTCATGCCTCCTTTTGATTAGTGCTCTATCTTAAACTCAGTTTGCCCTGCCATTTCATCTCCGGTTAGGCTTGGTAGTTAAATGGGTTATTTACATTTTACTGATATTTCACAGAGGACACAGTTGCAAGACCCTTTGCTGTCGTGGTTTAACCCCAGTCAGCAACTAAGCACCACGCAGCCGCTTCCCCCTCCCCGCTCCCAGTGGGGTGAGGAGGAGGAAAGGAAAAAAAAAGTAAAACTTGTGGGTTGAGATAAGAACAGTTTCATAACTAAAGTAAAATATAATACTAACAATAGTAATAATGAAATATAATAGCAATAATAGTAATGAAAAGGAATATAACAAAAAAAGGAGGGGGGGGAAGGGAAACCAGTGATGCACAATGCAATTGCTCACCACCCGCTGACGGATGCCAGAACCACGATCTGCCCCTCCCGGCCAGCTCCCCCCTGTTTATATACTGGGCATGACATTCCATGGTATGGAATACCCCTTTGGCTAGTTCAGGTCAGCTGCCCCGGCTCTGCTCCCTCCCAGCTTCTTGCACACCTGCTTGCTGGCAGAGCATGGGAAACTGAAAAGTCCTTGGCTTAAGATAAGTGCTACTTAGCAACAACTAAAACATCAGTGTGTTATCAACATCATTCTCACACTAAATCCAAAACACAGCACTGTACCAGCTACTAAGAAGAGAGTTAACTCTGTCCCAGCCGAAACCAGGACACTCATACGCAAATTGTTAGATAAAGTCACAGAAATCTTTTGTTCACAAGACTAGAGAGCATTCAAAGATAAGTCAAAAACTGAATCAGATTATCCAACAAGAAGCTTATTTACATAGCAAAGTCAAAGAACACAATCCTCTAAGAAAAAATACCTGAACAAAAGATTCCACTGACCTTAAAGATTTGATCTAGGCTATGCAACTCTGCTTATGATAGAAATTCATAGAAAAAACCCATACAGATCACCTTCCTCCCATAGTGCCATCCTGAAAGTAGATTACATCAATGGCTGTAAGAAACCACACGTTGCTCAGTTTCAGTACAAATATCTCACATGCTCACAACAATTATTAGAATAAGCCTGCTTTAACATTTCTCAGGGTGCCTTTGTGATAGCAGCACAAACCTCGTTCACCCTTCCTTGTAATTTCCAGTCTCCGCATGCCTCAAACTAGTAATTGTTCTCATTAAGGGTTTTAGTCAGAGGAACACAAATCATGCTGTGTGGCAGCCACCTACATGACTGTGCTCACAGAAACCCAGTATGTACCATGGTCTTTGTAGATATTCTTGCAATGTTGAAAAGAAGAGATTTTGCGCGTGAGCATATGCAAGCCTCTCAGCTTGCAAACCCTGACAGCATTACTGCCTCCATATTAGCCAGGTCCTGGCACTCCTATGGAGGATGTTGATGTCCGTGCTTAAGGGTCTCACTGAAGCTCCGGCAGCAATCGTCCAAATCCCAACCCTGCAAGGGCTGAGGACAGCCCAGCCATGTGAGTATGGGCCACACTTCTGGATACTCAAGGTTAGTAATCCCTGCTGTTACCCCACTAACTACAGTGGTGTAGTCATACTGTAACTACATCCACAGCGCCATTGGGCTAGTGTGACGAGTTTTCCTAATAAAACACTGTCATGCTGGCAATAATGACAGCAATGCCACTACTGAAACTGCATGCAGGACAGGCTCTAGCTCTCCGGAGGGCAACCTCAAGTCTTCCAGCCCTCCTGTGCTTCAGCTGCCTCCACTGTAAATGATGCAGTGAAACTGGATGAGTTGATAAGGAGTCCTACTGGCCTCAGAGATGTGTTGTGAGGTTTCAGTGCCGTGAGTAAACGTTCTGAAGGGCATACAAGATGAAAAGTCCTACGTTAACATGCTACAAACAAAGAGCCAGGCAGCTGGAAAAGCTGACAGATGCAGAATACTGTCAGCCCTTAAACTTACTGAAGTCAGCTGTGTCCCGCAGCTGTGTAGTCCAGCCCTTGCAGCCACAATCCCAGTTCTTGGAAGGAATCACTTCTAACCCCTAAGGGTTGCAAAAGCCACCATGCAACACTTGAGCCACACACACAGAAGGGTGCTGCTTGCCTTAGCCTAGGGAGGAGAAAAGGCATGCTCATCAGCAAAACCTGCACGGGGAGAAAGAGAGGAGTCTTCTCCTCTCATCCCACTACCCGGGGCACTGTTTTCATCCTGCTGCAGCACCAGCAACCTCGGTCGGGGCTGGCCAGATCCGACGCTGCCAGGCCAGTGCAGCACTGCCCCACAAACCAGCATCTGAAGTCGACTCCTTTTTCCATGTCCCCAGCAGGAGGGGAGGGCTAGGGGCACGAGCAGGGCAGGCAGGGGAAAGCCACAGGCCTGTGGGGCTTGAGCAGTGGCAGGGAAGGAGGGGAATGGCATGTTACCTGCGTTTGACTATGGACTGGGATCAGTAATCTTGATGAAAAATTTTCTGTCCTGAAGGAATACATAGAATATATCATTTATTTGCACTGACTGGGAACTAGGAGGTACCAGACTGCTGCCCCTCACGCCCACAAGGGCAAGAGACCAGGGGGATGAAAGCGACATGACCGGACGCAGCGTGGAAGGACCTCATGGGAAGGGCTGTGGTCCAGTCCCAGCCCACCACTGCTGCACCTCGGCACCAGGGGCCAGACCACCCTGCCACCCACGCCGCCCAGCAGCCTCCCACAGGGGGTCCTGGACCTGCCAAAAAGTCTGCATGAGAAGGGGGACAGCGGAGGAGATCTGGGCAGTAGGGACCTACCTACGCTGGACAACGCAGTGTCATGCAGAGATACTCAGTGTGGCTATATTTCTTCTGAGATCAAAGCTTTTATCTCTAGGTGGCTCTTCACTAGGTCAGTCAGAGGTACTAATCAGCTGGGCATGGCGTAGGTGTCAGGATGGCTTACATCACGCATGCAAACATACCCTACATCACCGTTTCCAGCCTTTTTTTGTTGAGGAACCATGTAGTTTCTCATATAGCATTGCTACAGTGATTTTCATTTACAACCCAGTAAAATCTAGGCTCAGCTTTGACAGTTACTTTATTACCTCTATTTTCCCTGTTCTGTTTGCTTGCTCGTATAAACAGAAATGTGTGCAGATTTCTTTTTAAGTTTTTCACTTCTTTCAGGAACAATTTTCTGATGCATGAAAGAATTCAGCTGAGAAACACTGCCCTAAACTACAAAACACGCAGAGCCCTTTTCAAAGCTATTAAATATTCAAGACCTCTTTTTCTTTTTTTAATCTATCAAAGATCTTAAGTGGGCTCCAATGGTATTGAATTTTGTTTAAAAAATAATAATTAAACATTCAAGTAGCTTCAGCTCAAGCAGCAGAACTGTGAGTCCCATTACGAGCTTTCAGAAAGAAAATATGACCTAACTAATTGCATTAAAATTTGCTTTAAAAAAATTGTTCTTAGGCTATTTTAGTTCAGAAAGAGGGGTGGTTGTTTTTTTTTTTTTTTAATGCCTGAGTCATCAAAGCCTGACAACGTGACAGAAGACTAATGACAGCAGCGCTCTAAGACAGGACATCCCGAGGTGAAACAGCCATTCCTCTCTGCAGAGCTTTCAAGTGAGGGGAGGAGGAAAAGCAACTTCGTAAACACAAAACAAAAGGGCTGCTCACTGTTTAATGAGAGTTTGATCACTAAAGGCAGAGAACAGGTTTTCTTCTCAAATGCAGGGAGCCAGTACAACCTAATCCAGAGTGAGAAACTAGTCTCATCTACAGAACGCAATGCTGCCTAGCATTAAGCACCCATTACCAGTAACACCAGCAAGAACTGAAGCAGGTCCGCTTCCTCAGGCAAAGCGACATGTGACATTTCTTCCCTCTCCAGCGAAGCACACACCCTGCCTCCGTGCAGCCTTTTGCAAATAGGTGTTACTGTTCAAGAAAAACAGCACTACTCTGCAGGAAGACGTACTCACATGAGCCTGAATCTCAATCCCTATTCTCGTTAAGTTTTCCCGCCTCCATCCAGTTTTACCCACGTTTGCAAGAACACTGATTAATTCTGGCGCCGTAATTCAGCACACGCTGACTTTGGCTTTTCAAGGATGCTGAGAATTCATCGCTCCAGTGGGAGCAGTGGATGTCTTGTGTGTCACTGAATCACAAAAATCACAACTGGAAAGAACCTTGAAAAGCTGTTCAAGTTCATCCAGTCCATCCTGGGCAGGAACAACTACACAAAGATCAACAATACAAACCACCCCTGGTAAATGTTCAACTTAATCAGTACTTACAAGCCCCCAGTGATGGAGATGTCACAAGCTTCCTCTGTATTCAGAGCATCCCTACATAAATATCCTTACATATCCTCATTAGCTTTAACTGGAGTACCCATAAAAAGATGTCACCAAAAATAATGGCATTAAGGTGTGCTGCTCAAGAGTGTTTACCATGTCCTCACTTTGCTCCCGCTAAAGATTTACTGTTCATCAGTAAATAAGCTTCCCTGCAGAACATGAACCTTAGGTACCACTCCACAGTACATCATTCTACCATAATTTTCTCTGTGGCAAAACTAGTTTAAAAGGTCCTCTTCTTTTACATGCCAGCTGTTTGTTTCTGCTCCCTGATCAAAATTTATCATTCTCTCAGTTGTGCTAATAGACCTGTAGGGACAAAATAAAAACCAGCACATGGAAATGGTCTGGATTAATAGAAACAGATCAACCATTTTTGCTCTCCCTCTGTCCCAAATGGCCCAGTTCATTGACAAGATTTGATTTATAACAGGACCTCCCAAATTGTTGAATTGACACAACCAAGGAACAAATGAACTGAAGCACATAGATTTACATGAGCTCAGCATGAATGGGGGTGGGAAGGAACTCCTTAGATTCACTTCCTTACCCCTCAGATCCTCTCTAGGCAGCAGTAGCGTGGCCATAAAATTGGTACTACCAAGGCCAGATTGACTAGAACCAGAAAATTTGGGCAACACTGGGTGAAATTTTATTATTAATAGCCTCGAAGGCACACAGGTGGGAATTCCTTTCCCAGGATCCTGAATGGATGTTACACTGCCCACAAGCTGTCATGTTGCAAGAACTACCTACCTTAACGTCCAACAGCCCTGAATTTATTCTTCTGAAATGCTTATCTATAATTCAATCATCTCCAATTGCTTTAAACAGTTTGGAAATGCACCTAATCAGATGAAACAGACTACCGTGCTGGGGTCAGGTCAGTATTTCAAGGTAATTGATCATAGCATTGTACTCTGCAGAGTCACCAGGGACCAGATGTCTTCATTCTCCTGTTGAGCTGCTGTTGGCTTTCTGGGTTTCATTTTTAAGGGGAGGCAGAAACGAGCTCAAAAGGGCCCTTCCCACCTTCCCTTCAAAGAACATTTCAGCTGAATTTATTGACCCTACACCTCTACGCTTGTACAAAAATGCAATGGGATATTTAATAGCAGCAAATGGTGGTTCTGGAGGTGATTAATGTTCAACGTCCTATTTTTCCCTGATTTTGTGTTTTTAGCCATTGCACCTAGGGCATTAACTAATAGCATCAGGAATGCAGACAGAAGGGAAAGGACTCAGTGGACCTGTAGTATAAAAGATCTCATTAATGAGGCAATTCTAGTATTTTGTCTACCCTCTTGGTCAATGTAGTGGGGAACTGAAGTGGGCAATGCCAGAGCTAAAAGCTTAAACTGCTACCACACAAAGTGAAACATTTAGCTTTTACATCATGACTGAAGGCGGCCTCATAACACACATAGTTATGCTAGTAAGGACAAATACGTGATAGTCCATGGATTAACAGGAAAACTACTGCCTGCCATGAGGATGCCTGTGTTCAAAGGCTGGCTTTTCTCAGTGATCCAGCAGATCAAGTTAGACAAGCTCATCAACTGCTCTTCTAATCAGTTATCTCTTTGGAGATCACATGGGGGAGAAACATCTCCCCATTTTCATAACAGTGGTGCAAGTCTTAAGCTATGAAAACGGAGGGGAACAGAGTTCTGAGTGCTGTTCAGATGTCATTCCTTTCAACCTTTCAGGGCCCAAACAGAGATAAGCCAGAACACTCATTTACACAGGTGCCTGCACATGGCGTAGTTCACCTGCTTGAGACAGTGGGTCCTGGTCCCAGTTCCACACAGCAATCTGACTGTTCAAGAAATACCAGGAAATTAACAGAAATGACAATAAGCATCGACTGTGGAAATAGGAACTAGAACTTACTCCACTACCTGCGAAACAGAGAAAACCTCTGCTTTACATAAGAAAACATCTGTCACCAATCAAGGGAATAGCTACCGGTCTGGGGCTTTTTTCCCGCCTATCTTCTAGCTCTTTAAAAAAAGAGTTATGATTTATTCATACTCTCATTACGCTTGAATCATTGTATTAAACCATTCAAACCAGGTGTTAGAGTTGACTGTAGAGCGGGAACTGCTTTGTCAGAGGTATATGCTGTAGCCAGTACTAGACCATTCACGGCCAAGGTCTCCTCCACCATACTCGGCCACGGGCTTCATTTTCTCCAAGGGTTGCCACAATGTGTTGCCTGGGACCTTTCAAAGAGCTCTGCTGCTGAGGAACTTGGTAGGGGACTCCAGGTACAGAGCTGCCCAGCTACACCCCAGTTCAGTTTCACTTGCTGCTGATGGCTCAGCCCCTCGTTACAAAGCTCACATTCTTGAGCATGTAAAATTTGAATGATGTAAGAAAGAAGAGAGAGATTAAAAGGCAATGAATAAAAAATTTTAAAAAAAGGTTGCGCATGGAGGAAATACTCTGAAATTTCATGTGGAAAACAATGCGTCTACCAGAGCAAACAAGAAGAGGTGATTTTTACCAGTGTTTAGCTCTGCCCAGAACCTTGGAACACAGATGAATTAGCAGAGCAATTCTGAAAAAAACCCACTTTTGAGTAACTGGAAAAGTTAGTAGAAAGGTCCGTATCACTATCAGGGAAAGCAGAGCAGCTAGGTGGAAGGCAGAGTTTATTCAAGAAACTTCTGGCTGCCAGCGCTATCACTCCACTGTATGACCTATAACAGAATTTCACAGATCATTGCACAGTTTCCACTGAAATAGATACTACAATAGATCTAAATTACTTACTTAAATATGTAAAATATGGATTTTTTTTTTTTAGTCTAATAGCGTAGCCTGCAAAATTAATGTTTTCTTCCTGCAGATGCTTCGGAATTAAACTAAACCTCACTATATTTGAATCCTTTGCTACTGAATACAAAGCAAAGCAATTTCCATTTTCTTTCAGATAAACAGCTCTAAGTGGTTCTAACTTTTTTGTTCCATCAAGTGGAGATATAAAGTCAGTCTGCAGTGGCAGAGAACAGACAACCAAAGTATACAAAACTGCACGCAGCTGTTTGCCGTAGTAACTTGCTCAGTATGTTCCACAATACATTATTCAGACAGACATACTGTAGAATAATTCATATTGAATGTAACGTTGAAAAATGCAAGGAAAATAACCATATACAAATCAGAGAAAGCTGCAGTAAAGAGATGGGTCTTGCAGCATTCCCAGGAACTTAACACTTTCTGATTCTTCAGAGAAGGTGGAAATCTGCTTCATTCGGGAAACATCAGCAAGTAGATTGCAATGAAGCAATCCACCCAAAGTTTAAATGGAAAATTATGACAAAAATAATTGCCTTTGAAAAAAGGTACAGGGAAATAGACATTTTTCATCGCTGCTGCTATCTGGACAGCAAGAAGCAGCAGAGACTATATAAGAGCTTCAGGCTGCACATCCAAGCAACAGAAATTGGGTATAATTAGAGCTCTGATTTCGATCATGTTGTGATTAACACAAGTCAGGAAATGAGATGGTGGGGGACAAAATCATATAGGAACATACAGTTTTTCAGTTAATTAAAAAAACTAAATGTATAGTTAATGTTCAACGTAGCCAATTAAACATTCTTTTCTTACTTTTTGGTCTTTTAAAATTTAAATAATTTTAAATTAGGGGTCATTTTAAAATATAAAGTTATTTTGAAACTGTCAAAACACTTCAATATTTCTAAAACATTAAGTTAGAAAATATCAAGATGAAATGTTTTCCTACGTATTTTCCTCAAATACAATTAGTCATCAAGTTTGACCCAATTTCACAAATAGTATCAATGGTGCTCACAAATCGGTTTTTCCAGCAATTCCTGTTCAGCATCTAAATTCCTCCCTGCTGTACCTCCCCCCATCTGAGGCACTACCTCTTCTGCTTCCTGCTGTCGTTTCATTTGATTATATTAGCAACTGCCTTTTTGTGTGGACTGAACTTCCTCCACCTTTCTCCACCAAGCCTTCACATGCAAAGCTGGTTTTATCATTTCCCTTGCAAGGTGTGTATCAAATAGATACACAGCACCAAGGATCCTTATTACACTGCCATCATTGCCACCCAGGGTTTTGCTGCCCAGCACCCCAGCCCGGCGCCCGGACCACAGGGCGTGGAGGAGCTAGTGGGTGTGTGACGACCCTAGACCCCTGCAGCAACTGCTTCATCTCACCAGAGAGGGAGACTAAGCTGCTTATTATCCTTTATACATTTTCTGGCTTCTAGCTCTGGCCTCACACAGCTAAGCCAGCTTTGTTAATCAGCCGGATCCCAGAGGCAATATCCTCCTAAATAGCATCCTGGGCATTGCTGTGAATCATTTACCAGGAGCAGCCTTCCCTGAGCTATTCCTCATTCTTTCCACTTGCCTTCCTCACAACCCAGTACGAACAAGCCCAAAACATTCATATGATAAACTCTGTATTACACCAATTAGAATTATGCCAAATACAGTACCCAGGAGATATTACAGAATAGCCACTGCTCTTTCACAGTGAGAAATGTTTGTTCTGGGTACAGCTGGGGGAGATATGCTCTCCGGGCTATCTTCCTGCCAAGGCGGTCCCACGTCAGGAGGATTTGTGCCCCTAACACAGACTTCTCTGACTCCTCAATGACCAGTGAGGCTATGAACGAATACTGCAAGGGCACCTGCTTCCCCATCCCCAGGCAGTGGTTTCTCACATGCCTTGAGACCAGGCTGCTCCTGAGGCTCCCGCAAGCAACCTAGCAGGCAGAGGAATGCTGTGCCACACGGTCCTGTCCTCCCATCTCCAGTGACAAAGCAAGTGGCATGGACAAGACCGTGCACAGCTGCCTTTGAAAAGGTGGGTTAGCAGCCGTGACGTTCTCCCGTAGAAGAGGGCCTGGGAGGAATCTGCTAATGATCTCTGTTCCTCTTTCAAAGGCTGACAGAGCTCATCTTAAAAGCAGTCAGCTTTCTCACTCCCACTTTTCCAGCTGTAAGACTGCTGGAAAACTTCACTGTTCTGATGCCAGGGAGCCCTTCTCTCACGTCCAGCCTGAATTTATTTTGTCACTGCATAACCGTTGCTCTTGTGAGAACACCGGCCTTCAGCCTAAACTGTTCTTTTCCCTCCCTGGTATTTATTCCCCTGTGATATTTATAGACAGTAATCACACAGGCTCTCAGGCTTCATTGTGCTAGGATAAACAAGACAAGCTCTCTCGATGTCTTCAGCAATTCATTCCCTGATTATCCTAGTTAGTGGTCCCTCTCTGCATCTGTGCCAATTTTAATCTACTCCCCAGAACACGGATGATCAGAAGTGCACAGGATATCCAAAAAGATATCCTACCCACACCTTGGGCAGTAGTATCACCACCTTTCTGTGCATAATGGAAATGCCTCGGTGTGTATCAAGAGGATACCGCTCTTTTTCCCAGGTGCTTTCCACTGAGGGCTCAGCTTCAGCCAGCCATGGGTGACACTCCACCATCTGCCTTGCCTGGCTTCCAGCTGATGAGATCCCACCTTACCAGAGCATGCTCCCATTGTTATGGCCTTGCATTTTATACCACTGAATTCCAGCTCATTTTAAATACTGCAGGCATCCAGTTCTTGCTGTATGTTACCCCTCAGCTGTCCTCTGTTATGATGATAGCCTCTTACTTTGTGTTATCAGCAAACTCCATTAGCAGTCTCCTACAGCTGAATCCAAGATCCTTCATGGAAACATTAAGGACGACCAGGCTCTTTGAGGAATGCTACTATTACCTTCTCTTCAGTCTGGTACTTCCAACCAGTCCCAACTCCATTTCCAAATCCCAAATTCCATTTCGCTTGATAATATCCTGCTTAACGCTTTACTAGCTGCATTACTGAAATCCCGAAATTTTCCTGTAAAATTTCCATAGAATTAGTTACAAAAAAACTAGAAGACCTTTTGACACCATCCACCTTTGGCAAAACCTCATCAACATTTATCCTACTTTCCATTAACCTCTGTATCTTTAATTACCACTTCTTTTCAGTTAAGCTCTTCAGCGTCGCCTTCTCCTGAAAGCCTGTGAGGGCTCAGAACCATTCCCCTGCCATTTTTAGATAAAAGTGTTATGTTTGCTGCTCTTTACTCTAAACCACTGTTTTCATAGGTCTGCTTTAATGTGTGCAATGCTTATGCTAGTTCTTCAGCAATCCTGCTATGGAGATGAGACAGATCACTCTCCCCTCTGCTTGAATGCATTTACTTCTTACAGCTTTATAAAACATCTTCCCCAGTGATACTGGGAGTCGCAAAGAAGGCTCCAAGAGGAATCTCGACAATTCAAACACTGAATGAAAAACTTCCAAGCTCCACACTGAATATAGCAGAACTTAACATGAAGATAAGCAGGATTAATACAGTTATTTTAACCGATTCACAAGGGCCTATCATTAAGGTAACAGTGGTAGAGTTTACTTACTACACTGTGGAAAGGAATCCACTGGAAGGAATAAAATCTGCTTGTTTCACTCTGGTAGATATTTCTGCTGACCTTTGAGCCATCCTTTTTAACATTCATTACTAGCAGATTTTATAATCAAATGCTAATAGTCATCTTTTCTTTTAACTCAACCTTATAGCCAACAGTCTTGAAATGTCTAGATGATGCAATCAATGGCAACATAACATGACTGACAGCAAAACTCAGATCAGTCATAAAGCTGAGTCAGACTCTTCCACATTGCATAGTCCCGAAACACTAACTCTAGAATACATTTACCATCATGCTGTTTGCCTTGACTTCAAATAATTTTAAAATTTAAAGAGGGCAGTCGGGCCATTTCACTTTTGGCCAAAATAACGAGGTTGAACTTTCTTAGAGAAAAATTAAGAACAGGTTCTGACTTATTTTTCCTGAAAAAAAGTCCTGAACATGTGCCACAGTATTACTTAGATGATAGTGTCTCCCTGAAGAACTCTGTCCTTCTACAGTGTTTATTACCATGCACACCAGGTGAATTATTGTTAATAATACTGCTACTTTGCTTGGCCAGTGGTATTCACCCTATAGTTAATGGGTAAAACTGTAATTTCCAATAGTCATAAGCAAAATTAAAATGGACATTAGGAATGAGAGAAAAAGTATGATATTGTCTGCAGACTGCCACTTGATCAACAGTGATATCGAGGGGCAAGTAAAAGCTGAGTACTTCAGTGCTAGACACCCACTGTGGTATTAAATAGATCTGGCCCAAAACCAAGAACTGCTGTTCTGTGAGAAACTCCAGCATTTCAAAATGTGATTTTGTTTCAAATTAGAAAGCAAATACAAAACGTTGGCTTTCCCATCAAATAAAGTTCAAGACCTATTTCTGAATACAAAAATGAAAAGCTGTGAATATAGAAACAGCATTAAATATTGCAATTAACACTGTAACATAAATCTGAAGACAAGACAGAATTAATAGAAGTACAAAGTTGAAATGTTTTGACATAAACTATTTCGCTAAAATAGACTTCTTCCTGGAAAAAAACACTGAAAGATGCATTCCTGAAAAAAAGAGTAGACTTTAAGATACCTGCAGTTTTCAATAAAAAGCTGCACCAATGGGAAAAAGAACAAATGGTTTTGTAATCGCTGGGTTGAAACAATTTACACAAACATGCACTTGCTGCCACATCTAACAAAACTAACAACTGTAGACCAAGCTCTTAAAAAAGGAAATAAAATATTAACCAATATACCACTGATGTGATCTCAAATTAGCCTTAAAAGCAAAACTGTTTTGATGATTTGGAGAGCTCTTACTGGTTCTAATCAGCATTAAAAACAGGCAGACATTGTGAGAAGTATCATGTTTCCAGTAATACTGGTAACTTCTGAATTGATCTCATATTTTATTTAATGAGAACTACACATTGATGAACTAGGGGGTTGCTATACCACAAATGAAACAAACCACATCACAGACCATGAGGGAAAAGGTAGACTAAAAAATGCATTATATAGCTTGTAAAAATATAGCAAGGGATTGCAGAGCACACATCAACAATAAACTAAAATCCTCCTGGAGTGAAGCCAGGATAGATATTTGGTTGAGACACGCCACAACAAAGAGGTCATAGAATCATAGAATAGTTTGGGTTGCAAGGGACCTTTAAAGGCCATCTAGTCCAACCTCCCTGCAATCAGTAGGGATGTCTTCAACAAGATTAGGTGGCTCAGAGCCCTGTCCAACCTGACCTTGGGTGTTTCCAGGGAGGGGGCATCTACCACCTCTCTGGGCAACCTGTTCCAGTGTTTCACCACCCTCATTGCAAAAAATTTCTTCCTTAGATCTAGTCTGAATCTACCCTCTTTTAGTTTAAAACCATTACCCCTTGTCCTACCGCTACAGGCTCTGCTCAAAAGTCTGTCCCCATCTTTCATTATAAGCCCCCTTTAAGTATTGAAAGGCCACAACAAGGTCTCCCTGAAGCCTTCTTCTTCTCCAGGCTGAACAACCCCAACTCTCTCAGCCTGTCCTCACAGGAGACGTTCTCCAGCCCTCTGATCATTTTTGTAGCCCTCCTCTGGACTCACTCCAACAGGTCCATGTCTTTCTTGTGCTGATGACTCCAGAGCTGGATGCAGTACTCCAGGTGGGATTTCAGCAGGGTGGAGTAGAGTGGCAGAATCACCTCACTTGACCTGCTGGCCACGCTTCTTTGGATGCAGCCCAGGATACAGTTGGCTTTCTGGGCTGCGAGCGCACATTGCCGGCTCGTGTCCAGCTTGTCATCCACCAGTCCCCCCAAGTCCTTCTCCACAGGGCTGCTCTCAATCCCTTTATCCCCCAGCCTGTACTGATACCAGGGGTTGCCCCAACCCAGGTGCAGGACCTTGCACTTGGCCTTGTTGAACCTCATGAGGTTCACATGGGCCCACTTCTCAAGCTTGTCCAGGTCCCTCTGGATGGCATCCTGTCCCTTAGGCATGTCAACTGCACCACTCAGCTTGGTGTCACCTGCAAATCTGCTGAGGGTGCAGTCGATCCCACTGTCTATATCATTGATGAGGATATTAAACAGTACTGGTCCCAATATGGACCCCTGAGGGACACCACTTGTCACAGATCTCCATCTGGACATTGAGCCGTTGCCCACTACTCTCTGGATGCAACCATCCAGCCAATTCCTTATCCACCCAACAGTCCTTCCATCAAATCCATCTCTCTCCAATTTAGAGAGAAGGATGTTGTGGGGGACCGTGTCAAAGGCCTTACAGAAGTCCAGAGAGATGACATCCATAGCTCCTCCCTTGTCCACCGATGTAGTCACTCCATCAGAGAAGGCCACTAGGTTGGTCAGGCAGGACTTGCCCTTGGTGAAGCCATGCTGGCTGTCTCCAATCACCTCCCTGTCCTCCATGTCCCTTAGCATAGCTTCCATGAGGATCTGTTCCATGATCTTCCCAGGCACAGAGGGCAGGCTGACAGGTCGGTAGCTCCCAGGTTTCTCCTTTCTACCCTTTGTAAAAATGGGTGCAATGTTTTCCTTTTTCCAGTTTCTGGGGAGTTCACCTGACTGCCATGACTTTTCAAATATCATGGAGAGTGGCTTGGCAACTGCATCAGCCAATTCCCTCAGGACTCTGGGATGCATCTTGTCAGGTCCCATAGACTTCTGTATGTTCAGGTTTTTCAGGGGGTCTCGAACCTGATCTTCTCTTACAGTGGGAGGGACTTTGCTCCCCCAGTCCCTGTCTTGAGGTCCATCCACTCGACAGGTGTGGGAAGAGAGGTTGCCAAAAGAGGTCATTCCCTCCTCCTTTACCGTGACACAGAGTTGTGCTGGACCACTCCCCTCCATCGGCACAGGGAAACGCAGACCTGTCACGTCAGCCACGCACTGAGCGCAAGAGTCCCTGAGGTGGCTCACGCTCCTCTTGTGGGATACAGACCAAGCTGCACATTCACCACAGAGCTGCTGCAGTCCCCTTCCTCCTACAGACCTCTCACACCAGATGCTGATGGTGCTCAGCCTCAGCTGAGCATCTGCCTTGCATCAAGCATCAAAGACCGGCGAGAGAGACCTTGCACCCCTCTACCCAGCACTGACTCAGGGGCAGATGTGCTAGACAGCACAGGCTCTGTCAGTGTGACTCAACGCGCTGGTATATTGTGCAGACACATTATTTAAGAGATGACAAGGGTTCACAAGCTTAGGCCTGGAGAAAAATACACAGCACTAAAAAAAAAAAAAAAAAAAAAAAGCAGATGTGAGTCTGCATTTCAGAAGAGATGTACTCTGAGAAGAGCTGCACAGCCAGTACAGTCGATGCTGGCTGTAAGCAGGAGAGAAGCCCAGAAGGTTACTGAGAGGGAATTACAATACTGCATCCAATGCATTATTTCCAGTTACTAGAGAATAAAGAAAAGTCCTGCCTGAGCTGGAACATATTTTTCAAGCAAGAGCCCACCTATAACTCTCATGAGAAAGAGCTTAGAAGAAAAAAATCCAGATGTTCATCATATGTATTACTACTTCCACAAATATTCCTCAGACTGCAGAGCTCAAAGGAGGGAGCTTTCTACCAAGAGAAAACCATTCAGTTGGATTTATGTCTCTTCTGTTCTAGCGCAGCCAGACAGTAATAGCACTGAAACACTGTCTGATGGAGAGAGGGAGCCAGCAGCAAACACCACTAGGTGAGACAGATCATTATCAGCCAAACACTCTCTGAGCTGAGATTAGCAACAGGCTCTGAAGAACTTACTGTGCCTGGTGTGAGAGCAGGGCGAGAGCACAGTTCTCATTTCCAGTACCGCAGTGGTGACCTTACCTCTCTCGGCTGAGCCCTGTCCTTTACCTTCTGAAGAAGGATGCTTAACAGATGGACCAAAGCTGGCACAGACACTCGCCATGCCACATGCTCATACTTTTCAGAGGAACAGTGGCAGTCTTAGATAACACACAAGTACCTTGATGACCTTCCAGCAATGAGCTTCAGGACCACCCGCCTAGCATCCAATGACAGCCTGAAACAGCATCTCTGGGTATGAAACATCCTTTCCTAATTCGTCCCAGTGGCAACTTTAAAGGCTGATGGTAACACTCTGGTTTCAGATTTAATTATTTCATCTTAATTGTCCAAATCCTAACCATCATCACGCATGCAGCTGAAGTAGGAATGAAACTTGCTAGGCTGACTGCTTGCAAGAGCCCAGAGGAAGAAATGAAAACAAAGTAAAAAGAGTGTACATGGGAGGAGAGAGATGGTGAAAGGCAGCTAAGGAAAGGATGTGACAGTGGTCCTGAGCGGAGGCAGATCCTCCTCCTGACACAGGGATGGTGGTCACAAGCCCTGCACAGCCGACAGCTCAGTTGAGACAGCAGGGAATGGTAGTGAGGAGTCGAGCCCTCACTGCTTCAGCATTTTCCTCAAAGGCAGGGACAGAAGGGTGGCCCTGTTGTTGCTTCCTCTGCTAAGCAGCAAAACCAAGGCAAACCATAATGAACTTAGCTCTGAGAAAAAGCCTGCTCACAAGCAGGCACGTTTCTTTGCAATATCCCCTCAAACCTTGGGAAACAAGGCAGCAAACGCACTGGCTAAAATGATCCCTTCCCAGTTACTCAAGCAACACAGTACACTACCATACCTGTAGGAATTATTTGGATTACGGCATTGCCTCAGAGCTGTAATTTGAACAGGTCTCACTGGAAAAGGAGAGAAGCCAGTTTCAGACTACAGAGTATGTAAATCCAAGTAGGAAGGGAATAAGGGTCCATGGCTGTCCCCCTTTGCTGTCCAGCAGCAAAATTAAGGAGCCCATCACCCAAGATCTGATTTCATTCTTGATTTACTACACAATAGTGCTTGCTGGCACAACTTAGAGCACCACAGCGCTGTTTGAAAAACAAAGTTAAGCAGGTTTCAATACCTCACCATAAAACAAATGATCTTAAGGTTCCTCCTTTGTGCTATAGCTCAGAAAACAAAGATTTTCAGTGGGAAAGTACCTGCATCTCACCATGGCTCCTACTCCACTCTAACCACTCAGTCTCCTTCATATCTTAATACTATTTTATGATATAATATATTCTGAATGACAGTTGCATAGTTACAAAACTCTGATCAACAGCTACAATATTAAAATCTTGCCAAAGGTCAAATTCCACTGCATGATCATTCAGTGTCTTAAAGACTGTATTGGGTTTGAGTGGCAAGGTTTTGGTAGCAGGGGGGCTACAGGGGTGGCTTCTGTGAGAACCTGCTAGCAGCTTCCCCTATGTCCGATAAAGTTAATGCCAGCCAGCTCCAAGACAGACCTGCCACTGGCCAAGGCCGAGCCCAGGGGAAAAAAGTTACTGTGCAGCAGCAATTGCAGCTGGAGAGAGGAGTGAGAATATGTGAGAGAAACAACTCTGCAAACACCAAGGTCAGTGAAGAAGGAGGGGGAGGAGGTGCTCCAGGCACAGGAGCAGAGATCCCCCTGCAGCCCATGGTGAAGACCATGGTGAGGCAGGCTGTCCCCCTGCAGCCCACGGAGGTCCACGGTGGAGCAGATATCCACCTGCAGCCCGTGGAGGACCCCACGCCAGAGCAGGCGGATGCCCAAAGGAGGCTGTGGCCCTGTGGGAAGCCTGCGCTGGAGCAGGCTCCTGGCAGGACCTGTGAACCTGTGGAGAGAGAGGAGCCCACGCTGGAGCAGGTTTGCTGGCAGGGCTTGTGACCCTGTGGGGGACCCACGCTGGAACAGTCTGTTCCTGAAGGACTGCACTCCATGGAAGGGACCCACGCTGGATCAGTTCGTGAAGAACTGTAGCCTGTGGGAAGGACTCGTGTTGGAGAAGTTCGTGGAGGACTGTCTCCCGTGGGAGGGACCCCACGCTGGAGCAGGGGAAGAGTGTGAGGAGTCCTCCTCCTGAGGAAGAAGGAGCGGCAGAGACAACGTCTGACGAACTGACCGCAACCCCCATTCCCTGTCCCCCAGCGCCGCTGGGGGAACGAGGTAGAGAACTTGGGACTGAAGTTAAGCCCAGGAAGAAGGGAGGAGTCGGGGGGAAGGTGTTTTTAAGATTTGGTTTTATTTCTCATTATCCTACTCTGATTTGACTACTAATAAATTAAACTAATTTTCCCCCCAAATCGAGTCTGTTTTGCCCGTGATGGTAATTGCTGAGTGATCTCCCTGTCCTTATCTCGATCCACGAGCCTGTCGTTATATTTTCTCTCCCCTGTCCAGCTGAGGAGGGGGAGTGATAGAGCAGCTTTGGTGGGCACCTGGCATCCAACCAGGGTCAACCCACCACAAAAACATGTCTTTTATTATTTTTCTTAGTGTCTGAGATAAATACTGAAAGACATTTTACTATAATAGGTTGTGCTCTGTTGAAGCAACTGTACAGCCTGGGACAATACATGCAATGCTATCATTATAATTATAGACAAACTCTTATTATAAACTATATGTAGTCAGAGATTATATCTTAGCCCCCTCCCGCGTCCGTCCCCCCCCCCCCCCCCCCCCCCCCCCCCCAAAAATCAGTCCTGGAAGAAAATGGAATTAGGAAACATTTGCCTAGGAGTAAAGTTGTAGAGAAAAGATCAATAAAATGAGGTTAAACATTTCCAGGCTTTAAGAACAAAAGAAATAAGCTTTATATTGTATCAAACCAGCATATTTCACAATGACAGTGGCTCCCTAAGAAAGAATTGCATTGCATCCCACGGACATTACTGAATTCCTAGGGAACAAACTTTATCATCTCTGTTTTAATAGAAGAAAAACATGGGTGTTTTTATAGCCTGTGCAAGTTCTGCATCATACAGAAGGCAGCACATCACCAAGACCTTTGGTCTGGCTGCCTTTCCTATTTACAATTCCTTTTCCACTCCCCCTGTTCCAGCCATTTCTTTTGTACAAATGTGGCACCAGGGTGCCAGGATCCCTTACTGCTTCCTCTGCATGCTTTGTCCCAACACAACTCTAGCTATAGCCTGAATGCCTAACTGCTCATTCAGTCCACAAAGGCTACTTGTTTGTAAGCCTAGGGAAACATTTAATAAAATTAATTGCAGGCTTGGTGTACGTTCTGACAATGGATGCCAGGGGCTTTCTGTAGCTAAGGCTTCCTTAGCGTATCACTCAACTGGAGATAGCCACTGCAGAAGCTGGGGATATGCAGGTGAGTTCTCTAGGGAGAGTGCAGATGCATTCTCTCTAGATTACAACTGAAAGACCTCTAAGACTTTGGAGGATGCTGAGAATTGCCCAAATCCATCAGGAATGATACATCATGTGCACCAGGGTTTTAAGAGCTGACAGGAATTTTTTGACAACTTCTATCCACATCCTACCACTCCAGGACCATGGAGCAGCTACAGCAGATTAAAAATTCAAACTTCCAAACATATAGTGTTAGTCCAGAACTGCCCAGTTCTCTCCTTAAAAATTGACAAGGATGTGCCTATAGATCTACTTACTTACATAGTCCTGAAGGCAATGGTTTGAAGCATGCAAGTGCTAATACAACATAGAGACATGGATGTTGTCATACCTGCTGAGTTTGTATTTGCCTGAGTTTGTATTAAATGTCTTTGTATTACAGAAAGTCATTATCAGCTTGAAAGCCACCTTTTGAATAAATCTGGAAAGGCTTGTTTGTGTAAATGTCTCTGCTCATTTTGTACCTTATAAATGAAGAGGAGAAGGACCAACCCATCAAGTAACCATTCCCTTCACAAGGAGGTAAAAGCAGCTAGGCAGACCCAGGCCCAGTATCAACAAACGTATTTCCCCCAGGGTCAGCACTTGTTAGCATCTACTATCTGTAGAGTTTCCTTAGTGATCTAAGTAATGTCAGAAGGATCAAAGAAAACCCAGCTGACTTAATGAGCCATTTGCAATTTCACTACAGCAGCCATGGAGATAGAAGGATGAAATCTTTGAGATAAGTAGACGTTAGTGACAGCTTACAGCAGCAGGGCTGAGGGAATGAACATTTCCTTTTCGTGATGAAAAACACTTGCTGCTTTCTGTATATGCAGTGTCAGACTGTACTCAGAGTGTGATGATGGGATCATATAAAATATCTTTACAAGTAGTCACACAGCACATACTGTAACTGCAAGCAGGCATTTTGGTGCATAACATGATAAAAGTTACAAGTAGGCCAAAGAGAGGAAAAGACTGTGAGACACCCCCACACCCCACAGGAAAACACCAAGCCAACTACCTCAAACAAACACCCCAAAGCTATGCCACCAATAAAGCTGGTGATTGCAGAGCTGGTGATGACCATGCCGACTTCCTTTCTGGACTAAATCGCACAAGCTACTAATAGGTATGTAAATAAATACTTTTCCCTAACAAAGTTATTAAAAATCCTGTGCTTTTGTATTTTGTGGCATTTTAATACTATTCCAGGTTCACGACCAAAGCCATCAGACACAATCACCTAGCACTTCCCAAGGGAACGCTATACTAAAATCCTTGTGCAGACAGATGCTCCGATGATGAAATGCCACTAGAATGCCTGCCAGCAAAATCAGCCTGAACATACACAGCCCATTCGGGATTTTACTGTGCAGGCCTGTTGACGTGGCAGATAGATGCTTCAAATGAAGGAGATTGCCTCTTGTGTGGAAAGGCTAGAAAAGTAATTAAGGACAGTTTGAGGAAGAATAGAAATACTAAGGATTTGGCTGGATTGCCCAGAGTACTTTTCAATTCCCTAACAATATACCAGAATGATAGTTTGTGCCTTCTGGGTGTCAAAAAAAAAGGAAAAAAAAAAAAAAAAAGACAATCGCCTCCAAAGTCAAACGCAGGGAGGGACAAGTTTGCTTGTACCATACACATTAGCGAGGGACCGAGTCTACACTTGCCTCAGCAGTTAAAGAGCTCACACACCACCTGTGCTGCTATGGGGTCACCAAGTTCTAAACCCAAACCAGCTCATCAGAGCCTGCTGCTCTCCTGCAGCCCATAATGGAGACAGACATCAAGGTTACACGCAGGAAGGACGCCCAGACAATTAGCAAAATACAGTTGCCACAGTTGCCATTTCTGTTTTCTTTTTCACATAAAATAGTTCAAGAACAGCATCAGTCAGTACCAAGTATGAATCAAAATATCATTAAATCCCACTCTTCCAGCAACACAGAAACTCTCAAAAATTCAGCTGGCTGAGATACGGCTTGGAGGAGTGCACCCTCAATAACTGACTCAAAAAATCCCACTTCTTGCAACTTCAGGGATTATTTTTCATATAATATCCACCTATTCACTAGCTAAATTTGACCCTGCTTAGTTTATGACTGCACCCAGAGATGCCTTTTCTCCAGACAGCTTCTGTGGCCTACTTACCACCCCTTTTGTTAATCGTGTGGCTGCTTTGCCTCCACTTCAAAGGTTCATTCTCATGTGCAGAATTTTTTTTTTTATTTGCTTTGGTTGCTAAGGGGGAAGCTTTAGCATGGTAGGCAAGGATTTAGTCACATGTGAGCTACAGGGAACATTATCCTTGGAGATTAATTTGGAAATCAAGTGACAATTGGCTGCATATGTGTTTATTTTCTATTTCTCGAAAGCTTTAAAAGTACCACAGGATTTTTGCATCCTCTGAAGGAGATCTGTTCTTCTTCTATATTATTCAACCTCAGAGACAACAAAGAGAATATCATACTTATCTCCAGCGCCAGAGATAAAATTAGCAATTTCACTAAAAATCAGAAAACAAACTAGATTATTATGAAGAACAGCTCTACACTCATCAAAAGGTTGTTTCAGAACCGCCTTTCATATGTACTAAATGCAGCTGCCTCACTGTGAAGTTAATTCAATAAGCAGAGGGAACGTAATTCATTTGGTACGTACTGTTTGCTAATCAAAGAGTATTTCTTGGCATCTAAACTCTGCATGACAGAATGTTAAGCCTGAAAACATACTGTTAGCTCTCAAAGTTTTTCATCAAATCCAAGAAACATAACGTGCATGCGTGTGAGCGATTCTCCTCATTCAAGTAATGAAGATGAAGCTGTGTTATGAAGTTTCATAACACTGAGCTGTGGTCCTAAGAAGAGCTTACGAGAAATAGCTTTTCCCTCTTGTAGTTGTGCAGGACAGAAAGCTCGATGACTTTATAATTTCTCCTTCTTTCAAATTATTGTTGCACAGAGCATTATCTATGATCACAGCAAAGCCTGTGAGCAAGCATTATCACTAAAAAACAGTCCTCTGCTGCAGTCTTAGGAGCATGAAACTGGTTTTTTTCTAAATCAAGGTTACCGTGGGCCTCCCCTCCCATCTTACCTATCTGTGCTGTGGGGACAGGTTGAGGAATAACATCACTTCTTCTGAAATGTGGACCTCCACCACCACAAGTAGCCATGATGAAAAGCTATTAAACCAACCATCTTGGCTACAGCGGAATAGTTCACCATGCTCTTTCACAACATGAGCTACAAAGCACCAGAACGGAGCATAGACTGCTGCACAGTGTCTGCTTGCAGTTTTTCTGGTCTGACAGATGCTGCAGCTGAGAGAAACCAGGTTCTCCCTCTAAGGTGGCCACTGCTTTTCAAATCATAAATAATCCCATGACTAACAAACAACTTCAGAGATCAAAACCTAGTATGTTTTATCAGATCTGAAAGGATCTAAACTTTACTCTACTTTCAGAATTAAGTCAATATGTAAATGAAAATGGCCACTGTACAGATGGGGGGGGGGGAAGAGACAACTACAGGTTTTATTTGAGAATGCCAAAGGAACATTTCTTAAATGTAATATTTAATTTAGGGGGGAAAAAACCCACACCAGAATTATTTGAAAAATTCAACCTTATTCCACGTTTGCATTCAGATCTTTCAAAATTCAATGTGAGGGGAAAAAACCCACTCAAGTATGGTTACAAAACTGCTGCCAAAAGCAAGATACTGCATTCCTAATGCAAAGCCCTTCGCCAGCATTTATTAACAAGTAGAAAATAGCATAAAATGTATAAATCTATGCAGCAACTGGCAACATAAGCACATATGTTATCTACCTGGACACAATAATGGGATTTGATCTGTGTATTTATTCTGAAAAGGACAGAATAATCTTTCTACAAATAATTATGAGATGGTTTGAAGTAGCAAACACAGCGCAGCTGGAACATATGCCCTGGCTCCTTTAGTATGGATTACATACTTTTAAGTTACTGAAACATTAATGCAGTGAGATTGAAGAGAATTCTGCAAATTCTACTAATTGTGCTGCATCCTTTAATTGCTCATCTATTTATTTTTAACTGGATCATCATCAAATGAGGAGCAGTTCTGAGTATACTTGATGTTTAGTCTTAGAGCAGTTAACTCAATATACAAGCTCAGTTTCTATGTAGATTAACACACATTCCAAACCTGTGTCTTCCTGCAATGTATTTTTGTAATAAAAAATACAAATAAAAATTCAAAATGAGATGCCACACTTGGAAGACTAAATACAAGCTTTGGAGATGATTTTAAAGGTCTATTTCTTCTACAATGGTTAAAAGAGTTACGCAAAGAAGGAAAAAAGTATTCATGCAGCAGACGTGATTACACACTTGAGGCTCATGTGAAAAATCTCAGTTGCAATTTGGAAAAACAACATTTCCAAGTATTCCAGCCCAATTATTTACTGGCATTTCAAGTTAGTTATAATCTCAAAATTTGCTCTATAGAAAGGCACACTAACAGTTCAAAGGCTCAAGTCATTCAGAGCTCAGCCAAACATATTCAGAATCCATTTGAATTTTTTATTTTTCCAAACAGCTTCAAGGAAGCACATTATGAGCCAGAGAAGAAGAAAAGGTTTTGTAATGGCTGTTTTATTGATGCAGCAAGTTTTAAGAAGAGCGTGGTAGTTTCTTGATTGTGCTACTTCATGTTCTAAAGAACATGCAGAAAGATGTTTACTAGGGAAAACAAATCCCTGAACAACAAGGCAAGTGTTTAACAGTAAAATCCATCAACATAGTATTTCAGTACAGAGAAGTGCCCTTCAGACTCAGGAGAAAGGGAGATCCCCAGTCCAATGCAGCCTCTAAAAACATATGTGGAAGATACACAAACAGCTGCAAGAGCAGTCGCACAAGCAATTCTGAATCGTATTCCACTGCTTATAAAACCTTCTGTGTCAGTGTTTTACTATTTCAGGTAAAGTTTTTCCCTGTTTTTTCAAGTTTACAGTCACTTGGGAAAGCTGCCATAAATGGGTCAACCTTTCTCAAAAATCAGGCATGTTTTCTTTGCAGGTTGTAGTGTCATAGACACTGAGTCATTCATCTCATAGAAGGGGACAGTGTTCCCAACAGGTCTTCCTGGCACAGCCACATCCATGCAGAGAGCAGAATATTAGCAGGCCACTGACCCCCATTATAAATTTTTTACACTCTGCAACCCTTCTGGTTTTTTGAGGAAAAAAAAAAATAGCTCTTGTGTCTTGGCATTAAATTTGAGGTTTCCTACCAAGTTGTCAAGAGCATAATCACACATATACGCCTTTAAGCTGAAAATTGGCTGTGATTTATCAAAGTCAGAATGGTATAAATACTGCATGTCTTGCACAGACGGCGTTTTTTGTAATGTAACAACCAATGGCCTGTCAACACAGTATTCCATGTACAGAACCTCTACAATGGTCTGCAGTCTCTTTCCTGTATGATAAATGAAGGCCTGTTAGGAGGCAAACTTACTCTAATGGTGTCCTGATATCTGTGGTATAACGTGTGATGGTATACAGAGAGAAAAGCCATGCATCTTCAAGGTGTGTAAAGGTAGTTAAGGACGCAAATTCTGCAGTGTCAGGCTTTGCTGATGAGCCAAAATGAAAAAATTATTTACCCAATACCTGAAGCCTGATGCATAAATAAAAACTATCTACATCATTCAGATAGATTTCTCCACATCCAGTAAGGAAATCCAAGGCAAGATGTTCACTGCTCATGGTAAGAAACCACATTTGAAAAACAAAACACATAGAAAAACTTGCATTCAGAAAAAAAAAAGGCTAAGCCAATCCCGTAAGATCTCATTAGGCTTTAGTGCCAGATTTTCTTTCAAGGTACAAAAACTTCTCCTTCAATGTGTTTCTCTTTAAATATTTTAGGATTATGCCCAACTTCTGACTAACCCACAGTAGCATGGAAGAAACACATCTGCTGGAGTTTCTTTAAAAGGAATTAGAAAAGCAGCATTACCAACACACATTCAGCACAGCCAGCACATATTACCCATCAAAAACTTACCTTTCTGTGATCGTTTCTCTGAGACCACTGGCAACTCCTTTCACCACTGTACTAGCCTTTGGTGTCAGCACTACTTGAGATATAAAAAAGAGCCCTTCTTTCTTCTTTCAGTGATTGATGCCTGGAGGAATTGAATCAGTTTTTCCGGATCTGTTGTGTTTGCCCACGGAGCTGGCATCATCTGGCCTGGCCAAAGAAATGGTACCTCGAGAGCCACTGGACTGTGGTAGAACACCAGCACTTGGTGTTCCTTCTCCCACAGGTACTGGAGGCTGACTTCATGGGCAAATATAGCAGGACACATTTTGTTTCCGTACGTGTCTTTGAGCATTTGGACAAGCTTTTCATGATGGTATTTCTGCATCCCATAGAAGTGATTGAAGTCCAAGAAGACCACTTCTTTTGGGTGGTCAGTGAGAAACGCATTGATCTCTTCCAGACCCTCCTTGACTTTGGCACTGAATAAACCATGAGCAAAGTAGAGTTCATTGTCTGGGTCTCTGGGCTTGGTGGAAATTCTAAGATCAAAATACCGTATACCTGCCCCCAGCTGGCTGGTGAAGTTCATTGTCTGTGTAGCCAACCACTTCCTCATCAGTTTTTTAGCCACAGTCCCAAAAACAGACACAAAATTCTGGACCGTCTCTGGCTGTTCAGGCCCAACTGGAGAGGCTTCATCGATGTAGAAGCTAAATGAGTCATGAGACCCTAAAAACACAACAGAGGAAAACGATCAATATTGTATTCATATATTAAAAGTCATTAGTGATTCTTTCTTAATAAACATAATTTTCTGACCTTTACCAACACTCGCCAATGGACTCCTCCCCTGCCCTTTTTCTCAATACACTACATTTGTCTGGCAGCATTTACCCACCAGCACCTCACAGGAACTTGAAGGAAAGGTAGCGACTGTTTCACTGCTTGTCTCGGCACTCCTTCACTCTCTTCTGGCTCTTACTTATGCCTTTAAGCTCACTGAAGTCAGCAGGCTCTGAACGTCAAAGCAATCCTGGTGTAACTCCAGCAAAGCTAGTCACATAATAAATCCCTAGAGCCAACGAGAAGAGGAGAGTCTGGCCCTGCACACTGAATCGTGCACTGTCTATTTTGCAGAACCAAAGAAAAAATCAAACCAAACCAACAACATTGCACACACACCTTTGTAGTGGGCTAAAATATGACTTGAAAAATGCCAAGGACTTGTAACCTTTCTGACTTTTTCTTTATTTCAGGTCTCATCTGGTCATCAACAAGGTTACTGAATGCTGTCATCCTTCTTAAATTTGCTTCTAAAATTCTTTGATTTCCTTTGCTATGTAAGTACAACAGATAGACCCAAGAATAGCATTGCATTCCACTGATAAAATACAGAAACTCCACTGCATGCTCTTGACAAGAACAAGACGTACTACTTAACAAGCCTATGTGCAGCAGTTATTTTCCACACATAACAAAGTTGAATACAAATATGTAAGATACTTTGCTGTGCAAAATTCTCTCTGTCTCAAGGTATGTCCATTAAAAAAACAACCACAAAACAAAAAAAAACAACAACTTATTTTGGTCAGCATTTAGACATTTACATGAAAGCAGCTGATACAGCTAAGGACATCTGCAAACACATGATCATTCCTTTGCAAGGGACTTTGTCTTCCTTTACGGAGAGGTGAGCTGACCCTACAAGATGCTCATCACCCTTGTCTACCACTAGCCTTCTGAATACCTGGTGGTGAAATCTGGCAGTTTGTACAGAAATATCGTCCAGCTGCAGGCAGAGCCACATTCCCACTGTCCCAGCCAGAGGGGATGCTTCTGGTCAGACTCACGGCGGCAAGCACATCTGTTCCTCAGCCTACATCACACTACCTGCTAAACTCCTTCAAGGTCAGCAGAACTTGTATTTCTCAAATGGACTGCAGCACTACGCCCTCAGAGATCCAAATCTTAGCATCACAATGAGTTCAGAGCACAAGTCTGGCCTGCTACTGATGCTTTTGTAGGTGCTTTTCAAAATTACTTTCCAAAGCACGCATGCTGTGGCAAATAAGTATCGCATTAATGAAATCCTGCTAGTCAGTCATTTCTGATGGCAATACTATTCTAACTGAACTGGAACAAACTCTATAAACTGAAGTGACAGCTATAACACCTTCTTCTTTAACAATAAATGGAGTCATGACAAATCATTTTAGACTCTGGCTTGGATTTGGCTTTGTTTAATCCAAGAAATGTCTTAAAATTTTGTACACCCCTGCTTTTCATGGTTGTCTCTCTGAACTGCATTTTACTTTAAATATTAGATAAATTTTCCATTTTGATGAAGCCTTCTACTGCTAAGTGTTGAAGCGACAGCATGTGCCTTACAGAACCTGATTAGATCATGGAGTATCTGGTTACACACGGGTATCCCAGGGGACTAAATCTGCATACAGAATTTTAATGGTAAAACAAACGATTAGAGCAGTAACTTCTGTTTCAACAGTATTATAGGGAAAAATCAATGAGATACACTAAATGTTCTGCTCAATGCAACCTGCACTAATCTAGAAATCAAAGTAAATCCAGTCTTGTTTAAAACAAGTCATAGCTACTGATACTAGCAAGGCATGGATCTTGCAAACCCTCACTTTGTCCACTGAAGTCTCTTTTATTTCAGTAGGATTTTATCTCAGAATAAGTACATGTATAAATATGATCAACTGATTGCAGCAGTAGGCTCAAAATGGTATTAAGATCAATTAAACCATTTGTCCTTTATTGTCTGATCTACAACCACTGGCAATCTGAAGTTGCAGAAGAGGTAGCTAAACTTGACCACCACAGCCAATATGCAACACAGTGCCAAACACTACTTAAGACCACTTAAGTCGAGAGAAGCAGCACAGTTCTTACAGCAGAAAACTAAGGTGAACAACTTGTCAGCAGGTAGCTTTTAGCTACTGGTAATGCAAAACAGAGAAGAGAGTGTGTAACACCACAGTTACAAATGACTGAACATTACAAGCAGGACAGTTTAGAAAAATATTTTTTCTTAATTAAGGTCTTCATGCACATATTTGAGCCTAAAAATGGGGATTCCTATGTTGAAGGTACACAGGAAAGGACACAGTGCACTGAGAAACTCCATGTGTTGTAACCCAAAACAAGGAAGCCCTGATAAATACTACAAAATGAAAATAAGGCTTGACTTAACTTGGTTGACACTGAACAAAGCAGATGCCAGCTATTCAAGAGCATGTGAAGATTCCTCCTGATGGAAAAAATACAGCAAACATTTTGTCTTTCCACATGTGTAAGTAATTTGAACAGGCCGTTTAAATATTTATTTTCATCACGCACTCATCTACTTTCTGTGATTTCCTTTTGCCTTCATCCTGCCCCGTTGTCCTAAGCAGCTTACTCATGTAACTCAGGGAAATTCAAAATCCTTACACTTGGCAGAGCAAATTAGATTATGACCTTTTCCACTGTCATGCCCAAAATCACCATGTTCCTGGTAAATGAGAGAATCCTGTACAAACATACACTTGTTTTTAGCAACCAGGTTTCCTTCCAGCCTTGCTTTGGTGCATGGGGACATTCCCATCCTACTTTGCCACTGGGAAGTGGACTTGCAGGTTCTCTGTATCACCAAATCTCAGCTCCCATGAAGACAGGATGCAGGGTACATTCAGAAATACTAATGCAATGATGCCTGCAAACTGTGGAAGGTAGCAGTGCTTGCACATCAGCTATCTTTATTACAGTAGGGCAGGGGACACACCGAACTGATGTATGGGACAGTCTCTACCACAGAGACTTCATAGTCTGAAACATGGGGAAGCAAAGAGAGGGGAAATGACTTGTCCCAAATCACGCAGGGAGGAGGAGTAAGCTGATATTCCTCTTGCGTGCAAACATATTTTCTCACCAGTTTACTAAGTGTCTAGCACTTTCTTAAAATATTGCACACTGTTTTCCCACTATTTCAACAACACAACGTATCACTGATCCAAGGAGTCAAGGACGAAGGCTCGTAGATCAGGATCATGGGGGTGGCGAACAAGGGGTAACCATGGTGTGCACATGCTACAGACTGCTCAATCAAGAAGAGAAAGTGGACAAAGCTTTCTTTAAACAACTAGAAGAAGCCTCAAAATTACAGGGCTTGTTTTCATGGGGAACTTTGAGACATTTGCTGCAAGAGCAGAACAGCAGAGCACAGGCAATCTGGAGAGCATCAAAGACTTTTTTTCTGCAGGCACTCCTTTAAGTATACAACGTGCGCTGCTGGACATGGTACGAATTAAGGCAGAAATGGCTAGGGACATGAAGGCTGACAGCAGCCTTAGCCAGAGTGACTATGAGATGATAGAAGAATTTAAAATACTGAGGCAAGTGAGGAAGGCAAATAGCAGAATAAAGATCCTGGATTTCAGAGCAGCAGTCTTAGCTTGTTCAGGAAATTGGTAGCCTGTGGGAGAATTACCTTAAATGCCAAGGAACTCAGAAGAAATGGTTGACCTTGAAAGACAACCTCTCTAAAGCATACGAACAGTGTGCAAGAAAACAAGGAGGTAAGGCAGGAGGCAAGTTTGGCTGAATGGACAACTCCTGAGTGAACTCAAACTTAAAAAGCCATGTACAGAAGGTGTAAGCAGGAACAGGCTCCATGGGAGGAACAGAGGAGGAATGCAGGGAAGGAGTTCGGAAAGGCACAGCTTAGCTGGAGTTCCTGCAAGGGATGTGAAACCTGCAAGGGATGCATAAGGCAACAGAGAGCTCCTGCAGATATGTCAGCAGCAAAAGGGAGCAAGGAGAATGCCGGCCCACTACTGAACAGGGCAGGAGACCTCATAATGCAGGACAAGGAAACTACTGAAGTACTTGGTATCTTCCTTGCCTTAGTCTTCGCTGGCAAAGTCTGCTCTCAAGCACCCCACGTCTCTCTGCCTAGTACTTATTCTTTTTCAAACTGCTTCTCATTAGTAAAAGGTGACCAAGTTAAGGACTACTTGTATAGATTAGACACATATAAGTAGACAGGACAAGATAGGATTCATCTGAACATGCAGAAGGCGCAGGCCAAGATCACTGTAAGGCTGCCCTCTCTCACCTTTGACAGGTCATGTTGACTGGAGGAGGCAAAAGTTACACTCATCTTCAAAATGGGAAAGCAGGACAATCCAGGGAACAACAGTCTGTCAGATTCATTTCAGTTCCAGGGAAGATCACAGAGCAAGTCTTCATGGCAACCCTTTCCAGCTTACGAACGGTAAAAAGGTGACTGGGAACAGCTGCCACGGATTTAGCAAGAGAAAATCATGACTGACTAACGTTATTGCCTTCTAGGACAGAATGACTGGCTTTGCCGAAAACAAAATTTTCCTTTTACTTCAGCAAGGCTTTTAACACAGTCTCCCTTAATATGTTTGCAGTCTAACTGGGAAGATACCAACTAGACAAGTGCACTATAAGGTATGTGAAAAACTGCCTGGACCATCAGGCTCAAAAGGTTGTGGCTGAAGGTTCAAAATCTAACTCGCAGCGGATTACAAACCAATTCTCTTTAACATCTTCATCAGTGACATGGACAACGTGATGGGGAGCACCCTCAGCAAGTCTGCAGGTGAAACCAAGTTGGGGGAAGAGGTTAGTTCTGGAGGGGAAAGTTCATATTCAGAGAAACTTGAGCACAGCAGAGAAGCTGGATGACAGGAATCTTAAGAAGTTCAAAGGCAAGATGGACCCAGGACAGACAACGCCATTCAGTAGCACAGCTGGGGACCAACTGGCTAGAAAGCAGCCCTGCAGAAAAAGACTTGTTCACTTTGACATAAGGAAAAAACCAACTTTCCCACAAGACCAGTTAAGCCCTGGAGTGGGAGCGCAGTAGGACTGGACTCTATCCCTGATTCTCAATGCTTGGCTCGACAGCCTCATCTAACTTGGAGTTAGCTCTGCTTTGAGCAGGGATGGACCAGATGACTTCTGGAGCTCCCTTCCAATGTAAATTATTCTGTGTCCACTTATTTTTCCCCTCCCCCAAGATAAAAAAGATTCATTTCTTGTCTCTCAACCTTAGAAGCAATTATCAAGAGATACTTAAAATGTCTGCACCAGCCGTGATCCAAAAAACAAAAGTGGCCAGTTTCAACCATCAAGACATTAAATTTTCATGAACTTAGATGTGGCCAAACACTATTTAGATATTCAAGAGTAAAATGTGCAATGTTACTTAGATTGCAAGAAAACAGCTGCTAGTACTTTTACTAGGGAGAACGGTGTCCCGTTTTCTTTACTGAATTCCCATAATAGAACAACCGGGAATATATAACCCACTACAGCTCAGCTATGGACATATTTATAGGTTTCCTGGAGGGCTAAACCCCCCATTTAAAAACTAATTGGGCTCAGGGCTGAAAAAAGTCCCCGAGGGAGAGTGCGTTTCAGTTCAGAATCGTTTCTTCAGTCCCACAGAGATTTACACAGAGGCACAGCAAAGCTGCTATTTTTGGTGGCTAAGCTTTAACATATCATTCATAAAGCCAGCAAGCATAGCTGAACTTCGCTCTGCCCTCCCCTCACCTCACTGTCGGCTCTGGCCATCCCTCGTAACAACAGCCTGGTAAACAGCACCTAAAATAGAGGTACTGAATTGAACAGCGCTGCCCAACATGCCCCTGACAGCAGCAATCACACCCTGACGATCCACAATCACAGAAAAACCACAAACAGATAGAAGCAAAGTTCCACAGTTTTTGGCACGTTTTACTCTCTTCCCCTTCTCCCACAGATCTCAAGCTCCTCTAGTCTCTGAGCCGGGAGTTATTCAACAGCTGTTGGAAGTGGAGTCTTTTACTACTGCTTTAGGTGTCATTAAAAGCTTTACCTGCTGTTGTCTTCCTGTATTTAGATGACATCCCTTGGTGCTATTGCTGAAATGTCACACGCGGTGCAGCCTAACTTTTTTGAAAACTTCCTTGTCAATGAGGGCTCTACAGTGACTGACAGCAGATCACAACACATTTCTTGGATGTTGCAGAGAACAGCTAGGACAAATTCCATGACCTCTGGTACAGTAGACCAATGCAGATGTTCTTGCAGTCTCATTTGGTCTGTTCTCACTGCCTTGTTTGGCCTTAAAAATCAAACAAACAAGGCAAAAGCCCTATGAATCTTTACCTAGCCACACTGTGATTTCAAGGAACAGCAAAGCCTATGAACACTAGAGTTGGTGCCTCTCAATATTGTGTTTCACCTTCTCTTTAAGATGGCTGAGCACTGTTCTCTCCATGAAAGCCACAGCACATCTCAGGAAGTCAAAATGTGCTACCAAGAGCAATGCAATTCAGACTTCACAGTCCAGTTACCTTTAGCATTCCAACTGCTTGAGTGATACAAGCTTTGTTTGATAAAAAGATTACCCAGGAGAGCAAAACAAAAAAAACTGGGGAAAAAAGAGATTATAGATTGTGCAGTGACTCAGCTTCCCCACAGGTAACTGCCTTGCTTATCAGCTGTTCTTCCAGTGTTCATCACCAGTTGTGCGCCCCTGACACCAACCTAAAGTCACAGGGCTTAGCGACCTATATGCACTCAGCACTCCATGATCCAAAGGCATGGGAAGAGATGCAGACAGTACCTCAAGTAATGCAAAAATCCAGATAATGAACAAGTCAGAGTCAGAACAAGAGTACATGTATGACCCATTCTTGTATACATAGGCCCACTGGCCATGTATCTGATCACATTAAGTTACGATGTAATGTGTACAGACGATGCTCTGCTACCCATGAAACCTCTTTCTAGGCTCATAAACTCTGTCAAAACCCTATGAGAGACAGCTCAGTTCTCCAAGCACCATGCTGCTGTTTCTAGGTAAACCAGTTAAAGAGGCACAGATAGCCCATGCAAGTCAACTTAGATCTAGTGAAGAAAAGGAACTGAGAAGCCCAAAACTGCCCCCCTGCACAGAGACCAGGGAGCTTTCTCCCTGTAATCCCCAAAACTTTCGTTTTGTTCTGTGTCTGAATTTAGAAGCCTGCAGAGACTGAGCTGACCACCTCCCAGGTCTCACCCACCCACCCACCTGGGTCTCAACCAGCCAAACCACCACGGTAAGCTAAGGGTGCAAGTACCTGGCAAGGAAACTCATCCACAGTCTCGTTCACCCATCTCAGCCTCCAAGAGTCGCATGGAATTTCTGCAACTCCCTTCCCGTGAGTTCCCGCACTGCCCATAAATCAGTACAACTTTTTCAGGCAAGGTTGCCTGCAGCACCAGCAGGATCATGCCTACCTTTTGGCTTTCTGAAGGCTCAGGAAACCTTCTCAATGGGAAGTCAGAGCAGTGGGTGCTCTTCGCAGAGTCCTGGCCAGCCAAACAACCACACATTCTTGTAACTTGGTCTCAGCATGGAAATTGGGATTTTCATTAAAAATAAAAAGTTGGACTTTTCTTTACATGAGAGGAATATTTTTTAATATGTAAGAATATCTGGGTTTTATTCAAGTGAATTGCCTGATCAGAAAGTAAGAAAAAAATATTTTATAAGCCTGCATTTTGTAGGTAGTGAGCTAGCCCATACATAACTCAAATCAAACTGAATCACTCCCTCTCAAGTGGTGAAAACAGAAGAGCTATTTCACTTTTTGTATATAAAGCCCTATAGCTTGTATTGAAAAAAAGACATAAACCAAAATGAAGACATTTTTAAAATAAGCCCATTAAACAAGCCTGAAATGTCTGTGAGGTAACATGAACACAAATCATTCCACTTTTTAAATCAAATCTTTTTCCAGGTCATACAGCACAAACAACTTTATATCCAGACAGTTAAATCTTCCAAAGTCAACAGTTTTAACCTGTTAAGTAAGCATTTTAATGCTTTCAAACTATAACTACACAGATGAATTAACCTGGTTTTCAACAGGAGAGTAACGATAAAGTACAAATCCAGAGACCAATTCTAAGCACACTTAACTGTTTGAATGATTTTAGTTATGTGCACAAATGTCTGCAAGAAAGACACCCATTTTGCTTTAGCTTCTTTCAGAAGAACAGAATTCCACATTGCTTTGGAGTTACATTAACACCAGATAAATTGAAGTCGTCGAATATCAGGGAGCAAGAAGAGGCAGGTAGTGACAAAAGAGAAGATGTATTCTGGTTGTGTTTGAGAACATAAGCAAAAAAGGTGACAGGAGTGACAGAGAATGAAGCTGTTAAAGCAACATTTATTACATTACTATTAACTTCATGAGAATTTAGATGCTGCTGCAAATATGGCACAATCACAATTTCCCCATCAGATATCCACTCCCCAGTCTGCCCACGCCCTCTGTGCTAGTCCTATTGCCTCCAACAAACTCTTCTCTTCCTGTGCTTGTATCCCCTTCTGCCTTGAAGACCTCATTGATAATGTGGGAAAAGGAAAGGAAACGTTTGCTTCCTTCCTGCCCTGTTACTTCCCGGAACTGGTAGCCTCTCCCTCAACCCCCACCTTCCTCCTGCAGGAGATAAAGGTGCATTTTCCCTCCATCACCAGGTCAGTCCTGGACCAGCCATCAGAATTGCACCTAACCATAACTCTGACCTGGCTCCTGTGCCTAGGGACACCGCATCAGGAGTCTGCACTGTGCTGCCTTATCGGGACTGTTATTGCAGGCAAAGTTGCATGTCGAAGGGACAATCTGAGAAACCAGATAGGTGCACAGTAATTAGAATGCAAACATTTTAACACAGTTTGCTTGCAAGGGTGAGAAGTACTACGCTGTATTAAAAACCACTTCAAAGTCATATTTTGTCAACCTCTGACAGACAAGGTTTCTAATACTAGTTCTGCCATAGGTGGAACTCTGCATGTCTCAGCCAAAACATCTCAGCTGGAGCACCTTAATCCACATCAAATGTCACAGCACAACTACAACAGACGCACCAACTACTGGATCAATGGACACAGCCTAGAGCTGCACGTAGCAAAGTACAAAACACTCAAAACCCAGCACAAAGCAACTGCTCTTTGATCAACATAATACAGAGCAGAGTTTATCCTTCAGAGAATCACAGAATAGTTGAGTTTGGAAGAGACCTCTGGAGGTCATCTGGTTCAACCCCCCCTTCTCCTGAGTCCAAAGAGAAGTACGTGGAAGAAAGAAAAATGTTTGCACAGATTACAACAAATCATTGAAGACTATACATAAAGACCTGTCTGAACCAGCTTCTTATCTGGGAAGAAAGAAGAACTGGTAGTCCATCAGTTTAGAGACGGCATCCTGTATCTAGCGACCAACTTTCAGACCTGGAATGACTCTATTTTTTTGTCCTCCCTATACACAAATAAAATTTTCACGCACAAGAAAGGATTTTAAGCAACTACTTACTCTTGTTCCTCTGGCATCTCCTTATCACCTATGAAATACTCCTGACGATCATTTTGTTTTGTGCTTTTGAACATGTCTACAATTGCTGCCAAGGGGAGCCTATGACTGTTGACACTGCCAGTAATCTCCATGACCATGAAAAAGTGCTCTAGACTCAGGCTGAAGCTGTTACCATTTTAAGTTGTTTTTTAAGAGACAGCTTGTGGACTATGGCAGTGCCTGCTCTGAGGAAGTGTTTCTGGTCACTAGACTGAGCCAAGACCAGTGCCTCACCTAAGCACGTCTTCTTTCCTGTAAGGAACTCACTTCTAAAATCAAACAGGTTGGAAGGTGGGGAAGGATCTACTTGGCTTTAAGGCCCAAGATAACTGGAAATTATCACAGTATGACAGGCAAGCTTGGCTAAAAATCTGATTAGGTTACTCATTATTCAATTCATACTAATATGTTTAGTGTACGTAAAAGTATACACATTCAGGCTCTTACAGCTCCCCCCTGCAAATGAAAAGGCCAGCTCTTCTTGCTCTTAGAACACTACATCAGTTAATTCCACATTTCAAATTCTCAATACTCTGCTGAAAAGTAAAGAAATAAGAAAAAGCAAGCTGTAATTACATTTCTAGCTCTCCGAACAGCGTGAGCACTTTCACAACTATGGACATCACGAGGCCAATTCTGCTAAAGAAACTATTCTTTAACAGAAAATTAGCACATGCTGCCTTCCTGAGAGCATGTTTCCCCTCTCACTTAGTAACTTCCTTACTGTCCTGTGATTATTTCTGTAGGAGGAGGTGCTATAATGTTTTCTGAGACACTGCTAAGTGTACATAGCCTCCTACCTCTTCCCAGTCAAACCACCTCCAGACAGATTTCCTTGCAGACTTCATGCAGACAGCACACAGAAGACAGCACGGTGGAGCAGTATGCAAATGGTGGGGGCTTTCCAAGAGCCCTAGATTACTGTAATCTAAAAGCTCACCATTAAGTGAATTATTAGTTTCATCAAATGTAGGTTCTAAACAAGCCAGTCTTTACTCAGACAAATGCAAGATTAACACCACTGGAAACCTGAAAAAGGGCTGCAAGATCAGGCCACGGCACAGAACGGAGCAGGCTAATTCTCACATTTAATCAGCTCAGTGGAGACCTCACCCAATGCCACAGTAGCAGCAGGGCAAGCTCTGGGCAGCAGCACTGCTCACAAGCTCTCCCCATCTCCACGGCCCCTAGAGCCATACCCAGCCGCTCTGCCAAGCACAAGTCAGGCCACCAGATTTCCAACAGACATCTAAATGCAAACAGCTTGGGGAACGTTTTTGCATTATAGATGTAGAAGCGGATATGATCACGTTGAGGACTAAGAGAATCAGTTGGTGTGCCTTCCCCGCTATTTTTTCCAAATGTAATCTAAAACTCTCAACTGTACCAGAAGAAAAGGCGGAGGAGGAAGGCAGTGATACCGCCTGTGCATATACCAAATGCAAAAAAACCCTCTGTTGGACATTTGTGCACTGCACTGAAATTTTAAAAGGTGCAAAAGCCTTAAAACTTTTAAAACCTGCCCTATAATAAGCCACTAAAAAACTTGGTTTTATTTGTTCAGCCAAGTGAAACTGTAAACATGATTTCACGACGGTTTATGAGCAGACACTTAGCACAAATTCTTTAACAGAAGAAGGCTCCCTTCACCTATCAGGCTAAAACCCAGCAGGATTCATGGAACAAGAAGTTCAACTCAGACTTATAAAAATTAGTAAATCAGCTCTTATTTCTGACACGGCAAGAGTAACTACCAATTTTTTAAAAGAATCTTTACATTAGGATTCACCAAGCACCTAAAACATACAGTTTAAGATCATCAAAAGTTACAAGTTGAACAGCAGACTGGACAACACGCTATGGCTTGCACGATGCAGGTCAAGCGCTGTGATAGGCAGACTGCCACGGCCTTCTCATTTATGAATTTGACTGCATATATGAAGATTGAATAGAATATTCTATATCACATTAATAAGCATCACATACAACCTTGTATTTTATGGACAACTATAATCTGAAGATGAATTAGCTATCTAACCACTTGGAAATAAAATATTTGGGAGCAGAGCTGTAGCTACTGTCTATCACCAGCACTTCAGAAATGACAATTCTTTCAAGTTTTTGCTTTTTTGGGAACACTGCGAACAAATCTACTATGCTATTTTTTCTTTTTGCTCTGCAAGCTCACTGCTGCATGTTCAGACGCATCAGAGATGTCTATCAGATCTGACATTTTAGTTAAACGCTAGTCTCAGAAGTACCATATTAACTATTTTTCTTCTTAATTCAGGGACTAACATACAAGAATGTGAACATTTCAGGGAGAAAAAATAGCAATAGGTATATCTGATTCTAAGCATAAAATTGATGTGCCAGGAATAGTTTGGGGCGTATTTTATTCCAGCACCAGCTCAGTCTGGCCGAAAATGTCATCAGCATCCAAGTCGTATCTCCTGGGGCAATCAGCAGCACTTGAATTGTGAGCCAATAGCTTTGGGACTAGCAAGAAGCTGTGATGACCTCAGCCAGCTCTGCTGAGTATGCAAAATGGCATCTCCCCACAGTGAGTGCCTTCCGACCATAATTCTTGTTTATAATCCTAATGCTACCATTGACAGGACAGCCTTGAAGGGCAGTATGCAACTGAGGAGGCTTATTAAAAAAACAGAGCAGGCCGTTTATCTGTTCATCTCTCTTCCTCTCCATGCACACATAAAGCACTACTTACTATGTATAGCCACAAGTAATTCAATGTTCGCACTCTAAAATAGGATCAAATCAGACAACCTCTGCTTCTTGTGCTCTTATTTATTTGATTTCTTTTCATGGAAAACGTCCTTTAATACTCTTGGTAACAAGAGAAATTTCCCTTGAAATAATTGCTTCTGATTACACAGATCTCTCTCTTGCCACTTATTGCATCTTTTCGGCAACACAGAACATTTTTGATACTTGATTTTGCATTTCCTCCATCTCTTGCCTCTCCCCTCTTCTTTGACCTACATTTTTTTTCTCTGGCATATACAGTGTAGCCCTTTCCTAACTCATGGCTGCATTGATGCATGTATTAGCCTTAGTACAGTTCTTATTTCATTGTGCTCTCCCTTCTCTTGTTTTTTTTTTTTTTTTTAAAAAAAACAAAACAAATAACAGTGCAGTATTTTCTATTAAATCTGAGCATCACTACTGAACAGTTCTAGTGATCTTGCAGCTGACAGAAATTACTTGCACAGCATATGCAGTTTCTGCATCTTTACCCATTATTTTAAGGCCAAGAAAAGGAAAACCAGGAGGTGTGGCTGGATAAAATGAGATTGCATTGCAAAGCCAGTGGAAGAATGATGCCTTAAAACAGGTTTTCTATTACTTTTAAGATACCTACAAGAAAGCCACTGCCATCTGAGATGGATCTCCACAAGAACTTTAAAAGACAAGATTTTTCAATTGTTTGTACAAGCATCAAACTCTGCTGCAAGGACACCTGCAACGCAGAGAATAAGGACTCTTCCTGCACTGTAATGAGTGCACTGACAGTCAGTTTATCAGCACTGCAGGATGGGCTGTCCTAGGGACGATATTGATAGAGTTTTCTATTACCATGCAAGATATCCAGGCTAGATTCCTTTTCATTTTCTCAGTCACTGAGCTTGAAAAGCTGGGGCAAATCTGAGCAGTTCATCCAATTCTTGCGGGAGAACACTGGGAAAGCAGGTGGGAGAAATATTATTCCCTTTTCTGAGTCAGTTCACAAAGGCTTTCACATACAAACCCTCTTAAAAGACCACTTTTAATAAGCTGTCCATATAAACTTGCTGACAGACCACGCCAAGGCTGAGCGATAACAAAAGGACGTAAAATGCTGCAAAGGAAGGGGAGGAAGAGGGAAGCATGTAAGGTGTTATATTTTGACCGTTCCCCTTGCTCTGCACCTTTTCTTATCCTTTGGTTGCCTCCAATCTTTACATTGGACATTGTTCTACTTTTGTGTATTGCCTGGCACATTTGACAAACTGCTACAAACAAAATAACTGCCTCAGCCACTGTGCTGAATGCAAAACATGTCTCCCGAGACAAGGTGCTCTAGAACTCGTCTCTCTCATGCAAGGTCTCCTCAACTATAAGCAAAAACACTGTAATGTTTGACTTCAGGTTCACTAGAAGGAAATAATGAAATATTCTCCCTCAAGCCCTGACATGCAAATGGAAAACACTCCATCACCTTTGCCAAAGCAATTTTTTCCTGCAAAAAAATCCAGATAAACCGCCCTAGGCACTTGAAGCCTGAACTTTAGGAAGTCACCAGCTACACATGTACAAATGGAGTATCCCTCTGGCCCAGGGTATCCCCCGCACTCAGTTTGCTTTGCTGTAACTCAACAGTGTGGAAGGGAATGGGCAACTGGAGCAGCGTCACCATGAGGAAGCATATGGGCTCATTTAGCTGGCCATAAACATAACCCTTCCACCCAGCTACCACACCACAGTGTCAGTGGCCTTCTCAAGCCCAGAGGTCTGAAAATACAGCACAGCTCTGCTTTACTACATACAACCACTGCTTTACAACACGACTCCCTGAGAAAGTACTACAGAGGAAAAAACCTTTATAGGAGGCCTCGCTGTCTCCTCCACATAATCAGTATTTGACTTTTATATCCAACTGCAGAACAAGGAAAAAATCTCATTCAAAGATCTTGTGTGTGAGAGTTCAAGATGGTTGTGGCTTTCCTAAGATGTCAGCTGCAAGGCATCATGAACCATCAGACAATGACACACTGAGCTTGCTGGCACCCAGAGTCTGTGGCAGGTGTCAGAGCACGTCCTCCTCACAGCCAATGCCGCCCTCATGTCTTTCACCGCCTTCTTGCACCATACTTTGCTGCTCAAACTCTCATGGAAGATCTCCACAGTCACATGTAGCCACTGTAAACTATCCTTTCTAGGAGCACATACAGAAGATAAAAATGTGACTGCCTGCACGCTGAGTGAAGAAAAGCAACTACACTATCTGTAAAACACTAAAAAAAAATGCCAGAAAAATAGCCTTTTGCAGTGAGACAACACCAAGACCAGAAGACAATGAGCCAAGAGGCCTTATAGAGGGGGAACAGTGGAAAGATGCACCCAGCTGGAAAAGGAGAATCCAGAGAACAAGTTTAAATAAAACTATTTGTCTGGTCACTACTAAATGGAAACATAAGCAAAGATGAGCTGTGTTTTTACTCCTTGACTGTGAGGTGTGGATAGACACGAGACCTCTCTGCAACAAAACAGGGAGGTTTAAAAATAAATCCTATCCAAGCTGGGTGCAAGCATGTTTGCAGCCCAGCATGGTTCACGTAAGTATTGTCAGACCAGCCACACTGTGACGAGGCAGTATCCCCTTTCTGTCAGGGGCTACACCTCAGCAGAGGTTTAAGAGCCCTCCAGACAGAGGTATGGGATAATCTGCCACTCCCTTTTCTCCACAGGTACACAATCTGACTTCTGAATAAGGTTCAACCCTAAAATATGAGGTTTAATAATACCCCTTCCAAAGTTTTCGTGCTTTTAATTATAAGTCTGGATAATCTTCCTATCCACACAAGTGACTCGTTTCATTTTTGACCTTGAAGACCAAGAGACATCACAAAAGAACAGAAAAGAAAACACAGCGAAACACCAGAGGCCTAAAGAAATGTCTCAATCTCAACCAACAGGCAGGAAACGGGACTCACTTGGATGCTATTTTAGCTGGTAGATCAAATAAAAAACCCACGCTAATACAGGTAAGCGTTACAAGTGCCACTGTTGGAAGACTCTTAGCTAGGATTGCAAAATGTGTCTGTCAGCCATATCAGCAGGTGCACATGCTTTCTGGTCCAGGAACATAAAGAGACTAATAATTCTATTTTGCAAACAGAATGGTGACAAGTAAAGACACACAGAATAGAGAGGATTCAAACTGCCAATGCCTGCCTTTCACTCATCTCTTCTACCATCACTGAACAGGCAATTTAAAGCCCCACACAATCGATCAACACAGAGTCCTGTCAAACACACTGTGCCTAGCAATCCAATTTCAATCCAGTTCTTCTTGCATTATTTGTTGCTAACAGTATCCCTGCTTGATTCAATACAGCAATCAAATAAGCCACTATACAACACCGAGGACTATAAGAAATGAATGAAACCAGTTATAAAATAGCAGTATTCCATTTCCTAAATTTCCAGTCTACAGTCCACACCAGATTCCCAGTTGGTATTTATCAGTATAGCTCTAATGACCCATTAGGCCAATTTAGACTGCTGCAGATCTGGCTGTTAGTGTTTACCATTTAGCATTAACAAGTCAATGAAAAAGCACAGGCAGTACTATTGATTAACTGAATGAACAGTCAGCTGCTCTGTGCTTTGTCCAGGCTCAGGATCCATCTAATTTACACTGGATATGCTCATGTCTTTAAAAACAATAATTAGTTTAGCTGTTTCATACTAACACTACATAAATACATCATTTCATAGTAATTTCCTAACATGTAATTGGATACTATCCTCTTCCTCCCTCTAACTTACTTCAGATGCTTTCATCCCCCTGGCTCAAAAGCTAACTTTGATCCAGTAAACCTTACAAATTAGTAAATCTGTTTTAAGGACCTCTCAAAGCATGCGAACATGGAATGTTTTCAGTCTTGAATGTGCCCAAAAAAGCCACGTTTTCGCTGAATATCACAGCAATGACCACAGTCCACCTAGACTGACTGCGTTTTGGCTTTAACATTGCACTTCCTCAGCTTAGAAGTCAAAATATTGTTGTTATCTACAATAATCCCACAGCTGGTGATACTGGTAAAGCTGACGATATTGGTAAAGCTGACACTTACAGTGCAGTGATGATGCCAGCAAAAATTCTTCATGCTTCCTTTGAATTCTCTAATAACTCCTGTGTCACCATTTTCTTCTGGTTAGAGATTGCCCTTATTACTCAGGCAGGAGTATCACAGGCCAAACAGCCTTAACATCCCCTTCCCCTCTACTCTCTAGCTCTATACCATCCTGAATATTTATTATTTCAAGACATTTGCAAGGACTTGCTCAAGATGGCCCATTTCTGACTCAGTTGTGACAGGATGTGAGCGGCTTGTGTGAAAGGAGGCCCTTAGCTTTAAACCATTAAGTAATTCTTTAATAAAATGGCATTGGCAGACAGCGTCTCGGTTCGACAGTCCCACTCCACAGCCAAACACAATGGCAGCTGTTCCATACTGCTATTATTGCCGTTTTTCAAGGAGATTGTCAAAGCTGAGTCTTCATCAGACAGTATCTTTTTTTCTCTCTGCCTTTCTTCCAGTTATAGACATACATATTAATTCAGGAATTTGACAAATTCTGAGTAACTGAGATTTTTCAAAAAATAAAATCCTTGTTACTTCTTTTAGGAGCAGCTGTACTGGGAAAAAAACCAACCCAGCAAGCCACTTGCAGTTATCTAAAAGTGGATCGAGTTGGATAGAGACCTAGATCTTCATATTTAACTTTGTTTAAAAAGCTTTTTCACAACCTTAACCTCTCTGTTGGATGCAGAACCGCCCTCCTGCCAGGACATTACTGAAGCTGTGGAGCGTGTGGAGCCAAAGTTCCCAGGACTCCTCATCCCTCTGACACACAGTTGTGACCCAGAGAGCGGTGTGGAAGACAAATTCAGCGCTTAGCTTTGGTGGAAATCTCTTCATCGCTGAATTGTCATTTCTGCAAAACGGAGGATATTAATACGCTCTCTCCCATTAAAAGTCTCCTAGTAAAAAGTGCTGCATAGGAACTAGGCATTGCTGAATTTTTAGTTGATGGAGTACCCAGTGCAAGCAGACACTCAGTCAACGGCTTTAACAATATTCTTTTTAATGCCTGTCACAGACCATAGGGATATCCCTCTCACCCACAAGAGCCACCTTGCTGCATTGCCACCCTCCACCCTGCAAACCCGCGCGCCATGGGCAGCCAGGCAGCCCCTCAGCACTGCTGCCAGTTCAGCGAGCTGAACACAAGTCACGATGGCAGCTGCAGAGCCTGTATTTCGTCCTCAGAGGCACACGGTGCTCCAGATGGTGCCACAAGGAGGACACCATCCTCCCCTCCCGGCCCAGTAGCATCATCACTGATCGGACAGATCCCACGTACAACACTAGAGGCCTTTTTGCGGAAGTTTGGTTTTGTGCTGCGCTCACGACTGTAAAACATTCACCCTTGCATATGGTGAAAAAGTTCAATATTTTAAAAAGAAAATACCAAAATAATTGCATGGCAAATTATTTCTCACCTATGACAAACACCTCGTCTGTAATCTTCTGTTACTAGCAAGAGCACTGACATATAAACAAAGAATAAATACCTCTTATCAGAGGGCATGTTTTGAAATCTAAACATATTCATCAAAATTAAAATTTGCAGGAAGCTCCTAAATCTGTTCCTGCAACTGGCAATCAGCCATTTTGTACATTATGTTACTGACATGCTTTAATTAGCTCTAATTCACACATTATAATCACTGTCTAGAAAATTTGCAATGCAGTTGTTATGAAGCAGTTTTGCATCTTTATCAACACACAGTTGCTTTAATCTTACAGAAGTCACTAATGCAACAAAAAAGATCTCTTTTCGCATCATGAATTATAACATACCTGTCTTCCAATTAAGTACTCTGGTTTTTTGAAAGCCACTTGCAAACTAAGTACTAAAAATCTCTCTTCCTTGAACACAATAAAGAAAAAAGGAAGAAATCATTCCTTTGCTATAGGGACTAGCATTTTCTTTAAATACCTTTCAACAGGACATAGAAACTAATCTTCTTCAGTTCTTTTGAAAAACCCTCTGAGCATATACTTCTATCTTTCTGTTCCCAAATACCTTTGCAACTCTTGACTTGCAGGAGTCTGTCTATTGCTGGGAGTCAGTGACATCTAGGCTCTTCCAAGCGAGATAGACGGTTTCAAGCCTGGCAGTGCTTAACTGCAACATGCAGTATCATTGCTATTGAAGAGCAATATACTCTATTCCAGCCAAAACCAGCATAGGCAGGAATTGAAAATTGAAATTAAAGGTTTCTACCCTTTATAATAGTGACATAGCTGCTGGTGTTACTAAAGTTCAGATCTCATTACTACACAGTTCTTCAACATCCACAGTTGATTTCCGAGCATTGTTCCAGGCAGGTTTAATGGAGCCCAGTTATCAAGTGCAGAGTTTTAGGAATTTGCTGGATCTGCTAGGTGAACCATAATTTCCCCTAAGTAGTAGGAATAAAAAGCAAACCTGGTGCAGGTGAATGAAAGCCAAAGGAATAATCAGCACAAAAACTTGAGAAAAAAAGCTTTTAAATTGCAAGCTATTTTGTCTGAGCAGAGACTGGCAATACAATGGCTTCTTTATTTGCTGCAGTGCACTTCAAGCACAGGTACTTCTCACTCCAGGTGCTTAGCTGTCCAAAAATAAATAATGCCAGAATTGCACCTGATCCCCAAGGAAAAGATATATTCCACTTTTTGCCTTATTTCACTAACATACCTCTCTCTGTGCAGAGGTACAAATCCACATTAAAAACTAATTGTTTCCTTCTTCTACAAGTGAGCCTCCTTTGAAGAACTCCAGAAACAAGATACTTCAATTATTTGCATACAGAAAGCCAGATTTCATGGCACTGATTGATTTTCACCAGTCAAGCAGCAACAAAGAGGCACGCAAGGGCACTGCACTCTGGACAGTAAATGAAGCATTCAAGGATGACAAGGCAAGTATGAATGCAGGTGCCAGGCACAGGTTTGTGTATGATGCCACACATAAACAGCCCATAAACAGGAATAGGAGACTGTGCTGGTTTTGGCTGGGGTAGAGTTAATTTTCTTCACAGTACCTAGTATGGGGCTATGTTTTGGATTTGTGCTGGAAAGTGTGTTGATAATTCAGGGATGTTTTCGTTACTGCTGAGCAGTGCTTACACAGAGTCAAGGCCTTTGCTGCTTCTCACACCACCTCACCAGCGAGGAGGCTGGGGGTGCACAAGAAGCTGGGAGGGGACACAGCTGGGACAGCTGACCCCAACTGACCAAAGGGATATTCCATACCATGGAATGTCATGCTCAGCGTATACAGCTGGGGGAAGAAGAAGAAAAGAGGGGGGACGTTCAGAGTGAAGGCGTTTGTCTGCCCAAGTAACTGTTATGCGTGATGGAGCCCTGCTTTCCTGGAGATGGCTGAACACCTGCCTGCCGATGGGAAGTGCTGAATGAATTCCTTGTTTTGCTTTGCTTGCGTGCGCAGCTTTTGCTTTACCTATTAAACTGTCTTTATCTCAGCCCATGAGTTTTCTCACTTTTACCCTTCTGATTCTCTCCTCCATCCCACCAGGGGCAGAGTGAGCAAGCAGCTGTGTGGGGCTTAGTTGCCAGCTGGGGTTAACCCACATGGCAACCAATCTGTGCTGAAATCCACCCCTGTCCGCTGCATGCTCTATTTAGTAGCTGCACACAGGCACATCACCCAAAAACCTCACTCATCCTGTGCACCAACAGCAGCTGCAATGGAGGCAGAATCTGCCCCTCAGTGTAGGGGGAAAATGAATAGTGAGCAGAACAGTAGTCCCCACCCTCATGCCACCAGTTAACAGTTTTCCTGGTACGTGACCTTTTGTTTGCCATCAAATCATCTCCCTAGCAGTCAAATCATATGTTTGTCTATTCATCAGATCCTCTGAACATTCAAACCACCTGTTCACATACACAAAGGCTGTTTGGATCCTTCCTGCCCTCTATTGTGGCAGCTCAATAACTAAGACAGGGAGCTCCCAGCTGGGTATGAGCAGCAGAGAAACACTGCACAGCCAGAGGGGAAAGAGATGTCAGCAGAGCACACTTATATAGGGAGAAAATTAGAGTCTGGAAACTCAGCGACAAGTCATCCCTTTTCTTGTGAGTGTCATAAAAGAAAGATGCTCAGAATAATTACTACAATAGCAATGTTAAAATGTCAATTTGTACAGTACTCTGTGGAGCATGCAATTCTGATTGACATTTTGGCTGGAAAAGGAACCTTACTTAGCAATCTCTGTTTGCTGAATTAAAGCACTAATAGAGGTAGTTTGATAAAAATGATGTCACCCTATTTGAAACCAAGCCAAAGGAAATAAAGGTTTTTATGATTTTGCTCCTGCAACTGTACAGTGATATTTAGACATAGAGATTTCCAGGATCTCAGTATGGGTGGATTTGAATCCTCAGCATTTAAAATTAAAAATTGTGGCAAATCTCTACAAAATTCTAGCAGTAAAAATTCCCCCAGCTGAACACGTGCTGTTTGCAGGAGCAGCAATGCCTTGGGTATTTAATTTCATCACAAAGATGAGCATCCACTTAGCTGTTCCATGTTTATCACCCCGACCACCTCACCCAATTGTAGCTGCTTAAAATTAAGCCTCTCATCTAAACTGGTACTGGTCCTCTACATTCCTGCAGAGATAAGAGAGAAAGAGAGGGACCTCTGGTGTGTACTTACCTTGTCTAGATATAGGTGTCTAATATGAGCTAGGATAATTCACCAGTGGAGGTAATTCTTTTTCTCTGCTCTTTAAATGAAACAAACAGCTCACTTCAGGCAGCTAAAATTAGGTGAGATGAATCCCAGCATACATACCTCCGCTATTAATGACTGCATCTTTAAGGGGAGGGAAATATGATCCCTGTATTACTAATGGGCAAGTTAGGGTCTCCCGAGGCTGAAAGTCATACCTTAAAAGAATTTAAAGTCCATCTACATGGAATTTAGAAGTTTAAAGTCTAAAACTACGAACCTGAAAACCCCTCTGTGGCAGACAGGCAAAGAGTAGAAAGTCTTACTTCTTACCACAGCATTTCCCAAGAAGTGAGAGTTGCTCAGAAATGAGTCAGTCTCATGGATGAGCAGCTCAGTGTCCCAACGGCATATAATCCCTGTTTGGATGCACAAACTTAAAGTGCCATTGCTCTAAATTCCTATTTAGGAACTAAGCTGTGAGCACACACAAGAGAACATCAGAAAGACTTGAAGGTGCTCAGTAACTCCGGACATTAGGCCACATGGTCCAGAGGAAGGAGTATGGTTAAGAGATAAGGGGTGTGTGTTGCAGGGGGGTGAAAACAGTTGAGAGTGCAAGAAGCCTGCAAAATCCAGGCCCACAGTATTTCAAACTGAGCACCAGAAATGTTCAGTGTGTTTTGTTTGGGTTTTTTTAAATTTTTAAATGTACTCTCCCATATTCAGCAATATCTCCATTTCTTTTCTGTCTCACTGAGGTACAATTATAGCAGTGACATCTGTGTTGGGATAGCTTGAAGAGGTCCTCACCAAGGAGCATGACTGCCTTGCTTAAGATACAAGTTGGAGAAAGTTCTACAGAGACACATCACAGACAGCCTGTATCTCTTCAAGGATCTAGCCATCTAAGGATAAAAAGAAATGCATGAAGTAGAAATAAAAATCAAAAGAGGAGAGCTGAAAGAAACACTAAGATAATAACTAACAGCACAAAAAAAGGTCACAGCTCATCAATAGCTTGCTAAGTGCTTCATGCTTTTACATCATGGTAGAGGTCAATTTTAGGGAAAGAATGGAATAAGACTTCCATTCTGAAACAGTGTTTCTCCCTCACAGAAATACAGAAAAAAGCATAAGGGTGCCTGTGGGGAATGCCGACTGACGTTCAAGAGAAGGGGCCATTACTACAGGAACGCAGGCAAGAACCAACCCTCCACGGCTCCCAGGACTCACAGGCTGGGCTGAGGCAAGCTCGGCTCTGAAACCAGGGGTGAGCACCCTGTGTTTGATGTGATGGGAAGGGAGGTGTGTGACAAGAACAAAAGGAAGGAGAGCCTGCAAGACCACAGTTGCTGTTACGAGTCCTGCAGAAACACCCATGAGGAAATCCACCGTTCTCTTTGCGCGTTTGCTCTACACAAGCAGTGGAGAGAGGGAAGGTACATAGCCACACACAGCCCAGAGAGAACCACCACAAACCCTACCTGAGCGCTCTCTGTAAGCTATGAGACAGACATCCTACAGGGAGAAACAGCGTATCACTCCATAACACTTTGTGTTGGACAAACTAAAATTACACAAGCCATCTTGGTATTTCTCTCCCCACAACATGAGAACAGTGCCCAGATGGTCAGTCCTTGGCAGTCTGAGGGAAAGCATCTTTTGGGACACGCTCAGCACAACCCAGGCTGGACTCCATTTGATATCCAGACAGTAACACTTTCATGTTTCACAGACTGAGCTACTCAGACTGTGTTTATTCTTAGATGGCACTAGCATTAGCGTCAGGTTGTATTTTTGTACTTAGCTTGAAGCCTACTGCTTCCATTTCAGGCCTGGAGAAAGGTTTCTATACCTAAAAGTTAATCCAATTTTTTTCCGATTATAGCCACCAGTCCTCAAAAGACAGTATCTTTTCTACGTGCCTGGGACTATCGCAGCCATAAGAAAACTACCGCAATTATGGGAAGATACTGAATTTGGTGTCTGAATGGAGATTGCCCAAAATGAAGAAAAATGAAGCCACATTGCCATTTAGTTCTCAAATTTACACACCATACCCAGAAGACCTATACACCCAAACGTAAGTATTACTCATTTTTAACTACTATATACTACTAGGTAGAGAATTTCAAACACTGAGAAATCATCTCTTTCACTCAGCTACTCAAGTCCACAGGAAATAATTGAAACACGAAACATGCTACAACACACTAAAAAAACATCCCTGAAAAAAAACCAACCAGTATACAGCAAACCCTAAAGCGCTGCCAAAATAATTTGATAACAGACAAAACAAGAAAAAAAAAAAAGAAATCTCGTTAACATGATGAAAACACCCATGCCAGCAACAAATTGACCTGGAAACCCTATGAAAGCATCAAGAGAAATAACAATAATGTCAGATTGGACACCCTTAGACACAAATTTGAAGCCAAGTCCTTAAAAAGACTATTTTTTGAACCGCAGGAGGCTAATAAAAACCCAAACCTCTTAAACTTTTAATATTTTTGTGAACCCTGAGTTTCTTCATTAAGCTAATCCCATTAACTCCTGATCAACAGGTAATAAACTCAACTGCCAGCTCTTAACAATACAGGAAACAGCACTCGGCAATCTGTGGCAGTAATTTACCTTTTCCTCTGCCACGTAAATAACTATTAATCTCAGACCGCTCTAATATCTAAGGCTCCATCATTAAGATGAGAAAGAAGCCCCACAAGCTGTGAATTGTCTTGCTATAGAGGTGGCACTTGCTCAAAGGCAAAGCCCCCTCTCCCCCAGCCACCTCCACAACCTCTCCCTGCACATGTGCACGACTTCTCTTTTTGATATGCTATTGGCATCCGGGGAAGACACACACGTTAACAGGCTCCTCATGCTCCAAGAGAAAGGAAAGATGCCTATAAATAAAAAGCATTACACATAGGCCAATGTGATGATATTTTGTCTACGTGCTTCTTTCCACCTGCACAGCACTGGAAATCAACATTTTTTAATTTGGTTGAAGAAATGCATAGAACGTCAGCTCAATCTTGTGCTTCCTGTGGGTTACATTACCTGACCTGATTGCCAAACACAGTTTAATATTTCCAAATATAGCCCCTGTATGTCTTTTTCTGAAGTCTCTCAGTGAAGGGCTGGACACAAATTTGGTTGTCCCTGTTCCCAAAACCAATTATGTTCAGTGGCACATCCCCTCCTCATCCCCCTCCACTCCCCCAACCTTCTGTTAGCAGCAAAGAAACAAGAGAAGAGGAGATTATAACTAACATCAGGCACATTTCAACTGAAGCCTGTTATAGCATTTTCCCATAAATCTATCAGTTATTTCCTAATAATTATTTCTTTATGCATTTGTATCCAAACAGACAATGGGTCATGTCACAAATGGTGCACAAAACTGACCAAGAACTACACAGCTTCTTAACATGGCTTTATTACTGCTGCAAAAGGTGGCAAGTTTAACAGGCTTTGGTTTGGCAGAAAACATAATGCAAGGGTACAATGGTGAAGTGAAAGGTCAATCTGACCTTCACTTTGACAGGTTTTAGACATTAAAGGTTAACACACACAAAAGATGTTAGCTCCGCCTCAAAGACTCCTTTCCAAGCACTCTTTTGTGTACAGAAACAATGTTTCTGCATAGAACCATTGAGTCGTTTAGGTTGGAAAAGACCTTTAAGATCATTGAGTCCAATTGTTAACCTAACACTGCCAAGTCCACCAAAGAGTGGCATGAGTACAAGTGAGACTTAAAATGATATTTTAACTGGCTTTAGATAAATCAATGCAAGCCTCTCAGAGGAGACCTACATTGATTTAAGCAGTTCAGACTGCAAGACTGCTATAAGAGACACCCTGTCCACACACTGTGCTCCTCTCTGCACATCCCGGGGGCGGATGTGGCTTGGACAGCAGACCTGCGAGGGCTGGCACCCGACAGCCATCTGCAGGGGTGACGCTCCCAGGTGCCTCCCGACCCCTGTGTGCTCCCACCGCGCAACAGAAATGGTCTCATTAGTGACGCATCATAACCTCATTTTTCTTGACTAGGGTTCATCTTTTCATTATGGATGCAGTAATTAGTTAATGAGGAGAAACTGCCACTGTTAAAAGACTCAGTTGTAACGCAAGAACGCGATTGGCATGAACTGGATTTCAAAACCTGAGTGGAGCCATATAAGCTATCGTTTAACCGGAGACTTTGCAGCTCGCTCTGTCACACTGAAATTTCTACATTTACATTTGATATTACAGAGTTCCTACATTTCTCCCCCTGCCCCTCCTCCCCAGCAATATACACCTCTACAGGAGACGAGAAGAGGGGATCAATTTTCAAAGACAGGTGGAAATTTAATTCCACAAGTACAGAGAAATTGTGAATAGAATATTTTTATCTAGGTAATACTCGTGAGCCAGAACACTGACAAGGACATATTGTAGACTGCAGGCTCCAAAAACAAAATGCCTGTTCTAAAATAGAAGCAGAACTATTTAATTACTTCACCGATTTCTCTTCTGGCAAAAGCATCAGCTAAGTAAATAAAATATTTCAGTGCAGAGCTGTGATTCCTTATGGCTCTGGCTTTGGCCAGGTTGACAAATAAAACTAGCATAAACCTCAACACCTGGGAGGGAAACAGTTATCTCATTAAAGTGCAGCACATTAACTTGCAGCCATCAGCTCTGCTGCATGCTGTGCTGTGAATAAATTAAATGTGAATTCAGAAGAATTCTGGCTGGCTGTGTCTGACAAGCTTTATTACCGTGCACATATCAGCAATCATCTCCCCAGTTTTGGAGGAAAAAAAAACATTAAGGAGGCAAGAGCAAAAGAGTCCAAGTCGATCTTCTCTGGCAGTGAAGTGGCTGAACTCATAATGCCAGAGATAGCCTCTCATAAATGCTTCGATGGCAAATACACAAACGGAACCGATCTTTGGACAACCACCAGTAAAACAGATACTTTGGTGACCTACCATTAGCAGCTTCTCCTTGTGGCCATATCTACTGAGTGGCTGTTGCTTATGCAAACATAGTCCATGCTCACTCAAACAGAAATGCAATCTGAGCACCAACCGTGTTGGTTTTTGGCTCAGTCAGACACGTGTCACAGTGGCAGTCACTGAATAATGTATTGTTCTGGGGCAGAAGGAAACATTTCCCCATCTTCTTCAGTTCCTTGCCACTATTTCTTGTAGTGTTATTAAGCTCCTTTATCCTGGCAGCATAAAGAGGTTATAACATGTTAGTTATATTTCATCCATTTCAAATGAAACAACATTTGACTACGAAAAACAGGGATAAACATTTCTTTTCCATTGTACTTTAAGTTCTATACCGCTAACAAAAAAATCAGGATTTGTGACCATCATTCTATATTTCCAAATACAGACATAATAGAAATTAATGAATTTTAATTAGGCAAAACCATCAGACAACCAAAACACGAATGAGGACAGAAGTGAGACGACCATCACTCTAGCTGGCTCAGGTCTCCCAAGCCACAAGCACAAACGCAGGCATTCGAGACTGAAGCCACAGCAGGTCAGTGATCCAGCACAAGGAAGGCAGGCATAAATATACACCAACAAGTTTTATATCTGTGTTTATGGGATATCATTGTTCAGATGGGCTCAATATTAATTTATTAATACATGATCTGTGGCATGAGCTCTTGAAGACCTTATGGCTGGATTAGCTCAATGGAAGCACCATTATGTGACGACAGTCCAAGAATATGCAAGAGCAGAATTTGGGCCATTGGCATAACTATAAATAGAAGCACACAAAACCATTTTCTTCTATTAAACCCAACACCTCGGCCTCCGGGAAAGTAAAATCCTGTAGCTCCATGCTTATTTAAATACACAGACACATTAAACCATATAATATCAGAAAGTCTCTTGGACAAAAGCACATTGAATTCCAATTAGTTCAGATTGATGGGGAATTAAAAATTAACCTTTTATTCATCAATATTTCAAAGCCCTATTAGGTTCCATTCAGTAGACAACCTCCTCAGCACGCATCCAGCAGCATCCTGCAGAACAATCACAGCAAAGCTGGGGAGGATGACAAGTATTTACCTGAAGAAAGTGGAAGGACACAGAGTTTCCCTAAAGCCTCCAAAGCCAGTGCCCATTTCACTGCCAAAAGTTTAGTTCTACATCTGTATTCCACACTTCGAAAAATTTTCTTACCTCTAATGAATCCTACCAAACAAGGTTCCTGTGTCCATTTTCTTCAGTCTACAGATGTAAAACTTTCACTTCAAAAGCAGCATCACAGTGAAATTAAGTAAGACTCCTCCTTCAGTCCAACTGATGATATGTGCAGTTACAGAGATAGCATCCGTTTCAGCTTGAAAACATGGTGCATATATCCTTTGCAGACTTCTGACCTGGCACACTTTCTTCATGATATTGTCCCTGGAGAGGTGACAGCTCTCTCCACAACCATCACCATTTCTGAAGCCCTTCAAACCCACCAGAACAACACTAGAACTGGAAACAAACTGTGGCACCGGGTGAATGTGGGTAATCTGACTGCATCATCTTACAAATTCCAATCTCACTGTAGCAGTGACCTGAATTGCTTTTAACATTTACTCCATGCCTCTTTTCTCAAGGGAGGTGAAATATCTGTGTCTGTCCAGAGAAAGTAATTACTGATCCATGGCAATAATGACTCCTAGCCAAAGATGACTGTCTTGCTAATGTTTCCTAACCACTGTACCAAACACAAATATTCAGCAGCCATTTGCTGGGGGGCTGGGGAGCAGAGAGAGAAGATACTGAAAATCACAACTCATAAATGGAAAATGGAAAAACCTCAAAGAAAAGACAGGAAGAGACAATGCAGTAAAGCAGATCATGTCTATCAGAAGAGACCAGAAAAGAACAGAAGAAAAGGCTGTGCAAGGGGACAGAAATAGAGCCATAATAACCTTGCCTACAGTGCAGATTTTCAGCAGAGCCAAGGAAATGTAGAGGCGGTTTTGCATATAGGCATTTGTTATTTTGCTTCAGATGACCCGTGCTTTAGTCCACAGGTAAAATACGTGTGTTCCAGGGGAACTTCTGTGTGAAGTTGCTGTTAATGGTCAGAGTTCTGAATGAGACCACTCTACGCTGCTGTGCACACACAGACGGAGCTTTGCCAAAGGCATGCTTTAGCTACTAAGAAGGCTTCTCTGCCAAGAGAGATGGCATTTGACCTGTGGCCCTAAATCCTACAGTTTCATAACCTAAGAAGAAGTATCAACACCGAGTTATTCGCAGGGAACGTGCCCCCAAGACAGGGTTACTGAGCTTAAGTGTAATCTTGCAAACATGCAAGATCAAAGCGTGGGGCTGCTACAAGTGCCTGGTAGCCACCTGCAGCGGGAAGGTGGGCTGCTCCTCTTGCACAGAGGAGCTAGGGAATTAAAGCCACCCTGTACCAGAACACAATCCCCACTCCTTCAAGTTTGATTCCCCCAGCAGCTTTTTCCAGGCAAATCAGATAGATTATGTACAGGTGTTGGGGGAGGGAAAAAAAAAATTGAGAGGAAGGAAATAATTGTCATTTACCTTTTAAAAACCTGGGAGATGTCCAGACACTACAGTAGAGTGTCTGTGCAAGGATCTGGTAATTGAACTTAACTTCTCTGGGGTACTTTCATTTACAAGAGGTAAAGATATGAACTATCTAGTAAATAAAAACAATTTGCTTTGTCAAATACACTCTTTTTCTTTGTCAAACAGTACAGCAATCACTACTATAAAGTACCTGAGCAGACAACTTATGTATGTTCTCTGAGAGTTCCCACGTGGGTTCTTGTCAGAGCAAGACCGGTATTGCTGCTCAACTGCTTCTGCACCACCTGGTGTAGGCTGCCCACGTGTTCAACAGTGCCACACACACGGAGAACAGAGGAACAGAGAACTGGAGAAGACAGTGGCAATGTTTACTCTGAAAAAGGACTGTTCAGCTTTTGAGGGTTTCCTACAAAGACATAACAACTTTCTAAACAAGTTTTCCTTTTCTAGCTTGTTCATCTATCACTCAATTTGTCCCATATACTTTGTGCAGCTTGCAGAATAAATTCTAATTTCATCCCTTATGAACTTTCAACAGGGAGTCGTCACCTGAATGAACAAACACAGAAAAATATATGTACACACAAACACACACACGTATTGGAGTCAATGCAATGATTAATGCATGTCCAAATTAGGGTATCTGTTAACCAAGTGATTACTTTAGCATCACATGAAACCTAGCTCTTTATCCTTTGAAGGGGTAATCTGCTTTCCTGGGGAGGAAAAGTTTTGCCTTGTCTTCAAAAAGGCAGACTTCAAAACAATCAGGATTTGGCCCAGGATAGCTTTTCAGTTCTTGAGACCTCTACTCTCACTCACTCATCAAAATAGCCCAGCAGCCAGTGCAACACCAATTGTGGCCCTTTACCCTGTTTGGTTTGGTCTGGGGTTTGTTTTTTGGTTTTTTTAAAAAGAATTTAGGATTTCACTAAAATTACCCCTGTGTAGAACTTAAGCATGCTAAGCCATGGGCAGCCTCTGCCCTGGACACCGTACAATCTAAAACAGGGACAAGAGATGGACAGACAAAAGAGTGCAAAGGAAGAAAAAGACAAATCTGCATAACACTACTGGTGGAAGCCATGAATGGAGGGAAAATTTGGGTTTCAAATTCCTGTTCATGTTTATGTCAGGTTTGCATACCTGTTCCCAGTGCAGGAAGAGTAACACAGCTACTGCCAAGGACATCCTCGGCTCTCCTACCTGAAGGGTTGGTCTAACGAGGAGCTGACTTACTAAAGTAACATCGTGCTGGTCTCTAGCAAGCATTTGATCATGAAGATGTCCCTGCTCATTGCAGGGGGGTTGGCCTAGATGACCTTTAAAGGTCCCTTCCAACCTAAACTACTGTGTGATTCTATGATTCTATGTAACTGTACAAATTCAACAAGATTTAAAATAATGCATCTCCTAACTACTCTTTTCAGCATGCGAGGCCTGTGCCCAAGCATAGCACAGAGCAAGCCCAGGCTCTTTAATCTTGGAGCCCTTTGAGTATGCACAGCAGAGAGGGGGACAGGTCGAACCAACCTGCCCCTGGGAGTCCATTTTTAACAATGTGTTTCAAAGAGCTAACTTCCAGAATTTAAGAAAGAAAGCATCTCTCTGGAAGAAAGGTGAGCAAGTAGTCTTGAAGTCCAAATATGAGTGATACTACTGCTTTCACTCAGCTTTGAGGAGGTAAGTTAGCTACAAAGCCCTGTGTTCAGCTGATTACAATATTTGATGAAGAGAAGGTAGTCTTTCAGGTACTTTTAATAACCACCTCTCAAATCACTGGCACAGCTGGTGTCCAACCCAGAGCTCAGGACACTGAACATTGCCAGCTCTGATGTACCAATTAAGTAGTGATGAACTTTGAGCAGAAAACTCATACTGCGTTTTTACCTCTTTACCCTGAAGACCTGTACAGAGAGGATAATTAATTGAGAAGATCACTATAGGTGAAAGCCTAGCTCAACAGTCGGAAAAGAACATGAATGGATGAATTATATATATACATACATACACATAAATATAAATATACATATACACACACCAATTAAAAATATATTTTTCACTCATATATATATATATATATATATGAATGAAAAAGTGTGCAGGACTCCTTTGAATGGAAGCCTAAAGAGTTACCCTGCAACGCGCACAGCCACCTTTACAAGGCTGTGATGGATCCTTGCAGTCATTTGTTACATCCTAATCCTACTCACTGCCCTCTCCAGGAATTCAAGAACATGTAGTGAAATCAGGACACCCAGACAGAAACAGACAGTAGTCTGCCTTGTGTTAGGGAAGGGGCAAGCATTACGAATGCGGTCACATAACGGGGCCACTTTCAAAATGCCTTAAAAACATAAAAAACTTGCTGTCCTCAGGGGAGCCCACATGCATTTACTTAAGGTTCAAATGGGCCAGCTTAGGGCAACACATACATGGACCTCATCAGTGACCTAATTCTGACTTCTCGAGAGCGTCGTTTTGTGAACTCCAGCTGCATTTGAAAACCCACATTTAAACCTTTACCAGTTCCCATGAAAATAAACTCATATACGCATGTTACCTGAGCAAGTGCTGGCAAAAATCCCAAACTGGCAGGTATGCACTTGTTAAGTGTGTTAAATACCACAGAAAAATATTTGCATTCTGTAAATCTCTACCTCACATTAAGCACCTGGAAGCCTGGAAAAGTATATACAGATACCATTTGCTTCTTGGTATTTCAGTGGTTGTGTTGTAAACAAGGAATTAAAAAATGCTTTCATGCACATTACCTTTACCTTTTGCTGATCAGCTATCAAGAAGGTTCACTGCCTTTATGTGGCTCATAGGTTGTTTTTTTTCATTATCTTGTAGCTCAGCTGTTCATGCTTCTAGTCCTTACACATATTCCAAGCATACAGATTTACTGTTCATATTATGTAGCTTAGTCCACAGTTTGCTTTGAAACAGTGAATTTGGCTGGGACTAATAATACAGTCTGCATTTTGCAGCCTACTTATCAGTCAGATTCATCAATTTATTCGCCTATGAGTAGCGGTGAGTAAACTCCCTCAAAGTAGTTTCCCCACACATAATTGCTTCTCGTAAGAAAGGTTATGCGAGTGTTCAAGAAAGTTCACTGGGTCACTGCATTCAAGAAGTGTCTTTTCATATCCCAGATGTTTTTAAACCTACTGAACCAGGATCACAGCCACATTGTACCCTATTCACATTCTGACTTTTTCTGTTTTGAGGATATGAGTAAGCTTTTAGAATTTGAGCTTTCATAAAACATCCTGAGAACAAAGCTCTACCTAAGCAACTCTGATACTGGAAGGATTATACTTTAGCCAGAAAAACTGAACACAAGTTACAGCTGAAAACAACATGTTTTTCATTGCTACACCCTGCTCTGTCTACCCCAATCTACCCCATGACAGTCCATGTTTATAAATTCATTCTAAACTGTCCATATTTGAGATCTTACTCTGCTGCAGGGAAAATAAACATCCAAAGGAAAACCCCGACCAAACATTACTTTTTCTGCCAAAAAAGGATGAAAAGACAAAATAAACTACCGAATTCCAATACTACAAAGTAATGGTTTGATTTTTAAAAGATTGAAGATGAAAAATTTTATAACTAATGTCAAAAGACAGTAGGAGTAAGGAAAGCAAAAATGCTACAAGTCAGTGGGATTGCACTATCTGTTGTATAAGTCAATTAAGTCTAATGACTATGAAGGAAGAAATGAAGTGAGGAAAAAATCTAGTTAGAAGAAATTGTTGCAGCCATGATTAAACGCCCTTGATTAACTGTGCCACAATTATCGCTCCTGGTTCAATCTGGAGAGCAATACTGTGTCAGCCCACGTATTCTCTGCATATTGTCCAAGTGAGTATTTTCAGACATCAGGGCCTGTTTCTGGCTCCTAAAAGACTAAAAAAGACTCAGTGCTTCAGGGCACGTACAAGTAAACCAGTCATTTAGCCATCCAGGTAAAATTCCTCCTGAAGCAGACAGCAAAATTGGCATTGCAGTGAAATATTCTTTCATAACCTTGTCAGGAGTAGCCTCTGCCTCTTGCAGGATTTTTTTTTTTTTTTTTTTAATAAAAAGAAGTGATAATGGTTTGGTTTCTGACAGAGATCTCAGAAGCCTCTGCAAAGTGCTAATACTACCACACTTTCCAGGTCTTGCAGGTAATAGAAAAAGGATTTTTTTTTTTCTTAGATCTAAGCTAACAAGACAGCTTGTCCATTTCCTGAAATATTTTCTATTACTTAAATCACTACGAGAAAACATTAATTTTTTATGTGTGATCACCTATCAATCCAAGCTTACACATTTTGTTGTTCAAGAATGCCTGCAAGATACTATTTTAGAGGAAGGTAATCTTACGTGGTTGGTTTACAGAACAGAAACATCCAAGGGAACTAACAGACAGTATCTACAGATTCACACCAAAATCATATTAGAACTCTATATAGGCTGTTCAACAAAAACAGCCTACAACAGCTAGCTTCACAAGAGAAGTGGATTTAAAACACTGGAGGCAGAGATGTACTTAGTTCACGAGTATTTCCAGCTCATCTTGGCTCTTTGCCAAGAGTTTCCATCCTACAATTCCTACTTCTGATCTAAGTCCACACTCACCAAAACCTGAAATATGTAACGTAAGTGGTTTTTAAAAAAAAAAAGAAAAAAATCTATATTACAGATGTCACAGAAAGGGAAGCTTTCAACAAGAAATCTGTTCATTTTTTAAAATAGCTTTAAAATAGGAGCTTAATATGCGTAGTTTCGGTGAAGTACAGCATTCTGTACAGGGGCGTTCAGCTCCCTGCAAATGAATCCTTTACAAGAAGTGTCCTATTTGTAAAATGACCCAGACAGAAGTTAGAAGTCCCTCAAGATCTAGAAAAACTCACAAAATAAAAAGCTACTTTGATCTTAGAGGCTTTCTGAACAGAACTAGCTGAACATTTTTCATGGTCTTGAAAAGGCATGCATCTCTCCACCCAGCATCACCAAAAGATTTAGAAGATGCACAAGTACTTCAGTGAAACAAAAGCAAATTTTATGCCATTTGTAGTAGCTGAAAACTGCTAGAGTATAGAAGGGAAGTAGGAGATCTGCTTGCCACTGTTCTTGCTCTTCCCTACGACTCTGCATACAGTCACTGCTGGAGAGCAGGAAAATGGGGAGATGGCAGCACAGCTATTTATATGGCGCTTTAAACATAACATCTTGGTTTGAAATGAAACCTTTGGGTTTGATACATCTTGCCATTACTGAATTAATACACTTAAATTGGCTCATGACTGAAGTAAAACTTTTTATTTTTGAATGAGAAAATGCCTATTTTTCCATCCCAAATAAAGTATTCCTTTTTCGCTGGCTTTTGTCAACTGCTAATAAAGAAAAGCATCTGTTACTTTCCAAGTTCTTTTCCTGATAATATGGAATTTACTGGAAAAGAGACGACGACAGTTTTAGGGGATTTCAGAACAGGGTCTCTTTACAGACCTCTAAGGCCACAATAGGTAATGGTTATTTATGCTGGATTGTTGCATAGCACAGAAGAAATCGGTTCAAGCCACAGAATAATTCCATTCAATAGACTCTACAGCAACCCCAAATCTTCATGCTGAGATGGAGTCTTTTTTCTGGAAAGAACTCTAATCTCGCTTTAACAGATTTCACTTCTCAACCTATCAGTTGTGCTAGCAGTCTCATTGGTAAAAACGCACAGTTTAATTCCAAGCTGAATATATATGGAGTAAAAGTGACATTTATATTTCACTTCTTGACTACTCTCAGAGCATGCTGTGATAGTTATGTTCCTACCGGAGAGCCATCCTGAAAAAACATTGCTCATACTCTTTAATCAGACTCAGAAACATTTTCATACTCTGCAGGAAGAGACAGTTCCATCAAAAATATGAATCTCACAGGGTCTCTAACATGGTCTTGGTGTAGCAACCTTCCTCATGGTCTTGATGTAGCAGCCTTCCTCATGGTCTTGATGTAGCAAGTGGTCTCCTCAGGATTTCATAATTTCTAGTGTCAGAATAAAATGTGTCATTAAAAGCTTTAAAAGGGCAGCTCATGGAATAATTTATGGGACATCATCTTCAACTGACCCCCAATGATACTGAGACTGAACTACACAGCAGCAGCAAAGATTTCAGCCTCTTCTCCTAGTATCACCAGCTTCCCCCTCCTCCCTTTGGCTGACATAAGCAATTCCTCACCATTTTCTCTTCTTGAGGCTTTGAAATCCTACTCCAACATATTATACAGTAATACCCTCTTCTTAGGCAACCAGAGAACTGTTATTATAGAGCACAGCACAGTCAGAAAACACACTTTTATACAGAATGACACTGCCACATATCTGAACCTCAAATACTCTTTGAAAGGCATAATGCCTTTACGAGAGCAAAGAACAGACTGTATTAGGGATGGAAGGGTTGTTCAATTAGTATGGACACAGTAACAAATACTGTGGTAATTGTGTGGGGTTTGGCTTGGTTCTTTCTTTCCTTTGCAGATACAGGGACAGCTCAGAAAATTAGCATCACTCTCTAAAGGAGAGGAGGATAATTTAATACCATGTGGGCTCCCTGCTGGGCATCACATTTTAACACACATTCAGGAACCGTATAAATTAAAACTAACAGGAATTCTTTTTAAGTATATATTTTTACAAGATAAGCTTCAGAAAGGGAGACACTAGTCATTTTTTCCACATCACCAAACCTCTGGTTTGCCTTCGTCTTATGGAAGTACTTCTGCAACACAGGATGCAACTAGCACCCCAGAACCCCACATGGAGGGGCCAAATTTCCTCTCTGTCTGGATCTTGCAGAGGTTCTTCCATGTGGTTAAGGCAGAAATGCTGGCAGAGCAGTAAGGACAGTGTAGGCAGTAACCAAAAATAACGGTTCAGCCTGCCTAGCTCAAAACCAATGGGAAGTGAGCTACAGGCAGCATGGCTGCCAGGGAACTGCCCTGGTACAGTGTTCGGTCAGGTGTGTCCCCAGGGCTCAGGGACAGCTAACCTCAAAGTATTACTGTACCTTGGAAAGTAATATTGCATTTAATTGTTAATATATTTCATCGCATCTTTCCCGCTTTAGATTTTCTTCTAAGACAGAACATGCTCTGATTCCAGCACAGCATTAAGGCATGAATTTAATTCTCACCTGAATTATACCCATGACTAGTTAAGGCTCAACTGTGGTTGTCATCCTCCAGTTTGTAAGAGGTTTCTTAAGGTGTAAGCAGTTCTACCAGTAGGCTTGTTCATGCAAAAAATCTCACCGGTAAGAGAAACAGAATTCAAAATTTGCTTCTTGATGAGTGATTTCTGCATGATTATCAGGCTGTAATTCAATTGGCTAGGCTCTGCCACACACACAACCATCTAGAGAGAGGCTCCAAGGTCGCAGATCCTGGCTCTTTACCAGCTGGAGCTACTCAGCACAAAACTTCACTGAAAAGGAGCACTGCATTTTGACAGAGTTTAAGATGACCCCTGCAGAGAAGAGCTCATAGAGAAGGCCAAGTCATGTAAGAAAATTCACTCTTCCAGTGCTCACCTAGCCTTTTTATAACAGCATGGCAAAAACAACCTTACCAAGGCATTAGCAGCATCAATTTTTATAGAGCAACAGTTCCAGTAACTCATCCATGGTTTGCACTGGCAGCAAACTCTCTGATTTTACAGTACCCCTCCAAACTTGTCCCTGATGAAGAACTATAACAGCATCTTAATTGCTACTCTCTAAACTACTTCTCCTAAATATTTTTTGCCAGAAGGTGATCTCAATTCGAGAAAAATCAGTGAGGCATGGATGAACATTTTTCATCTCTTAACAAGTTTCTAGAAGTGTTCCATGGAAGGTTCCCTCACGAGCAAACCATCACTGACGTACTGCCAACCTGCAGCAGAAAGTCCCCTGCACAGCTGATGACCGCTGCTCAGTGGAACATATCTGACATTATCCACATGCAGCATGACTTCCCCAAGAGGGCCAACAGCTAAAGCTGCTGGAAGAGAAGGCAGATTTGAAGATAGCTACAGGTGATGGTGAAGATGTGCCATGCTGCAGCTTCAAGAGACTGCATAAGCTTGGTCCCCCAGGAGCCCTCAAGTTTTTTTACATATGAACTATTGTGATTTATCTCTCATTACTACAACTGAGGCTGGCTGAAAAATACTACATTTCAACTTACGTTTCCTGAAGATGAATAAAGGATGGGAAGAGAGGGTTTCTGAGGTAAGGCAGGGCACCCACCTGGCAATGTGATAACTTTCTGTTTTACAGCGAGGCACTCTTTCCAATCCATGTTTAAAGGAGCTCAAAGGGATCATACCTCTTTTTTTTTTTCTTTGAAACACATAGTAAGTTAATCCACCATCAATACATTTTCCTGTTGTTGTCACCTCTTGCTGATCTCAGCCTGATTTCCAGAGTTGTACCCAGGTGCTTCACTACTCCTCACACTGACACACTATCTCAAAGGGCTTTGTCACTTCACTTCCAGCTTCCATTTCTGTCTGCATTGCCAGTAACAATGAATACCATACCTCATTTGCAGCCACACCAGACTACCATCTCTACGCTACACACCGTGCTTCTGAGTGTGTGTGGCTGAAGCCTGCAGTGGTGATTTCTTCCCAGCTGCCTCACCTGCCAAAATCCCAGCCACCGCTACCCTCCAGGTCTCTTCCTGAATTATCATGTTTTAAATCCCTCTTCTGGAAAAACAACTGCCTTTTGAATAATTCTGCAATTCAGGCCCAGCCTATTAGTTCATTTTTATCCAAATTAATTTCATTTCACTGCAGTGCAGTATGGGCTACTGTTTTCCTCATGTGCTTCTTTCAATTGTTATTACTCACATATTTCCATAATGAGCTTGTTCTTATCTAGGTTATTAATGAAAAACATTACATGAAACAGGACCCAAACATTGCAGCAGTGAAAAAACACCCTGCCCAGAACCCAGTTTTACCAATTCAGTGTCTTTACCTGAAAGCCGTTCAGATTGACTGGATGCAAACACTAATACCAAGATGTTATTTCATTTTTTTTTTTTAGCAAGGATCATACACAACAGGACAATAGTAAACAAGTTTTAACCTGTGGTTTTGCAAAAGTCATTCATCAGCTCCCCCCCAAAAGAAATTACTTGAAGCTTATTTCTCTAAAGTCAACATGAATTCACTGTCAAGGACAGCAGCCAGAAGCGTGTAACAGTAGGCACAGGCCTACTGGCAAACACCATTTTAGGCCCTCAGCAATTCCATATCCTGATTTAAATTTGGCAGCTATAAAAAAAAAATCTTCCATCAACAGTCTTCACTTTAAATATCCTAGTTTGGCACCCGTGGAATATTTCAATACTGCAAAATAGCTTGATCTCAGTGCCGAATCAACAGAACACAGCCCCATTCTGCTGGGAGCTTGCAGAAACCTTTTTCCTGCATGGTTTCTCATTCGTTTTACTTAAACTTCTCCACAGCTAATTCTGTCATTTTCACATTTTTTAAAGAAAGGCCTGGGCTGCAATGGTATACAGACAGTTCTTTCCAAACAGAGGTCATGAGGACAAAATTTAATAGATAGGGATATCGCAGCAATACATACTTGCGGAATATACATAAGAACAACAGAAGTAAAGCAGTCTTTTCAGAGCCCACAAATTAACGTAGCAGCTGGTGAAGTGCCTGGGTATATGCTTTTATTTAGCAGTAAAATGTGTTTTTTGCTACTGTAAACTTCACTTATTTTCCCAATAACAGCATAATACCTGTGCCCCCTCTTTCTGAGCACATGTTTTCCTTCACTTTTGCTCAAGTCTTAGAAGCAAAATCAGACAGCAAACCACCCCTGGGCTGTGCTCTAAATGCTTTCTGAAGCAATGCTTTGCAAAGAGATGGAGCTAAATCTGGCAGCGCTCACCCCCTAACCTGCGGGCAGGGATTTAGGGTAGTAACCTAAATGGCTTGTCCTCATCCCTCCAGCCTTCAGTGTATTTATTCCCCTTTTAACTTACTATATTCTCTCTCTTGCATGATTTTGGGTGAATGGATGAAACTACTGGTGCCTTCAAGCTTTCAGACAGTGCTAGAGGAGGCTTCTGAGTGCTCACACCTTGTCCCACTTCCCACTAGCATATATTAAAACTACGGTGATATGCAACTTGCTCAACAATCTTCAGGAAACAAATGCCACACTGGTTCTTTGCATGGGTGACTGAAGGACACAGATAAAACCAGCTGGCTATGGTTCACCTGCTGAAAGGGGAAGAAGTGCTGCTGGATGGCACCAGGAAACATCCAGTGCAATGGCGAGGCAGTGTTTGCACGTAACTCCAATGGATGGCACGTGCAACCCTTAACATAACTCAGAATTTGTTGCTAACTGGCCAGCCCTTCCTCTGCAGACCTTGCAAACCTCCCACTTAGCTGACGTTGCTGTAACAGTTTCTTTGCTTTTCAAATGAGGCCAGAAACCTCTTCTCCTGCAGCTCACCCTCTAACCCGTGGGGATCTGCCACAATTGCTTATGATCTGGTCTCGCCTCTGACTGGTCCTTCTCTTCAGAGACCACCTGAGAGGTGGGCAATGCAATCTAGCGCTCCGTACACCATCACACCCTCTGATGACTAATGAACTTGCATTGCTTTCCTGTGGGAAACGTTTCCTTTCCTTGCTGGTATGACAAAGTGCAAACCACACAAGTCTCACGTACAAGACATGAAAACCTAATGTGTCAGCTGCATGAGAAGCTTTGGATACCCTCTTTGTCCTCTATTAGACAATGCTGTAATTCACTGTCACAGTAGAATACATCAACTCTAAATTACACTACTGTTTAGGAAAAAGCATGGTTCAAAGGCTAAGTCACTAAATTAAGATCTGTAAAACCTGGGTTCATTTCCTACTCCTCCTGCCTCAGCCTCCCCCATTTTAAGCAAGCCATTTAGTTTTCTGGTCCATGAAACATGGAAAACATCCTGTCGTAACACAGAATATGAATCCTTTACAATTTGTGTTTAGTACAGAGGCTATGGAGATGGTTAAATGATGCACACACTTTCCATGCTCTGACTGTTCCTTTTAGCCAAGCTTTAAGTACATGTCTTTGGCTCTAAGTCCACTTGATCTCACACCTCCCTCTGGAAGCGTCGGTAAAAGCCAGAAGTCAGAAGCCCTGTCCTCGATCAGCCATACCACCAATCATCAGTGTTTTCACACATTGATACAGAGATGTGTCTGCTGCACACTTTGGCTGGGCTAGTATCAAAAGTCACCCAGTCTGGTCACTTACACTGCGATGTCTCAAGGATCTACAGCTCTACTGCTCTTCTCAGGGCCCAGTCCAGGCACCAAAAACTCCGTAAATCCTTACCTTCAATGCAATACACAAATTCACACAGTGTTTCTGACAGCTGCTCTTCTGTTCTCCCCTTGCACCTCAGTATTAGTTAAACTACCTGTTTTCAAACTATTCCACAGTTAGTAATACGACGTGAAAATCCAGCAAAGATCAGAGACCAAAGCAAGAGGACTGGTCTTCCGTAAGAAGCTGTTCAAAAGAGATATAAAGAGCCTTGGTGTTCCAGCGCTTCAGAAAACAGACTGATACTGCTCTCATGAAACAGCCATACATGGCCTCAAATACACCACAGACATTTTAAAGCCCTTTCTTGGAGAATATTTTCTGTTTCTATGTGTATCTCAATTCCATAGTAATTCCAGGAACAGATCACTACATTTGAACTGGGAGACAAAAACAGAAATTACAACCTTTACTTGTCCCAAGAGTTCTCCAGACTTCAATTATATGAACATCTTAAAAGACACGTTAAGACTTTGAAAATAAGCTAGCTTGTTTTTGAAATACTGCTACCTAAATATTAAAACACATTATTATAAATAAATGTTAATACATTTGAAAGCCTCATATATTTTCTTAATTGTACAGCAAAAAAGAGCAAGTCTGTGAAAGACTAGTTGGCTCCAGTATCATTATAATGCAGACCAAAACCAAAATATTACTTAGTGGTATTTCAGTAGCACACTGTCTCAAAAAAGATTAGATTATTTGCTGTTTCCTCCTCTTCTGTATGTTCTTTAACTGACTACAGTAACAAACTAAGGGCCTGATCTAGCACTATTAGTCATAACAGCGTGTCTGTCAGTCGACTTCAAAATGCAATAGGTAAAATCCCAAATCCTGCTTTTCTGTAGTTGTTCCCTAATTTATATTTAGGTCATAATCAAAGACAATTGAATTTTTGGATAAGGCTGAACTGTAAAGCTTGTGATTTTTTCACTTTGAAGGCAGATTATTTTTTCTTTCATGTAGCTATTTTAAAATGGTTCACTTAAAGACTGGAAGCAACATAAGCTGGTACTCATCTTTCTGACAAATTAGTTGCATTGGGTATTTTAGAGGGCCATATTTAAGTCCATCATCTAATCGGCATTGCTTTCTTCAGCTGCTCAGAGCAATTTATTCATCAAGAGCAAACCAAGACAAGACTCAGTTCCACACCGCATAGTGCACAAAGTAAAAATACAGAGTCACTGCTCTGATTTAGTGAGACTTCATACAGATCTGCATTTACAAATGGCACAAGGCAGCGGAAAACCAGGCCCAGATTAGTGTCAAAATTTCTCCTGGCAGTCAGTGAATTCTATTATCCAATAAACTGTCCAAAACCAGACCGAACAAGAAAACCCACCCAAACTTAACTGTGAACTGGGTTGAACTCATGCAAAAACCTTACTTCAAGCATAATGTTTCCTTTCCTCCCCCCTGGCTCTTTCCTGGTTTGTCCATAAGCTGGTGGGAGGTTCGAAAACACATTACTTTGCCTCCTAGATTAAAACAGTGCTCACAAATTATTATCTAAGACAGAGACAAAGGATTGCTAGCCTATCCCCACTTACTTTTAAACATGATTTCCATGTTAGAAGAATACTCCATATTTCTACTGGCTTTATATATTCTCTATCAAAGTATTTCTGGCCTGTATCCCACACTTAAGACCGAGTTGAAATGACACCTGAAGGAAAGTGCGGCTTAAAAGAGATTGCGTTTAGCTTCTTGGCTTCTGTGTTCCAGGAACAGCATGCTCTTGTAGACAACAGCAATTTCAAAAGGAAAGGGCATTACCTCTCACTTGACTAAAAGAAGTTGCTTTCAAGGCACTAAGTTTGTTTGTTTATTGGCACTTCTGAATACCATTTGAAATATGAAAACATCTATTAATAAAACCTTAAAATGACAACAAAACACCATCACCTCCCCTCTCTCTGATAAAATTCAACCTAATTCACAGCCTAGAAAGGTGGTTTAAAGATTAAGAAACCTTGTCTCTCTTGGCACATCTGGGAAAGCAATGCCAAAGAAAGATAAAATCCAGTTCTGAAAATTACACTGGTGGCTTATTGTTGTCTGAAGACTTACTTGAGAAGCACACTGGGCTGGAAAGAGGCCACCACAAATGTTAGTTCCTCTAGGGTAGGTGGCACAATGCTTGTGATTCAGAAAGATTTATGTTTCCCCCAGAGCGGAGAAATGTTGATTTATATGTATTATAAATAGCTAGAAGCTACTGAGCATTGGGAGAACAAAGAGGACATCCTCCAGCCATGCCCTTGCATCTCTGCAGCGGTGGGCGAGATTCACAGGCCCCAGGAGACCACAAACAAGACCAACATCCATTCTCAGTTGGGAAGGAAGCGTTCAGGCTGCACCTGCTGCCCCCAGCACAGGTTCTGTTGCTCTATCCAGTATCTATCCAGTGTCAAAAAACTAAGCAGTCCCAGAAGCGCGGACCCACACTTGTCTCCATCCTCTCTTCTTCCAGTCATGTCCTCCCATCACTGACCCAGTGTCACAAACCCTCTTATGCCCTCTCCCCATGGTCACACAAACCTCGCACTCTCCAGCAGCCAAGGGGAATAGGGAAAGTTCCTACTCCAGCCTCATTTACAGACTAAGGAACACAGTACTCCCTTCAAAGCCACTGGAAAAGCAGTCCATCAGGGGTTATACAACATAATAATATGGATGCAACCTTTTGGCTCAAGAAATCCACAGACCAGAAGAGTAAAGGGGTACGTGTGGGAGGGAATATCCCTTTATTCTCACCTCGTCCTTAAGCTCCTTCCCTGACACAGCGCATAGAAGATGCCAGAGCACTAAACTAACAGCACCTTTGATCTCCTTCAGCACAGCACTTCTCACCCTGGCCTTAGATCTCCACCCTTGCATCTCCCACACCATGTAACCCTGGCTCAGTTTAATCCTTGTTATGTTTACTTGTCTATGTACTGACAGGGCTCTCTTGTAAAACTGAAGTCACTTTCCAATAGCAGAGATTAATCCTGGTTTTGTAAAGGATGCTGCCTCAAAGGAAACTAAGAATTTTGTGGTGTAGAAAGCACATTAAGAAACAGCTCGGAATTGAAATCATAAGGAGGACCAGACCAGCCAACCTTTCAGTGACTTGTTATGATCCTTGCAGAGCAGGAGGATGTGACAGGGCCAAATACACAATGGCACAAAAGCAAACTGTTTTTCTGCAGTACCACCACCACATCATCCCGAGCTCTCAAAGAAGTCAGTGTCTGGTTTTATCCGTCCATACTGACATTGTTTCCAGCCAGAAGAGCCTGCATCACTGACAGCCAGTTCATTAAAACTGGTCTTAGAAATCCCAGTTTTCTCCATATTCCACACTGTGATTTCTAAAGGGATTCCTGCCCTTTGCACACTAGAAGCAACAGCATTCATATGTACATGCACTGTTTGTGTCCTTCACAGTGTGCTTTGGTTTGTTTTGCCTATAAGACAGCTACATCCAAAAATTACTAAAGCTGGCTTGATTTCTCCTTATTTATTGTCAACTTACAAAATGTTTCTCAAAACATTCACTGGGCACATGCACTAAGTAACACTTGGCTAATGGCACAAGTCCAGCTCCCTCTCGTAGCAAGAGCCTGCACTACTAGATAAGCTTTGAAGCACGACTAGAAGGTGAAAATACACGCACTCCCCATTCCCATCCCAGACAGGACTCTTTTGAGGCAATCTCTCCTACTGGAAAGCATAAAGGCTGTCAATTTTGCATCAGAAGCAGGGTAAGCCAGAACTCCAACCAAGCAATGCTTTGAAGATTAAAGTTCATCAAAACCAAACATCTCCATGCCATCGGAAAAAGCTTGCACTTCAACCCTGGAGATGATGAGAGAACTATACCAACTGGGGGAAAAGTTGAAGCATTAAAAAAAAAACAAAAAAACAATGAAAACCAACACCAACCCGCAAACAGCATCCAAAACAGAAAATTTCAGGCTTGGATTCACATACTTACATGGCCTAAGTAATCCTGAATTTAAACATGCAGTTTGTTGACCAAAAAAATGCACTGCTGACTCCCATGGTGTACTCTGAGGCCCATTACACACAGGCAGCGAGCACAGCTAATTTCAGCACGCACCGGCTGAGAAGAGGTTCTGGGGATCCAATGATGCAACCCCCTAAAAGCATTTTTTTTAGTGCCGTGAGGATACAGAGATGAACACAGACAAACCCATAGCTTCTGCTATTCAATGTCCAAGTCAGATCTTTGCCTCCAGGAGAACTTCCAGTCAACACCTTCCTCCCCCTTTTTGTGGCTGAGGATAACTGGGGAATTTCTGTTCAAAACCAGCTTCATCCAGCCCCCACTCACCCCAGTGCACTGACTAATGATTCACTCCTACTGCAGTGCAACACAGAGCGCCAATGTAGTCCTCCTTGCTTTCCAGCAATGGAAAAAGCAACTGGCAGATGTCTTCTGCAGTAGCTTCAAAGTGATCTCCTGATCTGTCCATCATGCATAGATAAACCACTTCTGAGATGTCAAAGCAGACACTTCAAGTCTGAGAAGTGTCAATGCAAAAGATTCACATTTTTGGATCACATGATGGGAACATGCATCTGCACACGTGATATATAAGGAACGCCACCTCCCTGGCTTGCACGGCTTCTGAGACAGTATTTGTGAACATGATCTACACAATTAAAACAAACAGTCTTGCAAAATTCAAGGACTTCAACAGAAAGAAGTAAGACTAATCCTAGAACAGCAAACATGTTGGGATTCCTGCGCTAGCAACTAGAATCAGTACCTACTCAAACTTCTCCTCTGCTGACAAAGCAACTTCTGGGCAGCATTCACACGGCTGGAGAGCAGCACTCCACCAAAAGCTTGTGTGAGCTCTGCAGTGTAAAACAAACAGCCTTTCTCCCAAAGCACTGCCTAGGGGTCAGTGAAATGTTGACAACCCATGGAGCACACTTCCTAACCCAGCTCTCCTCCTAAGAACAAGGCCAGCCTCAGTATGAGTGGTCTTCTTGGGATTACCAGCCCCGGTCTACAAAGAAGAAAACATGGCAAAGATTCCTAACAGCTTTCTTAAGATCATACAGCAGCTTCACAGATAATGAACACGACTAAAACTTCTCTATTTGTCTTCCACCCTTTAATGACAGGCATCTGAGTGAAACATCAGAAGACAATTCGAGTCACGCACTGGTTCAGAAGATGTACAAACATGTCATTTGGCTTTGGTGTGAACATACAGACTAGTTTGAAGTGTGTATTTTTGAAGAATACAAAGTTTTAACAAAAGAATTTAGCAAAACCAACAAACTAATACACTTTGAGGCCCTAAGCCAACAGTTTGACTGCATGGCACTACACGTAACTCATATATTGTACATTTTTCCTACTCTCACTTAAGTCCCAGTTTAGCAACCTTTCACAGTTACCAAGCCAAGCTGCATGGCTGCCAAAGTATAAATACATGCCAAATGATTAATAAGATTTTAAAAAAAAAATCTTCTATCAAAACACGAATACATTGTGGAGGATAGCACAACAAGGTAAAGCATCAATTATACTACTCATCTTACCAGGTTTTGTTTTGTTTAAAAAAAAAAAAAAGAAAAAAAAAGAGCTACAGAATTTATTTAAAGGCCAGGTTACTTCAGTGCCCTTTATCCTGGCTTTTTTAAATTACAAACAAAATTTATAATCCAATAAACTTCATGGACAGGTTTTCGACTTCATAGCAGCAGCAGATGTCATACACCTCCAATCATGTGAAACACCCTAAGTGTCACACACAGAGGGGAGCAAAGCCTGGAACCACAACTAAGGAAATCCATTTTTTCTTCCCTCCCTTTCTCTTTTTCTAGCTATTCTGCAATATTTTATTTCATAGTTGAAACACTAAGCTGAAGTATTTAAGCATGAGGTATGCAAGCTAACCAGATAAGAGATTAGATGAAGCAAAGATTAAACTTTATTTAATATGAACAGAGATGTCTTAAAAGGTGGCAAGCATCAGAAAACTGTTCTAGTGATTTGTTTTATATTAGGTAACAGTGAAAACTGTGAGATGGTTTTAAAAATAGACAGAAAAAGACCAAATCTGTACTTCCAAACAGAGGAAACAATATATTCCATTTCACCTCAAGAAAAACAACTTTTAAGTGGCTATGACATTTTGCTACAGTAGGAACATCACCCAGCGAGATTCTCTTTGGATACTCGGACCTGAGCTGATGGAAGACTAAGGACCCTTAGCTTCCAAGGGAGTTGGCAGCACTCAGGACCTTTCAGCATTTAGTCCCTATCTACCAGGCAATAATCTACGAGGGAAGAAAGATCTTCACCTTTGCCTCAAGCATTTTGGACAGATGACAATTTAAGGAGGGGTTACTATTTGTATTATAAACTGCAATTTATATTTTTGTTGTTTAGCTGTTCTTCCATGTAGCCAATGGTAGAAAAAAGTTAAATTATTTCAGATCTTCAGATGAACCAACCACTTCTTAGCACAAACTATTTCTTTGCTACCTATCTATATCCAATAAGGAAACTGAACCCTTACTATAAAAATGGGAAATATGACCTCAAGTGGTCTAGCTGTGCAAACATGTGCAGCACAGGTACAGTTTTCTATCAGAAGCATAAATACATGAAAAGAAGCGCACAAACTATTCATCACTGAAATCATAGAATCATTTAGGTTGGAAAAGACCTTTAAGATCATCAGGTCCAACCGTTAACCTAACACTGCCAAGTCCACCACTAAACCATATCCCTAAGCACCACAGCTACATGTCTTTTAAATACCTCCAGGGACAGTGACTCAACCACTTCCCTGGGCAGCCTGTTCCAATGCTTAATAACCCTTTCCATGAAGAAATTGTTCCTAATTTCCAATCTAAACCTCCCCTGGCACAACTTGAGGCCACTTCCTTTCGTCCTATTGCTTGTTACTTGGGAAAAGACACCGACACCCACCTCGCTACAACCTCCTTTCAGGCAGTTGTAGAGAGCAATAAGGTCTCCCCTCAGCCTCCTTTTCTCCAGACTAAACAACTCCAGCTCCCTCAGCCGCTTCTCATAAGACTTGTTCTCTAGACCCTTCACCAGCTTCACTGCCCTTCTTTGGACACACTCCAGCACCTCAATGTCTTTCTTGTACCGAGGGGCCCAAAACTGAACACAGTATTCGAGGTGCAGCCTCACCAAGGCCGATTACAGGGGAACGATCACTTCCCTAGTCCTGCTGGCCACACGATTTCTGATACAAGCCAGGATGCTATTGGCCTTCTTGGCCACCTGAGCACACTGCTGGCTCATATTCAGCCAGCTGTTGACCAACACCCCCAGGGCCTTTTCCGCCAGGCAGCTTTCCAGCCACTCTTCCCCAAGCCTGTAGCGTTGCATGGGGTTGTTGTGACCCAAGTGCAGGACCCGGCACTTAGCCTTGTTGAATCTCATACAGTTGGCCTTGGCCTATCGCTCCAGCCTGTCCAGATCCCTCTGTAGAGCCTTCCTGCCCTCAAGCAGATCAACACTCCCGCCCAGCTTGCTGTCGTCTGCAAACTTACTGAGGGTGCACTCGATCCCCTCATCCAGATCATTGATAAAGAAATTAAACAGAACTGGCCCCAATACTGAGCCCTGGGGAACACCACTTGTGACTGGCCACCAACTGCATTTAGCTCCATTCACCACCACTCTGGGCTCGGCCATCCAGCCAGTTTTTTACCCAGTGAACAGTATGCCCGTCCAAGCCATGAGCAGCCAGTTTCTCCAGGAGAATGCTGTGGGAAACGGTGTCAAAGGCTTTGCTAAAGTCCAAGTAAACAACAACCACAGCCTCTCCCTCATCCACTAAGTGGGTCACCTTGTCACAGAAGGAGATCAGGTTAGTCAAGCAGGACCTGCGTTTCATAAACCCATGCTGACTGGGCCTGATCACCTGGTTGTCCTGTACATGACATCTGATGGCACTCAGGATGATCTGTTCCATAACCTTCCCTGGCACCGAGGTCAGGCTGACAGGCCTGTAGTTGCCCAGATCCTCCTTCCGGCCCTTCTTGTAGATGGGCATCCCCCAGAAGAAATCACTAGTGATTCCCATTTCTGGCAGGCTACTTGAGAAGGGAAAAGAAGTGTTTCACTGCATTTGTTTACATTTATTTACCCCAGCATTTCAGTATTTCTGCACAGTTATTAGCTGATACCATACAGCTGTTCAGAATAATGGAAAAGATGAGATTAAACCAAGGTATGCTACAGTAGGTCAAAGAAAAAACCATTCAACTTTGCAAAAGTTTAGATTAAAAACCAAACTTTCAAATTTCGAACCATCGTTCTTCCAAATTATATTTTTTGCAGTGTCCCATGGGCTTTACTGTAAGGACTGCACAAGCAGATCTATTCACAAATTAAGCACCTATAATTTGTACCTACTTTGAAGAAAGGACAAGACGGGCATGGAGGTTATTCTCCCTGGAACTGGCTGCTTTTTGAAGAGCAGAACTGTTAAACACAGATCTGTTTACTAAATCTGAAAAGTATTTATTAAAGATATACAATCGATTTCTAATTAAGTAGCTAAAAATCTTAATTAGTATCTCTATGCACAGCAGTAGAAGAGATTGCATAGCCCTCTTAGGGGGCTTAAAGTTACAGTCTCCACAACTTTGTCTATTTTGCACCTGCAGTTTTAATTACTTGCACAGTTGAGTGTTTCTGAGCATCTTCAAAGCAAGTATCATTTTGTGTGAAAGACACAGTACAAGTTGCACCATAGTAAGAACTGTAGAAAGTTACCAAACATAAAACACATACCAAACACAAAGTTAAAAATTGTCAGAACATAAGGGCAGTTTGGATACACAGAACAGTTAAGAAGTTTTCGGCCAAGAGACTAAATGAAACAGAAATTCAATGGAGTGGAAAGAGAGGAATAATTCCAGATGGCAATAAAGCTGTTCCCTCTGCCACACCTGCCATGGTGGTGGGATGCGAGGCAGGTCAGAGAAGAAGCCAGCTCTGCTGGAACTAAGCCACGGGAGACAGAGGGGACAGAGATTGCTGGATTAAATAAATAGCTCCTGTTGGGAAACCAAGCAAAAGTGGTTTCAAATTACTTCTTGTAGCAGATGGGCAAGTAACTGAAGGGCTTGAACTGTTTGATTTTTATGGCAGTGTGAGGAACCAAACAGCTTCATTTTGTGCATGTAGAAACATGTCACAGCAGGGGAAATTAATGGTGAATGCCACAGGAAACTGTATCACACAGAAATATTTCTGCAAGGGCTGGAAATGACACATTAGCATGTGCAGGGCCAGGGACAGACTGTTTTGTGGATAAAAGTGATGTAAAAAGAAGACTATCAATAAGGAAGAAGAGAGTTATCCTAAAAAAGTTAGGAAGGTCAGTTATGAAGATCTTCACTCATTTTCTGAGTAGAAAATAAAGCATAAAGTACTTATTTCAGGTAGAAGAACACTGAAATAGAGTACAGGGTGCACTGGAAAAAGAAACGGTTCCTCCAGATACCTACATGCATGTCAAAAGCTAATGGGCAACCTGCATTATAGGTTTATTTATAAGTTTACCTGCATCATCAGTTTACAGTTCAAGGCAGAGCTAATTTTGTACAGAATCAGATTCCGGCAAGCGAAGCGGAGGTACTCTGTTGACCGCTAGTGGACAGACAAGGATGAAACAGGTCCCAAGCACTTCCCAAAGACACTCACTCTTCACTCTAAGAAGATCCAATTTATTGGCTATTCAAGCTCAAAATTAAAGAGCTCCCCAATAACATTTAAACAATGAAAATGTTGTGTATTTATGTAACCAACAAGGAAGTATTTCTAGCCATTTTTAAGATGAAAGAATTTCCCCATGAGGCTGAGAATGAGAAGTGTCCACCCAAGAAGTAATCACCTGAACATTTGCAGGGTATTACAATAGAAGACAGGAATTCAAAATATTTGAAACAGAGCTGCTACATTACCTCAGCAGTGCTGTCATTCACAAAACGGCTAAAATATTCCAGGTACAGTAACATGCATGCTTTTCCCAAGTCTCCCTGTACCATCTCCCATCTCTTAATACATCTTCGACACTAACACACATGCTCCCTTTTTGTAAACTAATTCTCTATGAGGTCTTGCTCTTTCTTTTCAAAGCATGATGATGGTGGGATAGTGGGAAATACAAATTTAAAGTCTCAGAGCCTCTTTCTAAAGATGGGTAGTGTAAAAAAATTCCACCTGCCAACAACTTCCTACTTAAAATGAGCGAACTTCAGCTCTGCTGTGTCTACTAATTGCTTTCTGGCTGATGGACAAAGAACCTTATAGGTCAAAATACAAAAAAAAAAAAAAAATCTCATCTGAGAAACAAAAGAAGCCAGTCAGGTCCTGTGCATTCCCCTTAAGGAACTACATTAAGCAAACATAGCTGCCAAGCTGGTATTACTGTGAAAATAATTTTCACTGATAATTGTATTGCTCACAGTGAATCCTCCAGCGACAAGAGCACATGCTGAGGCCAAAGGTTTCATCTGCTCAAAGAAAGTAGAAAACTCTCCTATGAAACAAAAGCCTGAAGAGTCTCAACTCTCAAAATTATGCACTCAAGGCATATTTTGGGTCTCAAATTCATTCAGAAGATTTTACCTACACTGTATGAAGGACAGACATGTCCCTAGCACACATCAGGATTGCTCATATGGCAGATCTTAGGCTACCACCAATTTTGGCGGAGGGATTAGTTACCTGGGAAGGAAAACACTTTCTTCCATCATAAACTATTCTTACAGACTTCTCAGAGGCTTGGAATATTAGCACCAGGAGAAAAAGCAACATGTATTACACATATTATTTGTACAAAAACTCAGACTGACATAAAACTAAATACATATTTACAGATTGTCAATAAGAAAGTTAATTGATCAGTAAGTGGGTCAATTCATAAGGAAATGCTGCCTACTGATGTCTATTTTACTGCATTGCACATAGCTTATATCCTCAACCCGGATTAAGAAGAGGGCATTAATACAGCAGAATACATAGGGTCTCTATACCTCACCTTCTAGCCTCAACTTGAGGGCACAAAGATTTCAGTTCTATAAATGCACATTATCTACAAAAAACTATTTCTTATCCCGGTCAAAGAAGTACCGGCATTGAACAAAAGTACACTTTACCAACTAACAAAAGACACCGTCCCCCCCAAACAACAAAAAAACTAATCCACATTCCTCCACCTTTTTCTTAGCCAGACTGTTGTGAGTTTAGCCAGGCAGATCGTTTAACATAAGAGCCAGTTTACAAACACTAGGAGACATACACCTGGGGCTGAAATCCTAAGAATATATCCTTTCATTGTTCTAACTGTGGTAGCAATAGAAGATTAAATATGCTGGTATTTTCTGGAAGCTAAGAGATTATTTTATTTCAGAATAGTGTATACTATTATTTGCTACTGCTGTCCTTCACTGGAGGAAAATCTGCCATTTGCAGTGCAAGAGAACACAGATATAGACAGCACAATGAAAGAAGAAAACATCATGGTATAATGCATCATCCTTGTATTTGGAAGAAATCCAAATGCAAAAGTTTGTGATTGACCAAGCTGGCACAAGTTACATTAGAGATCTCTGCCTCATCTACTGGATTCCTGGTCTTAAGAAAATTTCCTGTAATCTAGTGGAACATCCTCTGTATTGGATAAGTGAGGATACATTCATTTGGAAAATTCATTCTAACATTTTCAAGCTAATAGTTTTTTTCTTCTTCAACATTAGCATTGGACTGTTACTCTGGCTCCGGAACTGAATTCTGTCCTGCTGAATTAAGGTCAAAATCAGTATTCCTACTGCGCAAGGGAAGTTTACATCCTGCTGGAAAAAATAAAAATGTACTGTTAACTTCTTTTGGTAAGGAAAAAAAAAAGCAATGTAAACAAAATGCTATTTACAAGATATAAAAGTAATTCTATGAATACATTAGTAATTAAATGTTAGTTTCCAAAACAGTTAAAAATTCACAAGTTAAAACTATGAAGATTTGACATATGAGGTTTTGGATTCCACATGTTGCTTGCATTAACTACTTGAATAGCAGTTATATGTTATTAGCTATTACGCACACATAGCATTAATGTTCAGCTGTGGTCATATAGAAGAAAACTTCCAAATAAACATTATGAATGTCTCAAAGGTTATTTCTTCTTAGACGATGAAACCAATCCCATGTTTGCCTTTGTACTAATATTGTATATTTCCACATTGTATGTTGAATAAAATAATAAATCTACTGTTAGAAGATAATATTTAAACTGCACTGATACCTACAGCCTGTGTGCCAGGCTCCCTAATTGACAAATTCAGATGAAAAGTATTGCCCCCCTCCCCATAAGGCTCTATTTGCCAAAGCTGGCATTTTAAAAGTGAGATAGGCAGATGAGTGATGTTTGTGTCAATTGACAACAACAGAAGAGCAAATTTCAAAGGTCTTAACACTATGCCACTCAAGTCATAGAAGTTTTGCTGCTAATTTCACAAAAAGCAAGACTATGTGCACGGCTGTTACATGAACAAAACCTTTCTGCCAATGCAAGGGGTCAATCTCTGCACTTACAGGCTGCAGAACTTGTCCACTGCTTAATGCTGTACTGGGATTAACTACATCCCATAGTAGTTGGGGTTTTTTTAATTTAAACATGCTAACAAAGTGTGAAAGCTTATACTATTCCTGCCAAAGCTCTGAAAAATGTCCACTAGTGAAAAACTGTCCTATATTTTACAAAGAGGCTATGAGAAAGTAACTGAGAGATCTTGGTGAGGTAGATGCACCCATAACGGCCTCATGATGCTTCAGTCAAGCAGGCCAGTTACAGGTGATGTGTATCAAAGGCAATTTCTTGCATCTGGAAGCAAGTAAGTTTGATCATGATCTCCTCAAAACCAAGAAAAAGTCTCTAAAACAATACATTTAACCTGTAAAGGCCCAATTAATTGTAAATAGACTCTTTTTTAGGTTAATGAAAAGTTATTAACACCAGAAGCTTTTACAGCTCCAACATAATTTGACATAACAGTTAGAGATGCTGGATTCCTGTGCCTTGGAGGGACACAATTTTATACAGGATCTATTCAACCAATAGCAAAAACCAGTGTAGCAAGTCAAATACTAGACATAGCTTGAGTAAACTGTAATAAACTAAGAGACACATGATTTTAAAAGGGCACATCTGTGTTTAAACAAAACTATAGAAAACACGTTCTAGCAAATAGCTGCTCCAATTACATTGTCTTAAAAAAATATCTTTGACTACTGTTATAAAAATTGCTGTAACATGAGCAGCTGCTACACAAAACTTGCAAGAAGCTAATATTTCTCATAAGGAGCTTAAGAGACGTTACAGCTTCAGCATCTCTGAAACCTCATTCCCATTAGACATCTCAGAGGGGACAGGATGCTGGTAAAGAGGTCTTGCAAAATGAGGTGCTCCCTCAAACCAGGAATCATTTGAATCAATTACTGTTTTGGATTCCGACACGTATCTTGCGTAAGTCTACAGTTATAGTTAATACCTTACCAAAAAAATGCAGAGAGCACAGGAAATAGAGGGTTCATAGTCAGAGCACCATGACCTGCCATTTCTCATCTTACTTAAATTTGTGCTGAAATTGAATGTTTTCTGAAGGCGACAAGAAATGAGGTCGCACAGTGGTGCAATCTGTCTACCCTCACGACAGCCGGCAGCCCTGCATCATTCCCCGGCTCCCCCCGAGCTCAGACCCGACCTCGCAACACAAGTTTACGAGGAAACAGGCAATACATGGCATTTCGGTCGTACATGAGGTCCAGTAAGTGTTTACTGTTACGCCAGTAAAGCGGTATAGGAACACGCTACTTTTCCACACAAATAACAGATCCAGCCTGTGCACTCTGCCAACCATCGCCTCCCAACTTCGTTACAGTTCGGGGCCGCAAGAACCGCGTCCTGCGGGCACCCCTCCATGCATATGCCCCGCTCGCTCATATCTGAGGCACCGCACGGGAGCACGGTAAGGTATCTCAAGAGGAGAGCCACAGCAGCGCAGCCCGGGGTCGCTGCCTCCTCAGCGGCATGAAGAGGTGAAACGCGCTAAAGGCTCCGCTCTCCTCTCCCCGGCGCATCCCAGCCCGCGGGGAGGGCAGATGGGAGCACCTACCTGGGATGGCCAGGTTGGTGAGCGGGGTGCGGTGGATGCTGCCGGGCAGAGCTGCCATCCAGTCGGCGAACGGCAGCTCGTTCTTCCCTTGCGAGGAAGCCATGCCGCCGCCGCCGCGCCCCGGCCGCTCTCCCGCCGCCGCCGCCGCCGCTCGCTCCAGCCCGCCCGGCCCGGCCCCGCCCCGCGCCGCCTCCTCCCGCCCCGCCGAGCCCGGGCGCTGGCCCCGGCCGCCTCCTCCCGCCCCGCCGAGCCCGGGCGCTGGCCCCGGGAGCCTCACTGCGGCGGAGCGCCGGGTCCGGTGAGAGCTCCTAGGGCTGAGGCCGCCGGGATCCCCGCCGGTGCCGCCCTGTCCCCTCGCAGCGGCGTGTGCTGGCGGGGCCCGACGGCATCACCGGCGGCGCGGCCCAGGGTGCTCGGGAGGGCGAACCCGCCCTAAATAAAAAGGGGGTTCGGGGGAGGGAGCAGGGTCACGGCCCAGGCCCTGGGCGGGAGCCACATCTGCACCGGCCTCTCGCACCCGGCAACACGCAGCTCTCCAGCCGGCCGGCTCAGCCCTATCGCCGCCCCCCAGGTCGGGTGGAGGCCGCAGAACCCACCCGAGAGCTCGGCCGCGGCCACGGCCACAGAGCTGTAGCTGGCAAGGCATCTGCTCCTGGAATGGCATTTAGGGGCACTGGCTGGCTTTTGTTCCCCTGCGTAGCCCTGTGACTTTGCAATAACCTCCCTGACCTTGGCGATTAGTTGGTTGAATGCCTTCTCCGCTGGGACCGGGGCACATCTCGCAGCTGATTCCTGTGGCAGGCTTTTCTGCCTCTGATACAAACTTCTCCTTTTGCAGTGGGTTACTCATATTAAAAAAACATTGCTCCTTACTTGAACGCTCCTTGAAGATCTGTAATTTTTTTGGCAATAAGTTTTTATTGTCCTTTGAGGATGATCCAAAGTAGTATCTTCCATTCTCATTCCCAACCCAGCTGTCTTTGGAGAAGCGTCTTAAATGTTGGCGTTAACAAAGCATTTACTGCCTCCAGATCAACGAATGAATGAACCTCTGATAAAGCTCTGTGAGCCATCTTGAACTGTTACAACAAGCCTGATATTTTGACTTTAGTGTGACTGTTTCTTTTTTATTACAGTTGTTTATACACATGTGGAAGTTCACCTGGTAGATCTGTCAAAAACAGTGCCTGCAGAGAGCCATGCCTGAGCCAGGATCAACTGTCAGTACACCTTGAATTCCTAGGAGGGTCAGCTGTGGTCCTGTAGCTTGTGTTCTCACTCAACATCTTCTATAACAGCTGGCTTTGAAAATAAAAATGCAGGGAACAACTAATAATAACCCTCATTTCTCTTTCTGTCTAAGTTTCCAGAGCAAGTATGAAGAAAAGCTCTTCCTTCAGCCACAAAATAAAGAAACGATTTCTTGGAAAATGAATTAATATTTCTGAGGTATTTAAATAAAGGAAATTTTGCTGACTCACTTTTTGCAATAGAAGCAGCTCTTAAGGTGGGATTTGACTGGGGAAATGTGAACAGATGGTTGACCTCAGGGGAGATGTTGAATCTGAATTGAGTAGTACATGAAAAAGGGGGAGAAGTAAGCAGTCACTGAGACAGGTTTAATTTTTGCAATATTACTTCCTGCCTATTAGAATGCTAATCTCCCCTTCCAAAATCACTGGTACAAGTAAAGGGGGGGGGGGAAGAAAAATCCACATTTTGGATACAAAGACATAAAACCCACTAATGACCTAAAGATGGAAAATGTTACTTTACATCATCTTCAAAGGACAGGAAGAAATTACAGTAAAAAAAGTCAAGATTTCTAAAGAGCATTCAAGTAGGGAGTAATGAATGTTTTTATCAACATGATTGGATCAAATCATTTTAAGTGGAAAAGTTATTAATGGATTGCACTGGTTACCTGGAAAACTGCTGCTGAATTTTTATCCACTCCACTATGTGTTCTATCTTTTCCGAGATAAAACTGAAATATACAGCTTTTTGAAAGGTTAAACATGTTGTTAATACTGTTGTTGATCTCTTCCAGTCTCTAAAGCTTTGGGTGTAGCTCAGAGCAAAATAAAACATACCTGCAAAATCCTGTCATTTTAAAATGTATTATTGTGTATAATAATGCCTAAACTATCTGATATCATTCCAGGTCTCTCAGTAATGCTTTCTGCCTTACTGGAGAACTGTAAATATCCCTCTCTACGCTGACTAGAAACTTGTTGGGCTTTAGCTTCCACAAGTAATTAGAGCTTTTGTATCTTCGTCTTTTTTTTAATGCCCAAAGCAAAATTCTTCATAGTCTGGATTTTCAAACCATGGATACTCTGCTTTGTAAAAACCAGTCCCCTCTAATATGTCTCACACTAATCATATTTGAAGAGGTTTGCCTCTATTTCTAATGCACTGTAAGTGCTAAGATAGCAGCCTTAAAATCTGTCACTGGGTCTCTATGAACTTGTGGGAACGCAGGCTTAAATAATTTGGAGGGAAGTGGGATGGGAGAGGAAGCTTTTATGGAACAGAAAGTAGGAAACATTTCTACAGCAACCTGAAGAAACATTTATGGGGAAGCTTTGACTTAAAATAAAAAGGTAGCTTTTTGAAGATTTTCAGTGGTTTGAAACTTCAGCATTTGTCTATGTATCTGCTTGGGAAGAGTTTAATAAAAACCAGAGCTAGCTCTTTGCTTATCTTGATTGAAGAGCAGCTTATTGTGGTTTAGCTTGAACCTGCCATTTTACTAATTTTAACTGATTTATAAACAATGGCAGCCTGTAAATCAAGATCAGAGCATCCAAACAAACTTTTGTTCCTATTTAAAAAGAGTAAAACAATAAAAATCACATTTTTGGTCTAATTACTGAAATCCCTACACATAACAAGTCTGAACTGTCAAAGAAAGTGGATTCCACGAATCAAATACTTGATACATCAGTGCCTGATGAAAGGCAGTGCCAAGATACTGAAAAACACCATCTTTGCTCTTTTATTCACAGCTATGGTGAGCTCACTGACGATGCAATGAAGAGAAGAAAAATTGAAATTGTACTATCTGTTCATCATGTATTGTGTTCTCTCCAGTCTGCAGCTATAACAGCATGGATGAATAGTGATACCTCTGCTTCTATGGAACAGAAAAACAGAGTAATTTAGCCAGTAGGAATGGCACTTGAGCACTCAAAATTAATTTCATTGTTAAAAAAGGCTTTCCATTGGTTTTAGTCTCTTAAAAATTAGCATTTTAATGGTAAACATTCACTGTTATACTTTGTCATTTTAACAGCCAGATACTTTGCCTTTTCATATGTCCTTGGCATCTATTTTAATCATGTGAATAACAAAGGAGCAACAGGATCTTTTTCTCTAAATTACATAAAGTACATTCCACTCTGAAAGGTAAAAAAAAAAAATGGCTTAATGGGACATTGTCTCTCTGTAATTTTCCTATTATATCTGATTTATTTAGAGGCTACTCTCAATCTGTTGTTAATGAATTCAAAATGGGGCTTTGAACACAAGAATTACTATTGTTTAAATATTCAAAGTTTTTCAGTGGATTCTGCTTCTGAGGTTTGGTCTCTTCCTCCTCCTTACCACCCATTTCTATTAATAGAAGTTTTTCAGGACAAATCCTGGCTGCCATCCCATATTTGCAGCTCTCATGGCTTTAAGTGACGCCATCAGTCACATCTGGGCAGCAAAGCCATTGCAGTTGTTTGCAGCTGAGTTCCTAATTATCTTCTTGTTACCTGAAAATGCAGTGGATCTGCGTTACTCTCAACTTCGTTACTCCTCATGGCTAACAGGTGTAAAAAGTCATTTTTATCTGTAATACAAGAACATAAAACCCTGAAGAGTCAAGGTAAGTAGATTGATTGAATGAGAAGAGATAATTTTTTAAATGACCATATGGGTGAGTAGAAGAGGGTTAGGGTATTGTCATTTCATACTTCATCTGGTTACTTTGACAATCTCACCTTGCATTCATTAAGCAACCTCTATTTGGCAGCATTCATCCTGTCAAAACAGCTTACAAAATTTCTGAGTAGACAGAAAAAAAGCCTTGTAGAAACAGAGTAAATAGTCTTTCCTTCATTTTATGGTAAAGAATAAGTCTGTTTCTGCTTTTCAAGCAAAAGAAAATGTGGTTTATTCTGCACTCTGATTTGTTATTCTCTACGAAGAAAATCTGAGCATCCTTGCTGGTGCTGATACTGAATCTGAGAAGGAGCCATATTTGTTCTGGGTAGCTGACAAATATCAGGATGTTAATGTTATCCCCACTCTTTGTTGTTGTGAACTACAGAGCCTGTGAACATAATGGGTTAATATAAAGATCCATCATACGTTTTTACTTGTGTACTTTATAACCAGAGCAGAGACATTACAATAATATAGAGAGGACCTAAGGGAGTATATGTGTCTTAATGCAAATAAAAATCAAGTCCAAAATGCACACTACATCTACTATTAGAACAGAATAAAATAATTAAAGTGTATGGCAAGACAGTTTGTTAGTTAACCAAATTCTGGAAACTTGAAATAAAGAGCCTAAAAGATGAGTTATAATATTTGTATCCAGTCCTCAGGTGGAAATCAATTTCACCATAGCTGCTCCTCTCTGAAGAGTATTTCTCAGATTTCTGTAAGGTTTGTTTTGTTTCTGGAAGAAGGTTTGTTTTGTGTTTTTCTTTTCTAAGTTTGTCATGCAGTCATGATGTGTCTCACCTAAGATGTTTGCTTAAAAACACAGCAGTGGCTACTTTTTTATCTGGTTAAAAACAAACAAGTTTGGTTATATTGGCATTACTGCAAAGACTCTAATGGCATTACCAAAAGCAGCGATGGCAGAACATGAAAAACCCTATTTTCTAGCCAGTGTTATAAGATCACAGTGAAGTATGCAACTTTGGTACAGGAAAGGATGAGACAGAGGTTGCTTTTTACTTCTAAACAGGCCTGACAGTGTTTAAAAATCTTCTATAGAAGCTCATGAACTTTTTATCATGAACAAGTGTCTCTGTGACTTGAAGGGCCCATGTTTAGCTTGATAAAGAACTTGCAGAGAAAGCTTGATTCAAGCATTTTGAATTTCAGCACATTCTCAAGGTAGAAAACCGAGTTTTAATACAAACGAGCTAAATGAGCTAGTTTAGTGGTGGAGTTAACACAGGCAATGCAGAGGCAAGCTGCAGTGCTGATCGTAATACATGTAGCAACCCAATGCACTGTTGACGTGGTCACAAAAGACTTTATCAATATGAAAATATCTACCTTTGGTTAAAAAAAATAGAGTTGAAAGCCGCAAACCAACCTCTCCCCTCCTAACTTTTAAGTTTTCCAGCAGCAGCAAAAAAGAATGAAAAGTTTTCAAGGCAGTCAGATAGTCCAATGACTCTATTTAGTTTTGTCAGAAAACAGAGCCCTTCGTATGAATAGAAAATTTTGACCAGTCTAACTAAAATCTTCACTAAAAAGCAATATAATAATAGACAACACACTCCAGAAGAATTCAGAGTATCTGGCTGCTAAGATCTTGCCTTTGGGTTTGTAGCTAGCATAGACAAATTAGGAACATTCAAGGCAGGGTAAAAACTGTTAAAAATGCAAGACAGAACCAAGTCAAGAAAAAAACTATTTTCATTGACAATATTTATTATATTATCACATAGTGGTGAGAAAATACAAACCCATACACAGAAAAATCAGTGAAGGTAGCAGGAATGAAATGGATGAGATAATCAGAAGTGGATAGTGCTTGCAGGATTTGCCTGATTCTGGTGGACCACCAGAAACAGAAGATGCAATCAGTTTGTATGTGGCAGCCATTTAGGATGTAGTTCAGACCTATCGGGCAGGGTATTTAGCAACTGAGGGAGAAGAGGAAAACAGTATTTCTAAATAGATAGTAAAGTACTTTTTAACTTGTTAAAGTATGGAAATTAAGTGCTATAAAAAGGGACTCTCAGATTTTACAACTTTCTTTACCATCAAGATATTCAGAATGACATCTTGTAATTGATCTTGGCTATGACTGAGCAGCACATATGCACTATTATGTAGTTCCCATTTCTTTGCTGTAGGATTTTTTTTTAAAAGAGCAAACATCAGTCAAACCATTCATGTTCTGTAGTAAATGTTATTTAAAAGAGGCTAAAAGAAATGGGAACTGCATTAAATGAGAAAACAGTGAAAGCAAATAAATGTATAATGGTTGCTTAAGCAATGAATATTAAGCAATAATAAACAAATTATTTTTATTTCTGTGCCTGTTGGAGAATTTTTATTTCTGTGCCTGTTGGAGAATAGTCCAAAATCAGTGGAGATAATGAAAATACTCCACTGAATTCAGTAGGATTTGGATCCCCTGGACGGAAAACTAGTATCAGTTGGTTAATAGCTGATACATCTACTGTGCTTATATCCTAAGCCACTGGAGGTGAAAAGTCTTTTTCTATTTTTAAATAGAAAGGATGATGGATGACAGTGAGACTTACCAACAGGAGCTGCAGAGTGTTAACAGTGGTCAGTTCCACTCTTGGCAACGGGAGTCATGTTTCATGAAAGATGCATTTCTGCCTCCTGGCTTTCAAAACAGGCTCCTGCTGTTTGCATGGTAATGAAGCACTCCCAATAGGTGTTGAAAATAGTCAGCAGGACTAATGAGATTTTAGCACACTACTCGAATTGGTATGCTAGCCACATTTCGCAGGCTGCAGTCAGTGCCTGCTGGGGGGATGAGACGTAACGTTCCTTTTGAATTACACACACCCCATGATCGGTGTGAGCGGTGCAGTTGTTCCAGCTTGGCATTTGCAGGTTGGGTAGTACAGGATGCAGGGCAGTGTCTCAACCCCAAAGAAAGGGGTGGTGCACCTGGCTTCTCTAGAGGAAGAGGTAGGAAGAGGTCGACATGGACGCTAGAGAAACAGAGATGACAACGAATTGTGGGAAGTCAGCGTTTCCGTGGTGTTCCCGACTCTACCTTGTGATGCTAAGGAATGCTATGCGGTCATTGCTGAAAGGTAATATCCTGTGCTTAAAACTTCTTACCTGAAACCAGGGATATTTCTTCTTCCAGCCCAAGAAGATGAGGTGAGAGAGAAAAAGGGATGGAACAAGAAAATGGAAAAAGTGGGTGGTAACGAAGAGAGGAAAAGAATCCCCCAAGGGCATGGAGAAAGTTGATATCCAAAGGTGGTGGTATCACCAAGAGGTTAGAGACCAAGTTCTAGGGCTTATCTCTGCCCCTGGACCTCCATCCTCTGGGGCAATGGGGTGGAGGAGCTGGTCTTGCCTTTCCTTCAGGGAGTGTCTGTCCCTCTGCCATCCAGCTCCTCCTGATTCCTGTGGACTCTGCTCCACTTCTCTCTGCTTTGAATTGCTGCCTCACCCTTGACCTGCGTGGCAAATTAAATTATGCACCTAAGACCTTAATTGCCTGACTGCACTGCACCTAATAAACCATTCCAAAAAGCTGTAAATATTTCTAACTAGAGCTTGGAAATCAGGCATCAGTTTCCGAAAGAATTTTCTGCACGCAGGATTGGGCCCTAATTGCTGTGCATCACGACTTGCTACCAGAATGAAAAGTTGTTAAAAACAGTTTCATTAAATGCAGTGCAGCTCTGGATTATAAAGATAATTAAGTTTGAAAATGTAATGATCCGCATGACACTGAGCGAATAAAAGATATGAGGAATTCCTAATAAAAATACAATCCCCTTAAGATTAAAACTTACTATTTTTTGCAATATAAAGTCACACATTTTAGCTGCTAGGCCGTAAAATATTTGCCTAATGCTCTTGGGAAAGACCAGAGTTAAAAAGGCCATCAGAGACTTCTCCCCACATAACCTGCAAGCACCATAAACCAACACAAAGGGCAAAAGGTGCGGTCTGGCTCCAACCAGCCTCCTCCCGCTGCTCTCGAGCAGGTAGGAGAGCCTGCAAACCGCCCTCCAAGGCACTGCAAGTGCTGCATGCTTCCAGCAGCTCGTGCAGGTTGCAGCTTTAATACAGTGCTCCTCGCAGCCTGCCAGTATTTTAGCAGTGTTTTTCCATTTTACCCATTTTTAACTATTTTTCATTGGATGCAGTAGCTTGGAAATCAGAATAAGGCCTTGATCCACTAAAACACCTACATATGGTCATAGTCTAACAAAGAATGTTTCAGCACCTGCTTTTTGGATTCAAGACCTTAAAGTCTGGTCGCATTTTCCTGACATCCAGAGCCCTGTTGAAAAATACATATTGGCCAAATTAAAATCATCCCTTCAAAAGTTGTCTTATGCCATCAACTAAATCAAATAGGGGGCAGGGAAGACGGATCCCAGCAGGACGGCGGTGGGAGGGATGGGGCCGTTCGGAATGAGCAGCTGGAGGGAAAGGCAGTGCTCGCGCCCTTGCCGGCAGGACCGGCGCCAGGGCTGGGAGCACGGCTGTTCATGCTTTACCCCCACAACACCCACTGCAGGCACTAGAGATCATCTTTTTTTTTTTTTTAAGGGGAGAAGGGTGTCTCATCAAAAGTGGGGTCTAAACTCCACTTTGCCAGTGTCACTTGCAAATGCAAAGCGTCACTGCAACAACAAAACAAAGCCCCAGCGCTTCCCACAACAGCACTGGGCAGCTCCTTTCCTCAACCCATAGCGTGAACTCAGCGTACCATCACTTTGCCTTAATATACATCTGATCTTTTAGTTGTTCTGCTTTTTTTCAGATACTCAGTCTTCTTGTTACAATTTTTTGGGGCAATATGGAAAAGCCATCCTTTACAGCAGTAAATATTCCCTGTCCTTTCCACAAACCAGCTGCTTTCAACACGTTTTTGCAAGGGCTGAGCAGGTTAGAGCACAACTGTGCTATAATATGCAGCAGCTGCTCTTCCTCATGTCGGCTACAGACCCTGTGGAGGTCGGGGGCAGTTCGTACAGACAAGACAACAAAAAGCGAAAGAATGCTGCCGTAATCTGCACACAGTACAAACTTCACTGAAATACGCTTTCGTGTGTGTGCAAAGCACCAGATTTCCAATTTCTGCTGCTATGGAAAGCAGAAACTTAATCCAGCCAGTGCGCATGCTGTTTTCTTTCACCTAAGGGGAGATCCAGGGTGTTTTCCTCATGGTAATTACAGCTTTGCGAAGCCCACATACCTGAGGATGAAGCTAAACTAGCCTTGGGAGGAGGCTGGCGGGAGCGGTGCTGGGAATGTTGGCATCAGCGGGCTGCGGTGCAGAGAAAGCTCCTCAGGCACTGGGGCTGACATGGAGCCTGGGTCTGGAGAGCCAGGGGACAGCTGTGTTGTGTCCACAGCTGCTGTCAGGGCAGTCCCCAGCACCAGCAAAGACACTGTGAAATGAAGGAGGCGCAGATAGACTTGGAGAAGAGGAATAAGCTGGAGAGAAAAAAGCCCAGTGTTTGCTTTCATCTCTCTCCAGACAAATGAAAAGACCTTTCTGAGCAGAGCACAGTGGCAGAACATAACAAAGCATTTATGTAGGCTTAATTAGTGTAATTTTAAGTGCTAGGTTCAATTTGAAGATTTTTAAGTAGCGTTTTGTTTTATCAAGATTCTTTCTGGGTTGAAGTGTGGTGAGCTTCAGTTCTGTGTAAATCAACAGATTTATGCAAGTGTACATATGTAAGCCTATCAAAATCAGACAATACAGATTTATGAATGGAAGAAAATGTACATTGATTCAGGGCATAAGTATTTTGTTGAAAATCTCTGTGTGGAAATGGTACAGCATATTCAGCAGCAGCTAAATTGTAAAGATAGACTGATAATGTCTCCTCACTGTTATATTAAGTATATGCCATCTGAGAAACAGGAGTATTGATGTGTTATTCTACTAGCCATATGAAGTGAAAAAGCCGGCAAAACTCTGTCCCATTTTTAGAATTTCATTTTTGGAAGAATTTTCCACTGCTGAAAGGCAGGCAGCAGCGGGAGGTTTGTGAATGGTCTGGATGATAAACGACTTGAATCGTGCACAGACTGAGGAGACACAGTGGGTAAAATCCTCACCCGTTTGAAGTTGATGGGAGGCTTGGTGCCGAACGCGAGGAAGCGAGCCTTCATGAGCGCAGTTTTGGCTTTCCCTGGGATGTTGCAAGAGCTTTGCAAGTAACACTGTTGGCTAAACAGCCAGAGTGTTGTGGAAGGAGGAGGAAAAGCAGGAAAGCAGGAGCTACTTTTTCCATTGCAAATGAGAGGCAGAAATATGCACTGATCTCCTGCATTGTTCTTCTTCCCTGGAAACAAACTTGGGATCCTAGGTTGAAAATTTTCTTGACCTGTGTGAAGACAGATGTCCTTAATCCCCCAAACTAAAGGCATTCCAGAGGGCAAATGAAGTACTTTGAAAACCTACTGCCTCCAGGAAGAGCAAAGCCGTTTTGAGAGATGTGCTTCATGCACACATACTTGAAGTTGGAAGTCCAGCTGGGACATGGTGCGTCACCCGCACCAGAGGGATTTCAACACTCTGAGAGAAGAATATCTATTAGTCACCACCCCAATTCTCTTCTCCAATACTTCTCACTAAATAATATTCTAGAAGTTCTCTTTATTGGGGGAAGCTGTTTGAGGAACTTTCAATAAGTTAGAGAAGTTCAGCTGAGATGATTGAAGTGCCACCTTCTTTCTGCTGCACAGAGAGGAGCTCTAGGACAATGAAGAAGGATAATTAGGAAAAATATGAGAGCAAAGAATTTCAGAAGCTGTGTGTGTGCCAGCAGTGGATAAATGGTTTGCTGACCAAGGAATAATACCTCTGGAAACAAAAAAAATCCTCATGAAAGTGCATTGGTGTAATCTGAATGTCCTTTTGCTGTGCACCCAGTCCTTGAAAAAAGGAAGTCTTGCTAGATAGAGAAGGAACATCTGGCATTTTGTGTACACACATAAAGAAAATATTTTAAAATGTAAGTATGAAAAGGCAATGCATCTTTCTGCTAAAACTGCCTGTGTCTGTGAGAGATAAGAGGGCAGCAGAAAGGAGAAAGAGTAGTAATTTCTTTTACATTCTTCTTGTAATCCACTTCCAGCACAGCACCTATAAAACACCTTGCAATGGTTAGGCAGAAGCTCTGGCAGCACTACGTACCACCCTGACCCTCACTGTTTCCTCACTTTTCCCTCTCCTTGCAATTCACTGTCTTTGCTATAGTAGTAAATTCTTCAGCTCAGATGTTGTTCACAGTGACATGCTAATAGGGACCTCTACTCACTAATGCAATACAAATTAATAACCTGAAGGAATGATTATCATACTAGTATTCAGGTGGTTAAATGTGCATGTGAAATCCTGGGCGGGTTTTTGCTTTGGCATTTCTACAGCTCACCTCAGTGGCTCCCACAGCTCCAAAGTCCCCCATGATGGGGAAAGCTGCAGGACCCACCACCCACCTGACCCTCCGCCGGCCATCACCAGGACCAGCCATTCATGCCATTAGCCTTGCTCTGCATCAGAGGGAAGGAATTACTGGGAAAGATTTGTATTGTTTGACATTTTTGTTTCGCCTAAAGAAAGGTGTTCTGGTCAAGGCTACAAAGCACAGCTCTGTTTCCTGAATTTTGAAGGCAAAACTCCTCAGGAGAATAAACGATGGGCATTTAAGCTGCGATCTTTAAAAGATTCATAAGAGGGAATAAATGTGGTTGCTTGTGCTTTGTCTGATAAAGCTTGGGAAGTTTAAGACATGTCTCAAAAGTTATGAGGAATGCTTAGGGACAGGGATAGGTCCTTCCTTTATTGGTTGTATAAATCAAAATAAATAAATGAGGCATAAAGAAATAATTATGAGACCTGCAAATCAGTACCAGTACTGGTAACAGACACTAAATGTGTAGGTACCTCTAAACCTTTTAATACCTCTCAAAAGTAAAATTTCCAAGGACGTGTTTCCGTGTAGTGATGAACTTTGTTTCCAACATGATGCAACACAGATTTGGCATGCTGTACTGATTAGGGACTTTTACATGGGTTTTGCAAAGAATAAAAGATGAGAAGCTTTGTCTTCTTTAAAGAAGGGCAAAATAATATATGCTGCACATTGCGAAGTTGTGTTTATAAAAAGGAAGCTATCTGCATGTGGCTTTCACCAAGGAGAGAGAATAATTCAGAGCAGAGAATGCCCAACTCCTTCCCGCTGCTCTGAGGGACCAGCAGCAGCAATAGGTCCAGCCAGCCAGCCCTCGTGCTCACGCCACTTCCTAGTTTCCTCTTGGGAAAGAAGCCTAAGGGAAAGCTGAGAGAGACTGAGAAATGTGTTCACAGATTCTCTGTTGTTCCCCAAATATATTTTCTTAGCTAACTCTTTAACGAGCATTTTGTCAAGGACAACTGAAGTATGCATCTGTGATTCTTCATTAGCTTGACAAATTCATTTCTTTTATGGTCTTCCTGAAAGAAAAACTAGCTTCTCAAGTCCAATTTTCACTTTTACAGTCAAGCTTTTGGTAGCAAAAATTTCTTGTTTTTTTCTTTGAAACTCCATAAACATTAGGGTGAGCAGCAGGCACCACTCTGCAAGTTTAAAAACCCTCCAGAAAGTTTATTGAGTTTTTATGCCCCAAATCCAGATTGTGTCTAATTATTCTCCTCCATCACACAATGTGTTCGAATCCTGTGCTTCTAGTAATCGCCTCCAGAAGAAAGAAAATGCCGTATTTGTTCCCCAGGAAAGCTGTTACAGATGAGCGTTATGTAGTTTCCTTTTCACTTTTGTTAAATTAAAGCAATATTTTAAATATCCTGAATACAAATTTTGTTTGCCTGTCTTATTACAAGGCCTGAAGGAAAAGCAGGAGATGGTCGTCTTTCCTTAGCAACAGTCAGGTGTGATTTATGCCACTGTGCGTCCCTGCAGCTGTCTCCAAGCAACAAACCAAACTGCAATGCCAACTGTTGTACGCATAAGATACGGAGGGGGCTGAGGGAAAACTCCGGAGCCCAAATACCTGTCCCTAGCATCAGACAGGAGGCAAGACTGAACAAACACGGGTTTATCATAGAAATGGAAATCAATCAAAGAATCTAAGCATCTCAGTTCAGCCGGCCAAATGCTCAGTATGCAAAGAATAATCTATTTTAAAGCAGTCAGCTCTTAGGTGACAGCTGTAGATGTGTGTTAATACTTTACTGAGGCTTTGCCTTAGCTTACAAAAGTGGTACCACTGCATCTGCTGTCCCTGAGCTGGCTCAGCAGACATTCTCATGGAAAACAGAGTAATTGCGTAGCAAAAAAATATTTTCAGTAATAATTCACTGTTAAAGTAGTTGCCAAAATTTGCCAAACTTCATTTGCCATTTCAAAGCTGTTTCCTCTTTGAAGTAAAGAGACTCTCATCGATGATTGTATGGTGTTGGCAAACACTGTGTTTCTAAATAACAACTGTAAAGCTAGTGAGGCTTGCCAAATGCAATCATGACAGATAGCACTATTTTCGTGAAAGAAATTACTGTTTTAGTTAAGGTGAAGTTCACTTTGGAAGCTGAGGTTTTGTGAGCAAAAGCTGCTGCTTATACATCAGTCTCTCTGAGCTAGTGCTTTTTAAGCGCTTTTCAGGTGCAGAGCTAACACCTGTGGGTTACAAAAAGCAAGCAAGCAAGCACTCCCTCGTGTCAAAATTTCATCCCCACCCCTAGTTTATTCTCACTGGAAATCCATAAAACCTCTGAAATACCAGTGTTCATTCCACTGCTGAAAACGCAGTGGTTTGTGTAGGAAGTGCTGGATCCTGTAACACTGAAATCAAGGAAGACCTGCTGAACAACAAGTGAGGATGGAGCGTGGAAATGCTGGGATCTCTCCAAGGGTCACCACCCGCTGGTGCTGGAACCAATGCACCCGTGTTTCACATCCCTAAGCACGTGCTGCCCATGCCAGGCATGATGCGGACGCAGAGCAGGTAGAGAGCATCTCCTCTCCCTGGACCTTCCCTGCCACGTCAGCATCAGGATGAACTTCTGCCCTGTGAAGAGGGTTTTCTTTCGGTGCTTTGCGAGATGGAAAACACCCCCAGGCCAGCGCCTCCCACCCGCGTAGCTTGGGTGCAACACCAGCATCTACAGCCTGGAAATACCAGTAAGCAGAGGGGAAAGACCACTAGACCATCCCTCATTTTTAGGGATCAGCTCTGAAATTGCAGCAACGGTGTGGGTGCATGAAGGTCTCCAGAGAGCCAGGTGGCTGGGGTCAGGTTTGTATCACTACTCCTGGCAGCACCGGTCAGAGTTTATCCCAGTCCGGCTAACCACAGTTAACCACAGTTCTTGCCTTTCTCAGGCAGGAATTCATTTACCATCATCTTTTAAGCTTTCAACTTTTCACTTCTTGGAGTGCTACCTAAGCGGCTGTACTCTGAAGCCAACCTGCCTAATTTCAGCACATTAGGCAATAGCCACCTTGCCTTGTACTTGCAAAAGCTTCTAGACTGCTTGGGTTTTTTTCACTTGCATAGGTTTGTGCTAAATGGTTTCCTCCTGGTTTTGAGGGTTTTTTGGGGGGTTTTTCTTTGGGCCTCATCTTTTTGGAAAAGTAACAATAGAGTCTCACTGCAGAGCATTTCCTACTTCTTAGGCCATCCCCCTTTACCTCATATTTTTGTCCTGATTTTAAAAGTTATCATTCTGTAGAGCTTCTCTAGGAGAGCTCTCACTTAAAACTTATTACGATAATCTACCAAAATTCTCATCAGCTGGCAGCTGTTCCTTAATTTTAAAAAAGCATAAAACTGTAAGGCATAATGTTGACTTTTTTTTTTAAAACAATTTGTCCCGAAGTGGTAAATTCTTGCAGTAGTATAAGCCTGGATTTATGCTAAATGTTGGATCAAAAAAACTTTAAGATTTGTTACCTGATTGCAGATATACACTCCTGTTGACACTGCTTCCATAGATCAGGTCTCACTGCAATTTTGAATATTTAAAAAGAAAATACAATTTGTCTTTGAGATCTAGCGCAGTACCAAAATCAGGCTTGTTCTCCCATTCCCCTTTTTTAACCCAGCATAAACAAACACAGATTTTTACATCAAACAGCAATCCCTCAGAGGTTCAAGAAATGCTAGCTGGCCCTATCACTACAAAATAGTTAAACGTGTCTAATTTCTTTTATGAGTGACAGAAGAACTTTAATCATGTGAATAGTACCACCAAATCCGTGGGACTAATTGCATGCCTGGTGCTATCAACAAGCTCAAATATCTTTTTCTTTAATTTGGGATGCAAATTCTGATTCAGTTTTATGGCATGTACCTGTCTTCTGCTCTCTGCAGAGAGGCACGCTGCTTCCCCCTGCGAAGTGGCACAAGGTGCTAAAGTCAAGAAGCTGATGCTCTTTAAAACACAAGGAAGGGCTGCCTGGGTCCTTCTTATCTGGGCAGCCAAAGGGTCTTTAGGTCCTTCTAGAAAAGTGAAAAACTCGAATGTCCCCCTTGTATATGTAAATACACAGATGTGAATAAGGTTTTTCTGGTATAAAACCTCTGCAAAAGGAGAACTAGACCTGTGTAATACAAACCCATTTCAGTTGTTTTAATGCTCACCTGCTTATTATTTGTATATGTATTTTTACAAATTTGTATATACTTTTAATACGAAGTTTGAAAGGATCACAATGGAAATAAACCTCTGTATTTTATGCTTTCCCTGCCTTGCAGCTTTTTATACTTGAAAGAGTAAAAAAAATGGTTCAAGGCACCCAATTTTCTTTTTTTTTGCTTTGATACCCCTTATAGGAGTATTTAAAGGATGAGCTAGAAGTGCCAAAAGTTTTATTATTCATCAGCATCCTATCCTTTTTATTAGCCATTATGCCTCATGTGCAGTTGTTTGCTTCTGGCAAGCTCATTTGAAATGGCACAACTTTGTTTCGGTTTGTTATTTTAATTAAAAGAAGCAGCCTGCAATTGTTAGAGAGAAGTTTTTTTCTTAATCTTTTACCCTTTAGCTTGTTCATAAATACTGATTTCTTCAGCACCCTAGTGAGGCTGCTCATGCTTTTTCAGTGTATGTTTAGTGCTGCACAGAGAAACAGACAGACTATGGGATAATAAAAGACTGTTTTCGACACTGCCTTGCATCAGTCCTAGTAAAACTAATTTAATTCAGAGGCGAAACAGGCTGTCAGTGGGTCTGCATGTTGTGGTTCCCTCAGAGGAGTTGGAGGCAGTCTTTTCCATCAATACTCTGCAATACCACCCCAGTTCTAGGAGTAAGTGGATGCAAAATAGTAATGACTAAATCCATCATCTGAGAAGCCTGAGAGGAAGATGAGTTTAAAGAAACCGAGACACAGCCATGGGGTCTCTACGGAAATTGTGGCATGTGGGGCTGTACAGCAGCACCTGAGGATCCAAACACCGGCCAGCAACTGCAGGTTGGTGGATGCCTGCTCCAAAAGTGCATGTTCTCCATATCCTTCCCTCTCCCCTCCTCAAAACTCCTGAAACAAACCTGAGGTCCACCAGACACCCTTCTCTACCCTCAAATCCACAAAGCTGCAGTTTGTCACGAGGGGAGAGGCCAAGAGAAGAGCACAGTCCTATGTCCCCTCTCTTCATTGGACCAGAAAGGTCAGATGGCATGATGGCAGACAAACGCTCTCCCTCCCGGAGTGACTCACTACACCTCAGGAAAGAAACAGTAAACAGGCTGTGCTTCTGGACCCTTCAAGGCAGCTCATCATTGGACTCTTTATGTCCTGAATTCTACACTTTCTGCTTTTCCTTCCTTTCTTATTGCCATAGAATTGGAAAAGCATCTGTGAAATGGCTATGCTTGACATTTCTGAGATGAGTTTCCAGCCCTGGTACACCTCTTCCAGCAGCAGTTCAGTACATATCTGGGGTGTTGTTAATTTTATTTTTTTTTCTTTTTCTTTGGCTCCCATTGAACTGTGTTGCAGATTTGCAAATTTCTTTCAATGACATACATGTTCTTTCCTGAACATTTTTGTCCAGCCTATGTGACTTGAAAAAGTGCCTAATGAAGTAGTCTTCTGTGCCTGTACTCTGCATCATAAACACACACGTTAGCCCTAGAGGTACCAATTCCCAATCGACATGCAAAACCCATCTGCGAGAAGTTCCTGCTTCTTTACTCACTATCTAGAAGAGTCATTTCTCATTCCCTGATGAAGCTTTAACCAGTAAAGGATCACAATGTCTCCATTTAAATTTTCCCTAAACAGCAATAAAATATTATTAATCCCTGCCTCCTCTCTGGTCCCAGATCACTAACAGCCATCATAAACACAGCAAACTGGGCTATTTATCTATGCTTCAGCTCATGCAGGAATAATTTTCTGTTTGATTCTTCAATCAGATCTGCAGACTTTCCATCAGCTGCCTCTTTTATTCTCAACCCACACAAGTCAGTAAAATTGTCATCTTCTAAAAGCAAATATTGTACCTTCCCAGTTACATTTTCATTTAAAAAATAAATCAATAGAGTTTGCCACTGATAACCAGATTATGATTGCTTTTAAGATTCTGGTATCTTTCCCGTGAGATAATCTGACAGCACAATAAAATACATCTATTTATTATGAAGAACACTCACATATTCAATCGGCCTGTTTTAAAAGAGACCATAAATGAGATTTAGGACTTTAAACAGCCTGGATGACTTTCCTTCCTCTTAATTTCCAGCTGCTTGATTTTTATAAGTGCTACTTCCCTGAGAAGAGTTTTTAAGAACGATTCAAGACTTTTATATATATAAACATATATACACATACTTATATACACATACACCCCTACCCTTATAACGAAGCAAGAAGCTTCTTTTTGTGCTTCTTTCACACAAATGAAAAGGTGAGCCACTTTGTTCTCTGCAAAGCTCATCTGAAGATGTTCCTCTCTGCATTGTCCCTGTCTCCTCTCTACAACCTTCACCCCCAGCCCTAACACAAGCACTGATCCCTGCCTCAAAAAACTGTTCTGCAATCCACCTGAAAGCAGAGGCAAAGAACATCACTAAAATAATTATAGCCAATAGTGCCCTAGCACTGTTTGTCTTGCAGTGTGGGGCTGTTGTATTTTCACAAAACAGGGAAATGTTCTTTTCACTTTGGGGCTGGAACTGAAAAGTGTGAGATTTGCCTCACCCCCCTGGGAAATACTGAGTGTTATTATGCTTCATGAGGAGCATGATTACTGCCCAGGTGACTCTCGGATTACACTTTACTACTAAGAACATGCACAAAAAAAGCAAAACAAAAAAATTACTGAACTACGAGTGGCGATGGGGGAAAAGCCAGCCGGGCTGTGACTGCGGGCTCGTGGGCAGCGCTGCCCTCGTGGGGATCATGGGCACGACCCCTCACGGGTGGGGAAAGCAGTCCCAGGGGAGAGGCGCTCCCTGGGTTGGTAATTTAAAATTTTTAATCTTAATTAACAATTACTCTGTTTGGTAATTTAAAATGGTTACCTTTAATGGTTAAAATCTCAACGTGATGGAGGCAAGCGTTAGGAATCGGGGAGGTGAGATCTCTGGCATCTGTGCCCTGGAGGCCCTGTGCGGAGACAGATGGTCTCTGCAGAGTGGTGGCAGCCCCACGGCCTGTCTCAAGCAAAGGTGCAGAAACTCACGTGCTGGTGGAGAGCAGCAGTACGCAGATTTTCTAGGTGTTTATGCTGCTCAGAGGGGGAAAAAGCAGCCAAAACCGAGCTTGAGTGCCTTTACCAGCACATAAGCAAACAGGCAGCAGGTGCTTGTGTGTACCTAAATGTGATATTTATTGTATGCCAGCATAAAAACATATGAAGCAAATATTACTTGTATTGCCACATTCAAATCGGTTGAGCATCCTTATTCCAAAAGGCCCCAATATTGTGGCTGTTGCGTTGCTGTTGCATTGGAAATCTGGACACAGAATGGAGGAAGGACACCATTGCTTTTCAGCAAGCTAAGCCACATTTTATTTCATTATGTTTTTCAATTTGTGAACTTGTAAGTGCTGTGAGATGAAATAAAGTAGTTGCACACAACCTTCTACTAATGCAACTGCAATGACAGCTTAAAAAGCTTCAATTCCTGTTCCACATAAACAAAACCTGATAGTGATGTTAATTTTCAGTTTTTCAGTTGATCCTGATTTTTAAGAAAATTTTAGGGCTTCTGAGATTGCCATCTAAAGCAACTGTTGGCCTTGCAGTCAGCACCAGGTTAGCAACTGCCTAATGCAAAGGAAAATGTCAAGAAACAGCAGCACGTTACCATCTAATATCCAGGTATTGCCCAAAGTCCCAGCCTTCACCCCGGTTTGGTGCATCCCTCAAGTGAGTCCAGGGGGGCTCTCAGCTTCTTCCTGCCCACACCTGGGCATCCTTCAGAGCCCTCCGAAAGGAGACAATCTGCTTGAGCGTATCCTCTCTCCTGGGCACTAGGTTGTGTGGCCAGCAGCCACCATCCTTCATCTTCCTCGGGGGGCTCCACCTTGCTGGGGCTACCAACCTTGTGGACTCATAAGGCGTGCATGACACTGGGACACAAATGCCACAGCAGAGCTTTGAAGGCAGGCAGATATTCCAGTAGAAAACCAAACTGGGCTGTTGGAGAGCCTGCTCATGGCCATGATCCCCCGAGCAGCACAGCTGGCAGGCTGCAGCCTCCTGTGAAACCAGCCATGGTATTTCGAGCTACCAGTCTGTTGTGTGTGAAGCCTAACTGTCAACATTTTTCATGAATATTTAGATACCATAACAGCATGAAAAGCAAGATGGCAGATGCATGCAAATATATTTTAAAAGTTTTCCTGTAACACTTTAAAACACTGTTTGTTCACTGGATGTTTCTGCTTGTCTTAAATCTAAGCAGATTTGCTGCAGATTTTTGTCATTAAAAAAGAGTTAAGTCTGATAGTGCATTGTTTTTAATGCTTTAATGCTACAACATTTCATTGACGGAGAGACTCAAGTGGTGACCTTATACCTGTGATTTTCTCCTGCTATGGCCACGGAGAGGCTGAGTGGGGGCATTCAGCATCCCACCAACATGTGGCCCATGATCCCCTGGTTCCTCAAGCTCCCTAGCAGGGACAAACAAGCTGGGTCACCGCACAGCGCTGAACTACGCCCCTGCACGGCACAGCATTTAGTGTTAGCAAACAAACCGAGTGCCGAACCCCTGCTTTCACCTACTAACCTTGCTGGAAAGATGTGGTGCTTTCAATTGATAAAGATAGGAAAAAATAAACGGTAGAAACTCTGAGAAGTTTTCTATCTTTTCCTTTCCTCCCCTACATTTTATTCTGTTTTCATGACTACAGATATTACTATAGGCACCTATAGTTTTAATGTCAGAAAAGGCGAGAAAGCTGCCCTTCTGGAAGCAGGAGATTTCCCTGGAGTGAGAGACAGCTTTAATGCCAGAGACCTTGTGACCCCAGAGTTAAGCCACTTACATCCAACTCCCCAGCTAGAACAGGAGTTGTCAGAGCACACTCTCTGTTGGTAAAAATTACTAGTTGTATGTATTAAAGCAATCCCAGTGCTGTTCCCTGGCCTAAGTCAGCCCCTGTGGTGTTAAAACTCAGGGTAAGGCAAAGGCAATATTGCTGCCGGCTCGACTCTGTGTTGCTGCCTGGCACTGCATGGACACTCGCCACATTGCAAGGTTAGAGCTACTTTTATATCCATACTTTCTCAGAACTGGTTTAATCAGAGATGAAGGTTAAAACTTCTTCAGTTTTGGTACTGCTTGTTTCTAGCAATTTTGTATCATTGTAGACTTGGACCTGCAATGGTTTCTAGCACAGTCATTAACCCAACACAGCCCATGGGCTGTGCACATCGGGCTGCAGCACGTCCAACTGTTGCACTCATTGCCACAAGCCCCATGCTTGCTGTGCCATGTGCTGGGAGAGGCAGCTCTCTGATGTGGGACATGTTGGTGAAAATGGACATGCACTCAAGCTCCATTAGCACCTTTCTTCCTGCAACTTCCAACACTTGTTTTTCCTGCTGCGTTGCCTTTCCGGCTCCTTAACAGTGTTAGGTGCATTTCACTGCTACTTAGGAAAGGCAAAGACGCGCCCCATCATGCCAGCTTTAGTGTATCATTTCATAATGCTCAAATTATGCCAGACTGACTCAAAAGCCTGATCTACACAGTATTTTCAGGATGAATTGATGTAAGATACCATACCAACACCACAGAAGAGGTCTTCATTCATGTTGTCATGCATTTTAATCTTATTCTCTTTTTATTTTCCTAAAGAAAAGTTCATTCATGTTGTGAAGCTATAATTATGTGTGAATTTTCAACTGCTATAGTTCTTTCAACTACTCTAGTTCTTTCACTAGATTTCGTAATTCTTGATAACACAAGGACACATACATCTTCACAAGATTAAATAAGACTGAATAACTGTGTTAAGCTACATAACCATTTACAATTCAATAGCTGCTTACATAAATGTAAATAGCGTATGCCCTGTCTCTAAGAAACTTTGTATTTGTGATATGTCAAAGCAACATTTAGATGGAAATTAGAAGTCAGCTAAATTACATGCAGCAGAATTTAAGAGTAGTTTTATACGTTAAATTCCCTTAATTTTGCTGGACACAAAAGAAAAAATAAGCTTATCAAATCACATTCTACATTAAAAACTGTTTTATTAAGAAGTACAATGAACTGAACAGATTGTTCCTGGTGTCTATGTCCTTCAAGATTTTAGAACCAATAAATTTCACTTCCACACTTCATTTGTATTCATAAACTGGAAAACAAGCTTGCCTACTTTTTCCATTCCCAACTGGCTTTTCATTTTTGAGGGAAATCATCTTTGGTAGAACTATTTGAAGAAAATGGACTAGTGTCTGCAGAGGCAAAACATGCTATTTCAGTCAAAAGTTGGTTCATCATTTCAAATAATTTTTTTTCAGATGCATAGCCAGTGCATAATACTTCAGGATTTTGACATGCTTTAAAATGTTGACAACAAACATGCACTGCTTGGCATTATTTTTCTTGGTGCAGCAGAGATGTAAGCGTATAACATATACCGAAGTAGAAGATAGGTGACCAAGAAATTCAAGAATCAGAGATGCCAACTCCCCTTGTCTATCTCTGAGGCTGCAGGGATAGCAAAAGGGGTTAAGATGCTGATAGTCCATTTAGACCTCAACATTTCATGAGATCAGCTTCAAAGTTAAGCCACAAAAATGTTCTTTGTTTTTAAAGGTGTGTTTTTCCTTGCTGATGCTGATGTGCTGGTTTCGTAACAAAAAGGCCGCTACCTCGTACTTCAGTGAGTTTGCAAGAAGCATCTGTATTGATACGGTCCTTTCATACCAGTGCAAATGTCCATACTAGAGGAAGGTGCAAAATTAGCTTCTTGATTCCAGTTAGTACAAAACTTAACATTACTTAGCCCAAACCATGGAGCTAGATTAAATGGCTGGTGCAAGACAACATGGTTAAATCAGAAATGTAAGAGTTAGGACCATAGAAAGATGATCTTTCATGATCGTAGCCTGAGCCTGTTCTTTGCTCTCTGGGGCTGCCCACAGCTTCCTTCTGCCCAGGTGAAAGCAAGAACTCAGCTGAGCTCTCTCACACTTCTCTCTTTGACCAGAATAAACTAATTATGTCCTTACAGTGCCATAAGGCAATTTACAGTAGTATAAAAGACATTGCCAACTCAGACTATTGTCCGTAAGACATTTTGATCATTACAGCTATTAGAAATAAAAGCTTCATTCCTGTACTCTTGACTCTGTCTACAATTGGAGATGAGATACTAGACCAGTTGGTAGGAACTACGGCCAAATCTCTGAGATACCAAATACTCAATTTCCTATTGAAATTAGAGGTAGATTAGGTGCCTTGTCACTGCTGTGGATCTCATCTGATCCCTAGCTTCCTTTAAAGATGTTGGCCTTGCCAGTGCAACACTGAATTATACATTCCTCTGTGTGGCATACATACACACATGTATGTATGAGTGTGCTATCAGGTTATCTATGCGGTGCTATCAGGGGACTAGTCCCACTCTGCCATTGGGAACGAGCTATATACATTCTTTATACTGAACATGAATTCAGGAGGCCAGTGCACAAGTGACTGTTGCAATCCATTATAATTCTGTTCCTTTTTGTATGATGTTGTTTCCCAACATATTACTGTACTGTCATATAGTATTCTTAAACAAAAAATACCAAACATGCCACTTGTAAACATACTGCATGCAACCTGATGTGCTGAACAGATATGTGCTCTTTCTAACACTGCTGTCTGTGCTCCAGCTGCAGCATTGACAGGGCTTTACCTCTGTCTCTGCAAGCAGTTACTATTCTGCCTTTTCCTCCTAGTTTTATCTTAGCCCATTTCAATTCTGTGAGTTACAGCTTTTCCATCTTCAAATTAGCTCTCTTGCTATTAAGTAACTTCCATTTAAGATGGTGAAGAGCCCACTGCAGATAACTGTGCATAGCACTCTTATTAGCCTGACCCCTCTGCAGCAGGAAGGCTTAGGTCAGACATTGGCCTTTTTCAGTCCAAATGTCATTTCCAAGAATAATTTCCCCTGGTTGCTTAGCAACTTCTCTTAATCTTTCCTTTCTCTCATTCATATCAATATCCAGGCCCTCGGCCACATCGCAAAGCCAAGGCATGCTGCCTCCGGCTTCCTGTTCACAGTGTCCCAGTAAAAACAGTCAGAAACACACTGGGACCCATTTTCATTGTTTTGCTCCCCAATATAGTTGCTTTTATGGTTGGTTTGCCCAAGGAAAACATAAGGCATAAGATCTGCAGGCAACCAGGAAACAGATTTACCGTTGCCTTTATGCACTGGGGCGCAGGGATGTGAGTCAGTTTAGCTTTGCAGTCCTTGAGGGACCCCAGGCTGGGCCGAGGCTGCCTCTTGCTCCGTTCGCAAGCAGACACCTGAGGAAATCTTCATACCAGCATGTAAGGATAAGCTTCAAGCTCCTAGAGAGTTCCTGTGCCTTTTTTTTTCATTTCTGAAAACCTTTGAGAACTTTGTCTGAAGCTGGCAGAACAGCAGCACGGCTCAGGAGGAAGATGCTCAGAGTTTAGATGCGTTACATCATCAGGTGTATGTACTCCCTTTCCCTGCGTGAAAGGGGACACAGGCTATCACTCAAAATACGCAGCAGTCTTGCACAGTTGAAATGTAACTTCATTTCTGCAGAGTAATTTTGGGCCCTTGCTGTTTTATACTCATTTATGCACAATTCTTTCCCTTTCTTTTCTATGCTGCTCAAGACCATGCCTCACAGATAGCGCTGCAATGTCACTATTTGCTTACAAAATAACCATGGGTCTAAGCTTTTCTCATACACCCAGGTGGAGCTCAGAATTCAATGAAGGTGGCATCGTATTAACTAAAACAAAAATTGCCCTGTGTATATCTTAAAAGCAGTTATTGAAGTCCCTTCCTCTGAAGGAAGTATTTTCTCTGAAGGGTATTTAGCAGTCATTGTCCAAATATAGGAACTTCCAACATTTCTCATCCCTATGATTGTGCTGGTTTATCCACTGGCAAGAACAAAATAGTAAGAACAAAACATCACTATAGCCTCATATGATTTGATTTTTAACTCTGCTAGCATCTCTGTGTTTGCTTATGCATAAATAACAAAGATGTGCTCTGCAGTTTTGTGTGGGGAACCCCACTGGCACCTTATGTTTCTCAAGCTGTAGGAAAAAATTGTGACCTTCTTGTCCTCAGCCATACCACTGAGGAAACTTCAGCTGAGACTATTAGTTTTAAAGTCTCCGCCACTCTACAAGGCTAGGCAGATACCAATATTGGTCCAGATCAAATGACCCTTTCAATAAATAACTAATTGAAATGTCAAAATAAAGTCACTTTAAGTTCTTGGTGATATTTAGGACTTTCTACAAGACTGGATAAAAGCCACTCTTTTCTTACATACCCCAGTACTCGTACTCATGTACAGTCCAGACTGGAGACTACTAGTCAAAGTTGAGAAATAGAAACAGTTTTCAACACAGCTGGAGACATCAGATGGTTACCAGGTTGTTGGCAAGTCAACTGCCAAGAAACCTGTCTGTGAAGAAGCAAAACTCAGCTAAAGAGGATGTAACCTGATAGGCATCCTTGTGGTATGAAGTAAGCATCAACCAAGAGAAGTTCCTCAGCTGTATCAGGATTATAGACAATCATTATCAATACCAAGATTATACACCATTCCTCTCAGTGGCACAAGAACAACAGGATAGTGCATGCTGTCTCTTTGGAGGAGAAAACCACAAATCCTGACTTTTTTACTTGAACTGCAGGAATTTGATAGGATTATGAAGACATCCAGAAAACTGCTGCTAATGATGATACACCGTGGGACCAATATGATATCAAACAAAACTAGACATATGAGAGAAAAAAAACTTGTCTCCATTTTTTCTGTCCCCAAGAGTGAGATGGGAAGAGGATAAAAATAATGGAGACACATCATTAGTCATATTACTAGAGTGAAATGGGTTTTTTGCAGAGCCTTAAACAGAAGAGTTTTTTTAAGGACTGGGTGACCAGTATCGCCTGTGTTGCAGCAATAATTATTGGAAAAGGAGGCAAGCAGAGCAGTAAGGAAGGTAGTACTTTAAAAATCTAAGGGAGTACGCAAAGGAGACAAAAGTAACACAGACATTAACTCAGCAAATCATGAACAAATTGACCTACAATGACAGAAAAAGTGAAAAGAAAGCATTCCAACTGCTAGAACTTGCAGTAAGAAGCAAAAAGAATTGGAAATTTCTCATTTACAAGAAGACATTTAATATAATTGGCATTACAGAAATCGAGTGGGAGGATTGCATGTCTGGAATATTAACAACATTGCTTTTAACCTAGTTAAGAGGAATAAAGCAGGTATAATGTAGGTGGAAGAATTACCCCACGTGTCCCAGGCGCCATTGCTCACCTTAGGGACTTGAAACTACAGTCCAGAACACAAATAATAATAATTTAAAAGAAAAAAAAAAAAAGACAGGACAGCAGCTTGAAAGCTGGTTATACCACCTACGAGTTGATTTGCTTTCCTTTTTTTAGCTCTTTTTTTGCACGTTTGACACATATGAGTAGATTGAACATGGTAAACCAATTAGAAGAGTATGTATGTAGACGATAAGACTGTTGTCTTAGCCAGGTTGCTATTCTGAAATTTGCATCTTTGACTTGGATGCTACCTGGCATGCTGCTGGATCCTGTCCTTATCTGATCATCCCTTCAGATTGCTAACTGATGTTTCTGTGGGGTTTTTTAAAGCTTTCTGTAAACGTTCATAAATTTTAATTTAGTGTTAAAAGATCATTGGACAAAGTTGGTTTCCTTCTCCCAGAAGTTTCATTGTTTACATTCCCACTTTGAAGTCTTTCAAGAGATAAAAGTTTTACTTGTTCCAGTTCTTTCTGAATCCTGTAAGGTAAGATTCATGGATTAGCGTCAGTATTGATAAAAAGGAGAGAGTTCTTTTCTTGTATATGAGGAAAGTTTTAGGCAACTTCATCTGAAAGAAAAGACCAGACAAATGAGAAGGAATAAGAACAAACATTGTAGTTCTTTAAGAAAAGTTTTAAATGGTCAAAAAGCTTCAGTCAAGGCAGAGAACTTATTTTGAGCAAAAGTTCCTATTGGATAAATGAAGAACAGATAGAAGCTAGACATATGATAAAGAAACAAGGAGGAATAGGTAAAATGAATACAATGTCTAGCTCACAGTATAGGAAGGTGTAATAAGAGAAGTTAACGATGTTAGATAAAAATCCATAGCAGGCAGGGCAAAGAACAAAGCAACTTCCATTTAAGTGTTTTAAGAAAAAAAAAAAAGAAAGCAAGATGGGCACCCGTTTACTGAACAGCTCTTTCTACTTCATCAGTAACAGCCTTTCTATAATCACTTACTGCTTTATATCTGGAAAAAGGCAAGATGAGGTACTAGATGAAGTTTTTTCATGAAAATGATAAAATGATTCCCAGGCCAGCAGTAACCAAAGAAGCACACCAAGCTACATATAGGGGATGAGTACTTGAGTCAACAGGGCCAGATAACTTTTTCACAAGTCATGAAATAAATTTTCTGAGGAAGATTCTAGACAGTTGATTTTCTATATAAAATAAATTTTAGGAGGGGCCAGAGAAAATACCTGATGACAGGAAGAGCTGCAACATTGTCCACATTTCAGCAGGAGCAAACAGAATGACAGATGGTGGCTTAATTTGATAGCCATCTCAGGCAAAATAGTGGGATATCAAATAATCAATTGTAGGAGATTCAGCCCACAGAAAATGAGCTATCTTGGATCTGCCATGGCAACACATTTGCCACTGCTGCTCTTTATTCTGCCCAAACATTTAGTGAAGGTTTTTGCTCTGCAGGCAAGAAGAAGATACAGCGAATCTCAAAGGTTAAGGCCTTTTTGGCCTTACGCCCCAGCTTTATGTCTTTTCTGTGCTCCTTGCCCTCCTTGTTCCTTTTTCCTGAGTCAATGCTCTTTAGTTGTAGCTGGAGAAACAGCTTATTCATTCAGCCTTCATTGGCTGCTATTAGGTAGAGTCTATCTAATCTATCATAGGGGTTTAATTGAGAAATAATTAGAGGAAGACAATAATTAACTTGAGTCAATGTGATTTTATGGAAAACAAGGCTTGCCAGACAGTTGATTTAATTTATTGAGTGGCTGAAGGTAACTGGCTTAAAGTCTTGAATGGTGGTAACGTGTACTTGACTTTGTTCTTTACAAAGTCATGATTGAAAAATGAGTGCTCTAAAATATCTTCAAAGCACATGAACTGGCTAATGAGTTGGAACGTTTCGTATAAAATAATAGGGAAAAATGTTGCCTGAAATTTGAAAAACCAACATCAGCTATAGTTTCTAGAGCTGCAGTGCACAGCAGCTTGCTCATAACCTAAGCAACAAGCTAAAACATGAAACAAAGTCAATTATACAAAAAGTTTGCATGGTAGCGGCAGAAGACGTAAATAAGGTACAGTGCATTTGAGAAATCAGCAGAGAGCAGATATGCACAGCAGAATCCTTACCGAGATAATCCCCAAGCTGAGCAAATTCAATCACAGAAGAAGAAACATTCACTTGACCTAACTACAAATGCAAATACAGACTGTACCAACCTTGCATATGCAGTATATGAGCTCTGCTGCACCCGGGGATCCAGTTGACTTTTAAAGACTGCTCAAACTGATGCACCTAAAGAAGGGAGAGTATGTTGGACAGACAGAGGTGTATAAAAGAATGACTGTTCGCAGTGTTCAATAAAACATCTTAAGTTGGCTTCTTAGCTTGTGAGAGAGAACCATTACTTAAAATGGTAAGTTTTGAGATATAGAAAAGTATGGCATGAGTGTGTCACAGCATGGGTAAGACATTGAGTGGAAAAAGGGCTAGCAAGGGTTTCAAGCTATAAACTTGGTTTAAAAAACAGATTGAACAAATAGATGAAACTCTTACGTGGATAGGACTGGAAGAGACTGCATGGCTTTTCAAATTCAGCCCACCACAATTTATTCAAACAGGCGTGGCACAGAGATGTCCCTGGACTCTCTTCTAAATGGCTTGGGTAACTCAGCCTGGAAGGGATGGCAGGAGGTCCCCGTGCAACCATCTGCTCAAAACAGCAGCAGCAAGAAGGTTAGACTGTGTGGCTTGGGGCTTTCTCCAGTCTGATCTTGAAAAGCTCCAAGAACACAGACCCCACTGCCTCTCTTGGCAACCTGCTCCATTCTGGACTGTCCCCATGGGGAAAAAGGTTTCCCTTTATATATAATGTGGGCTTCTCCTGTTTCAACTTAGACTCACAGTCTCTCATCCTGCTGCCTTGCACTGCTGTGGAGAGCCTGGCTCCATCTTCTCAGTGACCTACCCCTAGGCAGGAGAAAGCTGCTCTGAGGTGCCCCCAAAGCCTTCTCTTCTCCAGGCAGAAGCAGCCCTGCCCCTCAGGCTCCCCTTGCAGGGCAGGTGCTCCAGCCCCTGAGCATCCTGGTGGCCCTCCGCTGGGCTCACTCCACCTAATCAACCTCTTCTTTGGGTTTTGTTATACAATAAAAGGCTACAAAGGTGCTCCCCTGAATTTCTCAGCAGAGATTTGTAATTGAAATAGGCTACTGCTGATCTGATGGTATTAGGAGAGAGACGTTTTTGTTCATTGCCTATACGAACCCATAACAGCTCCATTGGTCAAGCAGTATCAGTAAGGTGGTCAGCGTTCCCATTTCAGGATGCTGACAATGGTATCTATCTTGAAAAAGACCCTTTTAATAATGAAGAAGATCAGGCTGCTACTGATCAGGGATTGAGACAATTTTCGCTGGATTTGATTCTCACTATATCTTCTGGAGCAGGACCTAAACTCATAAAACTTCCACAGAGGAATGGGAAGGATCTGTTTTCTAACTTGAGAAGTTGATCAATTAACCTGGGCCAAGTACTGCTGGGGAAAAAAAAAAACCATGAACACAAAACCCCTATCTGTGAATATTCATTTAAGATTTTACAATAATTTCACCTGACTACAGTGAGGTCTTTTTGTATTTGTTTCTGTGAATATTGTGTTCAATGAATTTACCCTATGATCTGACATGCAAAGCACTAATGTTAAGTTGTTTTGAGTTCCAAAACCTTTGGCTGGGCAACTTACACTTAAATGCCACGCAACATATGCATTAAATTAAAACAGCTCAAGATAATTCTTTTTGAAGACTAGCTACTCTTCAAAGCAGTTATTTCAAAAATACATTTAATAGTAAATAGTAATTTAATAGTAGATAGTAAATCAAATATCACTCCATTTCTGGACAACAGAAAGTGAAAATATTTGTTGTTCAGATTATATGTCGTCATCTCCAAGTCACACATGCAAATATCTCTCTCTGAAATACCAGTTTCCCTCCTTCACCTCTACTTCTTATACCCAACCCAAAACACTGTTCGCAATGTAAGTTGCTTCTTAAAAATTAGCTTCAGATTAAAATAATTATTAATCATCACCATCTTTTATTTTTGCAGTGTTGGAAACAACAGGAACATTACAAAAGAGATGTTAAGTTCCCAGAATACATCCTCTTAAATGAGAATCAGATTCATCCAGAATGAATAAACCACTACAGATGCAATGCACATTGTGCTCAGAGAAAGCGGTTCTTTGAAAGAGGCTTTATTAACTAATTACACAGTAATAATTAGAACATGCTGATCCCAGGGATTAATGACCAGAAGGGTGTGATTGTTTCTGTGCACACCTTGGGCCATTAGCTCCCAGCAAGCCCCTAGTTGTTCATCCTCAGGAAATTGCATTGTTCTTGTTGGCATATTAAACTGCATATGAAAGCAGACCCTTCAGGTTTATGGACAGCTTAATTTTATTGGCTAATGCAGAAATAGCTAGTGTGTACAGCAAGGGGAATGAATATCATGTATATCAAATTAATTGGGAATAATCCCTGAACTTTCTATTCACTTGATAATCACAACAGATTTTCAGGTAGTAACATGACTGATTTCATTTCACACCACTGTACTTACTACCGGCACCAACGTTTTCACGTTGCCACAATTTGTCTTCTTTTTTTTTTAAACAGTGATATATATGTAATTTGACAACTTTGGAGCTGACTGATTTCAAAATAGTAATTGCAGTCATTCACAAAATTACAAAAACTTTGAAGAAGGGAAGGAAAGGAATGAGTTGAATTTTTCCTACTGCCAGCAGAGCTTGCTTTCACACAAAGAAGTGACTCCCATTAATTAATAGCAGTGAGAACCGTGACCCCAAAGCTCCCGGAGAGCAGTGGAACAGCAAGTCCTTGCAGCCGACAGCCCTCTTTCCTGAGGAAGACAGCTATTAGGAAAGGGCACAGCCTCTTTCCTACTGAATGTGTTCTTCCTTCAACATAATTTTCCACAACATAAAATATAGAACTGCTTTATTAAATCCCAGCTAGACTAAGTAATTTCTTACAATATGATTTTCTAAGACAAAATAAAAGGAGCTGAACATCTCCCCTGTCTTGAGACACACTGCTAGTGCTGCTACATGTAAAACTAGATCTAACAGCTTTGTTTTGTGATAAGCAGTGTGAGGGGGTGGTTTCTTCAGCTCAGCAGCTTTTTCAGCATTGGCTATTATTTGAGGTTTAACCAGGGCATGGACTGCTACTGGCAGCAATGGCTTGGTCACGTTTGTAAGCACAGTGTGGCACCATCATGGTAACTTTTCAGGCAAGCACAAGTGGGACGTGTGCTCCGGACTTGTGCCATTTTGTAGAAACAATGGTCTTCTCATTTAAGCGAGAAACAGTATCAAAGCATCGAACATGCCTTCTAAAGAAAGCAAGGTGGAGTGAAAAAAATGGGAAAGCTGCTACTCTTTAGTCCAGTGTAGAAATATGGTAATGAGCAATTTTATGGTGACTTTCACCCAAGCTGCTCCAAGGGCTTTAATTAAACATATCTTGAATTTGTAATTTTAGAAAACAATCTTCGATATTTATGCATTAAGTTTGATTTTATCCAAGTAGGACCATAGATTCAAATGCAAATGGTATTTTTCCCATCATCATATTATCCCAGTCCCTTACAATCATTCATTAACATAATCTCATTTTATCTGGATAAAAGACAAAAGCAGTATTTCAAGCCATCATTTTACAGATGAGATATAGCAAGGTCCAGAAAGATTTAAAAATTGGGCAAGAGGAGCCTAGAGGTAAAGACTGGGGGCAACACCTTAATCACAAGTCACCCCATCTTCCTCCTTGCCTGGCCCATTCCCTTGCCCTTCTGCAGGGGGTGAAGTGCATATATACTGGAGGAGGTTAGCTGTCTTGTTCTTTTTTTTTAAGCATGCATTAGAATCATATAATGATTTAGGTTGGAAGGGACCTTAAAGAACATCTAGTTCCAACCCCCCTACTATGGTATTGGCTTTAGTACCAATCCCTCATCTTAAAGAAGAATGTGCTATACACTTCACAGTCAGGCTCATGCTCATTGCACTCTCCCCTCTTTCTACAGGGATACTCAACTGAAGATGCCCTGTGCATCTCAAGCAACCAAGAACCTGTCCCAGAAGTATTATCTTCCCTGGAGCACGGAGCTTTCTGGCAGATGGAGAAATCCCTAAAGAAGAGAGTTCATCATTATTCTAGCAATGACGTTGTAGATGATGAGGAGGATTTTGAACTCTGTTCTGAAATTGAGGAGGATGAAACATGGTTAGCAAAGCACAGATGTGAATTGCTCACGTTGGCTATCATTGTTTATGAGGCATGTAGCTGCATGCTGTACAATCTCAGGCTTCCTGTAGCGTTCATATTAAGACAAAGGAAAAAGGAGTTGTGAGAGTCTATACTGGACATGACAGGAATGTGGATCAGTAGAGATGTTTCCTTGCTGGAAAAAAGAGAAAGTTTCTGGACCGCCTGAAAACTTCCTGACCAAAACACAAAACATGAGCACAATGCTATACTCTACTTTGGTAGCCTGCTTCAAGGTGCTCAAAATACTGGTGAGACTAAAAGATGAAGTTGAACCTTAAAGTGTTTCCTAATACTGGTACAAAACTATTAATGCTCGTGTATGTCTTGGCTGGGTAAAACTTCCATCAACTGCTCTCTGCCCATCAGTATAGATATTCCAAGCTCTGGGGTTTCTGCAAAGAGAGGGAAAGGAAGGAAAACCATTGCCATCTCTGCATAAGTATGGCATAAATGTCTTGTCTCACAAACTCCCTAAGGATGAACAATGGGAGGGAGGGAACAAAGGGCAAGAAATAGAGCCTGGGTGACTCACTAATGTACAGACCTACATAGCCAGAAGTATCTGCCTAACCAGGATCCAAAAAGTGATACCTCTGTGCATGGAGGTCCACAAGTCCTCATATAAGGTCTTTAACACTCCTTGATATCAAAGTCCTCCCAGAAGCCTCTCAAAGCATCTGCTCTTGGTGCCTCCAGCTTAAGGCGAGCAGCAAGCTGCCTGTGACACCAGCAAACCCTCACCCAAAGGCAAGGGCTGGGACCCTGAAGATGAGCACTCCTTCACACCGGGCTGTCACCATGGCAGGGATGGCAGCCTGCCTCTGGGCAGTGGCAGGAGGTCATTGGCACCAGCTGTATATAGTGACAATTACAGGTTTGCAGATGGTGGGTCAGTTGCAGCTTTCCATGGAGGCGTTGGTACTCTTGGTCACGCGGGCCGTGTGGCCTCCATGCTATGGACAAACTGAGAATCACTAGACCACGAACAGCCTTCTGGGTTTCTGTTTGAGAGCACAGGTCTAAATTTCAATAAGGCCATTTCTTAGGGTTTGTTACCTCTAAGCAAAAATCACTCTAATTTTGCCTTAGAAACAAGAAGAGAACCCCTGAAAGCAGAACTGACAGCCAGGACTAATTACCTGTGTATCACATGGAGCTGTTACAGTAGTTAGGATTTGTCTGATGCAGTTGTGCCTGGGAGAGAGATTATTTATGTACCTGTTGTAACGACAACACAGAAAGACATCAAGAGTTTTCAGATGTGCTTAGTTTGAGTCTGAATGAGTTTTCTGCAGGGACACTGATCTCTGGTTTGGGGTTTTTTTTCCTACTTTTAATATACTCATCACAGAACAATGAAGAAATGTGAGGCCATTGAAGAAGTGCAGCTGGGTTTGATCTGACATGGTCAGAATTTGTAGTATTTCATCAGTGTATCAACATGCTAATCTCTCTGGTAGTGAATTTTCTTCTGTGTTATTTGGAAATGCTCAGATGATGTTTTTCCAGCAATATATTCTCTCAAGGCTTTCAAAGAAATGGTCAGTTATCTGAACTGTCCTTTATTAGGTGATAGTTCTTCTGTTTCTGAGGTTTAGTCCTCAGCCAAAGATAAGGGACCAACTTCTGATTGTGGCTAGATAGTCAGCATAATATATTAATTATTTTGTTGGATAAAAAAGTGTAGAGCTTCCTAGAACTGTAGGGCTCAGGAGGTGAATAAGGGCTCCTTTTGCCGCCTGCTGAAATACAACCATCGGTAAAGACAAGCCATCTCTGTCACAGACTAAGAATAACAAGAATGGATGGCAGACATCTCCACCTTAGAGATATGAGGACACAAAGTCTGGCAGGTGAGGATGCTGACAGCTGGAACAAAGCATCAAGAGACATTGATGTTCTGCTGTCACTTGGTCTCTCCAAATCAAGACTGGGTATCGTTCTGGAAAATAAATCATAGATCAATGGGCCAGGGTGAATCTTTATAGCACATGGCATATTGGTCGACTAAATAACTAGAGCTGTCTTCCAGCCTTAAGATCCATTAGTGAGCCAATCACAGCAGCGAATGAAAGATCATGCATTCAGTAAGAACCACAGGCAGGAACCGAGGTAGGCAAATCACTGCCCACTTCCAGTGGGCAAATCACTGCTCCTTAAATAAATAAAGCCACAAGGTATTCTATAGGAAGGTGCACAGGGTCTTGATTTCACCCCTACATGGTGGGGCTTTTTTCCCTAGGGAACTTTCTGTTTCTCTCCACGCTTTTTTTGTTGTTGTTGTTTTATTATGAGACAAAGGATAGGAACAGTACATGACTTTCTTTTGCCACTCATGATTTTATATCCTACATCTGAAAATGAAATGTAGCATGAAATTGACTTTTTGTCCTAATGTGAAATTGGATCAAGTAAAAGCAATTTCTGTATTCTTAGCAAGGAGAGCTCCTTAAAAATGGCTGAAAAGGCCTCCATTCAGTTTAAAAAAAAATAACCATCAGATTTGTACCTCAGCTCACAATGATTTTATTACTATCTGTTATAAGACTGATGATATTGAATTACAGATGGATCACCATATCAAGCAACAAAATTATGAGATTTTTCTTTTGCACTAATGTATTGTTCAAATCCTGGCTCTCTCTGACTCAATAAAAAGCACCAGGCTCTACACAGCTGCAGCTAAAAGAACTTCTGCCGTAAAACATTGACTGTGTTTGTAGCAACTAGGACAATAGTTTTTATTTTAATAACAGTGTTCAGTGACTCATGTTAATAAAAAATCCTCAAGAAATATAGGCCTGGAATGCTTGGTTGTTTTTTTTTTTTAAATTAATTATTCTCCCATTTGAATGTGACAGTACAGTTCAGAAATCTCTGGAAAAAAGTCATACTATTATTCATCCTCAGGCTAGCAGGACAGATCAGCTGCTGGGGAGGTTGCAGCAAAGTAGGGAGGAAGCACGAGGGCTCATAGCCTCTTCCCCAGTGGCTTCCCTGTGTGCTTGGTCCTGCTGTGGGAGCCAGGTGACAAACACAGGAGCTGCCACAGCACTGCCCAGCTCCCCCCACACAGCCGCCCTGCAGCACCGTGCAGCAGCATATGCTCTGCCACAGCCCCCGAGGTACAAAACAGCTCCAGAGTGGCAAGTGCCACCCATTTGGTGCAACGAGAGATGCTTTTGTAAGAGCTTCTGAGAAGAGATTCTTTACAGACCCCATCAAACAAAACAGACCTCATCAAGTAAAACAGCTCTGAGACCAAACTGGTCCTTAGAAGTCCTCCAAAATATGCTCCTCACAGTGAACATTAAATAGCTTTAATACACATAAGTTGGCAGAATAAGCAAAATGTGGGTACCTCCACACATCTGTAATGCTGGCAGCCCTGTGTGGGGGGAAAACAAGCGCTCACAGAGAGCAACTCTCTTCTCTGCATTTCACATTGCCTTGCAAAGTACCTAGAAATACTGCCAAACCACCATGGTTTGAGTAAATAAACAAACAGTCCTAGTTTGTAATTAGTATAAAGCAGAATGATAAAATATAATGAAAAATGAGACCTTCCCCAGGTCATAAATAATTGTTTCTGACACAGCGTTGAAGAGTGATTTCTCTGTGTACAAGAACAATGCAGGATGAACAGCAAACTGTGAGAGATTTTATACATCAATAAATTAAAACGATCTAGGTGGACATTACACACAGACACGCACACTCATATGCATACACAGAGATTTCACTGAGAAAATCAGCCTCAAGCTGTTCCTCTGAAGCCACAATGGTTGAATGACCAAACTCTCAAACAAGTACTCAGGTGCTTGGCTTCACTTGCTTGGGCAGCCCTAGTGCAGGAGAGGGATTAGCCACAAGTAACAGTTTAAGCAGGTGCAGGATGAGCTCCCAGACAGCAAAGCTGCTATTATTTTGAGGAAGACTGTTGCCATGGTTTCTACAAAAATATTCCAGGTAACACTGAACCACTTGCTCATCCTATTTCAGAGATATTCCCCCTGCTGATGGCGATGGTGCAATAAAAATCCTTGCCCTGGCATCCATGCCTTTCAACCGGAGAGTTTCCAGCCCGTGGCGGGCAGCTCTGCTATTTTGCACAAGAGATGACGGTGCCCAGGTCCCCATGGTTGGACTAGTGCCCATGAGCCAGGGGAATGGCTCAAGGTACAGGGCATCACTGGAGCCCCAGAACTACCAACTTGCCACTCCAGGATGCAGAGTCACCAGTTTAAACCCTGTGACTCCCTCCTCACCTGCCATGTTGGTTCATCAACACCCTGTGTCCCTTCTGTCCCCTGGAAAGACCCTGTGGACCCCAAGAGCCTGCCCAGATCCCCATAGCAAGGGTTTCCAGGAGGAAACCTCATCAAGAAGGTTCTGAGCCCACAGCACCTGCCCAAGTGCCCAAACCATCAACTATGGGCTCTCCTGGAGCAAAAGGCTGTGAGCACCACTTTGCAAGGTATAATGAAATACTCCTGAGGATAGAGAGGGGGTGAATGTGACCACACACAGAAGCGTGGTCAGAGCTCGCATCCACTAGGCTATGGGCTTACCTCATCCAGTGACTAATGTTAAACGATATTATTACAAAATATAGAAAATGAATTGCTAACATAATCTGATTTTTAAATGCAATGGCATACAATGAAAAGCCATTTGTCTGCAGTACGAATGAATGCAGACTAGAGCAGGCGCACACCAAGATGGGTAAAAGCAGCTGGCCAGTCCCTGCAAGGGCATGAAACATCCTGGAGCAGTTAGCTGTGGAAACCATTGGCAAGGAGTGGTGGGATTTTTCTCTTGAAATACAGTGTGGATAAACTAAACACCATAAAGAAGAATTATTAAGGCCACGAGGTGTGTTTGGCACTACAGCAAAAGGTACAGACTGCCACTAATAGTATCAGGCTGGAAGCAAGAGGAAAGTTCCCAGGCACCAGAGGCTCTGTCTCTCAGCCTGGACAATGGGCAAGACGACATGCTGAAGTGGGGCTTGGCAGACATGTGAATGGCAAAACATGAAGTGATGAACAGGGACAGTGGGAGACTAGACTTGATGGCTCAGGAAGTCTTGGCTTCTATTTGTATATCTGCAGGCAGAAAAAAATCAGTCTGAAATTTGCAGTTTTTTCATGGCACTGATGCCGGGTAGCATCAGTGAACAGTCCTTTCATCATTGCTGTCTCTGTAAGAGGTTAATTTCCATCCTCACACATGACCCAGCCTTTGTTTCACAGATTTTTATTATTGCCACCAGAACTGTAGCCATGTAACAATAATAGGACCTGAAATTCAAAAAGGTTCAAATCTAAACAAAGATATTTCTAAAGTAAAACGCTCTTCTACAACTACTTTTTTCCCTCTGAAGACGTATTACAGAATGGCCCATGCCTGACTGAAGTACCACGGAAACCTTCCGATACTGCAGTGATGGGGATTCTGTAAAAATCTGTATAAAATCTGTACAATACTGATTAGAAATGTGTACACAGAAAGGAGAAGTAAACACTGAGCATTAGAGTCTCTGCAGAGGCACACTGTGAACTGCTTTATGTGGTGCCTTCTAAAGTTTATTCTCTGTTGTAAATCTAAATGTGATAAAGGAAATAACAATCTCTGTTCAGATCGCCTGGGAAAAGATTGTTTAATGTCATTAATGTTGTATAAGAATGAATTACAAGCCCACTGTTTCTTGTATAAACCAGTCAAACTCTGTACAATCAAGGGCTTTTTGAAATATATTTGCAGCCGTATCATTTGGAGAGCCCATAGGCCTCTCACAGCACCATCCTCACAGCCTGCTTTGGCCCGGCACTGGGCGCTGTGTGGTTTTTGCTAAGTGGATATTCACAAAGAATCAGGGTGTTCAATGGGACCAGCAAAACCCGGGTATTTATAGTGAGAAAGCTGCTGTTCAGCCACTGTTTCTAAGGCTTATAAGCATAAGCGGCAGGGAGCATGTGCCTTCGTGCATGAGAGACTAAACAGCCATGAACAGCAGGTGATTTTGAAGAATAAGCAAGTAACATTGGGCTGCATGCACTGCCTGGATAGTCTAGAGAAGCCTTCATTTTACACTAGTGACTCCAAAGTCTTTGAGTGATAGCACTGATCTTGTTCTTCACAGTGCGACTGCTGCATGTTCCAAGTAGAAAGAGGGAATTACATTTTAAGGGTTACAAGCACACGCATCTTAGCTCCTATGTAATGAAAGGCTATCCTCAAAGGACAAGAAAATTATTCTTCTTGCAGGGAGTGAATGGGTAGGATTCCTGTAAACTGGGAAGAGTGACAAAAATATTGCTAACAATTCAGACTGATTTGATTTTGTTTATGCACAATGACAAAGCTGTCCAGAAAAACCTCACCTGGCACAGCAAGTTCTGCTGTTTTAAGACACAAGAGCCCCACGCACATGTGGAAGCGACTTCATGCCCCCGCAGAGGCCGCTGACGTTACAGACCCACACGCTTCTCATTTAGACAGGTGGCAGATTGTGAAATGGGTGGCTTTTAACAATTGTTGGTCACAATTGCTATGCAGACTCTACTTGTAAAGAGTCCCTAAATGATGTGCCAGGCTCCCATGGCTAGCATTAGGGATGGTCCTATGCACATCTATGATTGTAGATAATTATTAGCCATGGTTATGAACAATTTATTGACCTGTTGGATTTTTTTATTAAGGTATCCATGATTAATTCATTAGCTTGCCCATGGTAAAGTGCTTAAAATAAAAAACGTAATGCACAGCAAGGCTAAATATTTCCAAGCTGTGTTTTCCAAACAAAAAATTCTTCCCTACTGAAAGATAAAAACATCAGTAGGAGATATTGTTCTGAAAAAAGGACAACTACTGCCATTGACATACCACATCTACCTGCATGCACATACACAGACAGCACGTCTATACAGCTTCAGGCTTTGGAATAGTGGAATTGCCCAAAGACCGTCTTCCTCAGACTTGTCTCCTTGCTGGACCAGTCGTTCTCACTTTCTCTCTGACCCTGCTGGCATTTCCAAAAGAATTCTCCCTGACAGATGAGCTAGTCTGGTCTTTCATCTTCTATTACCCAAAACTGATCACTGGAATTTAATACTCCTGCTGTATCCTGCTCCAACAGAGGAGGAAAGAGCTAGGCAGCGAGGAGCTGAAGTGCTATTGACTGACCGGGGTGCAGATATTGAATCAGTGCTTTCACAATATTTTTGCTCACAGTCAAGCTTTTTTCCATCCTTCTGCCATGCACAAAAAAAAAAAAGATTGATTGGGAGTGTTAAGGGGCTAAGCGGGGTTGCGTGCTGGTGATGCCATGTGGGAAGCTTCACAGCTTTCCTGGGTGCAGAGGAGGAGTCTTCCACGCAGAGTGGGCAAAGCATATGCAACAGCAGCACGAGTAGTAGGAAAATGGACATACTGCCTGATTTACATTTCTTCATAGTCCTAGAAGTTGTAGGTGCTGCACCCTAGGCCAGATTTGGCTCTCAGTTTATGGTGGTTTATGTATGAAATTTCCAGAAGAGAAATTCCAACAGTGAGTGCAGAAAGATACAAAAAGAAAGAACCTGCTTTTTTAGGACAGGCCACACTCTCAGATAATGTCACATCACATTCTCACAGAAAACCTCAATTCTCCAAAAACTCAGTATTCACACTCAATTTCAGTGTGCACACTGTACTGTCAAAATTACCAGAATTTTGTCAAAACTGCTAGATTTGTCCATCCAATGGCATTTGCCTCCACTTTAAGAATATAACAGAAGAAGATAGCCAAAACTTGAGTTTTTTCTGCCCCCAAGAACAGAGCTTCAACAGTTAGTGCTACAAGTGCTGCACCCAGCAGGTCCTATGACTTACTATGGGAGAAGGCTCAACTCCACAATCATGTCTCAGGCAAAGACAACACACAGCTAATGGTCAGAGGGACACTGCACAGTTAAACAAGCAGCTTTTTTGCAAACAATTCCCACTCTGTGAATGTTGTATTTTGAGCTATCGTAGGCCTAGTTGATATAATTTAGGATTTTTAAAGAGAGAGTTTATTCTAAGCAAAAAATCTTCATTTAAATAGAACTTTGTGATTTCATGTATGAACACTGGAAAAAAGTGCACAGCAGATAGATACAGGAGGGTAATTTTAGTCACAAAAATACACCATTTGTAGAAATTCACCCTGGACTAAAAACCTTACAAAGCAGCATCTCTTCCATTCCAGAGCTATTTGCAGGGCAATGGACAGTGGTACTCTGTACATAAAGGAATGCCAGGCTAGGGGGACTGTCATGATCACAAGGTGCCAGGCAGCGACCATCAAGTGTAGAGGGACCCCAGGACATCCGTCCATCTGCCAGGACATGCTGTGGGCCACAGAGCATCCCCCTCTGCAACAAACTCAAAGTCTGTGATACTAAACCTAGATCCACCTACAGGAAGAGAACAGGAGAGATCAGGGACAACACTCACACCACTGGCTCTCCAATAACTGCAAATTGATGTGGTATTGCAAAAACCTAAAAAAAAAAATCCTAGCTGGACCAACAAAGCAGACCAGGATCACGCTACCAGAGCAGACATGAGAAGACCTCAGTTGTCCCTTCTGTCTAGACCAAGTTCTGGTGACGGGTTTAAGCAGAGCAGGAAAGAGGACGTACACTGACACTCCTTTGAAGTGAACGCCCCAGCAGCAACGGTGCGTGTTGCCACCACTCTGGTTCACCAGTGCCAGGGGAGGCCAAGGAGACATGTCCTCGCCAGCACCCCAGAGAGCTGAAACACAAGGTAATAACAGTGCAAGTACAGTGTTCGCAGAGGAATCCAGTGTCTCTTCAAAAACACTTTGGATTTAATTTGTTGCACCCAAGGTCTCACAGCACAAACCTCATCCCTATTCTCCAAGGATTCCTCCCTTCATCTGTTCTGCCCCTCGCGTGGGGCCATGAAGTTCCATCTTAAAACAAGCCCAAGTCCTCCATTTCCCTGACCGAATGAGCTGTTCAGAACTTGCCTCTTCAGGTGCCCAGAAATTGTCTTCTAGTTTACAGTATAAATTTATTCATGACCAATATGTAGCCGTTTGATCCTGAGCTAATATTATCCTTCAACTCAAAGAGCTCTTTCCTCTCCTCAGCATTTATCACCCAACATATTTATTAAGAGATATTACATCCCCTCTAACCTTTGTTCGACCTGGCTAAACAAGCTAAGCTCATCAGAGGAAATGTTATAATTATTTTAAAATACAATTACCCATTCTGCTAACAAGAGAGAATAGACACTACGAAGTCAGGAGGACTTCAGTAGTAACAATTAAAACATGAAGGTACCTGCCTTAGAGGTTTTAGCTGGAGACAATAATTAATTTCCCAAATATATATTTCCCCATGAGACACAGTAATGAACAAGTCTCCTACTAAACATAAGGGTAATTCACTTTACATTCCACAATATCAAACTTGCCCAGCATTCAGCCAGCCTCCACCTGGAACAGCTCTTTGCAGGTCTTCTGGTCTTTGCCAGCATGGGGCTCCAGAGGTCCCTCCAGCCGCGGCACAGGCTGTGAGTGCATTAGCTGCGGTGGGAGGCAGAAGACTGGCTGTGCTGAGGAGCGATCATTTCACAGGTTATTACTGAATCTGTTTTCCACTGACATAGACTAACCCACTTGGCTCCATTTCCAAGCAAGTCTTTTTCCAACCTTTTTTTAAGAAAAAAAAATCGCTTCTTTTCTTTGACCAAGTCGTGATTTTAAGACATTCATGTTTTTACTTTGACATGTCAGAGATTGAATGGCAGGTTATTGAACCGGGAAATTTGGCCCCATGTTGGGGAAGAGTCCTGTCATTAAACCAGAAGCACTCAATATGCCACTCAATCTCAGAAGGAATAGCAGAAAAACAAATCTCTGATTTTAATGACAGTCTTCCCCAAGAAGTCCGTGGCTGAACGGACATGAAGCTGTGACTGGGACATGACACCACTCACCCGTGCCTGAGAAGAGAGGCCCTGGGAGGGCACCCTCAAGGCATTTGTCTCCTTGTCTGAATTAGAGCCCTGCAGGGGTGAGGGGCACTTCATTGATACAAACCTACTCCAGCAAGAAGGATTAATCAGCTGTTGAACCCTCTGCCTGCTCTGGCTCACTGTGCTTAAACCCTGATGACTCTTACAGCATCTCTAAGTGTCCAGGAATTGTATTATATGTAGATAGATATATGCATCTGTATAAAAGATGCTTTCATAAATGCTAGAGGAAACTGCTTCCATTTGCATAGAGGAAGAAAAATGTTCTTGCCCTGCAGTCTGATAAAACTTGTAAAAGCTGTAGGAGATTATTTCTCTTCCTCATCCGTGGTTCATTTTTCCCAAACCGTTACATTTTCCTCCATGAGCAAAAACATGCTACAGCTGTTTGGTAGCAAACCACATGGTTTACATCCTGCATGTGGCCTTAGGGGTATTTGGTCCAGCCCTGGTGCACATCAGGGAGGTTCGAAGAGAGGACACAACTTGCAGCACTTGGCAGAAGCTGGAGGTGAGCAAATGGCACCAGATGACACCTGGGCTGTCTGCAGGAGGTGCTGAGACACTTGAATCATGCAGGAGCCTGGGGCATCTCTGCAGAGCTGCCTCATTTATTACCTGCCCCACTGCCCGCCTAGGCTGCACACCAGGAAAGGGAGATGAGGGCAAGGAAAAAAGTCTTATGCACCCATGGACACTGCCTGCACTCATCTGCATGGCAAGTGCTTTTGCCATTGCTCAGGCTGATTTAAGCCTGGTCTTTCCTAGCTTTCCAGAAAGCTGGCTTTGCAAAATGCTGTATAAACACAATTTTTTTGTTTTATAGTAGCTGATCTACAAAAGAGTTGCAGAGGTGCTCAGGAGTAGTGCCCTTTCCAGTGCTGGGGCTGCCAGACACATCCTTGGTGCCAGCCACAGCTGAGGACACAGGTTTGCTCTGAACACATGATGGAGAGCTTTACTGCATGGCATGGCATTGAGCAGTGTTCGAGGCAGGCTGCAGGGGTGGGACGCCCGTCCTCCTGGTATCAACTGCCTCCTTTGTTACAACTTCAAAAGACTCAGAAATTAAAACAGCTTCATTGTTACTTTGCTACACGGCTGAAGCAGGTAGGGACAGCCTTAATTAGGGTAGATAATGCCACAAGAATAAAATCCTGACATAACATAATGTCTCTTGGTGGTACATAAATGTCAAGACAGTCATGGAAGACAAGTGTTGCAGCAAAACAAATGCCTGTATTTTCATTATACTGAGTGACGGATGAAGATGCAAATGTCACCATATGGCTGAAGGGTGCTGTGCAGATGAGTGGAGGTGGCTCGCTTGCAGCGCACTGCCCAAGTTGCTGCACACCACCGCTCCTGGGGAGGGGTCACCCCGGGCAATTTGTGCTAGAGCTGCCCAGGAGGGCATGCCCACACGGGGCTTTGGTCATGTGTGTTGTAGGGTACATCCCCGCAGCTCTCTCCTCACTGGATTAATCCTGGCTCCACCTGATGTGATATCTGCCTTGCCCACAAAGCGTGCATAAGCAAGAGAAAAACAACTTCTTGGAGGAGGAGATGGGGAGAGAGAGGCAGAGAGGACCCTTTTCCATAAGCCCTTCATACAGTGAAGATTTGGGCTCTGAGACACATTGATGGTACAAGCAATAAATAGTAACAGGATGTAACCTGGACACAGGACTTCAGTTTGAAGATAATATGACTGTAAATAAAATTAGCCTTTATGTTCCGTTCAAATCATACTCTAATTTCACAGACATTTGCAGAAGTCTCCCACACTACATGCAGCAGAAGTAACACATTAAAAATGCAAATGGCAGGTGAACAATGAGCTAATACATGAAGAACAGAATTCCCTTGTTTTCTAAAAAGGAATAACTCCTTTCTTCCTTTTGCCTCATTTTTACTGTTGGTTTTGAATGATACTTTGCATTTCAGGGTTTTCAAACATGGACTCAAGTTTCACCAGCACATGTAGCTCCAACCTCTGAACACTGCAAGGCCCCCAGGTCCTTGGCATGGCCCCATGCAGTCTCCTGGCACCCTGCCACAACAGGAACAGTCCAGAGCCCCAGGCCCAAGTCTGCCAGACACAGCACACGAACACGAGCATGTGTGAAGAGGTTTGCATGCACCATTTACTGTTTGGCTGAGGCTGATTTTCCTCCCCTTCCCCTCCTGCTAAACAAGAGCCCAACAGGAGTATGAAGAGCCAACCAAGATCTTGCAGTTGGAAGACCTTGCAATTTTATACAGCTGCTGAATCCCTGAGGAAATATCCTGGAGTGGGAAAAAAAGGTATCTGCCTTTTCTTCAGCCACAAAGGGATTCACCTGAGAGGTGCTACAGCAGAGGAATACCCTCCTGATGATGCCAAGAAAAATGTTGAGAAATAACTTAAAGAAAACAGACTACAACCCCACATTATTCAAAGCCAATTCCTGTGAAAAGCAGTTTTCATGAGCAGTCAGCTTAGGCAATAAATGAATAATTAAAAACATCAGTTGATGGTTTTCTTCTATGACATGACAGATTAGACTGGAAAACACTGTAATTTAGACATGTTAAAACAGGCTCTAGAACAAATCAATTAAACCTTTTTTTACTACACATTAATGACATCCATTCCTTCAGCAAAGGATTTTTCCAGCAGTGCCCCATACTGTGGGGAAACTGCAATATATGAATCTATTTTCAAAGTAGGTGATTTAAAAGTGGCACTAAAGCAAGACAGAGCCAAATAGTTAAATTTCTTTCCTTTAAAGGACTGGAGGTCAATCTTCCTTACTGTCAATATTTTAGTCTTTAATGTATTTATTTTCTTAAGGTTTTTTTCTTTTTAAATCAGATAAACCTTTAGGTAGGATAGTCTGATTATTGCAGCTAATGCTGCTCCAGAAGGCAAGTCTTTTCTACCCTTTTCCCCTGTCTCTGTAGGTCTCCTGCAGCAAGCACACTCCCGCAGCACCTGCACATGAACATGCCTGTGAGCTGTGGGTGCAAGAGAGAAAAGTGATTAATGAAATAGTTTCAGTGCAGCCTGTGTGCAAAGGCACACACCCAGCCGGACAGGAATACAACTCCAGTTTTGCCCACTTCCAAGAACCCGAGTTTATCTGCAGACAGACCCATCCCATCCGCAGCAGAAATGGGTTTGTCAAGCTGATGATGTCCCATCAAAGAGAAGGGCAGGCCACATTTTGGGGATACGGCCATTGCTCACTCAGCAGCACAGGAGGTTGTGGGAAACAGGTAAAGCCACTACAGAGTGAGCAAAGCCTGAAAGAAAGGACCAGCCTGCAGGGTGCAGTAGGGAGCAAAGGGTATTTGATGGGGGGTTTTGTTGTTTGTTTGTTTTTTTAAACTCTTATTTCTATTCTGTCTCACTTATAGGTTTTTCTTCAATTTTCAGAGTTTGTTGCTCCACCTCTGGGGTTCAAAGCCCTTTGGTGTCCTTGGCAGCCATGGCAAGGGAGAGGTGCTGCAGCTGCCCTCAGAGCTGCTGCTGGCTGGAGGCCCACCACAGCCATGCACCAGAGGGAAAGGGGGACCAATCCATAGACCATTCCATTTTCACTCAAAGGCAATATGAAGGAGATTAAGAAATAGAAAGAATGCCAAAGCTTCTAAAAGCTCATCATTTGTAATATCACAGGCGGGGTCAGGTGGGAAGGCACCTCTGGAGGTCATCTTGTCCAACCCCCCTGCTCAAGCAGGTCACCCAGAGCAGGTTGCTCAGAGCAGCATCCAGTCAGGTTTTGAACCTGTCCAAGGATGGAGACTGCACACCCTCTCTGGGCTGCCCAAGGCATCAGGCATGACCTGATAGGCATGAAATCACCATCACAAGTATTTTAGTTTCAGCTTTTCTAAAATATGGCAACGTAAAAAGTAGCTTCTCTCCCTCTCTCTATGCCCATGCTTAGCACCACTATAAAAGTCAGTTTCCACCAACATTAGATGTGTCCAATCAAATATATTTCCCCCTAAATTAAGGCAAGAATCATAGAATCATTTAGGTTGGAAAAGACCTTTAAGATCTTCAAGTCCAACTGTAAGAGACATGGATGAAAGAATACAAAGAACTAGAAAGTGTCTGCTGCTGTGTGCAATCCATAATTCCTCTTGCATGAAAATACTTCCAGCAGCAGTCGACCCCCCTGCCAGGCCCTGGGGCAAGCAGGGCAGGCTGCCCTTTGCATGCACAGGCTCTGCAGTGCCCAAGCACATCACCGTGACCCGCTGAGATCCTACATGTGGGTTTATTAGCACAAGCAGACTACACACACCACATCTTGTCTTTTGCTCAGGCTTGCCCTGATTATGGGCAGGGCATAAGCTCAGGCTTATGCCCAAATATTAATCCCTCCATTATTCAGTGAATTAGCTTACAATGAGACTTGAAGGCCAGCAAACACTCTACATGGTACGAACCAGGGAGGACCAGCTATCCCCCACCACACAGTGCCTTTCCACCCCGGGGACAAGCAGGAACACTCGAGCACTGTCCCATCCCATTGCCCTCACTGGCAGCATGCTTGGTCGCTGCAACTTGCTGGCCTCCCCAGTAAATCTGTGCCTGCAGCAGACCAAAGCCTGTTGGCTTCCCTGCAGCACCCAGCCATCCCTGGTGCCACACAGAGCAGCCCCAGGGGGAACTACCAGCTGAGATTTCAGTTTGTTGCAGCAGCAGTCCCCCAAACACTGGGAAAGGCATTTAACACTGTTCCCGGCAGGTCCCCATTCCTGTGGCGCATCCCCACCAGTTCAGCCCAGCCCTCGGGAGCAGCTGCTTGGACAGAGCGGTGTGGGAGTTCTGCAGCCTGGATGTCAGTGCAGAGCCTGGGCATGGCCCTCGCAGTGGGCTAACACCCAGTAAATGCAAGGCCCTTGGTCCATGAGTTTAGGACAGTCTTTACTTCTCTTTTCCTTTGCTTTTTCATGGGAAGGGATGCTTGGAGGAAGCACAGCAGGGGCCAACCCATCCATCTTTCTACTCCTCTCCCTAGGGCCATTCCAACCACACCAGCCCTGATGCACCCAATCAGTGTCGTCACTACCCTTATATTATCTAATGCAGCTGGTCTGCTTAGAATCCCCTTTGGTGTTCACTTAATTCACTAATAACACTGTTTAAATTCCTGGGGCTTGCCTGTGAGTGCCTCTAGGTGAATACCAGGGGTGAGTACAACCTTCTCGGTGTTTCACTGCTCACCGGCAGATCCTTGCCACACCTGATGGATGTGCAGGAGTGTGTGACTCCTGATTTAGAAAATTAAAGTTGCTGAGGTTTAGGTTTAAGTTAAAAGAAGGATCTTTCTTCTGCCTGATGTGGAGGACAGGTACCCTCTGCGAGGGACGCCTGCAAGGCCTGGGTATTAATAAACATCAGTTTCCCTGGGGCAGCTCCTGCTATTTTGGCTTGCAGAACAGCCCCTTCCAGGGACTAGGGTGCAGAAGCTGGTGGGGAGCAGTAACATTCGGGACAGTTTGCCTTCCTCTTCACAGGCCACCGAGGCTGGAGCAGGATCACAGCACACTTCAGCCTCCAGCTGGTGCCTTAACCTTTGCTGTGGTTTTATTTGCCCCCCTGATCTTTCAGGGATCTTTTAACTTAGTATTTTTACAAGGTGGGGGGTAAACAAACAAACAACAGACACAGAAGAGAGTTACGCCCTTGCCTTCAAATTTGGACAAGGCAGTACCTGAGTCTCAAGTTATTCATGTACCTGTCCTGACTCCTGCTTCCCTGAGATGCTCGATGGCATCCCTTTGAAGAGGACTATTTGGACTTACTAAAATAACAGGAGCATCTGCCCACTCCCTCCTGCTCTAACACATCCAGCAATTACAGGCTCGCATCCAGGGCTGGGTTTGAGTTCCCCTAGGATCCAAAAATCATGGGTTTAGCTTCCACATTTGCAAAACCAGTGCCACAGCATTCTCTCACTGTGCAATAAGTCACCTTGTGGATGAGGTAGCCCATATTTCTGTGAAGAAAAATCAAGGTTTTTTTCTTACTGCATACAGCTATGCAACACCACAGTCTTAGCTTGCTTCTCCTAGAAACATTTCTGAGTACATAAAGGGAGTGAAAGAACAGGTAACCCTTCTGACTACTGACTTTTATGAGCCAAAAACCAAGTAGCAGAAGTCACCAGTTACCCCAGAGGGAAATGAAGAGGCAGGGTTTAAAGAAGAGGGACTGAAAATGCATCCCCTGGTCTTGTTCTTAATTGCATAGTGCACAGCTGAATTAAATAAAGAGGAACTTGTCTTGGACCTAAATAGCAGCAAGGAGCAGCAGGTAAGTGCATTGGGGCTCTGTGGTGGAGGTGAGTCTCCCTTAGCAAATATTCAGTGGGAAGCAGCCAGTTACCTTCACTAGGTGTCTGAGAGGTTGTACACATGGGGGCAGGATTAGTGCCCAGCTCATCACGTGCCTTGGAGCATCCTTACAACACCTCAGAGTTGAGCCTGACCTCTGGTGTAATTTTCAGAAGTGCAGAGCTCCCACAGCTATTGCTTCTCTGGAGGCTGCACTGTGTTTCAAGTTCAGGTGCTCACCTACACTCCTCAGCACAATCCCCATTGCAGCCGCCCCCTTTCCCATTTTAAGTACAATCACCATTTGAAAATGGATGTGCTTTGGTTGTTTAGTTGCATAGAGTGAACAAATCCAACCCTATTAAAAGTGTGCATAATGTTTTGAACTGAATTCCTTAGAAATCAAGGAATATTAAACAATAATGTTTTATATTTTAAAACAGTTCTGTGCATTCATTACTGTTATGTTAACTTTTGTAGCACAGCCAATAACATATTGGCTATATGTTGGCAGCCAATAACATATATAACATATATCTTAAAGTTCCACTTATAATTGAGTTTCAGTGAGTTTTTTAATCCTTTTTTTATCACACCACTTTTTTCTTATTATATTGTGGCCACAGTAACACTGCTCAGGAGATTTATATTCCACAAAGCCTGTTGTGAATTTCTCTTGCAGATTTGCATGGTTTCTAGGAAGATCCTTGACACAGTCTTCTTTTTTCTTTTTTTTTAAAAAAAACTTCAGCAAATCTTAATAACTGGGCAAAATTTTTTGTCATGCTGTTTCTCACTGGTTTTTCCTATTTTCTTTTAAAATATCTAAATTTGGATCATTGCATCTTAGAAATTTAATGGGAAATGCCAGTCCCACCAGCTTTGGATACACAGAAAATACATCTTAAAATCTAACAAAGAACAACTCTCCCAATTACTCAGACTAAATAGATGTCCTTCAGAAAATGAGAAAGAGCTATTGTGGAGCCAGAGGGAAGAGCAGCTGAAATTCAACAGTGAAAACTTGAAGGGAGTGAAACCAACACAGCAAAATTAGCGCAGTATGTCAGGGGATCACTTCATGCTAGGAAGGGGGCAGTTAAGAAAGCTATGAATCTTGCATAGAAATTTAATTTGCTTCCATTGGTCATCGCTAAAGCAGATACTGTCCTACACATCACCGGCACCTATGAGTTGAGATGGCAATTTTTGTGCACTGGCCATAGTGCACATCACTGCAGGACAGTGCCTGCCACCACGAGGTGCTGATAAGCTGTGCTGAACTCTGTCTACCTTCAAATGATAAACCAGGAGAGCAGGCATTCACTGTGTTTTGCAGAGCTTTACCCCAAGCACCGCAGCCTCCTCTATGGTGCCCGTCAGCGGGCACATCCCTCCCAAATTTCAGGTTTTCCTGAGTCCTAAGTCGTGCTAACTTGATCTTCTGAAAGTGCACCAAGCTTCCCTGGGCAACTATGTCTCTGCTCAAGTTATTTCACCGTCCTGTGATAAAAAGATTTCCCTCTTCTCCAAACACCACCCACAAATGAGGTATTCACAGGCACCGGTGTCTGCTCGGCTGCGGGCATGTCCTCTCTCCACCCTGGTGTTGGTTTCCAACAAAAGAGTTCAGTCTGTTGCTGTAAGCAGAGAGGTTGGGTCATGCCAGCCTTACCACTGGTTAATATGTTAAGAGATGGACAAACATGACTTCAGTGAAGAAACAGCGTATCTAGTGGGTTGCAATGGTTTCCTCATGCCAGCGAGCAAAAGGGTTGACAGCATATTCCCAAGTCCTTTTCCATCAGTTTCAGGTGATGACACTGCTCCCAGGAAGCAAAAACTTAGAGGGAAAATCAAGTGTGGAAGAGAAAGGCAAAAAACTGCCTGTGGAGTGTTTCCTGGTGACTAGAGAGCTGACGCTCAGTGTGGTTAGGAAAAACCCTGAAAAAGGCGAACAGTGAAGTGACGATGTTTGCAGTGACGCCAGTCGGTCATGGCCGAGGAGGTCACAGGGGCTGAGACCACCAAGGGGCTGGCCAAACTCTGCTGGCCGTGGGGATGCCTGTGCCTGGGACCCGCAGCTGCACCCGCGGCAGCTGTGCAGGAGGGAGATGTTCTGGACTGCCATGAGGCGCTCAGCAAAAAACTTTGTGGTGTGTGCAAGAGAGAATATGTCTCCTTAAATAATGTTTGTGTAGAAACTGTCCTGCTTTAGGGGAGATATCAGGCAGTGATTGAGGGAGGTTTAGGGAGTCTCTGGGCAGGTTATCACATGTTTATAGCCATGGAAATTTTGTGTATGTGGGAAGTGACACTATTTTAACAAAAACGAATTTCAAAAAGCAACTTAATTTAGTGCAAATCCCCAACAGGGGTGCTCTGATAGCAAATTAATCTAGATATATCAATTTAGCTGAAATGCACTCCTTACCAAACTAAGCAAGGGGTGTTACGTGTTTGATGCAGAAGTTATGGAAGAAACTGAATTTCAGGCAATGAGATGACATCAACCCCTTTGGGTCTCCAGAAACTATCCATGGTGTTTAAACCTGATTTTGGAGTGCTCAGTTGGGACCTCAAACCTCTGAACACATCACTTTTGAAAATGTTATACTGAGTGGGATGCACATTTGCAGAGAGGCCAGGCAAAGCATCGGCGTCTCGGGAGGGTGAGGGGCCAGGGGACAGCGGGGAGCCCAAGCAGTTTGTCTGTCCCACCGCCTCAGCACACTGTCCAGCATAGGCTGTCTGTCTAGAAAGCCCCTCTGTCCAAAACTAAGCTGTGATTTTCAGCTTCAAAACCTCAGCTACCAAATCATTACTTTAAAAAAGCCAAAAGGCTGGAGTTTTGTCAATGTGGAAAGAAACTTAAAAAAAGCATTTGTTGCCCTACCTTTTGGGAGTTGATCAAAATCTCTCCAGCACTGGGGAGGGAGAACTTCAGCACTTTTTGCTCGAGTGTCCGCAACTATTTCCTACCTGCCTTTGCCCTCTGGTTTGCCTGTGGAGAAAGCCTGCAAGAAGGCTCCAGGAATTTGGCTGGGGAGAAGGCAGCTCGAAAGCTGCTGCCCGGTCAGCCTGTGAAAACAAAACTTTCTAGAGAATACCTAGAAGCTGCTTATTTCATTTTGCAAATACATTGAAAATAAATGTTGCAGTTGCACTGAGAAGGAACATCTTGATATTTTTTATTCTTAAGTGGCTTTTCATTCTGAAGAGTTTTATTTTGTATTGCACCTTACTGAAGATAGAAAAATCTATTCCATTGAAACAAAATGTTCTAAATGGTTGATTTGAAATTAATTGCTTTTTATCTCATTTTGTAAAGGAAACTTTGATGCTTTGGGCTTTCCTTTTCATTTTGCTACGAAAACAAATAGCAACATTTTGGAGCTTTCCCAGGAAAAGGAATATTGGATTTCAACCAGATCTTGTTAAAAATCTCAATTGTTATATTCACAAGCATATGAATTGCAGAGTTTTGTCTGTATCTTTGCAAACAATGATTTTTTGTTCCATTTTTCCTGGAGTTAACAAAGATTTGTGAGCTAGGGGAAGAGGCTGGGGAAGAATCTAATTTGTTGCTTCTTAATGGTACAGATGTAAAACATTATCTACATTCCTATTTACAGCTAATAGCAAGATAACATACCCGAGAGACAAATCATAGGCTCTTTGAAGTGCTTGTTAGCTCAGAAACACAGTACCCCACAGCATTCAGCAAATAACAAAGGCTTGCAAAGGCATTGTTAAGTTCATTGTTAGAGAGTAAAGATGATGCGAATGGACACGGGACTATAAATAATATAATTCCATAAAAGGCCACCAAGAGAAAAAATTGAAACCAGCACCTTTGTGGCACGACCACAGAAGCAAACAGGGGTGAAGCCCTGCAGAGGGTGATGGAGGAGGGTCCTGGACCAGCTGCTCTGAAAGCCGGTGGGAGGGTGCTCAACTGCTCCAGTGACCCTCACTAAAAGGAAAAAAACAGTCTGAAATCCCATTCGTTTGCCTTCAATACTTGTTCCCAGGCTTTTACCAGGGTTGCAGTTTCCCTGGGGAGTATTTCTTTGTTGCTGAAGTGTGTGCTGGAGAGGGACGACACTCCAGGGTCGAAGGGCTCCAGGCATGGCTGAGGCGGGTTGGTGTCCGAAATCGAGTGGCACAGCTGCGGCAGCGCTGAAGGCTTTTGGCTTTGATAAGGGAAAAAAAATCAGGAATTTTTTACATTTCCTGCTGAGAGCAGTCTCGGTTTGCCAGACTAGAGCACTTCCCTCTCATGTTATCTTGCGGCAGAGCAGGTCCCTTCTCTGCGAGAAACTGCCCTTGTTGATAATTCAGGCACACACACCTCTCCCCATGTTTCATGCAGCACTTCCCTCTGGCCCTGCAATGCTCTGCGCAGCCTAACAAGTCCCAAGAAATAGTCATGCAATATCCTCATCTTTTTCTAGGGTTACTTGCAGACTTCCATCATGAGCAGCCTGGGAAATTGTCTCGAACGCTATCCTCTAAGTTCCTTTTGCCATAAACATCAGAGAAACGAGCCCGTTGTAGGGACAAGGGCGAAGGCTGCACCGTCCCTTGCAGCTACTCTCTTGGAGCAGGTTTACTCTCATCAAAAGAATGGTTGCATTGGAATAAACTGTTACTGTGCCAGACTTACCACCCCTGGGAGAGTTACTGTATAATTTATTATGAAAAGAGCATTTAATAGGGGGAATATACTGATGGTCAAACTTACATTACACTCATTAAGAGCTAAAGCGGACATTAAGTGACAGAATGAACTCTTAATGATGCTGTCAGATGGGAGGTAAAAAAAAAAACCAAAACTTTTCTGGTTATTCTACCACCATTGGCCAAAAATGTCCTTTAAAACAAGTTTCACAAGACTTCTTCCAGCCACGGGCAATGAACAAACCATTCTCCTGGCCTTGGGAGTATGGGAACCACTCATCTCAAAAACTTCATCTGAATTTTAAAATTGGCTGGTTCTCCTGGATATTCTCACATTTTCCTTTGTTTTTTATTGTACCAAGATCCTCTGGGGACTATTCCAGAGCCTGACTAAAAGCCAAAGCCCTGACCGAGTGCACACAGAGCATCCTCGCCCCAAGCCCCAGCCCCCCAGCAGGTCCCTGCCTGCAGGCTCAGCTGCCCCAACAGCAGCAGTGGCTTCAGGCTCACCTCAGTACCCCAGCCCTGGCATCACACACATTCCCCATTTTGTAATCAGAAATAATTACTTTCACCTGTCAAAAAATAATCCATGGGAAGTAATGCACATATCCACTACTGAAACCAGATCTTGCCCTGCCAGCACTTCATGTGCTCTGTCAGCTGTAGCATTGTCCAAAATACTAACTGGCAAACTTTATGCTCTTTGGCTATCTAAAAAGCTCTGAGACTCTGAAAGTTGAACATTTGCCTGCTGCCTCACTGTTCCCTCATTTTAAGTGGCTTCAACAGCAAACCACAGGATGTTCAGGCACTATGGCTCATAATAAGATGTGCAGTCCCTTTTCCAGGACTGGTAACAAGACAGTGATCTGACCAAAGAGATTTTAAATTATCCTTAAACTGCAGCATTTCTACCCCATGCCACTTACTATCGCTGTAATGTTTGACTGCCATCTTCTCCTCCCTTATCTTACACTCATACAGATGCACACATGCAGAGGATCCTGAGACTACCCTGTTAGCATCTGTGGAAGAAAAGGCACACAAAAAAAAAATGTATCATCTCTTATTCCAAGAAAAAATTTGAATTTATTTTTTTCCCCACACAGGGCAAAGGGTGAAAAACAATATTGTGTTTGTACATGACTGAGAGGGAAGGAAAACTGTGGGGGAACAGCGTGGGAGAGCCAACTCTGCTTTCTGGAGATGGTTCTCAGCTGCAGGGATTTTTTGTTTACTGGGATTAGCAAATATCTCTGCAATCTTACTTTGAACCACTCAAATAGAAGTAAGAGCCCTCTGCTTTGAATAATATCTCTGCCACAGCTCTATTTCATGCTTAAAGACATCCACTGTTTTGTGATACCTTAAAAAATAGTAATGGCAACAAAACTGGCAGAAAGGTGCTGGTGGGAGTGGGCTGGCTCCCTGCCACCGAGACCCTCACAGCCAGGGGCAGCGACAAAACCCCGGGGCACACACCACCCCAGCAAACCATGCTTTGGAGAGAAAGTAACGCTCATTTTAGACCGCCAATTTAATTCATCTAGGAGGACATAACAGCTTTCCTCCTCTGTGGTCCTGGGCTTTTGTGGCAGAAACCAGCTAAGAATTGACCTTCTGTCATTTCAGCCCGTTTGGATATTACCCTTCTGTGGGTGAGGATGTGCTGAGTGCACCATTTCCAGCCATCTTTGCAGCCCTCCCGTCGCTCACCCGGGTGACTGCACAGTGCCTGGGCACGGGGCACCAACCTCCTCCTCCTGCCGTAGTACAGGTAAGCAGCACATTCCCCACCAGAGATAACGGTGCCGATTTATTCAGCAAACCCAGTTATCTTTTTTTCATTTTTCACTTTAAATGTTCGACATAACTAGTGAGACTCAAGCTGTATTCTTTTTTTATTGTCGAAGGCTTCACCTGCAAATAGGGGTGGTGCAATTAGAGCTTGTTTCCTCTTATCTGGCCCCCAGTAATTATGCAGATGAATGGCTGCTGCTGGGTTTGATTTGCCCAAATCCTCTTAATCTGTGAAGCACTGTGTGAATGTATGAAGTTTTGAGTGCTAAGTGGCAAGAAAGTCACAGGAAAGCCCTTCTTCTCCTCCACTCTTTCCTTACTAGATTTTTACAGAACCTCTCAAATTAAATATAGTTGTTACATTATATTATTATTAGATTTATTTCTAGATTTTAGTGCAACGCATCTCAATACTTGAAAGCCACAGGCTTAAAATATTTACTGTGACTCAATGGTGAGAGCCCACACCTGGGAGGAGTAATCCTGGGATCCTTGGGACACAATCTCACTAAGTTAATACACATTTAGTAGTTAATGCTCAACTAGCTAAAACTGCACTGGGCAACCTCCACCCCCACCCCCGACACCTGCCCCAGCCGGAGCATCGTGCTGTGCATAGGATTGCCAAAATTTGTTGTGTTAGAAGAACTGTTCTGAATATGGTAGCCTTCAGATGTGCCCCATCCAAGCCAGGATTCATCCCAGGGAAAAGATGCAAAATCTCTGCAAAACAGGCTGAAGTGCCTCCCCTTTTCACACAGCTCTGCACAGCATCGATCAGACCTTGAAATGGGGATTAACAGCATGGGGCAACTGTTGCACCAGCAGCGGCATTGCATAGCACTTCTCAGTTCTCCCATCCCACCGTCACTTGCTCTGCCCTCAGGATAGCAGTATGTCCTGCGCACAAATGCCTCGGCCTCTGGCAGGTCCTGCCTGGCCACGCTCTGCTGGAGCCAAAAAGCCCTTTCAGGTCAGGATGCCTGTCGTCTGCCTTCCTCTGGCCTTTGCCTCTAAGCACATGCTCCCAGAGGTCCCCAAGCACGTGCTTAAATCTGATCAGATCTGAAGATATGCTTAAACTAAACGTGCGCTTGTAGAGATCACCCAAACGAGGATCCCATCCAAATCAATAGCCACGAGCAGTGACCTCCAGTGGGTGGGTTTACTGCCCCAGGACCAGCGGTGCCATGATGCGATGCGTGGGGCCATTTGCCTGCGAGCTCCCTGCCTGCTGCACCCGGCTTACATTTGCTGCTTCTGCCGCACAATTAAAATCCCCATAGAAACAAGCTCTCAGCTTGATACATTCTCAGAGGGATTGTTTTGCAAGGGGTCAAACAGCTTGTTAGGTAGAGACAGCAGTGATTTGGATAATTAATTACCAGCCATGACGTCTCCCACTTTTGAAGTGAAACTATCAGTGATTCTCACCATTTCCCAGTTTCTCTGTGACAATATCGGTTACCTCTAGGTTTTTGTCCTTGTTAACATATGGAGATTTTTTTCAGATTGGACGAGTATTGCAGCTCCACACTCAAATTGGTCTGTGATGCTTTCTTTGTAACTATTGACCCGCCGACGTACTGACAATGACTTTCTGCACGACTGAGGGAAAGTACTTTGGAAATTATAAATGGGGTTTTGCAAGGCTGTTGTTTATTTTATATTGATCTGCAGCCTCTTCTCCTTACTGCAGCAGTTAACGTCCTAAAAATGCTGAATTGCTCTTAATGAGAACATGGATATGCTCTTGCAGACTAATTTCACCATCCTTCAGTTTTATAGCTAGCAGATTTATGCAGTTGGCTTTTTTTTTTCCTTTCCAGGCTGTAGGTTGCCTGAAGAAGAGAAGAATCTGAAAATGTCTGTATTAATCGATACAGCAGCAGAGAATCAGCAAATACCAGCCTGTAAGCCCAAAGAAGAAGGAGGTATCAGCAATACTACGAGAAGCATCTCTTCATGGAACTGAAAGTTTCAGCACTGGTTCTGCTGCGCAGCACATAGAAGTGGTTTTGTGCCATTTCAGTCCCAGATCTCAGCCCTGCCTTTTGCTCCAAAGAAGTCCTGAGCCATTCTCAGCCAAGGCAGACAGACGTGGTGGTACAACCCTGTCCCCCGCCGCTGTAAGCACACCCCGTGCAAGTATCTAGGATCTGAGGAGAGCTGTGTCCAAGCCTGATGTCTTCCTCCTCGCCCTGGCAGGCGTTGCAGCCAGGAGTTTGCCCAGGGCTTGGGCTAGCCAGCCCCAGGCTGTTCATGGAATCATAGAATCATTTAGGTTGGAAAAGACCCTTTAAGATCATCAAGTCCAACCATAAACCTAACACTGCCAAGTCCACCACTAAACCATGTCCCTATGTGCCACATCTATGCATCTTTTAAATACCTCCAGGGATGGTGACTCAACCACTTCCCTGGGCAGCCTGTTCCAATGCTTGATAAGAAATTTTTCCTAATATCCAATCTAAACCTCCCCTGGAGCAACTTGAGGCTGTTTCCTCTAATCCTATCAGTTGCTACTTGGGAAAAGAGACTGACACCCACCTCGCTACCAACTCCTTCGCTAAGATGCATCCACTTCACAGGAGTGCATTATTTTCATTTTTCAAACACAAGCATCCATGTGATCTCCAAGTTGAAATGAAATGAAAAAGAGAGAGAACATACCACGCATCTTTTTTTTTGTTCCAGCAGGAGGTGCACGAGTAGCAGTGCATTAGAAACAGGCCAGCAAACCAGATATGCTGAGGCTCAGCGGTAGCTCTGTAACGCCGTTCCCCAGCACCACCTCTGCCCACGCCGTCCGTCGCAGCCGCGTTTCGGCTGAGAACAGCCAGAGCGAGCAGTGCCCCCCTGCAGCCATTCAGCCGAGCACAGCGCACACCAGCTCTGCTCTTCTGGCCTTGGCTCCCCCACTGCCACGGCTCGGCGTACACATGTACACACGCGTCTACTTTCTCGCCTTCACCTGAGAACGAGCTCAGGCAAGCAGGAAGACTGCTGATATTTGAGCAGTCTTCCTTGGGCAAAGGGAGCTACTGCTTTCGGATTAGAAGAGTGCCAGAAGGAGGAAAGCACAGGTGATGGGTTTTACTGGACAAATGCAAGATGGAACCAGACAGAAATGACTGGCAAGCCAGAGTGCCTGACTATAGCTTCAAAGTTTGTATTTTCAGGGATATTTATTGGACAAGACAACTCTGCCTGCTATAGCCTCGCACAGCTTGCTTTATTCTTGGACCGATCTGAGAGAAAGTGTTAATTGCTCACACAGCCAGATTTTCCAAAGGGGTTGGAGCAGCACTATTTTGCAGGATATGGTCATCAGATCCAATTTATAGTCTTTATTCACTCACTGCCTGAAGAGATGAGACTGAATTTGTCCTAGAATTAATGTATGCTTTCTGTAGGTGGTACCAATGTGCTGCTTCTGTGGCTTGCTTTTATTTTTTGGGGGTAACATATAAGTTTGCTTTTCACGTTGCTTTTGCTCAGTTTATGCAAACTAATTCTCCTCCTGGCTGCAGTTTTTTTGCTTCTTGTAACATGTCTTCCCTGCATTTACAAAAGTTTTCAATTCCCTTTTCTACCTGTGTATTATGTAGTTTCCAGCTGACAGAAACAAAGGTAATATTTGGGAACTTACCCAAAAAATAAAAGTAATTGACATAGGCACCTACGAGAGAATTCGATTAATTTAGGCAATCTAATCTTAAAAGGGAAAATCTTGCTCTGTACCGTGCTGAGGTGCCAGGGCATCTCACTGCTTGACCTGCCAGTTCTGTAGATGCCTTCATGTTCTCTTCTGAGCTTGCCCAGAAACACCTGGCTTAATACAGGTAGGTGCCTACACGCAGGGGAGCCAGAAAGGAGGGGAAGTGAGTTGCTTACATAGGTTAAAGTCTGTTAATAAAACAAAAGCCATTCTTTAAAGCATAATTCAGGCCTTGCCACTGCTGGGCGAATGACTTACATGCTAGATGACCATCTCCTGCTCCTTCTTGACTTCTCTATTAACAGCCTTGTAGCCTTTGAAATCCTTTCTGCAAAGTAAACCAGTTTCCCCTGAAGCAGCAGTCTTTACCCAGCTCACCCCCCAGTGTGGCGCGTTAGGTGCTTTCCTGGGACAAGTAAGATGTGCTTTGAATCTTCCTGAACAGAGTTAGAAACTGAACCTTCACCAACACTCTCCTTGCCAAGTTAATACAGGGAAAGAAGCATCATCGCCATTTTTTAAAGGAGCTGTGACTGTGCCACTTCTATATTGAAAACTGCACAAACCTACATACCTGGCGAGACCCTTCAGCAGTCGGGCAGATTGACACCAGCTTGCGAATCTCATACAGGCACAGACTTGTGACAAACTGATGATTTGCACTGCACCGAGGGCAGCACTTCTCACCTTGCGCAACAGCAGCAGTGGCAGTGCCCGACAGCATTGCAGCAGCTGCAGTCTCAGCATCTATCACAGCTTTACATGAATTTAAGTTTTTCTCTGGATTGCATGCTCAGGGGACAGCTTTAAGAGCATGGAAATAGAAATTCTAGTCACAGGTTCTACTGCTCCCACAAATAAGTAATGTCTTACTTGGTTTTGCAAGCCATTACAGTAATAAAATACAATAAATAAAATGTAAGTACCACGGGAGGCAGACAGAGAACCCATTGGCCTTGAAGGCAAGAATTTCTTCCATGCTCTCACTTCGTCTAAATATGTACGTATATGTGAACCAGGCACAGCAAGTTTCTGCAATACAAACACAATAGCTACTTTTACCTTTGCTGGAAAAGAATTTCTTCCCCCCACCCCTCCAGGGTGTCCCTTGAAGTTGTTCCATTAAAAACTGCCACATATACCGCGGTGTAGGTATATTCAGAGCTAAGACCGTGGTCTATAGCAGCAGATGGATATAGGCAGAAGAGGGGCTCAGAGTACTGCAGTGCATCAGAGAAATGATGGGATATTGTAAAATAAGCAACAGAAGATATACAAGATACTGCTCAGATATGCCTGTAACCAACTGGTTTCTTTCTCCGCTTGTCAGAGGAAAACTTTACCTTCTACATTTGTACGGGTGGATTTTAGAGCTGCAAGACTGGTGTATTACCTCAGTGGTTTTGGCATTTACCTTGTACCCCCCTTCACAGGGGTGACAGACTGTTGGATTTTGACAATGCATATAAATTACTGAAGAGTTTCATTTCACAGCGAATCATCAAGGTTTTTTTCTGAGCCTAAACATTTTTCTTCACAGTTATCAACCTGCTTTCCGATGATACTGAAGATAAAATGATACTATGACATATTTACTCATGACCTTATGACATGTATGGAAGGATGACCCCACTATCCACAGACAAGCATTTTCATCACTTTGCAATCATCTACTTTATCATTCACCAGGTGGTTAATGGAATTCATCTTCATGTGTCATCTAGTACTATTTTCGGAGTGAAGCCACAACTAACATCAATGATTAACATCTCAAATGCTATCATTTCTACAGCAGTTTTAATCAAAAGGTAAAAAATCACTTCTCTAAGGAATACATACGTAGTCCATTATTTGACTTGACTAAAAACCAAGTAATTACAAAAATGAATGTGATAATTATGTTTGAGATTGACCCAACAGAGACATCAGTGAGAAGAGAGAACATGGAGAATCCAGCTATTAGCTGAGTTTCGAGCTTCATTATTTCTGTTTATCAAGTCCCTCCACCTTCAGCCAAGACCTTGAGGTTTTTGCCTGTGCTGAGGTGTGACATGCTGGTGTGAACACGAGCTAATCTTTTACTGCCCCTAATGGCAGGACAGAACACCATGAAAAATGGTAACAATAGATGAAACTTGGGATTTTTAACCTTTATTTTATTGATTGTTTTGCAAATACATAGAAGGACTTTGACATTTAGTTTAGTACAACTACATTTTCTATAATATTTCATTTTTTTGCTTTTTCAGGGACAAAAAGTCAATAAAATATAAAATGAATGTGATAATATAGTAGAATCATCATCTTCAGAACAAAGAGTATCAACTGTCCTTGTCTTGTGAAATGCTGTCAAGCAGGGGATGATCTCAGTGATGTCCCAATAAACCTTCATGCATACCATCCACCACGAAAGAGGAACAAGAAGCTCTCATCCCTGTAATACCGATCATTGCAATGACTGCTCAGAGTGTACCTTACCTATGAATCACACTTGCGTCCACAGAGAGGGAGATACTTAGGAGTGCTTTAATTTCTAATCCTACTTTACAAATCAATTAAAAAAATGGAGTCACAGCTTGTTGCAATTAGCTCGTGCAGACACATGACGTTTTCATAACAATACCAATATTCGACTACAATATAATGTCCTCAAGATAAAAAAATGCAAGTGCGACATGCAGATATTTGCACCACTGTTGTATATGGAGAGAGCCTGTTCTCCTTTCTTCCCCAGTTTTCAGCACCATATTGCTTTTGCTCTCTTGTATTAACACTGATACAAATAAGAGAAGACACAGAACTCAAATATCCAGCAAGTATGACAGTCCTCAAGTACGCTTCCACACTCTTGATCAAGTGTGATCTCCAAGCTGAAGAGAAAAAATAATCTGTTGCACAGACCTTAGCTGGTTATTCCTCACAACATCCCTGTGAGGCAGGAAGAATAAAATCTCCTTTTCCAGCTGCAGGAGACAAGGCAAAAAGCACAGATAACATTTCTCAAGGCAGTAAGTGGAGAAGTGGGAAAGCTGAAACTCAGGAGTTCTTGGCTCCTAATTCTTTGCTTCAGAAACCAAGGTGCTGAACTCCCAGACATTATCAGGTCATTAGTCTTTTTATAGCAGTATATTAATGACAACTGTGGCTTCTGTGCGTATGCCAGCAAAGCATAGTTCTATGGCAGCAGCAGCATACACCTGATGCTGCCCTCAGACACTTCTCCTGTACTTTATATATGTCAATAAATGTTCGCTGTAATTAACTAATCAGCCCTACAACTAATGTAGCATAGGTAATTGCAATAGATCAACATTTCATTTATAGATTTATTTAAGACTTCACCAGTCATTTAAATATATATTTTTTCTCTGGATAAGTTAATAGTAACTCCCTTCCCCTGTACAATAGCTTTTATACTCCTCTCCTAAAACCAGCCTCCATTCTGGGTACTCTCTCCGAGAGCTTTGAGTGACAATGAACAAGACACCTTCAGGGATCACACCCATCCGCTCAGAGCAGCTCTTCACCCATCCCTGGCCCTGAAGGCAAAGATAGGCACCTTTTGCTGTGTACAGCACCACAAGGGTCAGAATTGTCACTGAAGTGTCTTTATGTATTGGGGAAGAGGCCTCTGGGTTGCTCTATCCAAAACCAAAACTGTTTCATATTGAGCTAAAATAGAGCCACCTTTTGTTATATAAAGACTTTTAATCTGCAAAACCTCTGTGAGGAGAACTTCAGTCCACCTCTGCAGCAATAGAAATGGCCAAACTTTAAGAAAGTAACTTGTTTGGAATGAGTGAATAACATAGGAAATACACCTAAATAGAGGAAACAGGTGAAAACTAAAGCTAGGTAAAAACTTACTTGTGCTAACCTCGGGTTAAGATATTCTGGAGCACTTTGATCAATGTAGTTTCAAGTCTTGCAGGCAAATTACCTGTCAACCAAATCACTTGTGTATGTTTAATCATGAAATCAGCACTAGTCTTTGTACAACACATTTCTTTCCCATGGGCTCAGCATCAGGTCTTGCCTACACATTCAGGCTATACACGGCCTACCACCCATTAGCACCCATAGGTTCAAGTTATACAATTTAGGATTATGGGAGTACTTTTGTACTAGCATAAAGGTGCTTAAAAAGGCATTTTGTTTATTCCTTTGTGGGAAGAAGGATAACCCATTCTGGTATTGACAAGAGATTATCAAAGAATTGTTTAGAGTAAGTGCAACTAAACAAAATAATCTCTCTAATCAAAACAGTTTTACTGCTATAAAATCCCTGTGTGGATCAGGACAAATTTTATAACTGCCTCATGAAAGTGAAGCATTTCTTATTTTAGAATAGAAAAATGCAGTACAAAGGCTAGTACAGGAGCTAAATATTGCAGGATTTTGTTGTGGAAGGAATGTAACACATTTCTACCGAACCAGACAGGAAACCAGTTATTTCCACTGGTATAAACAGTTTTGTCACAGACTCATTAAAAGGTTCAGGAAAAGGGAAGTCCATATTCCTGATGTCTCTCTACAGCTGCATGCATTTGCTACAGACCACTCCAGAAAAAAACCCTACACCTTTACAGGAGAATGGACATGGTAAGTGCTGTAGTTCCAGAGCAATGGAGTGATTTGTAAGTTTAATATCAGGAAAAGCAGAGGCAATCATAAGTTTTGCATGGTTATTTTCTGAATCTGTGTAAAAAATGAAGTATTTGGCAGAGAGACTACAAGGCATTTTTTTGACAAAGTTCATTAACATTTTAGTATAACATTATTCAAAATTTAGGGAATAAATTCACTCTTCCATTAAAGTCGGTAATGTCATGAAAGTAAAATACAATTTAGGCTGATAGTCATAGCCTGAGTTTAACTATCTGGAAACTACTTAAAAGCCCTTAAAAAAAAAAAAAAAAAAAGAAGTAACATTGCAAAACAGTCATCAATTTCTCTTCACTGAGCTCCCATTTGGAAACAAGCCTTCTGGCAAGTTAAGCCCAGTCTGTATTTCACGTTTAAATCTGCCTCATTGGTATTAGTTTTGGCGAAACCTAGCAAAAAGGAGGGAAAAAAACACAACAGTTGGCATACAGATATAGCAGTACAACCCACCATTCACTTCCACCCCTATCAACTATGTGCCACTGAAGACTAGAGACGCTGTATTTATTTAAACTGATATATTTGCAGTATTTCAGAGATAAACACTCCCACAACTAAATTTTCTGATGCAGGAATACAAGATATGTGTGGTGCTAGTATCCAGCCTCTAAACTTCATTTATTTTGAGCTGGTTATTGATTTAAGAATGCAAGTAGATTAAACTTGGACAGCCGAACCTGTACTTGCCCCTGCTAACTGCACGGTCTTCTTGGATGGCTTCCAATGTCAGCAGAAGCGAAAGCTGAACTCAAGTGAAGCAGCTTCTCAATTATACACCGAACAAGATGGCACATGAATGTAACTCAAAAATAGGCCATGGCTTAGTTAATACACTGGCCCATAAATGGTCATAGCTTGTGTACAGTGGGACTGCGCTTGCCATGAACAGCAATAGGAGAGACAGCTGCCGATGGGCAAAGGCTTCAGCCATCACCTTCTAATCCACTTGCATTCACACATCAATACAGTGAATAATGTAGAGTCACCAAAACAGACTATATTCAATACATGATTGAATTGCCACTGCAGTATTAAAACAAGCATGCCAAGGAATCTTAAACTGATGATTTCCCTTCTTTGGTCAATAGTCAAGTTCATTCTGCTTTTCCTCCCCACCCACCGGCAGATAGGATGCTGTCTGTCAATGCTGGGCCTGGGCAGAAGTAGTCAACTGAGTTTTGGAACGTGCATATTAGCTGGGGATATACAATCAAATATATTTGTACACATACTGTACCTATAGTATATGTATACATTTGATTTGATGACTTGTTTGATGATGATAATTAAATACTTCTAATTTTATCTGTATTTTTTAAATTTGTCTTCTTCCATTCACATTCATTTGATTTGTTTGATGATGATATAGTCCAATACTTCTAATTTTACCTTTTTTTATTTAAACTTGCCTTTTTCCATTCACGTTCATTTTTGTGTGAGGACACACTTATGTATTCTATTGTTTTAATTCCATATACTCATAAAAATCAATTAGTGATATTATAAGATATCCAGCAGACCAAAAATAAAACACAGTAAGCCTAAATAGGAAACTAGATGAGGAAAGAAGGTGTAAAAGGGAACAATACAGAGAAGACTTTGAAAAGTAGCAATGGTTAACACTTGGTTGAACCCTGACTGCAGGTCTACACAAATATCCTGAGGAAAAGCTCTCCACAAAAGATCCAAGCCTCTTTAAATATCTCCTGTTCCCAGGCCTATTTAAATAGGTGCCCCAGGATGAAGATCAAAAATAACTCATGTGATCTTACTTGTTCAGGATGAAAAACAGTTCCACAGATAATCTGGCTCCAAGTTGATTAATGTGTCCCACTGAAACATTACTGCATTCCTTCTGCCTCCTTATCCCATCTTTTTCACTTAACGGTACTGAACAAGCTAACTCATTGCCGTGGTTTAACCCCAGCCAGTAACTAAGCACTAGGCAGCTGCTCCCCCCTCCCCGCTCCCGGTGGGATGGGGAGGAGGATTGGGGAAAAAAAGGAAAACTCATGGGTTGAGATAAGAGCAGTTTAATAAGTAAAATAAAATATAATACTACTACTAGTAATATAATTATAATAGTAATGAAAAGGAATATAACAAAAAAAAAAAAGAGAGAGAGAGAAATAAAACCCAAGAAAAGACAAGTGATGCACAATGCAATTGCTCACCACCTGCTGACCGATGCCCAAGGAGCAATCTGCCCCTCCCGGCCAACTCCCCCCTGTTTATATACTGGGCATGACATTCCATGGTATGGAATACCCCTTTGGCTAGTTCAGGTCAACTGTGCTGGCTACGCTCCCTCCCAGTTTCTTGCACACCTGCTTGCTGGCAGAGCATGGGAAACCGAAAAATCCTTAACTTAAGTGCTACTTAGCAACAACTAAAACATCAGTGTGTTATCAACATTATTCTCACACCAAATCCAAAACACAGCACTGTACCAGCTACTAAGAAGACAATTAACTCTATCCCAGCCAAAACCACGACACTCATGAAAGAATGATATATAAGCATTAAAGCCTCTTTCTTTTAGAGGTACAGGGCTATATTTCCTCTACCAGTTAGATTTCTACGTTATCCTTCCTCCAGCCACTATATATCATCATTTATAACCTTATAAGAACAGCCACAGAGGAAAGTGGCTTAGTTCATGAAGAATGTGTTTACTGTATCAAATGCTAATGAAATGTATTCAGTGGATGGAAACTGTTCATTGATTTTTCAAACTTGTGTGTGAACTAGGATAATAAACAGATGTAATAGGTGCAAGTGTAGAGGAGCTGGAGAAACTCCCTGAGTGCACCAGCATTCCTGGACTAGTTTCAGAAATGTTTCAACATTTCTGATTCCAAGTGCCTATGTGCCTCACTTAATTTGGGTCTATTTCTGCCTCACCCAGGGATGGTTCCACTGAAGTAAAGGAAAAAATTGGAGGACAAAGATAGCACTGTTAAATTTTGTATTCTGCAAATAATGACAAAAGGCAATTACTGCAGGAGATCATTGTTTTTTTGCTGTGGTAGACTGTGGTGCCATTAAAACTTCAAGTGTTTTACATTTGAATGAGCAAATTATGTTAAATGTAATGTCTGCACATCTGATGCTAACAGCTGTCATTTGTGTGTACCACTATACGCTTCAGAAAGGGTGTGATCCCCATGAGTGCTGAAGTGCCACAATGTCTGCTGAAGATAACAGAGGTGGCGAGGGCCCAGCACCACTCAGAACTGGACCCAAATACAACTGTTTGCTCTAAATAAAATGTGATTAAATAAGCAGAAAAATGCTAATGTAACAAAAGGGATAGTTTGTGCTTGGAAAACAAGGAATAATCAAGTCCGAAATGCAGGAAGCCCCCCAGGTCCACTGCTTTAAATCCCAGTAGAGTCAGTCAATTCAGTATCACCCTGTGCTAAGAGCACAGCATTTGATAAGGGCTGAATGTGCTTAATGAAGACTATTTTACAGTACACAGCCGCAGAGTTGCTACTTTCTTACAGTACCTCCTAAGCGACACATTCATAATATTATTTCACTTAGAGGAAGAACAGCTTATCCTGGAAGCTTCAAAATACTTTGCTAATGTTGAACAAGTAGGTGTACTGGAAGGGTTTTCCCAGGGCAGTTCTGTATGCAGCCTCCAAACTGGTAAGAGGACACACGGCCTCAGGGACTCCCTGCAATTCAAGCTTGTTGACTCTCTGATTTCCAACCCCAAACTACCCTTTTTGGCTACACAAACAAACCTATCCTTATTTCATTATGTTTCTTTATAGCAAGCTGTTCTTTCAAGGCCTGATTTTGAATTATGTGGAGTCCTAATAACTTCTAATGACCTTATCAAGTGTACAAAAGCAAGTCATTGTTCAAAAATGTAAAAACAGCCCCTCAATAAAAAAAAGACGACCAGTGTTAGCATATTTGTTAAAATAATAAAAGTTGTTTATCCCTTATTAATTCCTAATTCTTTGAAATTGCAGATAAAAGCAAACCATAATTCCAACATCAGCTTTTGTACAAAAATCTGTTCCAAATGTGACTTTTGCAGGGGGGTGATTGATCAGGAAAAAACACAACATCCATTTAAAAATGGATGCAATCCTGCAATAGCCTGTTTCCTCAAAGGAAAACGTACTTTCAGAAAATAAAACCATATCCTCTATTATTCTGTACTCACTGGCTCAAATTTGGACAGTCGATTTCTTTTTAGACATACACTAGTCAACTGCTATTCAACTACTTAATGTTTCCTTGGCAGATGTTTTTTCCTAAACTCCATGTTATCTTTTAAGATCATTTTGTAAAACTCAGCTTTTAGATTAAGGAAAAAAAGGGGGGGAGAGGGAGTTTCTACCCAGACAGACTTATCCTGATTATTTTTATAATGAAATACATCTGCAAAACTATGGTTCTCAGTCTGTTCTCTCATGGTCTCATCAACGGTGTAAGCCAGTACAAACCCAAACAGATTACCTGCCAAGGTGATCTATATGCCAGGCAGCAGTAAATCTGATTTAAGCGTGCAAGATAAGCCAACACTTTGTCTTCACAGCACAGTAAAATCGAGGGCAAATTGTTTATTTCTTATATGATGCCAGTCTACAATGAAGATTGTTGATTCTAAATCACGTTTTCTTTGACATTTTGTTGTTGCAAATGTCCTTCAGGAGATGTTTTTTCAAATAAGTAAGCAGACTGTGAAAATGGGATTGTATAGCCAAATGTGTCTCAAAGAAAGCCATATAGGCTATAAAGTCCTCCTCTCTAAAAAGGAGTAGTCTGCATGGGGAGAGATAGTTATATGTAAAGGTACAGCCATCCCTTAAAATCTCACTTGTAATGAACCTAGAGAGATGTTTGTTTTAGTTCAGATCATTCACTGCATCCACTGAAAAAAGCTGCTAGAAAAGGGTCAACTCTTCATTTTCCACCCATTAGTTCTGTTTCAAACTAGCAAAACATATGATCCAAAATAACTGCTTTTACTGTAGCAATACAGTATCACTAAAATTCCTGTCACTGATATAAACAAGAACAAGATGTCTCATTCAGTGAACATAAATAATCAGAAGCACAACTGTTATTCTTGCAAGGAAGCCTGAGGCAGAGTCTTGAAATGTGGAAAAAAGGACCAAGGATGCTGCTTTCTGAACAAATGCCTATCGCAATGCTCAAATCTCTATTTTCTGAACTCCAAAACTAAGCGAAGGAGCGGTAGGTGTTCACTGTATATGAAGATCAGGCCATCAGGGGTCCAGTACTATGCAACAGTGTACCACTTTTGCTGTCACAGATGTCATTAGAAGTTTTGGTAAGGATTTCAGTGAGAGGAGGACTGGGTCACTGTGGGCTGGAAACATTCGGGGGGGGGGGGGGGAGAAAAAGAAAGGAAGAGCTAGTGCTCTTTCATGCCACAGCTTTAATAAACAAATCATTGTGGTTCATGCTTTTCACCTGCAGCGCTATAGAGATTTCAGGCACTTGTGGAACTACCAATCAGTTGGTAACGCTGACCCTCGCGCGTACCTTGGCAGAGGTACATGCTTTACAAACTAGCATTCCTTTGCAAGCATTTATGCAAGCCACATGCTTTCAAGATAGGGATATGAAAGTGCATAAACCAAGCAGCATCTACGTTTTTCATGGGCACAGCTCCTTTAGTACAGCTCGTTGATTTCATGCATGACCACAGCAGCCGTACAAAGCAGACTGTGCTGGAGTTTGCCTTCAGGAGAACTAGGAAATGGTGCCTGTGAAGTGTCCCTTCCTGATCCCAGTGAGACAGATCCCAGGGACCTAGACAGCAGATTGTTGCAGTATCTCTCATCAACTGGTCTAACTTCAGGCTATCCTAAAGATTCAAAATTTATATCACTCCTTTGTAACATTTCAAGGAAAGCACTGAGGAACAGTGGAGTGGTGCTAATCTTTTCTTTGGTCCTAATAGTCTTGCCCTATCATATCCACCATGCTGCTGTAAAGCTTAATCTCATAGCCCATCATTTTAAGCTTATAACTTCTTTCTCTAAATTCTTTGGTTGCTTCTGCTTCATTGCCTTGAGCATAGGCTGCTGGACTTTAGGTAACACATGCTCAACTAAATACCTATATATTGGTCACCTGAACCAAAAAGAAACCAACTCCTTCCAAACAAGCAGGTTTGGAACATGTAAGGACTGGTGTCTTTTGACGAAAAAAGTCCTTTCCTGTAGTTTCAGTCTATTTAAATGCTTACTAAACATGGCACCTTCAAATTCATCATGAAGTTAATCCCCAAATTAAATATGCAAGAACAAAACAAAGTGACTGACTGCAATAGATACAAACCTACAAGGTAATTTTTATGTTTTAATTTTGGATGCTAGCTGTTTGACACGATGATCAGCCAAAGAAAAAGAAGTTCTGACATTATCAAAGTTTTAAAAAATTGTTCATTTTTTCCTAAATCACAGTCAGAAGCTGAATGAATAATTTCTTTTGCACATAGAATTGCTGCATATGGAAGGTTGCTTCCACTGTAAATTAAAAAATGACTTCCATAAAATGTTACATGGAAAGTTAATAATGGAGCAAAGAAATTTTGTAGCAGTTTCCTGCACTCACCAGTTGCAGGTCACTCATCTTTAACTGAACAATTTTTCTCAGATAAACGAATGTATTTTCAGAAGTGAACAGCTCTTTACTTAAAATATGTAAAACTCCACAAGAAAAACATACACTATCATATTTAGTTATCAGAAATGCTCTTATGGACACAGGAAATGAATGAAATTCCACAGCCTCATTGCTCAGAAAGTTTTACTTACTGCCAATAGTATGCTCAAAGCCCTTCACACACTAACTGCTCTGCAATCTTTCAATTATGTGCCCTAGCCCTGCCATGGCACTCTGCAAAAAGGAAGAGTATTGCACTTCATTACCAAATATTCCCCAACTATTTTTACAGCACAATTGGTATACTGTCATACTCACTGTCCTCACCAAAGGAGGACTGACCTGCCCCAAAAGAATTCACAACACAGAAGAAAAAATTTCGTAATGTGCATGTAGGAGAAGGCCATGAAGAAACTAGATGTTATCAACCACACATATGCAATCAGTTACAATCTACGGCGCTACAGCTTTCCATTAATAAGCCAGTTTTCTGTTAGCATTACGTGAGACTTAAGAATGAACATGAAGGTCAAAAGGCAGTGGCTTTCTGGATTAATGCAGAGCATAAATTTCATCCATATAAGGCAATAGGAGAGAAAAAGCAAAGATATCAACAGTAGAGCATTTAATTGATTGGCACTAGTAGCACAGAGTGGACACGTGTAGTCACCTCTGTTGAGAAGACTCAGAACCCCACCTAAAGATAGCATGAAAACTTAGCAACAGAGAGTTAGGTAAACTAATTTATACAGTGGAAAAATAAATATTCATTCACCTCTCAGATATGAATCAGCTCCCCTCTTCAAAGCATCATAAAACTTCCCTTTTCAAATTGTCCTTTTACTCTTAGTCATTTCTCCGTCTCTTCTGTTTTTCCTAGCTTCTAACGCTTCCAATATAATCATACTAGTTTAGCCCTAAATTATCTTCTTATTTTCATTGTAAATCCCCCACGTAATCTACCCAGCCCTAACCTATAAGGGGGAAACTTACTGCGTCTACAAGTCTTCATGTGGTGAGTATTTGTGGAGAATACTTGTTCTGACACCAGACTAACTATATTTGTTTGTAAAATGACTTACTGTGAAGTCACAGCCAGTGCTTTTCTTGATATCATCCACTGTCAGTCCTTCCCAGATTTCCACAAGGGTCAATCCCTTCTTCTTGTCCACATCAAACACAGCCTGTCAGGTTCAAATAGCACACAATTTTTTTATTATCAAAGCAGAAAATGAGGATGTAAGTAGTAATATTGTACAAAATGGTGTAAAGTAGGTAGCATTCCCTCAGTAACAAAAGATGCCATTATCAATTGGTTTCACTTTTCACTTTTCTGACTGACCAATAAAGATTTTTGCTATATTTATTTGTACCTGAAATAATCTAAAATATGAGATGTGTTAGTTTTGTGGGAAAAACATGCAACTGTTCTTCATTGCATGAAATGAGGACCATGCCTCCTGCTCCAATCTGGTGAGAATTGGGAGGTCCAAAGGAAAGGGCTGAGACGTTCTTTGCTGCAAGACAATGCTCACGAGATCGTGAAGGAAAACAGAAAAAGACAATGTCTCCTTCATTCTTCTATTTCGTTTTAAGGCCAGCAGAGAGGTACAGAGCAGCTGACCACCTTCGTCAGATTATAAGCTTCTCCAACAGCTATTGCATACTCATTGCAAATTTTAGTATTTTCAGAAGCTAGCAATGAAAGACAAGATTTCTTGTTCTGTTTTTAATAGAAAGCCTGGGAGGAAGTGTCTGAAGGATCAAAGGCTGTTCTTTCCGATGTCTTCATAAGATGTGCTTTCCACTTCCAAGCCTCACAAGTGCATCAAATAAAAACACCTGCAAAACGATGTGCACTTTAATGGTGCCTACATCTTACAACGTAGGAGATACACAGGTTGCAAGCTAGTTGCCAGGGAAACCTTAAGGTCTATAGTCATTTTCCTTAATTTAAAAAAAAAAAAAAAAAAAGTCAGTAGCAAAAGACCAGTGAAGACTGAACTTGAAATGAAAGTGAAGTCTTAAGCTCACCACAGAAGTGTACTAAAGTTCAACTGTCCTCTGGACACATGAGACTGATTTATGGGACTGAAAAATGATAGCTCCTCTAAGTCTTAAAAAAGAAGCTGGGCATAAGGAAAATATACACTAGGAAGCTAGTGTGGAAACAGAATTTGCAACACTATCTAAGTACTGTTGGACATTTGTGTCATCTCCTAACAAAGCAACCAGATCTGACAAGTGGTGACTCTTAGAGAAATTTCTGCTTCTTGTTTATTTTCTGTCAGTCCTTGTTCACTCTCATTTTTTTGCACCTTACATTTGTATGTGTCCAGTTAGAAGAAGACTGGAAAAACTTCCACATTTTCATTTATTTTCCCTTACTTTGTGGAGGAAAAAATCTTTAAATTACAGTAGCAATATACCACCGGGAGAAAGCAAATTCTACATCAGCACCTTTGATGCATTCTACTTAGTATGATAGATGGCTCACAGAGGGACTAGTCTAAGCCCCTAAAAATGTAAACACTGATAATAAAAGGAGTATGATTACAGCAAAAACCTTAAGTCACTTATCCTTTGCTGAAAAGATCCACTAATGTACTTTGAGCAGCAGCAGCAATATCAGTTGCTCACATGTACTTGCACTGAAAGTAAATTGCTTCACAAATGGAATCAAGTAAGGACAAAAGAATTAAAGCCCTGCTACAGCTACAGGTAGTGTTTCTCTGAAAGAGTCTGTAGTATACATCAAGGAAGATGCCAATTGTCTGACATATACATGCTACACAGTTATTGCTCTGCTGGAAAAAACCTGAGCTGTGATTACAGCTATATTTGAGGATTTGCATCTCACATGGCAAATTTTCAGGAATACTTTGGGAAAAATAAGGAGATACACACTTTGCATACTTCTCATGTGTGATATCTTTGTTCTGAAGGTGTCTAAGAGTACAGTCCAGTATGCTAGATGTCAATGGTTAAAGCTTTAAAAGGAAAAATATGAGCCCTCAGACCTCTGGAATTGAACTCCAAGGGAATTGTTGCCCTTCATTGGCAACAGATACCAAATATATTCTTCATTTTTACTAAGCGTTACTACTTTTTCTGAGTGTCCCTTCTTAGGGATAGAGGAGCAAAGTATTGACAAGGATTCAAGAAAAGTACTTTACCTTCTCCGTAATGATGCGGTTTACACATTGTTTCCCAGTAAGTGGTAAATTGCACTTTTCCAAGATTTTATGGACATTGCCCTGTGTTTAACAATATACAGAAAAACATTAATTTTCAAAAACAACACAACTTACTCAGAATTCAAATGTGTACACGAAAATCACAGCTGTAGCCATTCAGTGTTATTGAAACATTCACTGTACTCAGAACACTCTTTGAATTCACTTCTGTGGCAGATTACATCTCTGGCAATTTGGGACAGTTATTACTTAAATCCCACATATAGCGAGATGACTAATAAGAATCTCACTGTACCACTGAGTGGGCTCCTGAATTTAGAAGTTCTGCATACTTCTGCTTAATAATCTGTCTTTCCTGCTGCAATGTGAGGATAAGAGATACATGGGACCTCACTGATGACACATAAAGGACAAAAATTAGGGAAAGACATTGCGGGCATGACATTTCTCGGTCTTATACTTTATCATAAACAGTATGTGCAGGATCAGCCATACACACAGGCATTTCAAATCCCCAGGGCTCAAGTGCATAGTCATGCTCTGAAAATAGTAAATCCAGTTTCTTTACCCACACTGAATTCCCATTCCCTCCATCTCTCCAGGAAAGCCCAAAAGCAGGCTAAGAGATGAGTGCAATATGCTCATCTTCCAAGTGCTACACAGAAGTTACATTATGTCTGTTTTAGACAGAACAAATTAGCATGCAAATATAGTAGAAAAGAATGTATATATAGAAAACAGGATTTACTTTAAGGCGTTTCCTTTTCTGGAGTATCAAATGCCAGCTACTCTAAATCCTGGGAAAAATATTAGCTAATGAGAAAACATAGCTTCTGACATGAAGCTGGGCAGGTAAGGTTTGGGTGGTGAGTTTTTGGGGGTTTTTCCTTCTCTTCTTCCCCCCCCCCCCCCCCCCTTCTTTTTTCTTCAATTTTTTTAATAGGAGTTCACAAATGGCTTTAGATCCTGCTAAATGAATGTAGGCTGCAAGAGCTCTGAATGAATACAAAAGAGATGGATCACTACATTTTTAGTCAGTATTTGTAGGCGTTTTACAGAGGTAATATTAAGTGCACATTTCTCCCATTATCACATGCTTTTATTTTTTCTCTAATTATCAATTTTCAGTTATGCATTTCAAAACTCTCAGAGTATTACATGTCTCATATTTAACCATCTGAACGCAATACTTTTTAAATTTACAATCATCAGTTTGCCCTAAGGCTTAATATAAACTCAGGAACCATCTCTCAGCCAGTTTGACTCCTGAGTGATAACAAAATGAGCAATCCATGTGCTTTTGAATTTATCTTTTTCTGTGAAGAACTATTTCTTCATTCTAATTATACTGGCAAGATCCACATCTGGCATCAAGGCAACTACTCTGATGAAACTCAATGAAAATAATGACTTGCAACAGTGTTACTTTGAATTGATCTACTTATATCCTGTCCACCTCGAAGACCTTCCTGCGCACTTTGCCTAAGAGCCAAGATTAAGCTGTGCTATTTGTAATATCTTCAGTAACATAGCAGGTATACTTCTCAGCCATATGAAATGAAGTGCCTCTTCCTGGTACCCAACTGAGATTGAAATGCATGGACTTGCAGAGGTGACAGCTTGAACGGCTCCTGTGACCCTAAGAACTGATACATTCCAGCTTCTTAACACTTGAGCTGAAGATTATTGTATTACCAGTTAGCATTAAATGCGACTTTTGGAAGACATCCATCAGGGCACTATCAGAATAGGAGTCCAAATGGAACTGCATGAATTTTTACCGTCTGAGTTTATACAGGATTTGTTCAAATAAAGGAAAAGATCGTTGTGTAGATACATAAAACCTTAAGGTGTTTCAGTCTGCTTTAAGTAAAAAATTCTGTTGTTGAAGAACAAAAATGTCCTTAATCTTGCACAACACATTAAAATCAAAACTATTCACAATGATAGAAAGTAGTTTTCAATTCCGTGCTCCATGTTTCAGTCATGTCCAAATCAAGTGCTTAAAACTAGCTTCCATTCTATTTTTCTGATGGTGTAGACAACTCATTTCACAACATGGAACAATTACCAGCCACTACTTTCCTATGTTTTGCAAAACATGTCAATGATAGTATGGGGGTAAGAACTTGACTTTTATTTCTCATAGCAGATTAGGTACAGATGCACAGTCTGTACCTAAAACAGTCGTTTAGAGATTAAATAACAATCTTACATTCTATTATTTTTCTTCATGGTTATAAACAGAAAAGTAATTTAGCAAAAAATACATTAAGAAATACCATAACGAATTAGACTTAAGGTCTATTAGCCAAGTGTCTCACAGTGGCCTAAGCACATGGAGCAAAAATTGAGCCACCCTTCCACAGACATGCCCTCCTGGTTCCTGACATGCTGTGATGTATAGATTTCCTGAGCTAGAGACTGCTTCTGGGCAATGCTATTTAATTGTCACTGATGAACTTAACCTCATAAAATGGTTTAGTCCCTTTCATATAGACTTAATTCTTTGAGCTCCTGCATCATCCTGCCGATCATCCACAACTTCATTAGCTGGCTGTGAAAAATGTTTCTTGTTGTTTTAAACCTGCTAGTTGCTAATTTCAGTTGGCTTCCCCTACTTCTTTTCTAAGGCAGTGACTAGCCATTCTGCATCTATCTTCTCCCTGCTCTTACTATTTTGTGTATTTCTATGTTACCCTTCCTCAATAGCATTTCTTAAGCTGAACAGTCTTCTACAAAACTCATTTCATGTTCTGCCATCTTCCTTCTGTACCTTTTGGTCTTCATTACATGTGAAAATTTAAGTAATTAAATATATAAATAATTTGGGGCAGAGCGTATTTAGTTTTATTTGCAAAATACTGCATATCAGAGTTTAAAAAGAGGGAAATTCTTTGAGTATTTATTTGAGTGTTAAGACAGATACTACTTTCACCCTCATAATTAAGTGTAAATTATTTTTGTCTGCACTGCAAGGACTTCAGCCTATTGCTGTGTTTAAAAATAGCAACATGTGTACTGAAAGAATGCACTTTTAAAATCTTAGAAAACTTATTTAAATGTTTAACAAGCCGTTACTATTATACAAAAAAACTTGAAAAGGATTAAAAGATCCTTCACAACATCACAAATCAGACAAAACTGACTGCAAGAACTACCTCTTACAGCAACTCTTGAACATGTCCATTGAAGGTACTGCATATATCCCATGCCTTCCACCGTATTTCCATCCATCAGATCTTGACTGCTGTTTATTTACAGGAGACTTTGGCATCTAATAATAGTTTTCTTATTATTTATTTGGAGAATAAGATGACAAAAATGTCCCTATACTAAAAAGCCAGCAGACACAACAGACTGTCACAGTACATGCAGACATTTCTTTCACTCAGTAGCACACTGGGCTTTGAGCAGGACAAAAGATTGCTCCTCTGATGCATAGATACAGATGCAGTAAGTTTGTGAGAAAATCTTTGGTGTAAAGAATTAAAAAGCCGTGAATATAAAATCAGCTCTATAAGAAGCAGTCACCCCAATAAAAGGCTGCTGACTTTCAGAGCTGGTCTTACAGGTGCTAGAGTTGCCTATTTAAAAAAAAAAAAGAAAAAAAAAAAAGAAAAAAAAAAAGAGGAGCACTTGAAAACCGTAACAGCAGCTTTTGATTTCCAAACATTAGATTTCCACATTTCATCATCTTCACTTTTGAGCAAACAAGCAGCAGCACTATGAAGACCCCAAAAAGAGGCTAGGTAAGAGGAAAGAGTACCAAGAATACCCTCCATTTTAAAATAAGAATAAAATGAAAAATCATGCACATAGTTTAGTTTTGCAGTGCCTTCTCACAAAAGCAGAAGAAATAATTTATGAAAGCCTGTAACTGGCTCTCTAGAAGTACACACCAGGCATACCATGTACATAAGAGCCCAAGTTATGTATACGTATGCCGAAATAAGTAAGTCTATGCCTGGACTGTTTGTAACAGTGAACCTATCTGTGTTTCCACCTTTTTCAGGTTTCAGTACTCCTACTGACAAAAAAAAACCAACATGCAAACAACTTCCAAACACTGTACTGAAAAAAGATTTTGGTAATAGTACTTTTAAGAGAAAAACTGTCATGAATAATTACACTGTGTGTGGACTCTGAGCCTTAACCAAATTCCACTAGTAACTAGAAATTTAGCATAAATATTTATTCAGATCACATTAATACCTGAAGTATGTGTCTGAGCAAATGGATAATTACATGTCCAGTTTTTGGGAGACTGTGATAGGGATGCGAGTCATATAGATGAATTTGCTTTGTACTTTCGTTTACTTATTTGCACATATGCACGCGAAAACTATTGGGTCAGACTCAGCCCTATTAGTGAAAATGTGCTCCTTGAGATCACAGCTTAGTATAAATTGTGAAACTACTATATTTTTCAACAATTTTTTTTTTACGTGAAAATTCATATCACATTTAAAAAACACACAACTGTTAATATATTTAGCTTTCATATTTACATATTTACTATAGCTTACCATGCAAATTCCTTATGCTTGCCCTTATGCATTCTGACAGGAATATTATCTTGAACAATATACAACTAATTCTTATTGCAGACATACAACAAATTTGGAATAACAGAAACACAGAAATTAAACAAAAAGTTCATTTTCAAACATTTGGTATAGTTCCCTGAAAATAGAGATTTTTGTCCTTCAGGACATTTTTCTCATAGTTTGGACAGTCCCGTTTTAGAAGTTTCAAATGACAAGTTTCCTATGACCTTCTGTGGGAGACTGTTCATATCTATAAAACTCCCCCTACGAAGTCTCTAGATTAACCTCTGTCACATAATGATGTAAGGCAGCTTGCATCTCATCATGCCCAAAAGATCTATTCTGTTAAGCTGTCAGTACCAATTTGACTGGCAACTTCAAAGGTAAATATCTTTCCCTTATAACAAGTACTTAACCACGGGGAACCTAATTTTTCAAATTATTCTAAGGCGAAGAGTAAAACCTCTGGGGTAGCATCTACTGTAGCTCTGGCAATTGCCACTCTCATTAAATTTGCATGAAGTAACTAAAAAATGTGTGCAGCTTTTAAATATCAAGTTAATATTTCATTTTTTTCCATGGTGAATGATTCACTTACAAGAGGAAAGGAACCATACTAACCTAGCCCCCTGTTGCATCTCCATAATAACTAACAGCAAAACTGTCAAATCCTCACAAAGTAGCAGAATAAATGTAATATGTCTTTTCTTTTTTTTTTCTTCTTTTTTTGGTACAGCGCAAAACACTTACTTAGAAAGAAGCGGCAGAGCCTTACCTTGGCTGAGTGCTCCATGGTGACAACCACTTTGGTCTGCGCACTGGATACCAGGTCCATGGCACCCCCCATTCCTTTCACCATCTTACCCTAAAATTAAATTTTTAATGGAAATGTAACATTTTTATTATTAAAAAAAAAAAAAAGATAGAATATATTGGCTGCAATGACAGCACAAGATATTCACCTTTTCCTGCACAGAAAACCCACCTATTTCATCACCACTGTATTCAAACACTAACAGAGCTTCACCAGAGCGAAAACAGCTGTCTCATTCTACGCTCTATACAATGCAAATAGGAGAAGAATGATTAGTAGAATAAGGAACCACTGCCACAGCTGGTGCCCTGGGGTGTAACTTAAATCTGAATAGTACCATTGGCTTAATGGAAGCCCTGACACTCAGGAATGATTAATTTAGTTCCAATGGTTCTGACATTAGAAAAACAAAGTGTTCGTTGTCATGTGGATAGAAATGTCACTACTTCCTCAAAAGAAATCTTTGCTTATGAAATGTAGCAACAAGAACATCTGAGCACTCTCCACTTGCCAGTTTAGAAAGCCATGGCTCATATCACTATATCAGCACAAACCGATTTTTTTGTTCTATTCCAGATGTCTTTGGATGTCATTTCAGAACATGGGCAAATAAATGAATGTGGATCAGTACTCGCTTCTGTTTGTCCCTCAAACCAAGCAATGCTTTCTGCCTCTGTGACTCATTCTTCTCTTAGAGAGTTTCAGAATTGCACCTGTTATCACAGCAGCTGTATCATGGCTTGGCGTTCAGCTACCTCTGTTTTTCCTTTCCGTAATGCTACAGCATTCAACCCCTGCCTGCTTCCACCACCTTAAGCTGAACACATCTGATCTTGGAAGGTAAGAGGTCCAGACTTGGCACACTTCTGACTGGAAATGACCATAAGTACAAAGTTCTATCAGTATGAGCAGAGCAGTCATTTTTGGACAACAAGCACCAGACCCCAAAAACCAAACAGGGCACTCAACCTCATATGCCACCCCAGAGTTGCTGAGGAGGGCAGAAAGGGGAGTGGAACATCAAGGCACCTGCATGATAGGGGAGGTCAGTAACAAATAAGAGGCAAGGAATTTTACACATTAAAATAAATTAATTTCTGTCTCAAGTGTTTTGTATTTGCTCTCTTTTGACTGGTTATTATCCGTAATTAAAATAAATTATGGACAGTAATACCATGTATGCTGTTTTATACATAAAACCGAAAAGTATATGATTAAACGACTGGAAAACTTCCTAGTATAAAGGTTTTCTCTTATGCTTCCTTTTATTAGCTATGTGATTCAGTACCTTACTAGTATCAGTACCTATGGTCCATGATATAAAACACAGGGAAGAGACTTATCTCATTAAGCTGCCAGGCCAGCAGCTTATCGGTGTCTTGATCATTATAGTCTCTTGATCATAATGAAGGGAATATACATCCCCCCCAATCATATTTCCTTACTGTTTGCACAGTGAAGAATAAATCACATCTTCCTATATCTATAAACAACCCCTTTGGAATTTCTCATGTCAGATTAATATTTAATATTAATCACATTAATTAACATTACTACTAAATATTTCTTTGCAAATACAAACCTAAAAGGGATGAGAAGATTCATCTCTGTCCTTAACTTCCTGGCACTGCTCAGATCATTCTCCATCCTACCTGGAAATACAGAGCTCTTACAGAGACTGCAGTGACCTCTCATCTGCCTGCCAGAGGCTCACTGACAAGATAATGCAGAGAAGCTGAAGATGATAGATTATCTCCCCAGTAACTCAGAATAGGTTTGCATTGAGGATTATGCTATCAATACACCTCTCCTGACAATGCCATTAGTTCTTTTTCCAAGCCTTTTAGTTCTATTAACTAGTAAAGAGCTACAGGAACTAGGAAATATCTGAAGAAATAAGTAGCAATGAAGGACAATGACAAATCTAGTGCTGGAGAAGCTGTCATACAGGACTGAGAGAAGACTTCATCCCTTTGTGTACACAGAAGCAGGAAAATGCATGTCAAGTTGAAGACAAGGACTTACGGACCTTTAAATTGCTACATCTGCTCCTCCTCTTTAGGCAAACATACTAATTACTGCAGGGTGCCTGGTAAAGCAAATCAATTAAGCATTAACTCCAACTAGCCAAGTAATTACATGCTTTTATTTTGAGGAATATCCAAAGCACAGGGGCCTTACATTGCTCTCAGTCCATCTACCAAACTCCCACAACTTGCACTTTCCCCCACACCATACTGGCACAGGGGACAGCTGTATCCTAAATTTGAATTAAAATGCTCGAGACTAAAAGGTGATTCCCAAAAGACATTTTGTTCCTTTTCGCCTAGGATAAGCATGCAGACCAAAACAGTTCTGATATTTATAAACACTGCACATTTACAAGCAACAAGCAATTTCTGTTTCTTTTAAATTTTAATAGCATATTTAATTGCATCTGACATAAGTCAGACTGTTTTATTTGAATACTTTGCATGTAATATGCAGTCTGTCATAAAAATAAACATTTTCTCCTCCTGAAGACCGCTTGCAACAACTACCTCTGCTGTGAAATGTCTAAAAAAACCTGAACTGTGTTTATAATGCTGGATACTAGCTGAAGGGGGAACTATACATTCCATTTCAATAAAATGTTAATTTTTATTTATTTTTGATTGAACAGGGCAAACTGCAGACAGTAAAACTGTTCACTCTTGGTTACTTGATACGGCATTTAAGTGTAATGTAACAACCTGTACAAAGCTCAATTGTTTTAAATAATTCATTAAAAAAAAAAAGGTATTTCGAATAAGCAACTGCTAAAGTACATTTGCAGGTTTCCTGCTCGTTCTTACCACGTTGGTAAGGTCCAGGGTTTGCATGCCCCCTGCCCATTTATTTATTTAAGATTATTTTTGTTAGTTCCCAATTACATTGGTGCTGCTAGCTTAAGAAACCAGAAGGAAAGACTTAGTTCAGTGGTAGAGCACTGGTAATTTGAAGCACTGTTATAAAGCCCACGTCATCAGCAAGAGCTTGAAGTGAGAAGAAGAGTTTTTTGAATTAGCCATCCGCTTCCTGGGAGGTCCAACGTTGGCAACATTTATACAGCGGGTTAGGCAGAGGACAGAAACAAGCTGACAGTTTCCTCGTAGCTCTTTTGTTCAGTTACCATAAAAGGTCCATATTGCAAGGAGGAATTCTGCCTTTCCCATTGTGCTTCATCAGCAGTTCTTGCTAAGTCTCAGTCCAAATAATCTTGGGATGCAAGAAGTGGAAAGTTATGGTCCTGATGGATTTTTTTTTTTTTTTTTAAGATATTCAGCTCTTGTGCTTCTTCACAGCCATAAAGCCACACAAAATTAGTGGAATTTCTTATAATGCCTACTTATTGCAAAATAAATTATTTTGTTATTGTGATGATGCGGCATCTTTAAGAAAATATGAGAGAAGGGTACATATTTTCTCATCTGTTGTCTTCATACATGAACATCATTAGAGTGGTCAAAATACAACATTAAAGAGCCTGAGAAAGTAATTTAGCCTAATCGTAATTCCTAAACAGAAACCTTCCTGTTGGTTTGGTCACTTGCGGCATCAAAGACAATCTCTGGCATTCCAGCAGAAGCTTGTGAGTACTCCAAGGTGGGTGAGACAATCAAGATACTTTCAAGAGAATTTGAAGTTTTTCCACAATGATATTGCAAGCTAGAAAGATACTATAGCAGGCAGGAAACAATTTAGAAGAAAATCCAAACAGACTAAAAAGAGGTGGCTGAGAGAAAAGAGGAAAACTCAGGAGCCTTCAAACACTATTAAGGTCTTGAATCCATGCTGGTGTCTTACACCATTCCTCTGTATTCCCAGGGGGAAGGACTTTTCTTCCATAGCTGAATTTTATAGCTACTCCCAGCATCATAGGATAAAATGCATCTGAACTGATCTGGTTATGTTAAAAGAACATCTGTCTTCTGAGACAAACACGTATCACATCAACAGTACAGCAAAGCAGATGCTAATGACATGTTCAAGAAACAGTGAAAACTTATCAGTGGTAAATGCAGAGTTTTAAGGATTAGAACGCAGATGGAAACACAAGCTTGAATAATTCAATTTAAAATTGAATATCAAAGGACAGCCAAGGTGAAAACGTATACCCGTTTGAAAAGGAACTGAGCTACTTCCCTGTTAAGAGTCCTTGCCCCTGTTGCCCACTGCCCTAATACTGTATTAAATAAATACCATTTAGTCTGAAATTTCTCTTTCCTTCCATTAAATAGGAGAAAGAATACACATGCCTCACACTATGCTAAAAGTTAGTACAAGTACTATTTCAAAAACTCTTAGAGAAAATAAGTAATGCTTCTAGTTAAAACTGCAGTCCTCATGCAGGCTTCCCATTCAATCTGAATTTTCAGGCACCCCTCTGGAAGACCTTGAACAAGCTACCTAGGATGAGAGAGTAAAGATTTTAAGAATGTCAATATGGTCTCTGACGGCCACAGACACAGACTAGGTGGCAGGTACAGAATCCATCACCAGTCTCAGCTTCCTTATGAAAGGAAATAATTATATCGTGCCGGGGACAGCTACTAAAATTCAGAGCAACTGGAACAGTAGGAACTCCACAGAGAAAAGCAGAACTGAAGGTAATGCAGTGGATACAAGACACCTTCCTCGCCACCATCAGTGGTGCTAATGCTGCAGTCAAAAGGATAAACTTACGACCCCTTCAAAGTTTTCTGCTCTGCCCCTCTCTGCGGTGGTATGTATGCACTACTAACATACATTAGTCACACAGGTCTCCCTATCCGTATAGGTACTGTCTGTCTTCACAGATGTGCCAGCTTCAAATGACACGCACAGCACAAGGAAGGAGGTCATCAGAGCCATATGTAATTATTCAACAAAAACATCTCACTGTTGTTGTGGGGTTAGATGCGGTTGGTTTGGGGTTTTTTCATTTGTTTGGGGGGGTGCGTATTATCACAGACCTTAGCTTTGTACAAAAAAGATACCAATCAGAAGGTACTATTAAAAAAATGCATACACATAGATATACTCTAACTACATAAAAATGTAGATGACAATCCTTTGCCAATTGCTAACAGTCCTGTCCAGTGTTTATAGGAAAGGTACATTTAAGTTGATTCTAAAACGAAAGCCACAACTCTTCCAGATTTCACTTTCCATTTCTTCAGTGAAAAAGACTGGATGAAGACTGTATCAAAAAAGATGGATAAAGCTGAAGATTAAGTGTTCTGAAATATACTTCCTTGTCCTATTTTCCACTGATTTTATGTCCTTATATGGCACAATTACAGACTTATTGTAATTATGCTGTCAACTATGACAGCTAGATCAGATTTTACTCTGAGACTATGACTGAATAAACACTACCAAGAAACACTGGGGAAATCATTAATGGGATTTTTGAATCAGTAGAGTTGATAATGTAACAACACAACAAAGAGTTAATACTGGCTGAATGCAACAAAGCTGAGCACACTCTACATACACAACAGGGTGAAGATATTTTTTAAAGGATGTCCAAAATAAAGATTTAGTTGTATGGCTTAGCCATAGAGAAAATGACCTGATTTTCAAGAATGCTAACCAGGTATCTCCTAACACACACATAATGAAAAGCAAAATTAAAAAGTAAGTATAATTTTGAAAGAATGGAAGATAAATTCTTGAGGGACTGGTACTTCTTGGCAAAATTTATTAATAGCTCTTCCCTAAAATGTAGCATGTACAAATATGTGCACTAACTATATTTCTATATTTAGTTTCCATAACCTGAAAATTAAGGCAGCATAAAATATGTGCAAAGAAAGTTGGTCAAATTTTATTCCTTTATTCTCCCATAAAACTAACTTGAAATAACCATTGGCAACAGATTCGAATGACTGAGTGAAATTCAAATGAATACATTGAGAAACTGCATCTCAGAGGCAACTCAAAACAGCCTGTGACGCGCTTTAGTGAAATGGATTTGCTTTATAGTGATGAATGTTATTTCAGTGTAATGGGATAGGTAAGCCTTCCATTTACCTTTGCATACCGTTTCCAGAACACACAGCATTGCATGCAATAATTAAATATTACTGCCAACATAATGCTAGTCTCATTTGAAAGTGACAGTTCCATATCATAGTCACAATTGTTACCGCTAACCCACAGACCAGGAGTCTTCTGACATATGCTTGTATTTTTGAGACAGGCAGAATTTCTTCAGCTGCTTTCATTATACAGATGCCTAATGCGTAGCTGACACTTCCCACATTGAAAATTTAAGAGAGTATGAATAAAATACCAACAGCGAGCTCCTACATTCCTTCCATGCAGTCTGAAGAGAAATAAACACAAACAAAATTGATAGCAAAAGCCCTCAAAAAGGTGGAAGAAGTAGAGCTAACACAATACACTCCCTTTCTCCTTTGAGGTTTCAGGACTCTTCCAATGGTGGTAATTATGTGCTGCAAGGGCTCTGCAGGGCTTCCGGGCACGTGTTTGTTAGGAGAGAAGCACTAAGCTGATATACTACTGTAGGCTTCATTCCAAGACATGTGTCCGCAAAAAACTAGTATCTCTTCATATTAAAATAATATCCCATTGAAATGTAGATTTCCAAGGAGAATCTAGGTAACTGCAGGTGCTGTCCTTCTCCTTTGTTCAACTACTGCTGTATAAGCCCTACTCAGTCATGTCCTAGACATCAGACAACTTTACATTTCTGCTAAGAGAAACTCAGTCTTTGAGCCTAATTAACCTGTATATTTTCTATTCATACAGAATTTAGCTAATTTATAGTGCTTAATTCATTTTACGGTTAATAGTTAAAATATGTTTCTCAATTTCTTGCAATGCTGTACAACTTGAAACAAAACATGGACAGTTTGATGCACTCAGTGCAACAGAAATACTAGAAGAAAAGAGTTACTAGACAGTGTGTTTGGATTCAAAATGAAAATAAGCCTTGTGCAAAGATACTCCTATTCAAGCAAAGTGGCAAATAGCCTGCAAAAGGGCTCCTTGGAGAAGACCTACAGTGCTCTCAGGCATTCAGGGATACATGTGCTTTCTCCCATCATTAAAAATTATAATTTCAAGTCAGAAAAGCTCTTGCTGTGGAGCCCTCTCCTCTCAGGCTTGGCATTACAAATAATAATTAAAAACAAAAACAAAAACAAAACACCCTCCTGCAGTCACATACTTAGCTGGCCTCTGCCAGTTTACTTTCATTTTAAAAATGTCTCTACCAACGAACATGCAGTTCACCTCATGGGCAAGTGTCCAAAACGGTGCAAAAGATGTACTTCGAAGCTCTGTAGAAAAACTACCAATAACGTATAAAATTATATTCCTAATGCCTTAGGCTATACTGACCTCTACAGATAGTAAATTAAAAGATTACTAAATTTGAATTAGGTTTCGTCATGTCTTCTTTTCAGATAATCTTCTTTGATAAGGCTTAGAATTTTTGTATCATTTTCTTTCAATTTATTTCATTATTAACACTTTAATCCTTTAGATTTGGCTACTCCAAGACAGAGCATTAAAAATTAAGGCTGCTGCTTCCAAAATTCAAGGATTATTTATTTATTTTTTCCAAGAATGCTCCAGATTTATGTACCCAAACTGCATCACCCTGCACAAATTATATCACCCTCTTCCTCAGCCCCCTAACTGCATTACCTTAGCTATCAAAAGATGAATTTTATACTCCAGCAGAAGAATATACAAAACTAGAGTTCATTTTCTTGCTCAAAATTGTATTTTGTTTATATTGTTTGTAGGGAATAGAGATGTTAAATAGTATCAGTCCTGGTATCATCCCTGAGGCTGCTGCTTGTTAATTGAACTGCTGGCCACTAGGCTTTGAGCCTGGTGGTTTAGGAAATTGCCAGCTTCCTTGGCACCTTTGGATGTCTACTGTCTGCCATCGTGGACTTACACATGTCCAGTTCACTTAATCAGTCCTCTACAGTGGGTACGACCCACCCTTCCCCAAATTCTACCCCTAGCCATAGAGACCATACCACTAAAGTCTGAGGCAAAGATGTTGGTTATCTCAGTCTTCATCCAGAATCATGGAATCATTTAGACTGGAAAAGAACTTTAAGATCATTGAGTCCAACCATAAACCTAACAGTGCCAAGTCCACCACTAAACCATATCCATAAGCACCACAGCTACACATCTTTTAAATACCTCCAGGGATGGTGACTCAACCACTTCCCTGGGCAGCCTGTTCGAACGCTTAATAACCCTTTCGGTGAAGAAATTGTTCCTAATATCCAATCTAAACCTCCCCTGGCACAACTCGAGGCCGTTTCCTCTCCTCCTATCACTTGTTACCTGGGAAAAGAGACCGACACCCACCTCACTACAACCTTCTTTCAGGTAGTTGTAGAGAGTGATAAGGTCTCCCCTCAGCCTCCTTTTCTCCAGGCTAAACAGCTCCCTCAGCCACTCCTCATGCAACTTGTTCTCTAGACCCTTCACCAGCTTCATTGCTCTTCTTTGGACACACTCCAGCACCTCAATGTCTTTCTTGGAGTGAGGGGCCCAAAACTGAACACAGCATTCAAGGTGCGGCCTCACCAGAATGCCATTGGCCTTCTTGGCCACCTGGGCACACTGCTGGCTCATATTCAGTCGGCTGTCGACCAACACCCCCAGGTCCTTTTCTGCCAGTCAGCTTTCCAGCCACTCTTCCCCAAGCCTGTAGCGTTGCATGGGGTTGTTGTGACCCAAGTGCAGGACCCGGCACTTGGCCTTGTTGAAACTCATACAGCTGGCCTCAGCCCATCGCTCCAGCCTGTCCAGATCCCTCTGTAGAGCCTTCCTACCCCCAAGCAGATCAACACTCCTGCCCAACTTGCTGTCGTCTGCAAACTTACTGAGGGTGCACTCGATCCCCTCATCCAGATCGTTGATAAAGATATTAAACAGAACTGGCCCCAATACTGAGCCCTGGGGAACACCACTTGTGACTGGCCACCAACTGGATTTAACTCCATTCACCACCACTCTCTGGGCTCAGCCATCCAGCCAGTTTTTTACCCAGCAAAGAGTACACCCGTCCAAGCCATGAGCAGCCAGTTTCTCCAGGAGAATGCTGTGGGAAACGGTGTCAAAGGCTTTACTAAAGTCCAGGTAGACAACACCCACAGCCTTTCCCTCATCCACTAAGTGGGTCATCTTGTCATAGAAGGAGATCAGGTGAGTCAAGCAGGACCTGCCTTTCATCAACCCATGCTGACTGGGCCTGATCACCTGGTTGTCCTGTACATGCCACATGATGGCACTTAGGATGATCTGTTCCATAACCTTCCCTGGCACCTGGGTCAGGCTGACAGGCCTGTAGTTGCCTAGATCCTCCTTCTGGCCCTTCTTGTAGACAGGCATCACATTTGCTAACCTCCAGTCAACTGGGACCTCCCCGGTTAGCCAGGACTGCTGATAAATGATTGAAAGTGGCTTTGTGAGAACTTCTGCCAGCTCTCTCAGTACCCTTGGGTGGATCCCATCCGGCCCCATAGACTTGTGTGTGTCTAAGTGGTGTAGCAGGTTGCTAACCATTTCCCCTTGGATTATGGGGGCTTCATTCTGCTCCCTGTCCCTGTCTTCCAGCTCAGGGGGCTGGGTACCGTGAGAACAACTGGTCTTACTATTAAAGACAGAGGCAAAGGAGGCATTAAGTACCTCAGCCTTTTCCTCATCCTTTGTCACTATGTTTCCCCCTGCATCCAATAAAGGATGGAGTTTCTCCTTAGCCCTCTTTTTGTTGCTAATGTATTTATAGAAACATTTTTTATTGTCTTTTATGGCAGTAGCCAGAATAAGTTCTAGTTGGGCTTTGGCGCTTCTAATTTTCTCCCTACGTAATCTCACAACATCCTGGTAGTCCTCCTGAGTATGTTACCCTCTAATTAATTATATGCTTCACAGTTATACTTTTCACCTGTACTAAGTTTCTGCCTACTGAAATGTCATATCACAGACATTTCATCCATTTTGCTCTTTCAGATTCATCAACTTCCAGCTGCAGGGCTCCTCCACCATTCAATGGTTTTTCTGCCAGTACAGCATGTCAGCTATATCAGCAGTTATATTATTAGCATTTTTTAATGGCTAAGGAATGTTCAGAAATGCATATTAAGAAGACAGAGGCCCTGGTGTCACAGGGGAGCATTTCAGAAGTTCTGGTGTTTTGTTTTGACCTATGCCCAGCCTCCGACACATGTCACAACGGCAACCAGAGTCATGCAGGCTGTAGAAAATAAAGCAGTACTTGGTAGTAAGGTGTAGCCACCAGAAGGGCAGCACAAACTGTTTCATAAAATGCTTCTACTCTGACGGTCTCAAAAAGTCACCGATAGAAAGGAACTACAAACAAAGCAAGTACAGGCAGAGAGATGTGCAGTCAATCGTACAACTTTTAAAATCCAAAGTGAGACAATTTAAAGTGCCACAGGAGCCAGGACCACCGCGACAGGGCATGCTCATGCTGCTGCTCTGTAGATGCAATGAAGCTGCCCTGCTAGCAGCAATTTCTGACAGTAGTTTGAGAGACACAGATAGGTCAGACACTGTGTCCTTCACTCACAAAAGTGAAATGTGGCTCCATCCAGTAGCTCCCAGCAGCCATAGGCTGCCATCTTCTCTGGCCTGTCCGCCCTACTTCATGGCCATGTTCTCAGTGTTTCTCTTCCACCTCTCTTGGCCACCTTCTCCCAGCTGCACTCTGTTCCCAGGGGCTCCACAGAAATTTGCCACCTCCTTCTCCTTTCCCTCCTCAGAAACCCTCTTGTTAGTTGAAGAAATACCAAAGGAAGTGTCCTGGTTTCAGCTGGCATAGAGTTAATTTTCTTCCTAGTAGCTGGTATAGTGCTGTGTTTTGGTTTTAGTATGAGAACAATGTTGATAACACACTGATGTTTTAGTTGTTGGTAAGTAGTGCTTACACTAAGTCAAGGACTTGTCAGCTTCTCATGCCCTGCCAGCGAGAAAGAAGGCTGGAGGTGCACGAGAAGCTGTGAGAGGACACAGCCAGGACAGCTGACCCAAACTGGCCAAAAGGATATTCCATACCATATGACATCATGCTCAGCATATAAACAGCGCAAGTTGGCTGGCGGGCGGCGATTGCTGCTTGGGAACAGGCTGGGCATCGGTCAGCAGGTGGTGAGCAATACCATTGTGCATCACTTGTTTTGTATATTCTTTTATCATTATTATTATTACTATTATTATTATTATTTTCTCTTCCTTTGCTGTCCTATTAAATTGTCTTTATCTCAACCCACCAGGTTTACTTTTTTTCCTGATTCTCTTCCCCATCCCACTGGGGGCAGGGAGGAGTGAGAGAACGGCTGTGTGGTACTTAGTCGCTGGCTGGGGTTAAACCATGACAAGGAGGAAGACAAAAAGCCATTAAGTAGTAGCGCTTAATGGAATAAAACTACCAATAAATGCCACTGTTTAGGAAGTAACTTCTGCCCAAGCAAACAGCATTGTTTACTGCATGTGCTTAAAATAGTCTCAACTTCTTCTTCCTTTACTCACGGGACTTTCCTCTCCATTAGAAATTAGCAGATAAGAGCGAAGAAAGGCCTGTAATTATTGCAATGAGCCTTCCTTAGCTCAGTTCCTAATAATAAGTGCAAGTGAATACACACATGCACGCACTAGGGCTCAAGTGTTATCAAGCTCTTATGGGACAGAAAGGATAGCTTCATGATGGTACTTAGTCAAAACACAAAATTTAGAGTTATTACTTGCTTCTGAAATAATGGTGAGCACCATCAATCCAAGTACCCAAAAGGTACAGCGTGTAAGAAATATTTAAACCAAACCTAAATGCAAAGCTAAGTGAAAAATGTTGCAATAAAATACAGCTTAAAGTTTCCTTACACTATGAGCTTTCAGCAAAGCTGATCTTTGTATCACCCCACACAAATCTTGTAACTAAAAAAAGACGCATCTCACTCATAGTTCAACTTAACTGACGATAACATATCATCTTATTTACAGGAAAAGCAGGAAGATCTGAATGCCTACATGCTGGTTAATCCCATTTTTAAAATCTGTACTGTAGAATAGTAATAACACATCAGTAAAGCAGATTAAGAATCATCTGACCAATGGATCTCAAAACAAAGTAACCAAAGGGAAATGATTGCTGACTGGAAAGGCTCCTGGCTGGATTTACGGAGTGTCATCAGGCATATTTACTCACAAGTAAATACAAACTCACTGCAAAAGAAATTTACAGATAGCCAAAGGTTAGTAAAAGTGGCAAATGAGGATAGCGAAAAGTCACAGGGACCCATGTGGTGTATGCTAGCAAAAAGGTACACCTCAAAGGTAACAAAAAGACACATAAAAGCCACCCGAAGTTGTATTTTATACTTTACTGTTTTGAAAACATACCTGTTATTCATAAATTTGGGGCTAAAGAGAATGGAGAGGCATCTTCACAAGCAAAATAAGCAATTCCAGATATGGAAAATAATGCGCTTGATATGGATACAAAACTAAAATCAGCATCTTCTAGAGAACATAAAGCACTGTAGGAAGGAATATGTAAGTCTGCACAGTTTTGAGAAAAAACTTAGAATACAATCTAAGCTGCAATGTTTCAAGAAATATGTTTGTAAATTAATCTGTTTTATTAATGCAAAATGCTGGCTTCATCTTTTGATAGTTCAGATCTTGAAAGACAAGTCACAAAAACTGTCAGTGAAAGAACTTGTGTGAGGAAAGAACAGTGTGAGGTGTCTTTCCCCTGACGAGGAAGGAGCTGCAGAGACAACGTGTGATGAACTGACCGCAACCCCCATTCCCTGTCCCCCTGTGCCGCTGGGAGGGAGGAGGTAGAAAATTTGGGAGTAAAGTTAAGTCCGGGAAGAAGGGAGGGGTGAGGGGAAGATGTTTTTAAGATTTGGTTTTATTTCTTATTATCGTACTCTGATTTCACTGGTAATAAATTAAATTAATTTATTTCCCCCCCAAGTCGAGTCTGTTTTGGCCGTGATGGCAATTGCTGAGTGATCTCCCTGTCCTTATCTCGACCCATGAGCCTTTTGCTATATTTTCCCTCCACTGTCCAGCCGAGGAGGGGAGCGATAGAGCAGCTTTGGTGGGCACCTGGCGTCCAGCCAGGGTCAACCCACCACAAACATCATGATCAGAAAAATGAGTTTAACTTCTATATGGCAAAAAGTATTCTGAAAGGAAGTAAAAAGTGCACAAAGGTACTGGAAAAGCGATTATCACTTAGTCCCTGAAAGCATTGTGTGGTATTGTAAGTATCATTTGTGCCTGCAGTGTCTGTGAATGCTGTGCTTTTGTTCAGTCTAAGTCTAGGAAAAAAGCTAAAGTTGAGTTTTTAGAAGCAGTTTAGACTGTTAAATGTTTTGCTTCAACACAGACGTTACTAGCAAGTTGAAAATACCACAAAAATAATTCTGATAGTCTCCAATTGTGACGTATCTTTGGAAACTGATGCTAACAGGAATCAAACAAGCTCTGGACAGTCAAGTAAATATATTGGGAAAATATCTGTGGAAAACATCTTGATTTTGAAGTTTATCTAAATACAGCAAAAGTTGAATCTTCACCTCTTTCTCTAAAGATAACTGTATATGTACCCTGAGCAAAAATTTAATTTTTGATTCAATACTTAAACAACATCAAAACATACTTTGTTGTATGAAATATAAATACATGTAGTTTATCAAGTTTAGAAAATGCTTGTTAAGCATGACTGATTTTGTCAAACATAGAAAAGACAGAACTATGAAAAACAACAAAAGTTGGCATGAGAAAATGGCAATACATGTTGATTTTAAGTGCAAGTTTTAATTTAAAAAGAAAAAATCCTGCAACTCTATTTACAAATACTACAATGAATAACAACCCCAAACACTACTTGCTAAAAAGCTTTAGAACATAGCAGGAAAGTCCTAGGAAAAGCCAATGGGAGTGGAGGTCAAAGTAAAAATAAAACTGGAAATATAGCACAACGGGGTTTTTTTAAAAAAAAGAAAACAAAAAAACCCACCCCAAGGAAAATGAAACCAAGCAAGAAAACAAGTGGTGAATTGTTCTGGCTCATGACATTGCTTTTCAAGAACGCATGCTCTAGTGAATAGCTTTTAGATTCAGCACAGATGCAACAGCATGAAATTTTATATCCTGAGATACCAATACGGTCAGCTGAAATTACTGGGATTTTTTGGCATTAAAATCTATCCACTGATGATTCAGGAATGCCTTTTTTCAAACATTTCAGCTTCGTGAGCTATCACCAGAGGTGTACTTTTGCTGGTTTACTAGGAATACTTTGCGCAGGAATCTTTATTTATTGCTTGTTCACTTGCCTGTTTTGAAGAATACTTCTCTTGCCACTTCAATTTACAAAGGCAATGAAAAAGCAAACAAAGCAATTATTTCTACCTAAAATACAACCCACCCTCTTCTACTTTCTAAAAGGCCTTTCAGAAACAGCTTGAGTAAACAGAAGGCTTTACCAGGTGCAGGAACATTTAACACTGCTTTTGCAGGACCAAAGGATTGTCAAAGAAGAAAATCTCAGGAGTTAAGTAATCTTGAATATAAAGGATAGTCTAGGGACACGTTTATATAGTGAATTTCATTTTGCAAAAATATAAAGAGAATGTCAGTCTAAGGCAATCCAGCTAAACAAAACCTAGAATTTATCCGACAATTGAAATAAAAAGATGTCTCGATTAAAATAATCTTGAACTGTGCCTATAAGAAAATCTCTAAATATTATTTACAAAAAAATTTGAGTTTATACTATAACAACTTACGTTCAAATATTTTTTCTAGTCTATCTTCAAAATTTTGACAGAGAATGGAATAATTCAGAATCATTTTTAAAAGCCACTATGTAAGCAAGTAATTTCTACTTGTATAAGACATCACAGCCACCACAAGCTAACATGAAGGAAGTGCTTTCACAAAACCAGAGCTACTTCATCCAGTAAAAGAAAAGAATAGTTCTTAGACTGACATGAAGGAAAAAATATCCCACTCAGCGTCTCAGTGACATATACCTGCAGTACTGGACTGACAGTGTAGATTACTTACATTTATTTACGTCAATGATCTGAAAAAAATACAGTTTACTAAATGTAAGTTTTTTTAAGTTAGCTATTTCAAATACATAATTACAGTTTGGATGACTTATACCTTTGAGATATAGAGCCATGGATAAATCAGGTGAACTCCAATTTTTGTTACCTGAGGTTTCAACTCCTTGAAAACTTACACTATCATACTTTTGTCTTGGCTCAAACAGCAAACCTAGGGTTAAAAATGTTATTTGATTTATCCCTTATATTTCAAAGTGTGGGTCCTCCATAGAGGCTGGTTTCATTATTTTGGATTCTAGTGACAAGTTCTTGTAACTCAAGACAAAAAAAGAAACTGGAATTGTACTATGCCAAGCAAACCACTATTACCTTAATGCACATCATACTTGGACTCCTACAGTATATCTGACCATCATATTATGTTTAAAACACAGAGTTCTATCAAAAGAAATAAAACAGCAATAGAAGAACACACACAGGATCCCAGTGATGCTCTAAGAGCAGCATTAACTTTCAGACCCCATTTTTCACAGTATTAACTGGATGACACTGAAAGTAGAAAAGAGTCTTGAAAAAGCTAGCACTTGTATCAGTGGGGTCTGAAAAGATCTAGCCAGCACTAGTCCATCTGTTCTCAGTTGTGTGACCATAAAACCAGGTTGTTGTTAGAACATCTAAGGAAGACTGTTTTCTTACGGATTTATCTCCTATGTGCCATATTCCAGCCTAGCCATAACCCCTTCACATCCCCCACAATCGCTCACACCTGAAATAGCCCTTCAGATAACCCTTTCTCCCACATCTGCCTGTACAGACCCTGTCTTTGTCCCCTCTCACTAAAAGCAGCTTATGCTCCAGCCACCGCTTCATGACTTGTGCGCTCACAGGCCTGCTGGAGAAGTCACACAGACTGCTGGGCTCAACTAACGCTTCTCCAAGAGACAGGACATTCATTTGGGTTTTTTCCTCCTCTACCCACCTTTCAGTTTTCAAAGACTTTCCTGAGACCTTTAGCACTGCTCAGACAGATGGAAATATGCCTTATTACCTTAAACCAGGCTAAAAACAAAATTTGTTTCTAGACATCTCTGATACAAACCCTATCAGAAAGTACCATATTGAAAGCCATCAAAAATATCAAACTTGTAAACCATGTGAAAAATGGTATGTTGTTTAATGTTAAAACATAAACTGTGTTGAAAGAATGGCTTAATGTCATCAGCTGCTTAAATAATACTGGGATTAGCTTATATTTCTATGGTTGAAACCTGTAGGACTATTTGGGTAAATACAATAGTATTGCTTCCTTCTAGATGTATTCAAAACGGCAATGCTGTGATCCCTTGACAAGAACACTGAGAAAAATAATGCAGACTTTTTTTATAATTTTATGATGAGCTACACGCTATTTTACACCTTCCTTCAAGTTCTTGCTCCAGGTACAGCTATACAAGAGTTGTCACTCCCAAGAAAAAGCACCAGTTCTCAGCAAAAAGTGACATTTGAAAGGCATAGACCCAGGAGGAAAGAAAAAGGCTTACATAAATCATGTTTAGCTTTTCACAATGCTCAGCACAAGCATAATTTTAGAGGGCTGACTCCTTATAATTGATTGCGTGGTGCCAGCAGTACGCAAGAAAACCTGTTAACCTTAAAGCTCCACATATCCTCTATTTTAACACTTTGAGCTTCACAACCCCCATTCTGCTTCAGCCCTTTTCTTCTTTGCCTGACTCTCTGCTACATTTATATTATCCTAAATACAGTGCATTGACAGTAGTACAAACACCTACTTACAGGAATCATCCAGTTGGCCAGGTCACCGTACTTAGACACCTGCATAGCTCCAAGCATTGTCAAATCAACGTGGCCTCTGGCAACAGAAAGTGTGTAATTAGCATATCATATTCAAGTAACAGCCCAGAAATCTTAACAAGCTTTTGTTCACATTTTCATTACATCAATATAAGAACGGTGCCATACCACAGAGGTAGCAACCATTTTGTCACACATGTAGTTGTTTTTTCCTCCCCTCTAGATGTATCGCAGATGCAAATTTTTCTGTCTGCCTACTGAGCCTCAAAAATTGTATGACTTTTGTCTGGTTTTGGTTAATTGCATGCATAGTCAATCAGCTCTGAACTCATACTTTTAAGTGCACTCTTCACATATTTACATGCACTCATTAACTTTTCAGAGCCATTAGGATTTAGCGTTTGTTTGCATCCAACCTCCTTCCCAAAAAACAAATAAAAAACAGGTGCAGACAGTGAATTTCCATTAGGGAGGTGGAATGAGGATCACAGTTGCAAGCTGAGCAAAGAGAATATACTGAGTGCAAGTACAGATTAGATACTTGGAAATGACCAAAAAGTAGTTGTTAAAACATAGTTATAAATGTGTTTATATATGGCCAGGTGGTGGTAGACATGAACATCACTATGGTATCTATTAGTTACAGTGTTTTTCTATTTCCAATAGCTAGACCTAATCCTCTGTAAACCATCACTGATTAAGTCCATGATCATTTTACAGGTTGTTAAATGCTAACCACATTTCAAAGAACTACTAATGAGTTCAGTCACTGACTCAGTTTATTCTTTTCATGTTTCAAAAGATCAGGGTTTGTGTTGTTACGTACCCTCTTATCATTGCAAATGATTCATCGCTAGAGAAATAGGAAGAACCTGGAAGAACAGTGACTGTCTCCTTACCTGTAAAAGAAATAAACTATAGTATGTATGTATTTTGTCTCTTTGACAAATGAAGTCACAGCTATTAACCAAGAAATAAGGGGGTTTTATCGAATTCCTTTGGATTCTGTACAGCTATGGACCTGATTACACTTACTATGTCACATGTAAACCTAATCAATCATAATGAATTGTGAGGCAGTTTTTGTTACAGTTTTTAATGACAGGATTGCCCGCTCTTTGACCACTAGCAGTTCCAGGCAAGGCATCACTGACACCAGAGGCTAAGAAATCTGTGGACTTCAGCTTTCTGCTCTATCCACAGAAAAAGTGAGAGGTACCTCTCTTTTGAAACAGAGAAAGAGCATCTTCAGGAGACAGGGAGGTTGCAAGGAAGAGCAAGCAGACCAGACTGAACAGTCTAGAGTGATAATGATGCAGAATACAGAAAAACAAATGACAGATCTAGTCTACTCCTGCTTTGTTACAGTGCACAAGAAAATGCGCTTCTGTGTGCTGTACTGTTCTCTGCACAGTGCTTGGGTCAAGCAATGGAACACACGTGGAAGTGTCTTACTTTGACTCTGTCCAGAGCCCTCTCTTTCCTCTCCTGGCAGCACTGTGAATCAGTCTAAGCAACAACCATGTGCACAGAGTGCCTCTGGAAAGGCATAAGAAACACAGCCAAAGGTGAAATTATACACCAAGCATGGGAAACTTGAGAGAAAAAAAACCCAAAAGACTTTAGCACCAGATGACATTGTGAAGAAAAAGCTAGTGTAACAACAAAGGGAAAGAGGAATGAGACATCATTAAACAGTTTCCAGAAAACAGGGAAAAAGAGACAATAAGATTAACTAAGAAGATGGGAAAAGGGTAGGAAACACTGTAGGGAAGTTAAAATAGAGACCTAAGTTACCTGCTTTAATTTATTGAGTTCACTTGATGTATATTATATGCCAAGACATTGTATGGAAACTAAATTTTGACACACAAAATAGGACAGAATTAAGGTCATACACGTGGTCTTGCTGTCAGACCACAAGAATTCACCATGCTAACATCCAGACCTGCTGAGACCGCCTGAATTGTCTTTCCCTACCAGCCATCCACCCAAGGCAGCGGGAGAGAGAGCACAGCCTGCAAGCAGCAACATGGAGTGAGAACCCTGGGACAAAGTGACAAGCTAAGGCAATGCTGAGAAGAAAGAGACACAGGCTGAGGACTACAGAATAACGTAACAAGAGCATCGTATTACCCACTTCTTGAAAATGCTCTCAGGAAGTCAGCACTTGTAAATATTTCTGCTGTAAGACAGAAGTCTACCATTCAATTACAGTGAAGCTAAACTTCACGTGAGACATTCAGAAAATGGGACACACAAAAAAACCCATACATATTTCAGAGAAATACAATTACATTTGCAGATAAAAATTTGGCAAAAGCCCAAACCAGGAATGTATTTTGAAAAGGTGGTCTTTGGGGGCTGATACTGGACCATTCCAGTCAATGAATGCGAACAGAATTAAATCCTATTCCTTTGCCATTTAGCTTCTGTTTTCTTCACATGGTTTTATAAATTTGGCTGGAAAGCACCTAGAATGGTCTTAATTCAACTAAGTGTCAGTGGGATTTAGCAGCTTCTGAATGTTTCAGCAATGATAACAATAATAATTTTGTTGGTAGAGCTGAGGTTCACCTATCCTGTGTCCTGTCTACTGCAGCTTCAGAGGAAGATGTGAAGGTACTTAAGACTGAATTACCAATACTAGAATAATCTGATTTCCATGTTGCGTTCTGACCTCTTATGTTAGCTTCATCCCTGCAAGATTATCTCTTCAAAAGTGTTTATCAACCGTAAATAACAATTCAAGATCATCTTGACATCCATATAAAAGCACAATGATTTTTCAGAGTATTTATCACATTCTTGGATATTTTTTCCATCGTCATTCTGTTAACGTGTTCATTTCTAATGCACCCATGTTAGTATTTAAGTTCTAATGTGTGTGCATATAATTTCACCTTTTATAGTAAACGTTTTTTATTCTAAATAATTTTTTCCTTCCAGTGACACCTTCAATAATTTATTTAAAAAAAAAAAAAAAACACCTCAATTTCAGTTGAAGTATTAACACAGCTCTCATGTGCCTCTGACATTTTCCTTCCTACAGCGTATCACAACAGTTATCTAGCTACTGGTGAAATTCTGGACTTAATTCCTTAATAATTTCTTATTTCAAATCAGAAGATAGCCTTAAATAACTCCTTATTTAAAACGTAATACTGAAACAGGGGCAATAACATAGCAGTACGATAATGGTATCAATCAGTTAAGCCAGGTAGCAAACGTTTCAAGTCAGAGAACAATTGCTGGACTGCACCCTGATACTAAATTAAAAGCTTGCTTGATGTCAGTGGTTTATCTCCTTTGACTTTTCAGAGTTTAATTGTACTTGCTAACAGCCACTGAGAAAGGTACTGTCTATATAGATACATACGTACACACCCATACATACATGTATATCTATGTACACATACACATAAATAAAAAATATAAAATGCATAGGTTTTCCGTATGAAAAAACAACTCTAATACGTCAGCTATGAGTCTATAACCTATACCATTAACATCAATGAGAATTTATAAGGTGCCAAGGCCTACTTCTGTTTGTCACAATGCAATACATAGGTATAATTTTACATGGAAACAGAGAACAGACACAGGCACAACTTTCCATGAAGAAAACAGAAATCAGACAGATGCACTAAACCGTAAAAAGCTTAAGTTTTTACATTGCATGGCTGCTTCTGAGGTGAAATGCCCCAAAACAGCTGAGCAAAAACAGTACGTGAGGACTGGCATTCCCCCCATCAGGTGGCAAAAGCAGCCACCTGCAGCAGAGCCCTCCAGCGTGCCAGGTCCTACTTGGTGAGCTCTTTCCCTCTGTCCTGGCTACCGCTCCCTCTTCAAATGCAAATGAGTTGCATTCCTGACAACTCATTAGCCAGGAATAAACCAGGCCATTATACACAGGACGTTTTAAAACATTTCCCAAACATAAATCATTGAAAACCATTTTCTAGAGGACACAAAGTGAAAAGTAGCAGGAAAACAAATCCATAGTCCCATACAGGCTTCACAAAACAATTCCACTTCTGAAAAGGAAGATTTGACCCTTCACTGCCTGGCCTGGAAGAGAGTTTCCTTCAGTAGCTACTAAAATGCATCGAAGCATAAGCTCTCTAACTAGCATATTAAACATCTCCATTGATCAAAACCAACCTTCACTTGAAAGAAGACAAATACATTCATATTTATAAGTAAATGAAACAGGAGTCTGGGTTCAAATACTGAATCAAAAGAAAATTTTTAGATTAACAATTAATAATAGTTTTCTATAAATTAAATTAATTTAAAAGATTTTACCTGCATTAATCAGGTCTGGATCTACTTCATTTTCAAGTGGATAAGGACCCTGACAACAACACAGACATATGTCAGCTTTATATTAAAATACCTTTGAGATACAATTCATAACTGCTTTATTATTTCTAATGCTTATTACTGAAAACAGATCATCACAGACATGCATTTTTTTTTTATCTTTAGCAGAACAACACCCCTGACAATACAAGCCACAATTTACATCAACTAACATATCAGGACTGATAGACATATTGTTAGAGGCTGTTAGAATTACTAAATAACCACGAAGTGGGGGTTTTGTTTGGTTTGGTTTTTTGGTGGGGTTTTTTGTTGTTTTTAACCAAAGTGACAGACATTTTTCAGCAAAAGGTATGTAGGTGCAACTTCATAAAGCCATATGACAGTGAAAATAATATTCACTTTAAGCTTCATTTAAAATTATGTTTGATAAGGCTTACAAGGCTTGGTCTTGCAAATTACTGAAGGTTCTGACTCCTTCCAGCAAAACACATACTTAAGAACATACTTAGCAAAATAGCACTACAATCCTGAAATGAGCATTTCCTTAAAAACTTCCCTGGACTACCAGGAGTATTTTATGATCATGCAATATGGCATATATTTGAATATGATTTTTAGTAAAATTATAATCAAGTTGGGGGTGGGCAGGGAATAAAACCCAGCCATTGCAAGGTAAGTACACTGCAACAAGTGACCAAGACATATTCTTACCAAACCCAGGACTCCATTTTCACTCTGTAAGTGAACAGTTATGTCTGGACTGATGAAATTACTGGCCAACAGTGGGATTCCAATACCCAGATTAGCTGAAGAAGAATTCGTTAAGGCACAAACCAGGAACACACTTACTGCAAAGTAACAAATGAAAAAAAGTTATCATTGTACTATGATTAGATTGGAACTGTTCACAAACACTTTCATTTTTAGTTAGATGTCTCATATTTGTGATGAATTATTTTGCCATTTGGACTGTCTAATTGCATTCTGTCAAATGCTTTACATGATAAAAAACGCACAGTGCAAGCTTCATTTCCAACATAAGTAACTTTTTCAAGAAATTCTTGCAAAACATTCAACTGCTAACAAACTCTCCAGATATGCCTGGATAAAACCACCAGGTACCCTATGTCTTAACATCCTATCTATTTCAATAGGGTGTTAATAAAATGAGAGAATCCCAGGCTCTGGGAAAGACAATGAGCATGGTAATTAACCTGTCTTAAACAAAACAGCTGCAGTTGTTATTCTAGTGAGTCGTCACTTTAACCTATAGTACAGTTGAAGGATACCATACATGCCATCCTCAAACTCTAAAGCAGCCCGTCTGATGATCCTCTCCCTCACATTGTCTCCTTGTTTTTGTTTGGCTTTAGAATCTTCAGGCTTTCGGATTGATAAACGCTGCAAAAGAAGAAGTAATCATAAGTAAAGATTAGAATCCAGATTCTTGCTTCTCAAGACACAAAAGCATGATTTGTGATTGCACTGAGATACTTGGTGTAAGAATAACATTATTTATCCGTCTTCAACAAAAAACGACCCTTTATTCTATCATTTCAAGCTTATCTAAGCCAATAGAGTCATCAAATACCCCCAATGATAGCCTTAAAGCAAAATATTATTTATTTGTCTGTATTGCCAGGGCTGAGAGAGTATGTGATACATAAAGACAACTGGTTAAGAAGGCACCAAGCATTAGTGTAAATACTAGCAAGTTTGAGATTCATTACCCCAGAGATACCTAAATAGATTTGTAAAATGTCAGCCTAAAATACAAATACTGCTCTCTTTCTGCATTCATTCAATTCAATGGTGATATTCTAGATTTATATGCATGAGATAGACAAACGCCAGTCATCTAAAGATACTGGGAGCTAAGCAACTAAGTTTTCCAACATAAATCTGTATAATCTTGCATAAATCTGCCTGAAGTTGTTTCCTGAGTTTTCCTGGCGTTAAGTTGATGCTTTCTAAATCACATGTAGGAGAAAATGCCATGACATTCAAGAAGTTTGTAAGACCTTTTTTGTAAATTATTGTTTACGTAGATTATGTTCTTTCCACATCTCTCCCATGCATATAAAACTGCTCTGGGCAACATCATGTCCTGCACTCCAGTATGTCTTCACATCCTCTCCTAATTCAGGCCGTAATGAATAGATCAGGCAAAATTATCCCCTGTTCCTTTTCACCACCACAAAAGAATTTTTGCAGTGTCTTTTTCCTCATGTTGGGAGTCACTTTCTTCTTACACAGTCAGAAACAGTCGGTATCAATCCTCCTGAATCTCCCAGCAACCTTCTTTTTATGCTTTGGCTATTTTCCCTAGAATTGCTTCACTTGTGAGTTATGGAAAAAGTAAGAACAATCACAGAGGGTTTCTCTGCAGCAAAGAGAAGGTTGGATAGAAAGTATGACTTGCACTGGAGGGACCATGTCTGAGCCAAATTACGCAGGAACTGCTATTTAAAGCCAGTAAGAATCATGACAGACTAGCTTCTCTTTATTCTCTGTGTTCCTCATCTCTCCTCTTACCACTCGTCATACTCAACACTTTCATATGTTCAGCCACTTCCTTCATATATAATCTTTTATAGAAGAGTAAATAAATCTGCCATTTCCTTCCTATACTTCTATTAACGAGAGGCGTCACTGCCAGAATTACAAAATTACACAAAGAAAATTAATCTCTGTTACAACTTTGCTGTGTACTATAGTAGCTTCCCAACTTCCTTTTTTTCTTAAGCATATAGGGAAGGGAGCAGTTGACTAGGCAGGTGTATTCACTTATGCAGCCAAGCCAAAGAAAATCAGGTGTTTGTATAAAGGTCTTCCCTGGACAGAGAGTCACCTCTTCATCCACTGCCAAACTGCAATAAGAACAGCAGTTTAAATAAATGCAAAATGGATTTCTCTCATGAAAGGTAAAAGCTTTTCTGTGAGATATTGCATCCATTCAGAAGAAGGAAACAGGCCATTAATTGCAGTCTAACATAACATGCCCAGAGAAAGAAAAAAGAAAAGGGGGGGGGGGGATCCAGTCAAATACTGAACAACATGCAATATGCTTTTGCAGAATGAACAGATGGAACAAAAAAAAAAAAAAAAGCTTTTTAATTTTAACATTCATGAAAGAGTTTACTCAGAGGAAAGGCCTTGTAGGACTTTCTAGGACTTTGTAACTTGATTTTAATAATGAAAGTTTAATTATTGGAATTTCTTTCTGCACTTTCTTTTTCAAGATTTTTTTTTTTCCTTGTGTCATATATCTCCCCCTCCAGCAGCTCTTCTGATGACATTTTGAATAATTCCCACCTCCAGAGTATGGAGACACAGGAGAAATACAGAATTTTCAACTGCACTTTAAGAGCATTGTCACATCACCAAAATGAATATAGGGACATAGCCTGAGTGAGGCAAAGCCACAGAAACAAAGAAGAACAATTACATAATCATAATTTTCTTGGGTGTTTTCAGTAATGGAATATTATTGCTGCAATTTTTTAATAGCTATTAACTTCTTTTATTCAGACCAGAAATGCCACTGGCTAAAAAAGTTCCTGATTAAAGAAAAGGAAAGAAAGGTTCCAGCACCTTTGCAATGCAACGTAATTCAATACATGGCACAAAAGGGGCTGAGACTGGCCCTACCTGCCCATGTCAAAAGCTCTCCAGTAGAAAAGAAAGTATCTAATTGTCAAAGTCAGCTCTTAGTCTAGGTTGTGTCCACAGAAGGCGAACTGAGAGAAGGAATGAGAATGAAGTAGCATTTCAATCAAATTTTCAACTGCGCTAAAGCCATCCAAGGCCTACAGGCAGTTGCTCTAAACTATTCAGGGACTGAACCAGAGAGGATGAGGTATAAGAAACAAGGCTCAATTCTCAGGCCCCCACCTAACTACTAACTACCTAAATACCTACCTAAGCTCCAGTACTTAGCAAAACTTGACAGGTCTTTTTCACACTATTTTCTCAGTGCTAAGACTTGGTGGCTAGAGTAAAAACCCTGTAAACTCTAAAATACACCCCAAGCTTAAATATGTTGTGACAAAGAAGCTCAGCTAGTTACTTCAATTCTCTTCTCAAACTTCTCTCCTTGTATCAGACGATCAACATAGATTTTGGGAACATGAATGTCTTCTGGGGCGAAGGCTCCTACATCAACAATTTCTTCCACCTACAGAGAGAAAAGGGAAAGTGAAAATACTTAGAAAAAAGTATTCAGTGAGAGAGTTTATTAGCAATGAAGTTTCAAATCTTAAATATACAGTGGATCAAATCAAGAAAACTAAGGAATAGGATGAAATAGATACACCCTTTAAAACAGGCTATTTTAGATGCTTATCTTTCCTCTTCTTTCAAAGGATATTTCTACATACAAATTGAAAGTAGTTTATGTTTTAACAGCCCAATTTGTACGACCACTTTGAAGAAATATACCATGTACAGTTACATCAGAGTTGTTTGTACCTACAAACAATTTCCATCCAAACAGAAGGAAACAATATGCTGGTAACAAAATGTCAAGAGTACAAAGCAGAAGTATGAATTTTAAGGATACAAACACAGAAGCTGGCTTGAAGTTTTTCCATAGTGTACTCAAAAATCAAAACTGAAAACATTCGAACCATAATAATTGATTGCAAGAAAGATGTGCAGATCTAGAAGTCCCTACAGTTAGTGAAACAGTCAGTCAGCACAAAATGGCACTGATCCACAGTTAGTGAAACAGAGATTCAGCACAAAATGGCACTGATCCACACACAGTACATTTGAAATGTCACCTATTTGGAGCACCACAGACAACAGGGTTTTCCTTCCTTCTACATCTGAGTTCAGGGTGGTCTAGCTGGAGGCGCCGGTATGGCCTGCAGCACAGACCCTCAGCCATGCCTGGTGCTTTCCCTGACAAGTCTCAGGTGCAGAGAGCACATCTCACTCTGCCACAAAACAGACACTCCTGTTAGGGCTGTACTTGCATCCAACCACAGAGAAAATGTATAATGTTAAAGCAACAGGTCAAAGACAACATCTGAAACAATCTACTGAAAAATAAATTACATAAGTTTCCAAACTGCTTTATCCCCAGGAACTAGTTAAACTTTCAGGAATGTCCAAAGTCTAAGAACCCCAAAACAAGACCCAGGGTATGACATATCAGTAGGGGTACTTCACTTAGCAGTCATCACCAGTGAAGCAACATTAAAGAGCTTAAAATTCAGTCTGACATCCTACTGTTACTGCACAATGTGATCAATAATAAAATCTATAGTACATCTGATAGACAATTACCTTCCTACTGTGCCTTGCAGTGTGACAACAAACAAACAAACAAATCCACCCTAGAAGCAGCAGAGGGAGCAGAAAAATTCACAAAGTAAAGACCATGGGATCAGTTTCAGATGATCCCTAAAAAAAGCCCTGGGGTAAACAGACAGGAAGAGACAAGTTGTGAAATCTGTAAGGTAAAGGTGGTAACAGCCACAGCGACACCAACCTCAGTGTTCATGGTAAGCAGAATCACACATCCAGAAGTCCTTATCCACAAAATGAGGAGAGACATTCAAATCAATAGTTTAAAAATTCAGACTACTGTATTCATGAACAAATAAATGGTGCAATTGCATCAATGTCCTATCTCACCTGAAGTTTATTATTTTATACATGAATTTTAAAATTAATGTGGAGTCCAAGTCAAACACAGTGTAAAATGAAAAAATCCTGAAGCACACAGCTGAAGCCCATTGCGCTCTCAGTGCAGCGACTACTGTCAGAATATGCTCAAAAGGGAGGAGAAGCAGGAGATGACTTTTCAATGAAGCCATACGCAAGCAGATGACCTGCTACCAGCAGAATTCCCAAATTCACCTTTTCTAATTAAATTTGTCTTCACTTATCAGGTGGAAAATTAGGTCTGGGGAATACTAATTGCTACCGATTTGAACTTTCTCATAAAATAACTGAATTTATTTGCTGCAGTAGATGAGATTATAAAACCAAAATCTTTGCTTGCACAATTCAACCAACTTCAACAGAATTATGCTACCAGAAAACTTGACACACTGTTATCTCTCCCCCCATAGAATACACAGAATAAATAATTTATCCAACAATAAATTGCTGGATTTTGTTATTAGCCACCCCATTCCCTTAATTGGTTAGTATTTTGTCTCTTTGGAAACAGCAGTCAGCATGATAGCTTTTCCTCACAAGGACCATCAACATAATTATTTATTATTTCCATATATTATCCTAAATGAACATAACACAGACAAACTGTATTTTGTCCTAGGGATTTCAAATGAGCCTAAGGATCCCTGCACACTGGAACACCTTTGTGTTCACAGGCAGCCCCCCACTATTCTTACTGGTGTTTCGCAATTTGCATGTTCTACTATTACGTAAAATAAGCATCAAATGTAATTAAAATTAGGTAGGTTAAAATATCCACACAGCAATGAAATAGAATTTTGAAAAGAGATTAAAAATTTGCATGTAAAGTCTGCAAGAATAGATATCATCCAGTTCTGCACGTGAAATTGATCAGCATGTTTATATGAAAAAGAAAGAATTTGCACAGGGGAAGTACAAATGTCATCTGATTGCTCCGACTCTCTCTCCCAACTCTGCTCACAGGAAACTAGATGATACTCCAGCTGAGACACTGTAGATGGGCTGCCAGCAGCCTCCATCGGTATTGCCAGCACTGCTACCACAAATGAAGCTGTGCTAACGAAAATGAAACCGGGAAATCTGATGGCTATGGGAATCAGCAACTTAACTTTCTGTGACCACTGCAAGATATAACCCAAGCATCTTTCTAGATAAGAATGATAATGCAAAAATAAATAGTTCCATAGCTGGGCACATTCACTTCCCTTTCAGGTTTCATATTCCGTCGAGTCTTTTCTGTAACACATCCACAGCCTGAGCCTCAATGAGATGTGCAGGAGAGCATCCATATTAATAATTAAAAGGACGTGTGTGAGTTTTCTTCCTGTTCTGCTCTCCATCTTATCTATCCTTCTGTTCTTTCTTTTCTCTACTTACCTTGCCTCAGGCTTTATTTTGTCATGTACAGAAGAATCCCTGTAAACATCAGAAATCATTATATGGCATCCCACCCAAGAGACACAAAGTCTGGCAAAGCATAAAGAGGAAACTAACCAGGGCAGACCACCTCCTGCACTTTTTTTCATTAGCAAATCAAAATACTCTGGTACCATTTAGATTGCCTTGATCACATGTGTTCATTTTAAATCTTAACTTCATCAACATGCTAGAAGATAGAAAATGTTTACATCTTTGCTACACAAGTAAAGCTAAAGAGTAACTTCAAGTGACCATATGGGCTAAGTTCCCTCTTCTGCTAAGGCTCTGATGCGTGATGCAAAAATCCTTTCATTGTTTCAAGTGTTTCACAGTATTGGGTTTCTTCCTGGGTATAAATGTTCTTGCAAATCTTGTCTGATTGCTGACAATGGGAGCAGAATGAATAAATTCAATCATTTCTGAATACTGGTTTATCCACAAGTACACCCAGAACATAAAAGCTGTTCTCTGCTATGATTCACAAGAGCCTTCTGCCGTTACTTTTGGTATCAGCACTTATAGAATCAGTGGTCATTTGTTTCACAATATCACTTCCTTCTGTAATTTACATCTACTTTTCCCTTTTTAAAGTAGTTTGATTTATTTTTGCTTACGGAAATTCAGCTACTCTTCTACAGTTTTACCTCAGAATTTCTGAAGGCTTCCAGAGAGAGAAAGGGAACATCAAAGGTAATGGACTTCCAGTAAGAAAGATAAAGAACTCCAGTTCTTGACCAAAAATTGGCAAGGAAATTACAATGACACAGCTATTCATGACAAAACACTTGAAAATAAACAGGCCTTTCCTTTGAGTATGTACCTTTTAACCTATTTCTGCAGTCTAATTAGGTCCTTTATGATACGTGAAATGTTTTCAGCTGTTTTAGTTTTAAATCTCATTTTCATAGAACTAAGCTATAACCAGGAATGACAATATAATTCCTTATTATGGGGAAAAAATTAAAAACGTGTGTGGGTGGGTGGGTGAGAAAGAGAAAGAGACTCGGGGGGAGAGAGAGCTTAACAAAACCTATGAATTTTTAAGTAGCTTATTTTTACACTGGCTTTACTAAATCTCTCTATCACTATCTTCATTATCCTAGCACGCTTCAGTTCTTCAAACTGGAATAACAAAAATACCCAGCAGAACATAAGTAGAATAAAACATTACAACTGGTCAAATGTCCAAAACAACAGAAGAATGAAATCAAATTTAGCCCGCTAGATGCTCAAGACAAACTCACTAGAGCACTTCTTCAGTTCACTACTGGAAGAGTCAAGATGTCACTGCAAAATTCACTGTAACATTTATAAAATCATAAGAAGTTAAAAAAAAAATTAAAAACCACAACAAGGGCTATGAGGAAAAGTTGTATGTGTCTGGTTCACTTAAGATCACAGAAACTGTGATCAACCATTCCCCATGGTTAATGACAAACAAGAAAAAAAATAAGTCAGTCTTAATTTTAATTGTTTAGACTCAATTTCACAAAAGGCTTTGATATTGTAAAACAGTGGAATACACTCTGAAAACAGGTCACTGGAAATTAAGAACACACTATACAAACTTATTGGGCTACAAGGAAGAGCAAAGCAGGTTAATATTTACTCAGTTCTGCCTGCAAGCAGGGAGATGAAACAGGATCTTCTGAATTCAGTTCTGTCCTTTTCTCACTCTAAGATTAGCCAGACCATGAAACTTCTACTCCTGCCAAACTCCTATGGTAATGGAATGACAGTCAGTCAATAGCCATCCTGAAGAAGAGACTTTTACAACACCTTTAAAAAGCAACCAGCTACCAAGTAGTCTGATAAAGGCACATCTTGGTCAATAATCACCACGTTATGCTCACATCAGACTTGGAATAAATGTCGTCTTAAGCATGCTGAGGGGCAGGGGAACAGTAAAAATCTGTGAAGTTCAGATTTATTAGAGAACCTTTAACCTAATGAGACTAATCTGGGTCACACTGAAGGTCCATTTAGTCCAGTAACCCTTCTTCTTGGCAAAGAACAGGAGCTTAAAAGACAGCGTGGTACTTCTTGTTATATTATTCCAGCTTCTAGCAATGTGCAGTTTAAGGACGTCCTCAGTCAGAGGCTGGACATAGACCACCTTGCTTCATAGCTTCTGATGGAGCATGAACTTGTCTAGCAGTTTTCTTGGAACCCAAAAGACTCTATCATTGCATTTCTACAATTTAACTAGTATGAAAAACATTTCTCATTATCTCTTGTAATTTCACTGTGTGCTTCCTTCCCTTTGCAATACAGGAATAGCACACAGCTGTTCTTTATTTGCCTGTTCCATACCAACGAAGATCCTATGTACCTTTATATTTTTTCCTGGTTTCTAGTAGACTGTTATCCTCTGTGAACACCACAGAGAAAACAGTGAGGTGTGTTGCCAGTATGTAATATCTGATCATTAGGGAATCAAAGCTGACATAAATTTCCTAGGTTTGTCTCCAGGTTTTTTATCATGTGGCTACAGATCCTCCTAAGTTAGGAGCCCCTGCCAGATTATACTCATTTCACCTTTGTCTTCTCTGTTCTAAATCTCCTTAATTACCTCCATTTCTAGTTGCCTCAGGCCTAATCTCTTCTCTCACACTTCTCCACACCTGCTGCCTGTTTCCTCCAACCAGCCCTTTCCGTTCCACACATTTAACCTCTTCCTCCATGCTGTACTGCTGACAGGAAAGAAAACAGATGGCACTAAAATTACCTGCTCTAGGTACTCATGCATAGCAGTTCTGGGATAACAACCGCAAAGAAAAGAGGAAGCATACTTGATTATCTGTGAAAGCTATCTATATGTAAAGCTGTGTGCATGCATGACAGAATATGAAAAATTTAACCACCAGCTTCTGAAAAAGTTCTACCATATACATAGAACTACACCTCTTCAGAAATTTTTAAGCTAGTCACATTTTAGCATGGCCAGGATACACGGTATTCTTAAGTTTCAAGAACATGTTCAAAGTCAGAAGATACTGAAATTTCTCAAAGGAATAATCCTAAGAAAATAACATTCTCAAAACAATGTATTTTCACCTTTTTTTTTCCCTTATAACTGGGCAGTTTTACCCAAAATAAAAACTCTCTTAGGCAGACTCACTTAAATCACAATAGAAGTGATTTTATAAAAGAGTAGCTACTTCAACAATAAATGCCTGCTATCAACCATGCCTATAAATATGTACTGTAAAAATTTATTCTGTAAGTATAAACTGAAACTTGCAGGTTTTTCCTCAAGATGTTTGCAAAGTAGATAATGAAGAAAAAAGCAAAGTCTGCTAACTATTATTGGTTACTGAAGTTACTCCATTAAATTGATGGAATTGCTTGTTTGATGAATTGCACAAGTAGGTCTATATAATTCTGTATGCATCAAAAAGTGAAAGTTATAAATGACAGCTGTTTTCCTGCTTCCTTAAATTCATTCATTTGGATTTTACACTATTTTTCTACTGTAAAATTACCTGAATTAAAAGCGTGAGAGATTACTTTAAGATCCAGCAATCTACCAGTTCCAGTATTACCAACCACCCCAGCCTACTGCAGCAGGCACCCCTAAGGAGTGATTCCTTCCTAAGCCTTTCTTAAAATCTGGTTGTTTTGATATAAGCCATCAATGAACTCATACTGGCTGTGATCATGTTTTGTGATTTGTGCTTTCTTGAAGAAATGAGGTGATTTCATAGTGCTCAGTGCTTATTTTTACTATATGCAACTGGATGATAGTAGTGACAACAAAAACAGGAATATAATTATGTTCTGACCTTTTAATCATAAAGTGCCCAATTTGTAGTCAGTACCTAAGTTCTTAACACAAAATGAAACGTAACCATCCACATGGAATACATATAAAATTGCCTTCTCAGATCTCGAAAATGCAATTTTGGAAAATATTTTTTTAGATTACATTATGTAATTATTTTTCAATCAAATAATTAAAATAATGGGAGAAGAGCCAGAAGAAAACAAACAAAAACCCCACAACCGGTGAACATAGTCTTCGCTTGTTAAGGGCTAGCTAATGGCAAAAGAACTTGCTTAACCTGTACTAGGTGCCTCTGCTGAATAAGGTAACTGACCACATCCCAAATCCTTCCACTCCAGAACAGAATAGCTGCTAACAATATTAACTCTACTGGAATTATATCATTTAACATTTTTGCAAATAAAATGTACGTTGCTTTAAATACATTATTCCTGTACTTCACTGCTGATTTTCAAAATACATTAGATTGAAAGCCTTTGAACTGATTAGAAGGTAAAAATAAGTAACTGACATTTTTTATTAAAATTATTCACACATTATCAAGAAGAATCAAAACCTAAAAAAAAAAAAAATTAGCTTTAAACTCAACAAAAGATTTTATTTTCTTACTTGTATCAGAGAAATGACACATGAAGAGAGATTGAAAGAGATCTCATCTACGCATTCAAAGAAATGTAACTCAAAGCTCAGGAGATAAATTTAAGTTTTACTTTCAAAAATTAACTAAGAGACATTTAAGTACTGCAGGGAGAGGTAGAAAAGTAAAAAAAAAATTAAAAAATTTAAAAAAAAAATCAGGTATTTAATTGCACCACTGAAGAAGGAATTCTTTGTATTTTCCAGGCTATGCAAGTCCAACTAAACCACCCTCAAATTCAAGGAATACCTCTAACTAAGGATCAGACCAGAGCATGCTAAGCAGGAGACACATAGGAAGGTAATCAGGGTAAAACGATATATTAGCAGCTATTTTGCAACAAATGATGTCGTTGGTTCTCTCTGGTAAGAAAAAGAAACTCCACAGGAATTTCAATACAGGCAACAAAAAGACACATCATCTCAAAATGGCACTTTATGTGCACACGTGTATTAGTTATCCTCCTTATTTCAGACATTCATTATAGACAGTGGTAGTTTACAAAGATTTCTGAAAACTAGTTTACATGCTACCACTTTCTTTCTCAACGAAGGATCAGTGTGGTCCATTTCACCTTCAAAATCATAGCAGATATCCCAAAACCCCAAAATATTCGAGATCAATAAAGCTTTTCTGCAGTGTTAAGGAAGAAGGTAGTCCAAGAGTATTTTTGAAGGAAAGGACTGGAAGAAAGAAAACAATTGATGGTAGTATGTCATATGGCTTAGACACTTTCAACAGATTAATCAGAAACCACAGGAATATGGGTACAAAGAGATTGTAATTAACAAATTTTAAGAAAAATAAAACTTTTCTTACGCTTAATCATTATCCTTCCTGAAAGTTGCCTGGAAAGGAGAGCACTAGACATGCATGGAAATAAAAAACAAGAATAAAGAAGTGCTTCACAGAACCAAAAATATTATTTGATGCTGAAGCTGACAGAAACATGTTAAATCAGCCTTTCACACCATAAAAAAAAAAAGTTTTTGCTGATCATAGCCTAATGAGAAAATGCTGATTTCTTTCCCTCTAGCAACAGTGAAAAATTGTCTTTAGCACATCTGATATTCAAAGTCATAACAAGTATGACCTCTAATCTCCTGATCATACCAAGTTTTCTATTCTGTCTCTGTATTTATTAATCAGGTGGAATAACCACTGAAGCACATCAAGCCAATACCAATTGGCTTAAAATTCCCAATAGAACTCTTACACAACATATTTAAACTCGTTTTTATATAAACTGTTTGTTTGGGTTTTTAACCCTTCCCTCCTCAGCCCCCTCAAAATAGAAATACATTAATGACAGGTTTCTTTCTTGTCTCCGATTCCTCTGAATTGTTGAAAGAAAAATTCAGCGTTCTCAGAAAACTTCACATTCATTTAGCAATTTTTGTTCTTCTTGTGTCTGAAAGTCTAGATGATGTCTTGAAGTGGGTGGTTGGGTGGCCAGCTTAATATAACTCATCTGCTTCTCCCCCTTCCCATAAGCCTCCTGGCAGACGTCTATATCGGATACGTTTGGTTAGCGTATGTTCAACCTTGATGGAATCTGATGGAATCCATCACAAACAGCAATTCATTTCTACTTGTATGATGGCTCAATTTAGTCCCTTAAATCTGGAGTTTCTTAAAATCCCAAATTAGTTCTAATTTTGAATGAATGAAGCACATCTACTATCACATTTCTGTAAAATTTAAGACCAGAAACATGTACAAATAACTTTTCTCAATGCATGAACACCAGGAGAAACTGGGTGCATACATAGCTCAGTAAAATCAAGGGATAGTCTACTTCGGTGTGCACGGGTGGGGGGGACACAGAAGTCTTTTGTAATTGCTGGTGGCAAAGGCAAACACAAAGCACATAACCCCTCCTAAATGCCTGACAGGAGGTGACCAAATACCACAGCATCAAGAATGTGCTGCTGTCCAAGCCAGGAAGCCTGTTTCTCAGCTGGCCTCACCCCAAGATGTTACAAAAGCTACAAGAGTTTTCAAAATACACAATTTAAAAAAAAAAAAACAAACCAAAAACCAACCCAACAGTGCAAAGCAACAGAAACAAAGATGTATAAGAACTCACCTAATTCACTTAAAAGAACAAGGGAGAACCATGAGACATCAGTATAACTTCCATCAGCCTGGAATTCAAATAGGCAAAATTTTGGTATAAAAATGCAAGTGTCTATTTTGAAGGTACTGTGGAAAAAAATTGGTACCTGCAACTACTTTTATTGAGAAATTTAGTTTACCTAAAAGACTAATTGCTAGATGTGTTTGTACCTTCATTTGCAGCTCTTGATGCTCAGAGTGTTTGAGAAATTCAGCACTTTGAGAGCCTGGGGGGCACAAGTGCTCCTTAGAGCATTGCTTACACAGTCAATTGGCTACATACCTCCCCTGTTTTGATCAGGAATACATGCCAGCTCTCCTCTTTTCTTTTCCTCGCTTCTTTCAACAAGAAGAAAAAACGTGATACAATACATTTGACTTATTCCAAAGGTTAACAAAAAAGATAAATGTGCCTGTTTTCTATAATAAAAAAACCAAAACACTTGTTTAAACATGAAGTTGTTTTGAGATTTGTTTAGCTATTGTCTTCTCCAGCTTAATCACAAGTGGCAAACTAAGGAACTTAGTATCTAATTCATGGGAACATCAATGGGAATGCATTTCCACACACTGGACTTCAGGAGTGTAGGTTTTCTATAGAGCAATTTAACACCGTTTTGGAAAAAAACCAGAAGACTAGGTGACTTTCAAATAAACACCAGGAAACTGTTTGGGAGACAGAAATAAAAAAATACTCTGTGGTCCTCATCCATTCTTTTATCATCTTCTGCAGCCTGAAAAATCAGCATGATTTGAAGCCAAGACAGTCTTGGTATTTCTTGGTTATCTCCTTTACTTCTCTTTAAATCCTCACTTTCTTTACTGAATAATTCTGTTCCACAGCATTTGCAGGGAAGGATGCTGCAAGAGAAGACTAAAATCTGAGCTACTGATTCAAACGATTACTCCAAAATTCTCACTGCAGCAATAGTTACAAGGCTGCAGCTTTTCAAATCTCAATATTTTGACCACCTGAAAAAATGCATTTTTTTCATGTCAGTAGGCAATTACTCACTTTGTGAACTTTTTGTAATATTTTCAGTTTGAATGTCAAATCTTTCTCATTTTGTACTAGAAATCTCCATCAGAGATGTTAATAGCACAGAAAACAAATTATTGCTTTAAGACACATAAATAAAAGTATATATGCATATAAATTCCTTGAATCATGCCTAAAATTCTCTCTGCACCATCTTTTCAGTGATATAATCAGGTGTGATTTAAAATGTAGACTGATAAATCATTGATCGATTAACACATCTTACACACAAAGCAGGGCATAAGAATTATCATTAATTTATTGTACACATTAGTACATACAATGAAAAGTTAAATCTAGAGTATTTTAAATCCTACTGATTTGCAAATTCTCATGACACAGGACATGAGCACTGTTAATGAAATATACTTCAAATGCACAGTATATCGGACTTTCTACAAATTGTTGCAGAAAAAAACCCAAATTTAGCTTTAGGAGCAAACAGAGGCTTTCCATCAGTTTTCCCAGCACACTGACTTCCTGGCAATCTGCAGTATCTACTGATCAACCATGGACTTGCTTTAGCTTGTTCTTCTTGAATGTCATATTTGTTCTTAACATATGTGACAAGGATAAAAGGATTTTTTTTCATTGAAGATTATATTTACATCTGCGATGAATTTCTGAAGCTGAATGCTGAGAAAGCTTATGATACTCGTTCAAGAAAGTATCAATTTAGAAAGGAATAAAATCTAAGAGACAGATAAAAGAAAAACAAATTCAAATCTTCCAGCACAATGTTGGGTATAGGTAAAACTGTCTGAACAGCAGTCAGCAATAATTTGATCTGCTATGAGTTTTAACCACTTAACATTCACTACTCCAGCAATGAAGTGCCAAATCTGAACCCACATAATTAGAGGTTATATATAAAAGAAAAGCAACCATAGGAAAAAAAAAAAACAAAACCACATAGCTAAATTAACTATTAAAAAAGTTTATTCCCCTGAAAATCAGAAGCATGTTAACTAAATGTAAGAGGAACTACCTTATGAACTCCCTTCTAGTCCAGTCTATTCCAGTGCTTCTCAAATCATTGTAAGATGGTCTGCACAACAGCTGTATAAATGTTTTGTTTTTCTGTTCTGTCTTTTAATAAACACAGGCACACACAGAAGCAAGGAATCAAGTACAATGAAGGGAAATAAAAACAACAAAAGACCAATGAAGTCCGAGGGTGGCCTTCTTTTTGGCAAACTAAAATTACTGTGGCAATGGTGTGCAAATGTTTCTAGGAGCTGCTTTTCCAAATCAGTACTAGTAGTCCCTGGATTTCAATACCAATCCGTCTCTGACTTGTTCTTTAACCTTCTATGACTGGCGTCATAATAGCCACCAAAGGGCTTTTTAACATTGCTGAATACTGAAGCAGAAAAGGCATTAAACACTTCAGCCTTCTTTGTAGTCTGCATTGGTAATTTTACTCTCTTCATTGAGCAGTGAAGTACCAACGTCCTTGGTCCCCCAGCCCACTATGTAGGTACTCTTAGAAAGATTTCTTGCTATTTTCAGGTCTTCTTTATTTTGTACTGGGCTGCAGATTTCTGAGTTTGTTCTTATGTGCTTACGCTTTTTTGTTTGTTTGGGTTTTATAATGCTTAGCCTCAGACATCTGACCTTGGTCTCACTTTCTGTCATTTTTCTTTTCTGTGTTTGAGATTGCAATGATTGTGATCAAGGTCAAACTCCTACTGCTCTTCCAATGCTTTCTCCACGCTGGAAAAGTTTATTCTCAAGCTCTTAACACAGTCTTTCCCTAACTTCATTTCTTCATAGCTATACCTTCCAGAAGCCTTCATCTACCAAGTCTTTCAGCTCAGGAAATCAGTATTCCTAAAAAGCATTCCAGATATTTTGCGGTTTTCCCTTCTATGTTTTCTAAAGATCATGAGCTTGCATTTCATATTTAGTCTCCCACATGTGTTCACTCAAATCTTTCATCTAAGGTTCCTTTGGGAAAGGATATTGTTATGTCTATACTCTATAATTGGGTTATCTAAATTCAGATCCACAAGCATCTCTGATTCAGGATTTAGCCAAAACCTAGACATGTAAATCCAATCATGCAGTCAAAAGCCCTGACTAACCACCTAGATGTTTAAGATGCAAAGACTTACGTACTTATACTATCTATTTATATATATAACAAATATTTTGCATATATTATACTAACATATTATATACATATTGCCATCCAGAGGGACCTTGACAGGCTTGAGAGGTGGGCCCGTGTGAACCTCATGAAGTTCAACAAGGCCAAGTGCAAGGTCCTGCACCTGGGTCGGGGCAGTCCCAAGCACAAATACAGGCTGGGCGATGATGAGTGGATTGAGAGCAGCCCTGAGGAGAAGGATTTGGGGGTGTTGGTTGATGAGAAGCTCAACATGACTCAGCAATGTGCGCTTGCAGCCCAGAAAGCCAACTGTATCCTGGGCTGCATCAAAAGAAGCGTGACCAGCAGGTCAAGGGAGGTGATTCTCCCCCTCTACTCTGCTCTCGTGAGATCCCACCTGGAGTACTGCGTTCAGCTCTGAGGCCCCCAGCATAAGAAGGACATGGACCTGTTGGAGCAAGTCTAGAGGAGGGCCACAAAGATGATGAGGGGGCTAGAGCACCCCTCCTATGAAGACAGGCTGAGAGAGTTGGGGTTGTTCAGCCTGGAGAAGAGCAGGCTCCGGGGACACCTTATAGCAGTCTTCCAGTACCTAAAGGGGGCCTACAAGAAAGCCGGAGAGGGACTTTTTACAAGGGCATGTAGTGATAGGACAAGGGGTAATGGCTTTAAACTGAAAGAGGGTAGATTTAGATTAGATGTAAGGAAGAAGTTCTTCACTGTGAGTGTGGCGAGGCACTGGAACAGGTTGCCTAGAGAGGCTGTGGATACCCCCATCCCTGGAAGTGTTCAAGGCCAGGCTGGATGGGGCTTTAAGCAACCTGGTCTAGTGGAAGGTGTCTCTGCCCATGGCAGGGGGGTTGGAACTAGATGATCTTTAAGGTCCCTTCCAACCCAAACCATTCTATGATTCTATGATATTATGGCAGCTAGAATTCTACTGTCACTTATGCCAAAAGCTTCTGGTAAGGTGGCAGGACTAAGCAGCTCAGTGTCCATCCTGTGCCAAAGGGGATTCTCAAACTAAACACTCCCCCACTGCAGATCCCTGGGACAGCCCCTCAGCAACCATCCCCGGAGTGCACACGGAGTCATCACTGAGCAATTAAACAGTATCGAAAAAGGCTATAGCAACACAACACCTCAGTGGTTACACCATTTGCACAGAAGGACCTCAGTTCTGTATCCTTTTTGGCCTCAAATCCTGATCTGTGCTTTCCCAGAAACACATCCTAATGAAAAGTCTGTGCCCAGCCCAAATCCAGAACCGCTTCCTGTACAAGGGTTCAGTTTAGAGTTCCATGGCTGGGGCACCAGGCCCAGGCGGGCCTGGTTACCTTCCAGGTAAGGAAAAAGATTCTTTTAGATTATTTTTCCACTTTAAAATAGTACTTACAGGCTTTTTACAGTAAACTGTCACTGTGCAAAAACCTTGAAGAATTCCTCAGAGCAGAGCTATGCATCTGAGGAAAGTTTTGCTGTTCTTAAAGCACTTGGAGGAATAGACACCAAAAAAAAAAAAGGTTCATTTTCCAGTTTCCTCAATAAAACACAGTGCCATGATTTAGCACAGATAACAGGATACAAATAGCTTATTTCAGTCTGCTTCTGTCCCTTAGTGCAGCGCAGTTCATTGTACCTGAGATAATGGTGCTCGCTGACGTCGCTATGTTGTTACTAGGCAACCAGAGATAAAATGCAGCATTTAATGATTTTTATTTAATGCACTTTTATGAGAAAGTACACTCTCCTTTTTCCTCCCCTGATATTATTTGAGGTAGAAATGCTGTTTACACAGGGAGATATATTTAGCCATCCTCTGCAATCTGAATAAGAAAATTATTCAAACTGGATATTCAAACAGCCAGTCAATAAATAATTCTAAACATATTGACTATTACCACTATCAAACACTTATATCATGGCAGTGGCTGAGATCTCAAACCACTTCACCAGGGACAAGTATTCAGTAGGTCTTACAGCAGAGAATAACAATGGCAAGAAAACAGACAACAGCTTAGGGATGTTTGGGGCTGTTACGGATGTTTATGTACTCCTCCATCACAGAGAGCAAGAGCCCAAGCCTATATCATCCTTCACGTCTCCTGTGCTGTCATGACACCCACACCTGGCAAGGTCACACCATTTTTTTTCCTGTGGCTTTGGGTTGCCTCGATTCTCTCCAAAAAAGAGGCACCATCACCAAAAGCTGTCCCTCCTGGTGGGGCTCTGCTCACAGGAGCCTCTACAGGAAGATGCACATCTTAGGAAGTGTCCTAATATCACAGCCCTTGCCCTAGCAGTCTAGGCACGCATCCAGGAGACCTCTATGTAACTCAGAGCTGCTGCGCATTTCATTTCCCTTCACACAATTCAACGGGTCTGTTGAGGGGCTTGACAGCAGTGCCGCCTGCTGAATTCAGCAGACATGTCCTTCATTCAACAGAGAGTGTTGGAAATGTTACCACATATGTAAGACCACACAAGCCCTCAAGTTTCTTCACATGCCAAGCCCTCCCACTGCACCTTTACAAGGGCTGGTGGCTCATATATAACTTGTGACCGCTGAGTTCCTTTTAGATCAGCTGATTTCCCAACTCTCCTGTCTTTGCAATAGGAGCAGGAAAGTGTTTATAGACATGAAAATCAACCGAAAGCCTCAGGCTGAGTGCATGCGTGAGGGCTCAGGTCCAAACAAAGCTACAGCTCTGACTGCATACTTAATTCCTGCAAGTTCTGCAAGATGAAGTGAGAAGCAGATGAACAGAGAACTTTTTTTAAATGCAACACTGTAGAAGAACTAAAAAACAAACAAACTCCTGCATCATTTTGCTTTCACATATAGATAAAGCCAAACTAACTAATGCTGCCAATATTGGATTATTTAACATTTTTCTCTTCAAAGGTTACCTTCCAAATAACAGGAATCATGCAATTCAGCTGAAAACTTCTTTTTGACCCTTTATACTGGTCATCTTTAAATTAAAGTAGAAATTTCACTGGACTCTGCAGTTGGATCTTTATAGACAGTTATCTGTGCCTCCGCATACATCCTTATTATCATGAATGTTAGCAGGTTCTACTTCCTGTCACTGAGATAAACAAAAGAAATACATGTAACAGTCCAAAATATTTGTGCAGGTCAGTAAACATCTCTTGCATTTCATTAGAAGTTTACAATCAATGTATTTCTGATCCCAAAAAGGGTACTGAACAGCTACTCTGACCATTCGCCTAGCCAAAATAAACAAGGCTGAGGATCAGACACTTTAACGTGAAATTTGTTCTAGGGGAATTTTAAAAATCAGTAACTTTCCACTGTGCACCACAGACATAACTGGTAACAGTACAGCCTGACTTCCTCCTCCTTCAGAAGCCTCTCCACGCACAGCCAGCCTCGCTCCTCACAACACGGGAGAGTTTTTAAGCAAGCAATAGCTACCAGTTTGTGGGTTTCTGAGGTGGGGTTTTTTTGTCTCTACTCTTATCCTCCACATCCGCAAATGCTGCCAAGTTCTCCCACCTCTGAATTGTTACAAAAATTAAGTGTCTGTCCATACTTCAGCTAAGAGAGTGTAAAATGCCACACTGACTTAAAGTAGAGAACAGCAGCTTAATACATTAAAGAAAAAAGTGTCTTTTACTGTGTATGCATGTCAGGAGATTTCACAGCTCCACGGTATAACTTCAAAGGACAGGTTAACAAATGCAATTGATTCCCAGTGCACTACCCACTTTCACCAAGTTCACAGATACCTTGAGATTGGTTTTCCAGAAGTTTATATTTCCCTTGGTATGGATCTTACCATGCCAAGTGCCATTCCATATTTTCATCAATGATCAGAAACTAAAATAAATCTGGGGGAAGATTGGTGAAATAATAAATCCTAAAAAGGAAGCAGCAGTACCAGACACAACAGGTAAACTGGGTCTATTCAAACATAACATGTTTCATAACAAAACACAAAGTTAAGACATCTGTGATCAAGAAATACCTGCCATACTTACAGCATGCATGTTGGAAAACACTGAATACACTTTTCCTGAAGTATGCCGGAAACAGATCAACAAGGTGTAAGCAACTAACACTGTAGGACCCCCCATATAATGATCAGCAAAGAGTACAGGTATGCAAACAAGGAACCAGCAGGACTAAAGAGTAACTCTACTTTTCAGGTGACATTAGTGGCAGCAGTGTTACAATGCTGAAGACACTCCAGATGGTCACATTTGTAAAGTTTCAGAAAAAAACAGAGCAAGAAGGAGATGGACATAAAAAGGATAGGAAAGCTGAAGAAAATGTTTTACAGTCAGAATCATCCAGACCTCAATCTGTTCATCACATCAACAGCTCTGAGAAGTCACTCAGTGGGAAGGAAATGCCAGCTTCAGAAAGGTTTTTAATCTAGCAGAAAAGAGTAAAAGCACTCGATGGAACCTAAAGCCAAACTAATTACAGTAAAAAGACATATTTATACCCGTGAGGATGATTAACCACTGGAACAAGCACAAACAGAAGGATGGGTTTTCCATCTCTTGTTTTGTTTGCATCAAGGCAGGATAACTTTCTGATTAAACCTATCTTCCAAAATTCAAGTTATACTATGACTGAATGTACTTACTGACTTAATAGTGACATAAGTGAATGGTGTAGCATCCATCCTTCTAACGTGAAGTTTAACAAATTAAGTTCTGTTCCTGAAAAAGAGGTTGCTTCTAAAGGACTGGATAAAACTAGATGTATACAAATAAGCAGAAAAGGGAAATAAATAACCCATCAGAGTAGCTACAATGAACAATAACTCTCCTTTTCTGTGCATTCATAACATTCATTTTAAAGGAAAAATTTCAGCAACTCAAAAATCAGAAACACAGAGCCTCTAATTTTTGCTAGTTACCTGCCTCAGCTTGGTGCTTCGTGCTAGACAAGCAGATGTTGGCAGCGTAAGTCTGGTTGCATAACAGGTACAAAGCTCCACGTTCAAAATCGCGATGGGAGTGCCAGACTGAGAAACTACAATCCTGCAAATCCCAATCGATCACTGCATGACTCTGAAGACAAGTCTGACCTGTAGCTAGTTTGACGGGAAGGAGCAGGGATGGCTTCAAATCTCTACTTCTAGAACTGTCTGCTTAAATTAAGTTAAATGGTCAGTGGGTTAAAAACAGAAACAGAGCTGGGAACAGATACCAGAATTCAGAAATCCCTGCTGCCAAGAGAGTATCCAAATTACCACCCTACACAAACTTTTCTCTTCTCCCTGTAAGTGGGATTGAGAATTTCACCATTCAGCCTTGAACAACACTAACTAAGGAGTCAGGCAAAGCTCTTCTCAGTTGCCTCAGTTCCCTAGTGATTAGCTCTAGACAGCTGCAGTCTGACAATGCTCAGTACTGACTATGTACTAAATGCCATATTGAGATATCGCCTTCCAATTCCCTGGATTTGAACTCTTAAATCCAAACACAACATTCTGAATTCCACTTTGGAAGAAAGACACTTAAAAGTTAAGCCAATGAGGCATTGCATTTGGCTCAAAATATCTATTTGTCCTAAATCTCTAGTTATACCTCTTCACTCATTAATTTGCCCATAAAAAACTAGAGTTGTAAAGTAATATTAGTATGCCATCTTGCAAAAAGCTTGTCAGTTTTTAAATGGTATTGAAAATGCAACAAGACTCATGGTGGACACAGTTCACAGCAGATCTACTAAAGACTGTTAAGTAGAATTATAGCAAGAAGGATGTCACATAATTGCTGCTCACTGACAAGAAAATTCTACCTTATCACACATGCATAGAAGAGCAGAAAGAGAGAATGAGATGGAATGTAGGTGGAAGGCTTTGATCTACTTAAATTCTCTAAACGCCAGACTGAACAAAGTATGAAGGGCAAGTGACTAGAAGGAAAGGGAATGATGAAAGATTCGTTATTTCATTTTTAAATGGAAAAACATTTTAAACCTTTCTTGAAAACCAACTGTGAAAATTCATGTACTGTTGCTGAATTGTCACTGTAAGTCGTGTGACAAATTCTACGGTATTTTTTGCCATAGTTCTGTAAAACACAAAGAAATAACTCAAGTTCCCAAATGTATTATCCAGAGACGTTTATATAACAAATATATTTTCCAGATAAGATTTTACCAAAAAAGAACCAAACCCCAAAACAAAGCCCAACCCCCAAACAAAAAACCAAACCAAAACAAAAACCCTGAAGAAACACAAGCCTCTTCCATTTAGAATTTACTAGAAATAGTCTAGAAGAGTTTGTCCTGATCTCACTGTCAAACCATATTTACCTTTTATTAGGCATATAAAAAAAACTTACCAGAGTGATGAAAAAGCTAATAGAGCAGTTTATCTTTTAGATATTGCTATGCCTTAGCAACTCTCCAGTCACCAATATATTTCCAGTGTAGGCTGCTCCATGTTTTTAAACATTACCGTTTTGGACAACAAGGAAAAAGGACAAAAAGATTGGAAGAAAATTCTAGATCATCTAGTCCATCCTCTTTTTCAAGGCATAACCAAATGTCTGTATCTCATTCTGGACTGACATTTATGTAATTTATTAAATTTTACAGACCGCAACTATGATAGCTCCATGATTTGCCCAATCTATGCTGCTATGTACTTATCCTTATTATCAGGAAGTTTTGCATAAGGTCTTACGTGAATCTTCTCAAGCACAGCCTACGCCTACTGTTTCTTCTTTCACCCACATATTATTTTATTTAACAAATTTGAAGGTTGTTGCCGTGTTTCCCTTTCAAAGGCTGATCACAACAAACATGAAGTCCTGGCCAGGATCAGATGAACAGTAATAAACTGAGGAACCATGGTGAACTAATCACTAAAACAGAGCATAGTGTAAGGAGTAGGCAACCCAAGGAGACAGGTTAGACCACCATCCCTGCTATGAAATCCCCCAATGAGTCAAGAAAAGAACTCTGTCCCTAGAATATCATGCAAAACAAAGGGATTTGTTGACTACAGGGTTATAGGGCTTACTATATTTCAATTCCCTACCTCTACCACAGTTGTCTTGGCAGCTTTGCACATAGGTTGGTTGAAGTTTCTTGCAGTTTTCCTGCAAAAGAAAGGAAAATAAGTACATATTAAAAGCTGTAATAGTACGAGGAAAGACTTTTCAGAGATAAGCTACTACAAGTATCTCTGTAATATGAACATCACAAATCTTTTCACCAAATAGCTAGAGGACTAATAAAAAAATAGGAGGGAGGAAAAAGTATTATGGAATTGTGTAAGACGCATATGAAATTAAATCATATTTTGCTACATTAGACTTTACATTTATTACAGCTCTTTTGACTTTTAATCAGCACATTATTCAATTGAAATTGGATATGCTACTGATATCTTCATTTATTAGATCCAAGAGCAGCAGAAAGATGGCCTTTGTACAATGTACCTTCCCATTATTTCACTGCACAAACAATGAAATTAATCTCCACAGGGGGGCCAGCACAGGGCCTAAAAACCTCTCAAGTCCCACATATGCCTTCATAATTCAGACTAGGACTTGGAATAGCACTTTGCACAGTAGTAAATTTAATCCAATTCTCTTGATTAAAAAAGCTGTGCCAGTTTCAGCACTCTCTGCAAGACTCTGGCATTCATCCTAAGTATTCCCATGCAGTATTTCTGTAACAAGGAAAAAGAACCTCTGTGGAATAAAAGTAACACATGACATGTATAACTGTGCTGGGATCTGCACCGAGATCCTAGTAGGCACAAGGAAAAACAAGTGACCTGTGTCAGCCCCCCTCTGTATTTTTCAGAAAGCAAACAAAACTGTGTGTCATATTTAAGGATAATGATGTATATTTTAGTGGGGTTCCACTGATAGCTTCTCAGCATTTTTCTCTTTTAAAAAGTAGAATTCTTGAAAATTTTTCATCAAAATGCATGAAACTAGGGTTCAAAACAAGTCAAAACCTCCTTTCCCCCGTCCCCTTTCCACAGAAGCATTTATTTTTCTGACCATCCTTATTTCCCAATGCCTTCTCCTCCTTTCTTCACCCTTTTGTGTGATGACCATGCCTAGTGCTATAGCCATGCTGAACTTCGGGATGCTGCTGCCACCTCGTGGCTTTGGGGGAGGGTAGGGAACTGAAACGGCCAAATCCTGAGACTACCATGAAGTTTTAACAGGATTTCTAGTCCAGAGACCTACAGAATCAAAGCTATACCCAAAGCTATACGTATCTTGGGGAAATCCTGTTTTATTGGCAATACACAGCAGCTGTGAAGCCTCTAACAGAGGCTACAGAAGGGACAATATCTTTTGTCCGTGGGTCTTCTCTGTGGCTGCGTAAACACAAAAGCATGCAAGAAGAGGAAACCATAAAAAAAAAATGACCTGAATTTATGTTCTTCTCTTAGTGCACGAATACAATACTAGGTAGTAGTGATTTAGGGAAAACTACCCTAAACTAGGCAGAGTAGAAAATGAGAAGAAAAATAGAGTTACAAAAGCTGAATTAAAATAGCAGGGGAATGGATACAGATGGGGGAAAGCAGATGTGGAAACAAAGAATTCAGTATTTCATCCCAAGTGACTACTTTTCTGCACCAAAGACTTTCTCAAGATTGTAGTGGCTGGTCTGCCAGTTAAAGAAACTGATATAAAATTATTTTTACATAGAGGAAAAAGTTACAAGAAAACATTTCAATGTCAAATTAAGGAGAGTTAATGGGCTTGATTCTGACCCTATTTATAAAAGCTTATGCAATTTAGAATGTTCTTGCGTTAGTAAAGTTGTTTCAGAAGCAGCAGTCTTTTAGAAGATCAAAGGTCTTATTTCTAAAGAACACATCATCAGAAGAAGAAAAAACAGAAACACTATACTTATTTTCCAACACAGAATAATGTTTAGGTTTTTGGAGTATGAAATCCAGAAACTAGCTAGCTAAGTTTGTCTTTTTATTTTAAGATAGCTTTCTGGACATCTAGACTCAGCAATGTCTACAAAGTCCATTGTTCCAGCAATGGATTCCTAAGCTGACCCAAAGGCATGACAACAGCTTTTCTCCCAAAGGCAAAAGATAGCAAACTAGTTCATAGTAGACTAAACCAACAAACTACATCCACTACGTACCTAATGGTGCAGAGATGAAGGGATACCTCAGATATGAGCTGAATTTACGTATTGCAGAACCACTTGAAATACGAAGAGATGACCTGACATGACTGTCTGTGACAGCAGGGGCCCTGACTCAGGTTATCCCTTCAATGTCTCTGTTCTTTTGTGAAGAGTGTACTTTCACCAGCACCAAACCACACCTCAACTTGTAAAGTGGAAGTATACTGGGCTAGAACAACTCCAAAGAATGGTACCAGGTGAAAAGGGAGGGGAGCCAAAGGAGGTAGAATATCCACAAAAGCAGTGGCACTCCCTGCTGTTGTCCCTAACAAGCAAAGCTCCAAGGAGACACTCTGTTCTGCTAAGTAGAACTAGTACATGCATCAGACTAACAAAGCGAAATGCCCATATATGCATCCCTTCAGCTAGCACAGGAAAAAAGTGGGATTATTTCATTATGTTTGAGAGAGTCTTGGATTATTTGTCTTGGTAATGGTGGACTATACCTAAGAATTATTATCTACTGGGCCAGATACAGGTCTTGTTAGGCAAAAGCTGTGGTGCAGAATAGTACACTCAGCTTAAAGATGCCTGGAAGGAAAGCAGCCACAGCATGTTGTATGGAACAAAAGAGCTAGGGGACACAAAATACCATGTAGAAAACCTTGTTTAAAAAACTGCTTTCTAAAGGAGCTGGTGCCACTCCAGATCCCCAAGAAAACAGTTTAGCTTCATGTATGAGAATAGACAAAAAAACTCATGCTGGCCTGGGGTCCAAATAAGTCTACCTAAAGTACATCCTTTAGATTTAAAAAAGCGCTTAGCTTGAGGGTGATTAAGTTTGGCAGACACCTACTCCATTCCTATTGGCTCCACAGATTATCAGAGTTACGGGAAACACACTATAAATAGTACCACACTGCTGTGAAAGCAGTGGCAGATGTGAGTAAACACAGAGCCTATGTCTATCTAGGCATACATCAGCAAACAAAAACAGAAGTCACATAATAAAAAAAGTATGGAAGGGTCCCACTGGCAGTGGTGAATACATACTCAATATGTAGCATGATGCCAAAAATACATTTTCATTCTGTAAATCACAGAAATATTGCTGTCATATTCTACTCTATTACAATTTCCTTCTCTGTTGTCTCCCGCAGGCTATGAGATGAGCCTATCTTTCTCTGTTCTAGGCCATCAGGTAATCTGTGTCTCATCCAAAAACAGAATGGGTCACTGGTTATTATAAGCAAATTGTTTTAAGCTAGCAATACTCTACACGGAATAAGACACTGGATGATGATGTTTCCATCTTTGATTAGTTACAGTTGAAAGAAGGAATCAAGATTTTTAGGTCTCCACTCCAGATGGAAGTAGTATCTGGTATCAACTGTATCGTGTGAATGTGGGAGACATATGAAGACTTCTGAAAGGAACAGGAGGGAGAGGGAAAGGCATAAAGAAAGACCAACAGGACATAAAGGAACGGAGGGAAAAAGGGAGAACACAACCAGTCTGTTTCTGTGGAGAATGAAAGAATTTTTCAGAGGTAAGTAAGCATCAGTAGACAGATATGGGGTAAAAGCTCAGACAGTAGAGGCTCAAGATCAAAGAGAAGCCCAAGGGGAAAGACTGTTTCCTGTATTCCATGTCCCAGAGCCTAAGGAAAGTAGTTTAGCAGCCATTAAATTCATGTGCACACACACAAGAAAGTTCAGTTTTCAATCAGAAACCATCCTGTCTCGCCAGTGGGCAAGGCAGGATGTCAAGAGTTGGGTAAAATAAAAAATTCTCTTAGTTTTCAAGCATTTTAATTTAATCTTATTATTACATCTGTAAGATATCTAGATAAAAATTTATGTGAATATATGCGTATATATACATATATACACAAAGAAAAGCATTACTTTATCGGTATTATTTTATCCATATATTTTTCAGTTGCTTTTTCAACTCCTCGTTTGTTTTAATACATACAAAGACAGACTGCATCACTCAGCATCTTCTTGTAGTAAACTGCAACTGATTACCATAACACTTACCTTTTCATCTGATAGCCATAAAACAAACAAATAAAAACCAGATGTTAAACATAAGCAAACCTCTCCTGCTTCAGTTCAGGACAAACCAGAGCACAAATATAGCAACTCAAATAAATGATGTTATCACTAGTGCAACACCCAAACTTTTCACTACAAAAGATGTTTAAATTCATATGTTGCCTCTCCCTACACCACTGAGATCAGATTGACTTTAAACACACTTTCCTGGGGACAGAATCAAGTTTTCCGATCACTGACTGCCAAGGAGACTGACTCAGCTCCCTTCTCTTCTGACATACACGAACCTGCACTTCTTCGGTCAGCCTTCAATTGCACAAGGAAAAGGACCCAAACTAACATGAAAATTGAAATGAACAGAATGTCACCACATTTCTCCACAGTCATCACAATGACTTTGGTCTGCTATGTCTCATTTTTAACTACCAATATGTTATTTCACAGCTATGTTCGAATTCTCAAAAGTCATTAGAACAAGTAATTATATTTTGGTGTTTATAGCAGTATAATTTGACAGTAGGGAAAGGCAATATGAAAGAAAGTGAAATCAGTAAAACATTATTTTGTCATCACACAAGAGACAGGATTCTCCTTCTCTTTCATTATCTAAACCATTAAAGGATCTCTTCCCACTGGTAAACAAGTCATACCTGAAAATGATGTTTCCTGCACGATCAGCCTTCCATGCCTTCACAAGAGCAAAATCTCCTGTAATCGACTTCTCCAGAATAAAGTGACGGCCATCAAACTCTCGCACCTACAGAGAAAAGTACACTATTGAGACGTAGGTTTCTTCAAACAGATCTCCCATGTAAGACTTATTTATGGGGTTAATTTTACAGACTATTATATTCAGACTTCTTCTTGTACTACATGAAGTTTTATCTGAAAAACTGTAGCTCAACTGTATAATAAGAGAAGCACGGAAAGGCTGTAAACCCCAGTTTTATTATAGTGTCTCTGTTTAGTGAAACAGAACGAGAATCAGATCCATATTCCTGCTGCTCCATCTACTGGAATTAGACATGCTTCTTCCTGCACATCTACCACCTAACCAAAAACTGAAGTGCTAAAGCAGAACTGTTGAAAAAGTTCATAATCACTGCCTACTACCAGAAACCTCAAATCTAAAATGAAGTTGATTTGAGACAGAGCACTCAAATCACATCATCTGACATTTCATTTGGTTTTCTCTGCATTTATGATCAATATTTGTAATGATATTGTGCCTGAAGCCAGAATATGTAACTGACAAACAGCTAGTATTTTAATCCTATATAGAAACATGAAACAGCATTTCTCTTAACAATGTAGAAGGTTAGAGTATAGACAAATACTACTTGAGAGCTATTTAAAATTTCTGAGAGGAGGAGGAAGTATGACAAAAGTGTATCAGAAATCAGTTTTTCGGTCCTGTAAAAGGAGATCTGAGCTTTTCTAAAATGACACTTGCATTCGAAATGGATTTGGAGAATGGATCAAATCATGCTAGTCATGTTATTAGCCCCCAAAAGACTGAGGAGAGTAAGAGAGACTTTTCCACAAATGTTAAAAGTAGAAGAAAAATGTTATCAAAATTATAAGCTATTTAATAAACAAAACATTCCTTCAAATGGTAAAACATCATAATGACATATTCAGTAAGAAAATTAAGGAAAAAAATTACTAAGTTAATGATTAGATACTGAAAATAGCCATGTATAAAATACACAAAAACCACAGGGGGGTGGTGAAATTACCTTTACCCCAGAGACATTCTTTAGGTAGAATTTAATGCCATTTGCAGCTTAATTGGAACACACAGCGTTAGCCCCATCCATTTCTTCAACTACAGTTATGGCACTGAGAAATCTCTTCCCTCCTCCAAATTCTACATCCAATTTCAATACAAAGCCCTTGCTTCTCACTTGGAAGCCACACTCTTTTTATTTCTTTGAAATTTCAAATACTCAAAACTAAATTGCATTTCAACTGTTGGCAAATGCGTTTCCTGAAAGTTTGTGTCAACTGAGCTCTTTCCTGTTTAACAGGAAAATGTCCCATCTCTTCTAATGCTAAAGCTTCATGTACAGCTGCAGGGCTGCTTACTCCATACCACAGTATTTAAGGAGAACCTGCTCCACTAATAGGAGGTTGTTCTCAATCCGTACTGTGCACTCCAGTGGCCCGGTACAAGATTTTGTTTGAATACACAGTGAACCTGGTCAGAGAACTGTCGAGTGAAGAGTAACTCAGCAAGGTGGGTTTTCACTTGGACCAGTTCTTGATGCTAAGTCACCCTAGAGTTGTAAAAACTTTTCTAACACATCACAGAGGACAGAAGTAAGCAGTGGCAGGAAAACTGATGTGTCTGGTACCACAGACATCCTGTTAATCCAATATACCAAAGTTAAATTTGGCCAGGAGGTACTTATATTACTGTTTATCTTGGAAATATATAAGAAATTCAGTTTTCAAAGCAGATGGCTTCCTAATAACAAATTGACATCTTACCTCTCTTGGCTGGCTGGCAATGGCAATGGTGCCATCTGTGTTGTATTTGATAGGTGCACCCCCTTCCTGCACCAGTGTCCCATAGCCGGTACTGGTGTAAAATGCTGGGATTCCTGCTCCTCCTGCTCTAATACGTTCAGCGAGTGTACCCTATAAGAAAACATATTTAAGAACCAGTCATTTGAGAACAAATCAAACTTCGATGAATGGCTTGCTTGAACTTATTTTTATATCCTGTCATTTGCAGCTTTTCCTTCTGAACTCAGAAGATGATCACATCTATTTCTTCCTCTCATTTCAGCTCTCCTTTGTGGGATTGGTACTGGATATGGCAAGAAATGCTTCACACACGGCCATAAATTGCCCAAGAGCACACCGTCACACAACTCCCTGTCAACTCCCAAGCCCCAGCACTTTGCTGTGCCTCCTCTCCTTTGGCTTGTTTCCCAATCTATTACTCTGAGTACAGAGTTCTTTTTCTCTTTCCCACCTGGCTACATACGCTAGAAGGTTCTTCTTTTATAACAGTCCTACATATTTATGTTTCATTCTCCAACATCTTAAGAAAAACTTCATACATCACTCCAAGTTGAAACAGCCACGTACAGCAGATCGAGAAAAGAGGAGGGAGTCCAGTGATCTGGGTCGCCCGTGCTAAGAATACCAAGAAGCTGACAGAACAGTATTTCTACTCCATTTGACCACCCCATCTGCATTCTGCTCTATGTCCAGCTGTACCACAGATATTAACAGCCCAAATTCCTCATCAGCCTTAATTATGGACTTATGGCCAAAGATTCGTCTGCCTGCTTTTCATTAGTGTCCTTTCCCAATTTTTTTGGACATTTTTCTGGATTCAAAGCAAGACAAGACCATCATGGTCAATTATCTAGCTTGATGGCCTCCAAAACATAGGTTGTGTTTTCCCCAGCGTCCTGGTTTCGGCTGGAATAGAGTTAATTTTCATCTTAGTAGCTGGTATAGTGCTGTGTTTTGGATTTAGTGTGAGAATACTATTGATAACACTCTGATGTTTTAGTTGTTGCTAAGTAGTGCTTATCTTAAGAAGTCAAGGATTTTTCAGTTTCCCATGCTCTGCCAGCAAGCAGGTGTGCAAGAAGCTGGGAGGGAGCATAGCTGGGGCAGCTGACCCAAAGGGGTATTCCATACCATGGAACGTCATGCCCAGTATATAAACAGGGGGGAGTTGGCCGGGAGGCGCGGATCGCTGCTCAGGCATCGGTCAGCGGGTGGTGAGCAACTGCATTGTGCATCACTTGTCTTTTCTTGGGTGTTATTTCTTTTTTTTTTTGTTGTATTCCTTTTCATTACAATTATTATAGTAGTAGTAGTAGTAGTATATTTTATTTTACTTTAGTTACTAAACTGTTCTTATCTCAATCCACGAGTTTTACTTTTTTTCCTTTCCTCCTCCCTACCCCACTGGGAGGGGGGAGGGGGAAGCAGCTGCGTGCTGCTTAGTTGCTGACTGGGGTTAAACCACGACACCCAGTTATCCTGCAAGAAACACAATGACTTCTGGTAGGTTTACAAAATGGTGGCAAGAGGCAGATGCAAACCATGCAATGATACAAAGTCCTGTGTTCCAAGAAGCCTTAGCATTTCAAGATCTCACCATGACTTCTCTCTTACTGTGTAACAAGGACAGAACAGTCCCCCATTTTGCCTAAAGTCATACCAAACTTGAAGAGCATTTTCCAAAATGCTATTTTGTCTTGACACAAATATTTCAAATCCCTGCATGTCCTAGCAAGCTATTAATTCACCTTACTGTTTACCATTGCACACTGTAGACACAGTATTTTCATGCTGGATCTATATAGCTTGTCTGTGCAGTCCACAAAGCAAATTAAATGTCTAAGGAGTTCAAGGTCTTCTAGATGAAAGCATTGAACATGAAATAGGAAGAAGAAAAAAACAAATTGTGAGATTTGCGACTTTTGAAACATGAGAAGTGACAAGTGCCTGGTTATTTCCATGTCAGCTGACTGGGTATAAAAGGACCTTTTCTGCCCATCTCTGGGATTCTAAGAGACATTCCCAAGAGATGAAGCCCAAGACTCTCTTCTCCATAAAAACTTAAGACTTTTTTCCAGAGACTTAAATCTATAGCTATTTAAAGCCCAAAGGTTATGTGTGTGGCATTTCCAAATAACGTCTATACTAACACTAACACCCTATAGGCTTTAAAGTTAGAGTACTAATTTCACAAAACTAGATCTTAATAGAATGTGAGGATACTCATGATTTTAGGATCTCATTGAATTCAGGCTATTTGGATAGCTTGGCAGTGTTAAAATAATTAAAACTACGGTGCTAAAAAGTAAAGTTGTAAATACTGGCTCGTAACATTATGCAGAGATTAATTTAGTTAAGATCTAATGAACAAGCCCAAAAGAGTTGTCTCACAATGAACTGAAATCTCCTAATTTGATTCCTACCCACTAGATGGCAGACACTGCACACGCAACAATCCCAAAAGCACACACAAGCTACCACCTACACGGGAATTCAGCACTCCTTGACTTTTTTCTCCTTAAATGGGCCACAGTAGTGAGCATACTTTGTCTGTTTTTCTACAATCTAGGAGGAACTACCAAAAATCAAACATTGTACAATAAAATATACATATCTGTGTGTATATATATACTTGAAATGAATATAATGTAACAAGCCATAAAAAGAATTTACACAATACAACCAGTCAGTTCTTAACAGACCAGTTGCAGCCTACAGCCCATGATCCTAAGATGGTGTATTGGGTTTGCGTGGCAAGGTTTTGGTAGCAGGGGGGCTACAGGGGTGGCTTCTGTGAGAACCTGCTAGCAGCTTCCCCTGTGTCTGATGGAGCCAATGCCAGCTGACTACAAGACAGACCCGCCGCTGGCCAAGGCCGAGCCCATCAGTGACAGTGGCAGCACCTCTGGGATAACAGATTCAAGAAGGGCAAAAAAAGTTACTGTGCAGCAGCAATTGCAGCTGCAGAGAGGAGTGAGAACATGTGAGAGAAACAACTCTGCTGACACCAAGGTCAGTGAAGAAGGAGGGGGAGGAGGTGCTCCAGGCACTGGAGCAGAGATCCCCCTGCAGCCGGTGGTGAAGACCATGGCGAGGCAGGCTGTCCCCCTGCAGCCCATGGAGGTCCACGGTGGAGCAGATATCCACCTGCAGCCCGTGGAGGACCCCCCGCCAGAGCAGGGGGATGCCCAAAGGAGGCTGTGACCCTGTGGGAAGCCTGCGCTGGAGCAGGCTCCTGGCAGGACCTGTGAACCTGTGGAGAGAGAGGAGCCCACGCTGGAGCAGGTTTGCTGGCAGGGCTTGTGACCCCGTGGGGGACCCACGCTGGAGCAGTCTGTTCCTGAAGGACTGCACCCCACGGAAGGGACCCATGCTGGAGCAGTTTGTGAAGAACTGCAGCCTGTGGGAAGGACTCGTGTTGGAGAAGTTCATGGAGGACTGTCTCCCATGGGAGGGACCCCACGCTGGAGCAGGGGAAGAGTGTGAGGAGAGTGTGAGGAGTCCTCCCCCCTGAGGAGGAAGGAGCGGCAGAAACAACGTGTGATGAACTGACCACAACCCCCATTCCCCATCTCCCTGCACCGCTGGCAGGGGAGGACGTAGAGAATTCGGGAGTGAAGTTAAGCCCGGGAAGAAGGGAGGGGTGAGGGGAAGGTGGTTTTTTTAAGATTTGATTTTATTTCTCATTATCCTACTCTGATTTGATTGGTAATAAATTAAACTAATTTCCCCAAGTTGAGTCTCTTTTGCCCATGAGGGTAATTGGTGAATGATCTCTCCCTGTCCTTATCTCAACCCATAAGCCTGTCGTTATATTTTCTCTCCCCTGTCCAGCTGAGGAGGGGAGTGATAGAGCAGCTTTGGTGGGCACCTGGCATCCAGCCAGGGTCAACCCACCACAGATGGCAAGTGCCATCTGTCTTTACTGCATATCTGCACACAGGCAAAACATCTGGATTGCAAAATAATTTTATAAGAGCATTTAAGCATTATTCTATTCAGTATTTTAGATGAAATGAAATCACCAGTCTCCTAGAGACACTCCTTACCTGAGGTGTAAGCTCAACTTCAAGCTCACCAGACAAATACTGACGTTCAAATTCAGCGTTCTCTCCAACATATGATGACACCATGCGTTTTATCTGCTTAGTCTGAAGCAGAAGACCAAGTCCAAAATTGTCAACACTGTGTAGAAAAAGCCAGACAATACTCAGCATTTATAACAGAGTTTTGTTGTATTCAAAGCACTTAATAAACTTTAATGACTTAATAAGATAGAACAAAAGTTATCTCCCCCTACTTCAGGCATAAGGAACTGGAGACAAAAATCAAATTCCAGCTTTTAGGGGGAAAATATCAAAACTACAATTAAAATTTAGGAGTCCAGTGCTCAGACCTCATCTCTTCTAAGGCACTGAATACATCCAAAACTTCCTTTTAAAGATGTTTCACATGTAATAGCTACAAATACCAGCTTAACAAATGGTGTTACCTTACATACCTGCTCCTTTAAAAAGCCTTATTAATTAATAAAAAGTCACACATGGCACAGCCTGGCTTTGAGTCAACACCAATTTATTTTTTGTTTAAACTCTTGCTCCCCAGGCAAAAGGCAAGTGATTACTTAGCAGCTCAAGGAGAAAGGCACATTCACATTTATAGTGATAGTTTGTATATAAGGTATGAGAATATTTGTATTTAAATTTTCTTATTACAGTAAATAATTCAATTTCTTATTAAGAAATTGCCTTCTCCAGCAAAAGATACTAACACTGCATTCAAGATTTTCTTGTCTGTGTCATAGTATCAACTTAAACCGAATGCCAAAGGTAACATAAAACATTTTTCTTGTGCCACTGCTTCAAAATTCTGATATCCTAAAGACATTACTCTCTATTAGTCTTTAGCATTTTTGTGATGTTTGTCACCCTATATTGTGTACTGATGGGACAAGAACATATTTCAAGAGTCCCTGTGACCAAGGCGCTCTGTAAAAAAAGCTATTTCAATTTGAAAAAACATGAGGTTAAAATCTAAAAATGGAAATAAACAGAGATGATATTACAAAGGCATGTTTCTTTCACATTTGCAACACATTATGCAGAACGTTGGCAGACTGGTACATGTATGCGAAGCTCCTCTACTTTTATGTTGGTCTCTGCAACGTATGAGTGGAGAACTCAGACCTTCCACTCCTACTACTGGAAAGATGCCATGATCCAGAAGCACCTCACAAAAAGTGAGGTGTATCTGCCACTAGTTGTCTCAATTCAGTACGACTTAATTATCCACACAATGACTTGAGATTTCAGGATAAGAAATATTGAAAAATATTAAAAGAATCCTTTAAGAAACCAAACCCAGTATCCAGCACGCTGTAATTAACATGCACATGTGCTTACAATATATATGCATCCTATTGAAAACACCACTCCTGAAGAAGAGCTCCAAAAAGGTTTTCTATATTTTCTAATTCTATTAATTGCTTTAATGAAATATATTCCTTTCCTGTACAAATCTCACCCTTTTGGTATTCTTACACCATCATGTCTACAATATTGCTTCCTCCTCTAGGTACTGTCAGAAATGAACTGTCTTTCCACTAATGATCAGATGGAGAAAGTAATGCATCAGACTGCTTTCCCTCTATTCTCCCTCCTTATACATACTCCTTATACGTTACCCACATTAAGTATATCCCTTAACCCTGACTTTATAAGCTATGGTGACAGGGGAAAAAAGAATGTAAAGAAGACATGTATAAGTACTGTAATACAAATCTATACTCCCCACACAAAAAATACGATCTTACTCAAAAAAGGGGAAAAAAACCAACTTAAAAATGAAGATGCGATGCTGAGTGAGCTGAGAGGTATTTGTTTTGCACAATAGATCAGTGTAGATCAGATGAAAGAACCCACTGAGCCACAACCAAACCTCACTTAATGTACATTAATACTCCACCACTTCAGGATCCACGTCAGACATCTCAGCTGCGACCTCCTGGCATCCTTTCAAAAGGCCAAATTCAAAAAGTTTACTATTATACAGTATTCATTTTCAAATATAAAAGTGGTAATGATGAACCCACTTTTATAACAGCACCGCTATCCTCTCACTTGCCAGCGCCAATGTCCCACAGCATGCGCTGCAGTGCCGCATGCAAAGGGACAGGGGCTGAGCAGAGCAGTACCACCACCAGCTTTTTGCCTCCTACCACAATACTCACAATAGCTGCATGGACAGATGTACAGAGAAGACTTGAGAAAGACTTCTCAACTGCACGCATAATGAGGACTATTTCAAGGTTAGGACTATTTTAAGAAGATAGCCCACTTCCATGCATACTCAGGCGTTTTGGAAACTGCATGACAGGAAGTGAAACAAGCTTCTCTGATCTGGTTCTCTGAATTTATTCTCTGTTCTAGATGTAAAGAACTTGACTTACTATAAAAGCTTGCTCCACTTTCCAACTCTGACCTATTAAAAAAAATTTTTTAAATCTAGCTCTATTGCAATGTTGAAAGTGTTGCAGTGCCAAAGCCTTGAGAATAAAACGTGTGCTGCCTGGAAACAACCTATATTTCTAACTCCCCACAGGAAAAAATTCCAGCAGTTTGAAACTAAAAGAGCTGGGAATAGAGTAGAAAGAGAAGTCTTATGGATAAAGAAAGGGATTAAAAAAAAGAATAAAAATACAAATGTCAGAATTTCCTGTATAGGATCACTCAAAGCAGGACAATCCCTCTCACAAGAAAACCATCAAACCCTGACCTCTCATTATAAAAGGTAGTAAGCAAATGTAACAGACCAGCCAATATCTGATGGTAGTTTAATGGGCTTGTATAACTAGAGTACTGTGTAGCAAAAGTACAGAAGTTAAACAAAACTGTGCGGTGCTTTGTAGTGCGAGAACAAGCAGGGGCAGCTTAAACTGCTTACAAACTAGAGTTTGCTACTTCTGTGTATCATTCAGGTGGTTAACACTACTCTTACCATTGCAAAACTTGCAAGCTATCAAATAGAAACAGGCAGACATGAGATTTCTGCATGCAGACAACAAAATTCTGAGTGGGCATTCACATGAGAAAGGGATGGCAACAGAGGATCAACAGCATATTTGTAATGGTTAAAGAAATTTCTGCCTCATTTCACTAAGGTCTACAACCCTTCCTCCTACAGTCTCCGCAGCAGCTACCGGAGCGTATTGTCCTGAACAGGATTTTGCATATTGTGCTGCAGGATCCCATGCAGGATCCCAGATGGATACACTTGACTCCCTCATCTACTACAGGCAGCTATGTTCTCTCAAACAAAACCTAGTAATTACAAAGTTGCCTATAGAAATTAAATAGAAAGTCGCACAAAAGTTACTGTCACACTCAGCCCAAGTTGTTCTTCACTTCTTAAGTCACTCTTTCTCCTCACCTCAAGGGCAGTCAATTTATTCAAAAATAAAATTGCAGTGAGGATCAGTCACTGAGCACACAGGTCATACAACCTTATTTCCCTAGCACAACGAGAAGAGGAATTTTACCATCATAAAGTCATGCACCAAGAGGCTCTGCCTGCCTGATAATACAAAATTACTTTAATTCCCAGGTGCTTTTCATCTTCAGAGCAGCATCACAAAATCCAATTGCTGTTACGCATATGTTTATTTTAGATGGAAATTTCTTAAAAGAAATATAGTGCTATCCATCTTTTTTAAGGATGCAATCTGCATTCAAGTTTCCAGCTAAAATAAACCTTTTGCTTTCCATGCACATCAGTTTTCCTTTCATCTCCCTCCAAAAACTAATTTTGAGCACTTCAGCCTATTTTACGTTTCCTACGTTTTGTTCTTATTTTTGAAAGTCCTAAGAAACCAACATTTCACACAGCAATGAAAATGCTGTTCTTACTCCTGTTCTCCCTACCCTTTGCTCTTTACTTGACATCTCTATCCCAGAATAAAAATAAAAAACAATCTCTGGTTTACGGAAATTTCTTTCAATATAACATTTTTTTATTGCAATTGTTAGTTACTTGTTCTCCCTTTCCATATCTTGCTGCTTTCTTGGTTGTTTTGTTTGAGGCGCCAAAGTTTCTTTGAACTTCTCAGCTTAAATTATGTTTATGCTGAAAATGTTACCCCTAAAATATCTGTCTTGCAGGCAATGCCCTTCCTATCAAATAGTAAACATAAAAAGAAAAAAAGATCCTTTACTGAGTGCATGGAAAGAATACATCCTGTATATCTATTTTAAAAGCTGGATTCAGTCCTTTAAAAATTTAAACAAAGGTGAGTGCAATAAAAATGCGTTGCCCTAGATAGGAAGGAAAAACGCGTGGTAGAAGCCAATCTACTTATGTGTGCTGTCGGAAGAGAGAAAGTACACATTAGTGCTAGACAGAGAATGCCCTCAAAATTGTTAAGATTTCTAGAAGTTTCCCCGTTCTGTATTAGGATGAAATCTGAATCAACAGAATACATGAAATACATATAGGAAAAGAGATCTAACCTGGCACTCATCAAGAACATAGGTGACCCAAGTTTCCCATTCTACTAACACGGACAAGAAAAACTAAGGAGGTCTGGTTGTTCAGCAACACATTCCTTCCTATTGTTTTGTCCCTCTCAAGACCTACAAAACCTTCCTGTCAAAAACTAATGTCTGCCTTTTCTAATTAAAAAATTAGCCAAAGATGACTCCCAGCCAGATCTAGCCCACATATCTCAAGTATACTGGAAGCAGTCAAAGGCAACATGCCCATGTTGCACTCCAGATAAACAGTAATTTGCAGCTCTCAGACCTTTTTCTTTGGTGGCTCAAGCAAAACACATTCTACAGCATCACAGGGAAGAAGAGGTTACCTAAGTTTCCAAGCTGATAAAAGCTTCACACACCAAAAAGTCCTACACAGCTTGATGAAGCAGGGAATAGAAATCTGCATTCTTATGCAGAAAAAAGGAGACTTGGAATGTCACACTACTCTGACAAGAGACAGAAGATTGCTTTGGGGGTTTTTTTGAGTAAAAGTAGATAATTACACTCTCCTCCCTCTCTGCCTTTGTAAAGACATTTATAGGTGTCTAAGAAAAGCGGGGGTGGTCAGGCTGCCCTTACTGGTAACACTGGAAACTGATGGTGAGCAGCGTCTATTAGCATGAGGGCTTCATTCTACATCTCTTAAAGAGAAGTCTTCCTCTATACTCATTGTTCAAAGATTCTCCAGGACGTGTGGTACATATTCCTAGGAGATCCCACCAAGACCAGAAGTCACTAGTTATGAAAGATTAACATGAATATTTGAGTTTTGGACAATTAAAACATGTTGGCCAAAGAGGAGCTAACACAATGCCCTACCCGACCCTTCTCCTCTCATAATCTGGGGATTGGAAGGATGGGAGGGTAACTCCATCACCCCTGGAGACCATAGACTGAGAAAGAAAAGCATGTAAGTAAGAATCCTGGGCCAAGGCTCCACCTCAGGCAGAAACCAGAGTTTCCTGCAACTTGCTGTTGCTGCAAAAAGCATATTTATGGCTGCTCCTACTCCTGGAGAATGCTTTATGTAAAGACACTAGTCAGTTTCTGGAGATACATGAGCAGTCTCTCTAGGCATGCAGCAGGTCCGAGTGTTGCATAACTACACATGAAACTTGATAACAGAGGGACCTGTTCCAGACCTAGAAATTTTCCTGGCAAGAGTCTAGGAGTGGGAGAGGGAAACAATTTCCTCTATCATTCTCCACTTAAAAGAGGCTTCATCTCGTCTGTTTTACTTTGTAACATCAGCTTTTCAGTCTTCAAAACGATCTGCTCCAAGTTACATGCAATTACATCTCCCAGTAGGTCCACACTTCCTAGGGAAGTCCAGATATGCTCCCCAACTAAAAGGAACACATCAGTCACTACCTGTTTGGCATCCCTTAGTAACACAGCCTTAAGCTTTCAGGCTCACAGGGGTGCCTGACCATAGCATGAAACTTCACCAACATGAAAGACGGTATGTGGCTGAAGATAGCATCCAAGTTCTTAGTGATGCACATTCACAGGTCCACAAAAATAATCATAAAGTATAATCCTGGCAGCACCAGAAAGTGATCCTTTATAGCCTTCGTGCAGAAAATAAGTAGATGCCTACCAGATGGCATCTGCCAGAGGACACCGAACAGAAGCGCAGGCACACCAAGGGTAAAATAAATGTGGACAATCACCCGCACAACAGTTCTTGATGACTCGTCTTCCCCAGTCTTCTAGCTGGCTGTTAACAATAAGACTATGTGCCTCAATAACCCCCCACGCGTTACACTGGAATATTACTAAGGAGCCAGCTCAGATGATACTCTGTTTCTCCTCCTTTTCTGTCCGCCACTTCCAGCATGGTACATAGAATGAGGGCAAGAGGAGGAATAGGAGTTAACTAACAGGGAGAGGAAAAAAGATTCAGCTCATAGAAAGGTAAATTAGACAGAGGCATAATGTTTACTTGCCCTGTTGATTCTTGAGACACTGTCTTCAGCCACCTTTTTTCTTTCCTTTTTCCTAGGACATTTTCTCATCTGTCCTAATGAGAACTGCTTAAAGGAAAGCGGAAAAGAGAGGTAGAAGCTCTCTGAGGGAAAGTGACCAAGAAAAGAGGAGGAGGAGGAGAGAAGTATGGGTCCTGCCATATGCTAAGGCAGTCCTGGTCAGGAGAAGGAAGAGGTAGGACAGAAAACAGGGCAGTGGGTCACAGCTCCCAGAAACCACAGAAACTGCCTCACCACCTTCTCAGCCAATGGCGAACAAAATAAACAGTGCACTGAACCTCTCTCAGCTTAGCAGCCTGGGACATCTTTCACTTTGAGGGGAGAAAGAAGAAAGAAAATAAGGGAGCCCATGGTTGCTGGGAATTATGAAGCCCTGTGTGCAAGTTGGCATGACTGAGCCTTAAACTCCCTCTGCTCCTTCTTTGCAGTGTTTGCACTGCACTCTTCTCCCTCTGCTACTAAAGCCTTCTTAGGCGAACTCTGTCCTCTACTTCAATAACTTCATCACAGCTCCAGCCACACAGCAAAATGGCAGTATTCTTCCTCCACCATCCTCCTCCAAAACGATGCTCCAATCCTGGAAGAATGATGGGGCCAGGCATATAGGCCAAGTCCATCGAAAGGTTGCAAAGGTAGATAATTTTTGAAGAGGACAAGTACTGTACATCGCATGGTTACGTCAGCAGCAAGGTCTCCTCTTTCTACATTCTTTTCTGCTATGAAATGGCATATGTGTTTTTATTACAACAAATAAAGCAACTCTATTCAGAACTTTTAAAATTTACCATATTTTTACTTCACAGTTGTCGTGGTTTAACCCCAGCCAGCAACTAAGCACCACGCAGCCGCTTCTCCCTCCCCCCTCCCAGTGGGGTGGGGAGGAGGGAAAAAAAAACACCATGTGAAAAACAGTGAAGTTACATGGTATAGACTTAATCCAATAAATATTTCAATTTCATCATGAATGCATCATACTTCAAAAGTCTCCTGGCTGAAACCTAGGTTTAACTTTTATTGTCACTTCCTAAAACCAAACTGACGCAGTTCCTCGACTACGCTGAGTTCTATACCTATTTTGTCTTCATTTGTAATCACAACCAGAAAGTCATCTGTACAGCTGATTTCTCAATAGTTCCATGTAGTGCAAAGTTTAGTACAATTCACCCTGCCAAAATCCTAAATAACCTCCACACTAAAATTAGCAAGATGACCTGGTCAGATTTTCAGGGATTTGCAGTTCACACAGTGTCACTAATTTAACAGCTGTAATAAAGCATCTGATTAGATTCTTTACAAAGAATGGCGATGATAAAAAAAAAAAGTAAACTGCTTCAAATAATCAACGTAACACTGAAAATATCTTACATACCTTGCCTCATTAGTTTGGCAACTTCTCATGCACAGGATTTTACCTCACTCCACTCTTATCTCTCCACCGAGAGAGACAAGAGTCATTGGTGACCTTGTATTTCACTTCTGAAAGTATATGTAATTTGGGATGTTTAAAGAATTTCTTATGCATATACAAAAACGACACACACAATGTAAGATACTCTGAGCATCACCTTGATCATACCTTTGTATACATACAAGCTTTCTTCCCAGTCCCTCATAGACTTTTTCAGTTACATTTTAGGTCTCTGAATCCAGGGATTGTCAAATTCATGCCATTAAAACCACTTGACACCTTATACTATGTGAAAAAACTTCTCAACTTTCTGTGAATTTGGAATGCTACTTCCACATGATGGTATTTTTTAAAATATATTCTTTAATATATTTTTAATATATATAAGTAATAGAAATATATATAACACATATATACAAAAAAGCAATAACAAGGATGGAATTAAGCCATAGAAGTTACATACGCAAGAACAAACAGGGAGTCTGTGGCACAGCTGGTAGACAATTTTGATTTTAACAGAAACATACAATTCAAAGCAATGACTGAAAAATGAGATCACCTTAAACTTTGACATACATAACATTTATCAATCATGCCTTAAATTCAAAATATTTAATTGCTAAGAACATAAAAATACCTTTTGTGCTTTAGAATATGGGGTGCAGTAAGTCTACCATTGAATCTGATGCCATAGAGTAGTGCCTTATGTGGAGATTTGGCAACCGCAGATAGTCCATTAGGAAAACAAGGTTATTATGTTCAACAGAACTAAATAACAGTGCACTCAGGCATCATGACCAACAGTTCAAATGTTTATCTCAAAGCTATTGTCTCCGTACTAACGCATAACATTGTAACATAAAAAGAACTTCTTCAAAAAGAGCACAGAGACCAAAGGTTCAAAAAGCTGGTAATGCCTTTTAAGCAGGCAATCTGAATCTGTGATAATCTGACAGCATGCTGTTCATCTCCTTTTAGATGATCACCCAGGTGATTAGTAATTAAAATATTAACTGTGACTTCTCTATTTTTACTGTAAGTGAAACCCTACTGTTCAACACTACTGCATTCAAAAAGAATGCATATTTAAATCTCAAAAGCAGACAAAGCCCAGAGGGAAGCAGCTCATTTGATACAACAGTCGACCACATGTGCACCTCCTACAAGTAATGGACTTCATTATTACCAAGTACAAATTCAGTCTATTGAGGTGGTAGAGACAGAATGGAAGTGTTGATCTCAGATTGTGATTATAGCCAAAATCAGTTATCCGTTTCATTAAGCAAAATTAATTAAAAATAATAATTTGGCGCCAATTTCTTAAACTTTCATTTTAAATATTTGGCTATGTTGATGAGAAAATAGGTTTTTTTGCAACACAGATCCTGAAACAATAGGTCTGACAGCCTGCATTAGGGAAGTCTTAGCATAAGTTGACCTGAAACGTCCAAATCCACTGTAACTTGAAATCAAACAAGTCACAAGCAGATGAAAAAACAGCCATGTGCAAGAAGGTACTGTACTCTAATCACAACTATGTTGGGAATTTACTGAATCAAGGTTTAAAATAAGGACCTACTGACATACATGGAGCGAAAGAAATTTAAACAATAATGCAGCAAAAATTTAATAAAATGCATTTTAGTAGCTTACTGAGAACCCTCTAAATTTAAAGGGCTTATAATAACATAGTGTAAAGGAAGTATTTAAAATATGAACAACATAGGCAAAGCAAGTTATAAGGGAAGGTGTGAGAGGTGGTATTTCAGAAGCACACCCACCCACCATGTTATCTTTCACTACCTCCCTGGTTCACAAGCTCCAGTTTCCCCTGCAGCAAGTTGTGTAAATACCAGAGATACTGGGTATTTGTACTGCTTCCCTTTCAAACACTTTGCCTTGTTTGGCTTGGCAAAAGAGTAACTACTCTTAAAGGTGCCATTTCACTAGCTAGCACACAGCATACGCACTAGCATAATGCACAGCAACAGACATTAAGTTTAGCAGTATGATGTTTCTAACCAGGGTGCCTAAGAGCACCCCATACACTACTGTACAACCGGTCCTTGGCAAGCCTTTCAAAGGCCAAAACAACGACTTTACCTGCCAGCAACTACTTGATTTGGTGATCTGAACAAGAATTTGCAGGAGGAATCTCCTCCCTATTATGCTGCAGCACAAAACAGTACGGTGTGAACTTGTGAACATCCTACTCCTTTACAGTTGTTTCCAGACACTGCCAAGCATTTCTAGGCTTTGCTGAACCTTCTTTCCAGCTAAAAGAGAGTTGGTAAGAGCACTTCAGGACTTCCTAAATACTGCTTCCCTCTAGATGTAAGTGAAGCCCTGTCTCCATTGCTGCTATTTTAGTTATAAACAGCTCTGTAACACATTTTGTGGTTCACGCATATAGAAAGACATGTGACTTAATCCATGCAGCTGCACTTTCTCCAGAATAGGTTGTCTGTCTATGTCTCCTTCCCTGCTCCAATTACAAGTTGCCTGCTAACCCCACAGCCAGATGAGAAAACCTAACCACAACCAAATACCTCCAGTTTGTTGGAAGAGCTGGAGAAAAGAGCTGCAGTCAGGAATATGAAACACAGCAGGGCATCAACTGTAGCACAACAGCGTCAAAGCAAAACACACTGAATCCTGAGGCATCTTGGAAAGTGGCAAACCACTCATCTCAAAGTACCTGGCATCTTGAGATTGCAGGAACAATTCACCCTTTGAATGTTATTGCTGCAGGATATATGATTGCTGTGCTACTTCAGTTTTAAAATCCCTTTATTAATATTGCAATACTTGATAATACCACTATACTTTTTGACATGGTATTAGAAGACGCTTAAATAGTATCAATCGCTGTGATAAGGATTCTGACTTTATTAATGATGACGTATGTGCTTTAGCCTGGTTCCCAAGCCCTACCGAACTATAGCAAGCTAAGTTCCACATAATAGTAATACAATAAATAAAAACTACTGATGAGACTATATTTTATTATGAATTTAATTTCAAAATAAATGATACTGTTCAACATGAGAGCAAAACTAGGATTTTTACAAACTAGACTTTATGAAAAGTCTAGATGCTCTTGGGTATTTTCAAATCATTACACTGTTCTGTGAAGAGCTTACCAGACTTCCATGAATGTTCATGGAAAACTAGCTTCAAGAAAAAAGGAATTACATTTTGCTTTCCCACCAGCAACCAAACTTTTTACAGGAATCACTCCAGCCTCAAAGTCCAAAGAATTTTCAGGAAAGTTAGCATTATTTCAAGCAAAATTAATTCTAACCTACACCACCAACAACTATATGCAGAATACAATACAAAATGTCATCTTCTCCATTCTATTCCACAATGCTTCTCTTTTTACTTTTCCTCACATTCAAACCCTTACCTCCCTCCCAGGAGCATCTGTGCAATCTCTCTATCTACATATATGTGTGTCATTCAGAAATAAGAGTATGAGGAAAGTGAATGATCTTTACTCTAAGTGATTGATCTTTCCACTCAAAATTATTTATGTCTCTTTCTCTCTCCTTTTTATCACCCAGCAGAAATTGTTTTCCACAAGAGTCTAAGGAGGTTGAGTTTGACTGTGTATGTGCCAAATACCAATACAAATCATATCTGTTATCCAATGAATGTGCAATGGCAAGCATGAAGCACCGAAAAAAAATGAAGATCAACATATTGTGAACTTCAGCCTCAGAAGCCTGCACTATATATATATATATATATATAAACTAAATCCGTGGTTTTTGAATGGTATTCTGGTTTTAACTTATGTTAAATACAGTCGGGTTAAAAACAAAACACATTGGGGTGCAAATCTATGGACAAAGTACACAGGAGATGTAATGATGCGGCTGAAAATAGCACAAAGCGTTATTAGATAAATCCCATGTAATTCACTTCTTTGGCAAGGCTGGAGGAATTGAAGGAGCACGGCATGACATCTATTTTCATTCTGCATGAAGAACAAAGTTCTTTATACCCAAACAACCTTTCTGGCTCACATAAACCTGTCTCTCTTTTATTCTAATGTAGGTACAGAAGAAAACAGTTTCCCAGTGATTTTTTTTCCCCTCTACAGCCCTTGTTATGCAACTGGATAAAGGCTGAGCTTCTACAGAACACATGGGAGACTTCCAACCCAAGGAAAGGGCTCATAATTGCAAAAAAATTCGCATTATTATTTCACCACAAATACAACATTCAAAAGTTAAAGGTTCACAGAAAATGTAATAACACAGATATTACCATTTGCTGAAATTAAGCAACATTATAAAGTATTTAAAAAAATACAAAGGAAAGAATGCTCACAAACTATCTTCCTTACCAAGTGGGGTGTGTAACCCCAGTACATCTAGCTGTGAGAAGACTCTTATTTCACAAGACAATAGAGTTTAGGATGAGCTCCCTAATCAAAGAAAATTTGCTAAAGAAAGTACAATGCCACTAGGAGATATCAGTCTTCCAATATTCTTTAAATCTACAATGAACTAAATTACCCTGGAATTATTATGTTGCTGAAGGTGACATTGAACAGGATAAATCACTGAACCAAGGTTAGGGCCACCTGCAGATGCTAATCATCCAACAACACTGCAAGGAACAGAATATCAGTCTTATTGACCACGCTGATTTCAAATACAAGTCATTATATTCTGCATATCAATATTCTTATTTAATTTCATTTCTATTTTATCCATGCACTTCAACAGAAGTGGCTGTAGTTATTTCTCTATATGAAGATCAATAGGTATTGCAGAGTCTGCTACAATGAACGGCTTGTGTAAAAATTAGCCCTAATGAGAAGCTGAGAAATTATATGTAAAAGAATTATTCTCACTGTCAACCCCACATGAATTTCTTAATGGGCAAACATTAAAAAAAATAAATCAAAAATTCCAAGACCCGTTAAAGAGGTTCTCCTTTCTTTCATCATATTCTCCACTGTTGTTGTGTTGTTTGGGTTTTTTTTAAAGTAACAGAATTACAATAAAAAGGTCAGAAAGCACCAAACTGTAGTTACAAAAAATATCCCTATTTAGAACTTCACACACACACAAAAAAAATCACTGATACTACATTTAAAGCATCTAAGTCAGAATTTTCAGTTACAGTCAATCAGTTAAGTATATATAAATATACATAATTGCAACTGTCTACACAGTGACAATTGCTCCCTGACAAAGCTGAGTATACATACAGTACTGTACTTTCTGGGCTGATTCAAAAAATGACACTTTCAAACAAAGCTGTGTAGTTAATGTGAAAATTCTTATGATGAAAAGTAAGACTATTTCATACATATCAGCATTTTCACATGAGCAGAATATTTAGTCTGTACTTATTAAACCACAGACATATGAATACCTACCCTGCATTATTACTGACTGCTGTTATTCCTTTTACTCCAGTCTTCAGTAAACCGCCAATGAGGTTTTCAGGAATCCCACACAATCCAAAACCTGTGTAAAACAAAAGAAAATTGAATATGTAACAAGTGTTTGAAAGAACACAGATTAATCAGAAGCCTGAGAATGTGCACTGTTTAATTAAAAATCTTTTCTGAGTAGAACAAGCTCCTTAATTGACTAAATAAACCAACACTTCTGGAAAGAGTTGCACCCTAGTACTGGAATCTCCCAGTTACTAGATGCTTCCCAGTTTGGATGAAAGCCATTCAACCATCAGAGGTCTGCTCACACACAAATGGCCTTTGTAGAAGGGCTCCAGGACCCTGGCTTTCCTGATGTGTGTCCTAACCACTGTACTCATTATTCCTCCTTCTCTTTCCACCCAACTAACCTTCAGTTCTTTGCTGCACATAACAATGTCAAACAGGAGGAGTGAGGAGCTCTCCCACAGAGTTTAGCCTATAATTAGGTGATAAAAATCTGGGAAGCTTAACGCTCTCAGGAAGGTGTGTAACTGGAAGCACAGTAACCCAGACCCCCACCCAGGCTGAGGTGACTCACACTCCTACCTATTATGGAAGAACCCAGTATGAATGGTAATAATATGGTAACTTCATAAAATGAAATACCATGCCACATTTGAGGCGCCTAAGTCTTAGGCCAGGCTCTAACACTACAACTACTACCACTTCCTTCCCTACTTAGCCTCAGATCTTCTTTTGTTCCAACAACAACAAAAAAATACAATAATTCTTCCTAGAAGGCATTTTGCCTCATTACACATCTCCAGTGAGGTTTCCCATGTTTTACAACATTACATTCATTACTTCTTCAATACTAAAAATCGCTTCTAACCTACTAGAGGGATTGCTTTTCTTTCAGTACATTGAACAGCATGAAATTGTGGAAATCACCCAGAATATTCAAAAGCTCAAGTGACAGTGAAAGTCAGTATGACACAACTTCTTGACTCTTCTGGAAATGCTACACATAACCATTTAGTGTAACGTAGATAAGTATTATCTTCACTTCCTACAGCCAGAAACAGGCTAGGCGAATTGTTCAAGGTCGCAGAGACCCAGTGACTAGGCAGATACAGAATATAGAAAATGCTACCATAAAAATAATCAAACCAAATTTTATTTCTTCACCATCTGAAAAACCCCACGTTGATTTTCTGCATTCAAACTGGCACAAGTGAAGTCCAACACTTCACTAGTGGGGAAAAAAACCTAATGATTTTTCTGAGGCTTTTTTCCTCCCCTAAGAAACAAACTGGGATTTTCTCATTGAAAGAGTTTGCCTCTCATTAGCAGAGTAGGAAATCACTTGTTTAAAATACCCATACAAATATATGGATTCTGTAAAAAGTATCTCATTAATAGAACATGTGATTGCATCCATAAAGAATTTAAATACTTACCACCAACAAGTATAGTTGCCCCATTGGGTATATCTTTTACAGCTTCAACAGGATCAGTATAAAATTTGGTGTTGCGATGACAGCTAGTAGAAAAATAGCATCCACAAATCTGGAACAACATTAAAAGAAACAAGTGAATGAATAAAAAGCATTATACAGTAGCTTTATAATGATGATATACCTCTGGCTAGATAATGGGGAAAATATATAAAAAAAGATATTGCTACTGTAAACACTAAACATTGGATGGAGGTGGGGGGGAGAGAAGGGTTCAGGTCTCCAAAACAAGGACTCTGTTGTCTCAGTATCCCCCACATCACCCATATTTTACGACATTCATATGTATTATGAAGGCTTTAGGCTTAATATGAGCTGCACCAATTTGACAATATCCAAACAGATTTTAAATATCTGAATTCCATCCTAAACTGCTGACAAATTGTGACTTATTGTGAACAGATTTACAAATGCAATTCCTCAGCACGAGTTAGAGCAACCCAAAGACTGCTCTAACCTATATATTGTTACTTGTAGTTTCAAAGATACCCAGACACTAAACATAACCAGAAATTGCTGAAGCAGAGGCCAACACCACCACAAAATTTGAGTGGAGGCCAAGAAACAATATGAAGTACAGCGCTGTGCTGGCCGTATAGTAAGCAGGGACTCTTCAACAGAGTGAACCTTCCCCCAGCTTCCTAACACAGTCTTAGTGCTCTTTGTGTTGTTGAAGAACAGCCCAGAATCAGGGAGACTCCAACAAACTGATGAAATAGGGAGGTCAAGAGGGAAAGCAATACAAATCCCACCCCCAAAACTAGACTTCACAGTGCATTACACATTAACCATCATAACTCATCTATCATGTTCTTAGGTCACGGTTACCCTTTTTTTTTTTCCCTTCAGTATTTCCCACTAATACTACCATGCATTAACATTAATCAAGTACTGTCAAGGCATCAGGAGTAACTGACATTTAAGTCACTACATTGACACAGTCTCCATAAATTGAGAGTATTTGGAAGTTAAAATACTAACTACTGGTGTTTCCACTTCTAATCTGATAGCAGAAGTGAGAAATTTTAAACTGGGAAAGAGGGAAAAGAATGAGTAAATAAATAATAAGCAAGCTAATCTACACACGTTTTAAAGACAATAACCTAATTCTTCCCTGAAGAGTTGCCTTAAGATCCAATTACAACCAGGGCAATAATTTTTGGCTCAGTTTCAAGATTACACAAACTGCCTTCTTTAAAAAATTAAGGCTGCAAGAGTTTATACTGAATATTAAGAAAACCCTTCTGAATGGAGGCTTATCTCCTTCCCAACGGAAACACTGATGTTCCTCTGCTTTGATGGGCTCAAAAAAAAAAATCAGTATGTGGGTCACAAGGAACAGTGCCAGATGAGAAAAAGACCCTTCCCCATGCTCAATTATACCATGACTATTTCTTTCAGAAACATTTTTTCATAATGACAGTAAGACTGCAAAGAGCATCTCTTCTGGTCACATTCAGCAGGCAAGTGACAAAATGAGTATTAAGTGCTGGCAGCCTTGGGAGCCCTGGTACAACAGGGCTGCAAGCAGGCATGAGGGCCAGGGCTGGAGGGAGGCCAGGCCACTGCCATGTCCCTGTACCCACATATAGGAAAATATTTTAAAAAGACCACGTGGTACCTTTTCTTTAATCTTCCCAACTGCCTGTAACAGTGGGGAACAACAGAGCAGCATGTGTTACGTAAGCGTGCATTCCCAGGTTGGATGTCTCTAATGAGGGCACCTGCCCTTTTATACTAAATATGTTATTTTCAGTTCCTTTCCCACACATTCTGCCATCTGAGAGCAACGGGCTTTCAGTGAGCTGAGGTGCCAGGGATCACCCATGCTCCCCTGCACACCGGGGCAGCAAGCTAAGACCTCAGGAGCTGGCTGCAATTCTGGCAGCCCAGATTTAAGAGAGAAGTAACATGGGGACAGATAAACTCCTAGAACGATCAACAAAATCGAAGTAAATTTTACAGAAGAATAAAATATAACTTAGGAAAACAAAGACTGAAAGAGCTATGATTATTTGTCCATAAAGACATCAGGAAGAGTAAACACAGGCATGAGAAGGAGTGTAGATGAGCCGCTTCAACTAAAATAAAATAAGAACAGCCACAGAAACAATTCTGGCTGAAGAGACAAAAAATTAACTTGGCTATGGTTACACATGGGCTGGAAACCATTAGATCTGTGAGGTTTGGCAGAAGCTTCCCCCAGGAAGAGCAAAGCAAGCAAGCAAGCTTGCTGCACAGCTGAACTCCACACATTTATGAATGGCAATATATGGCAGGGCTGCCAAAGAGCTGTGCACACAGACCTGGACCCTCCCTGCCTACACCTGCAACCTACCTCTAGGAAAGACCAATGTGGTAAGAGCACGATTGCAATATACAGTAACATACTGTAATCGCGCTGCGATTTCAAATGCAGGGGAAACAAAATTAAACCTCAAAGCCAAACCTCCGGGCCTGGTCCCTCAAGGTCACCACATCCCAACCCGCCGCCAGGGCCAGGCCTGCCCCGGGGCCGCGCTCTGCCCTCCTCCCCGCCGCCCGCCTTCCGCAGCGCCCGCGGGCCTCCTTCGGGCCAAAACCGTCACGTTAATAGGAAAAAAAAAAAAAAACAAACAAAACAAAGCCCATCACTTCCCCGGGGGGGCGGCCGCCCGGCCCCGTCCGGCTCGCCCGCCCGCGGAAGACGTCGACCCCCGGCGGAGGCGGCCCCGAGCGCGGCCCCGTCGCGGCGGGTACCCTACCAAGGTCACCGCCGCCCGGGCAAGGGCGGCGGCGGCGGCAAAGGCCTGGCGGGTAGGGGGACGCGGAGGGGTGCACGGGCCGCCGGTGGGGCCGGCCGCTGTAGGGTAGCGCGGCCGAGCGGCGGTCCGGGGCTCTGGGTGCCCCCGCCGCCTCGCCTTACCTCAGCCCCGGCGCCCCGCGCCCGCGCGGCGGGAAGGAGGATGCGGCGGCTGAGCGGCTGCAGGAGGAATTTGTACGCCGCCATCTTCGCGCTGCGCGGCTCTCGGGGAGGGAAGCGGACGGGCGGCGGGCTGGGCCGAGGCGGCGGCTGCTGCTGTCCAACGCCGGGCGAAGGGAGCGGGAGCGGGCGGGACTGCGGATCCCACGGGCGGAGGGAGGGTGGGGGGCTCGGCCCTGACGCGCACTGACGTCGGCTGCGCCCGAGGCGGGGCCGCCGCCTGAGGGGAGCCGGCAGCCGCCGGGGCCCCGGCGGCTGCCGGCTCCCCTCAGGCGGCGGCCCAGGCCGAAGCGCGGGAGAGCTGTCCAGCCGCCCCGCGGCTGCCGAGCCCAGGGAGCCCGGCCCGGGCGCTGTCCCACTGGGGGCCGGCGGCACAGGCCAGGGCAAGGGGGAGCAGCCCCCACTCCTGGAGCCTCGGGGAGCAGATGTAGCCTCGACATGCTACAGCCCACTGATAGCCCCGACCCAGCAGTCAGCAGTTTTGTTCTTAAAAACCCTCAGACCCACGGAAAACACAGGTGGACAAACCCATCAACATTACAGTCACTTCAGGTGTCAAGGGTGGGGGTTCTCCTGTTTTCCTTCTGATGCTCCACTGTTTCCACAGGTGCGCCATCGGAGATGTCTCCCTGTGAAGTTAAGGTGGCTTAAATTTCTGTCCTGTCACTTTGTGACCGAGGACTAACATCACGAGAATTAAGGATGGTTAAGAGAGGCTTTGAATGGTTAAGTTTCCAGTGCGTTGCCCTTAGGGTGAGCCAGGCTCCAGTAAGCACATGGTCTCCACAGGGCACTTGGATGCTATGTTTGGGTGGGAAAATGTTACTAGAATAGAAGTGTATTTGTTTAACCAGCCGCGTGATGTGAACTACTGGCATTTCTGCTGCTGCTAGAAGGGAAATTCAAAGCATGCCTCCACCATTATTTACACTTTCTAAAAATAGCCCAAATGATCAGTGCATGCCCTAACGATGCCCGATGGAACAGAAGGATTCACAGAAAAATGTGAGAAGCTGTTTAGATGCAGGAAAAGAGAAATTCCACTCGCGCACATGACAAGAGGTCACACTTCTTGCAGGTCATGCTGCTCCTTATCTTGTTTCCAGGCTGTCTCCAACGCAGCTGCCGGCCTCACTGTGCTTAGCCATCGCGGTATGAACACGCAGCAGGATAACTTACAACGAGGAAGCCAAGGTTTTAAGAGGGTGCTGCCAGTCTCCAAAGTGTTTGCGCACACCCAGTCCATTTTATTCAGAGTGCTCGTCCAGCCTTGCAGGTGCTGGTCCGTGGCCCCTACAATGCCACTCGCTTATGCATTTTAAAGGGTGGTGGTACCTGTAGTTACAGTTCACATAACAGACAAACCTTGCAGATGCCAGTGAAGCATGGTGGAGGCACCTTCACTGTCGGGAAGGTTTGGGGTTTTTTTTTTTTCTAGGTACTCACCGTATTTAGCTAGTCAGTTAAGTCTGGGACAGTTCCAGGTGTAAAGAGCTACAAATTACAGGGGCTTAGTGAACTGAAAAACAAAGTAACAGCACAGCTTGTACTCTTCCAGCGCTAAGCATCAGCAGAAAAGTTTTACGGTACTGGATTTCTGAATCTCGGTTCTACCTAAATTTCATAGAGGCATGTAAATTCCTTAAGTCACGTTTCCTTTCATGAAAAAAATTCCCTAAGCATTGAAAAACTTGTCTAAAAGAAGTTTATTCTCTTCAGTTCAGTAACTATCTTCCTTTAAACCAACAGTGTGCATTCTCAAACTTATCAAAGTGTTCACTCTTGAGTACTTGTTACATACCCAGCTAGCATTTATTTTGCATGGGATTTGGACTATTTGCGACTCCAACAGCATTCCTCCTTGCAGGCTGGAGGAAGGGGGCTAACTGCATGCCGTAGGTATAGTGCATGAGTATTAATACCTCCTTGGAACATCTACTCTGCAAAGCTGGTAATTCTACTTATATAAATCACAATTTCTGAAGTAGGAAATTAGGGGGATATAACTTCTCCTTATCAGGTGCTATGGATTATCTAAAATCAAAATTATTAAAAAGAAATTGTGCAAAATCCACATGCTTTGGACTGCAAGCCTCTTATTTTGGCTCAGAAAATCTCCAAACATAACTGAATGAGTAGATAAAAGAATTTATTCTGGAGTAGTTTATAAAGGATAGTAGATCATCTACTTTGTCTTAATTTTTAAAATGTCTTAAAGCTCTTCACACAACAAGGACTACAACTAAGCAGCCAATGTGAAACAAGTCTCTAAAATGATCAAGAATATTTTTAATATGATCTTATTTTATTCATTGTAGTAAATCACGTAACAGTGGTAGCATGCAAGTCAAACACTTTTCAAGTTCAACAGCATTTACAAATGAGTAGCCGGAGAGTTTTGAGCCCTTGGTGCCAAAAACAAGTCAGCAGGTAGGCATTCTGGAGCTACCACGGGTTAATCATTATATACACCATATAACACCAGCTTACTTATACTACCACCAAGCATAATAAGACATGAAAGTCAGCACTCCAGTACAGTGAAATAATATTTTCCAGCAAAGCCACCAAAGAGTTAGCAGATAGACAGGCTATTTTTATGTTTGATTTACCTGTACAGGGGGAAGAACCAGAACTCTGAGATGAACAAATTTGTTTCTAGACAAATTTCTTAAAATTTGTTTATACTTGACCCAGATTTTAGCTAATTAAAATTTAGCCATTTACCTTTCTTTCCAATCCATTGGAATTTGGCAACAAAATTCAGTTATTGAGGCATGAAAATCACATACGGAGCCACACAGAAGGGAAAGCTCATTAAACTATGCAGCAACTAGAACACACACAGAACACCTAAACTTACCTCCAACATGTTAATAGGTCCCAGTTCTGAAACAAGAAGCTGGTGTTTAAGTACTTTTGAGTATTACTCAAAATACTAAAATATTTTTTTATATTAATCATTTAAGAGCACTTGAAACTCATCTTTGGATAAAGTGGAATGAACCTGATTCCCTTGATACAGGATGGAAAGTGAAAGAAAATTCAAAGATTATTTCATAGCATCTACATCTTCCTGCAAGAATGGAGTACTACAGGGAACACAAATAAAGGAAGGATATAAAACTTACGATACAGACCTAAAAGCATTAGATAATTATAAATATATTCCAGCTGAGAACATAAAAATAATTACAAGCTCCTGTGCAATATATTCAACAATTTTAAGATCAACTCATAGTGTTTACAGGAAACATATTTAACTAGGGGAAGACAAAAGGGCTGCTACCTGCATCACCAATGATTACACTAGTAAGCCATGCGAACTTAAAAATTCAACTTATTAACACGGTTCCAGTGAAAGGAAGGTCATTACAAAGAAAAATAGATATTTACAGGTCTAGTGAAAACTATATGTGTTAAAAATCAGCAGGGATTTGTCAAATGAAAGTTCATACATAATTAAACATAAATACCAAAGGCAAAATTAAATCGGAAAACAAAAAAAAAAAAACAAAAAGCCATCTTCTAGACAGTTATGGAAATGTAAAGCAAATGAGAGAACCACAGAGCCAAGATTTTTGAAGGAAACAACCTGTGGAGCTGTTGAGGAATCCCTTTGCCGACTAACACTGGCAACATTTTCTCTTCACAGTCCTAAGCTTAAGATCAAAGGGGATACCCAACTATGAAAGGCTCCTGAAGCTACATAATAAGGAAGAATCAACAACCGTTTGACAAGAGCAGTTCTTTATCCCTGAAGGACCTCTTGAGCAGAGAATAGAAAGTCAACAAATATTTTTGTTACAATGAATATCATAGTAGAATACAGCTCACCTAAATAAGAAAATTAAAAAACCTAATTGGATGAGGAGATCCATATTGCGAAAAACAATCTGGGGGGATTTTTTTTGTTTGTTTCATACTAGTCCAGTTTCCATTACAGCAGTCTCATATTTTAGGCAGGATGCCCTACTTTCATATAAATGATACAGAAGTTTCTACATCATGTCAGACTATCACATCATTATTACAAGCCAAGATAAGCAAATATGCAGAACTTCTTAGAAGCCACTGAACATTTTATACTTGGTCAAAATTGGAGAATTAAAGTTACCGCAGCAAGTTATTCACTTATTAACCTCGACAGCACTGAGAAATAGCCACTGAAATATCAGCAGTTAAATCAACAGCTAAGTAGTTACTTCAAATTGGTAGTCTTAAAAATACAAAACTTCAAACTTTGACCACTGCAAATGCTGCATCACAATTCAAAACCACAGTACTTACAAGGTGTAATTAAAATTAAGGTGTCATTTTTGTTTAAATAGAACCACAAAGTCTGTTACTCAGCATGATCCTTGGCACTTCTATTCATGTTCATATATTGCATATATAGTAACTGTCATCAACACTGTCTAAATTAGTTAAGCGTAATAACCTTCAACAGTGACAGTCAGCATGTCTACTAGTTCTGGAGAAAGGATAAGTGACTCAACATTCCTTTACAGCAGGAGTGAGGAAAAACCAAAATGCCTATTCAGCAGATATTTGCAGACATCAGCTGCACAAGTTCCATGTGTTTGTGTATTGATATATTTATGGAGGCTGGTTTAAATTCTTATTCAGAATACCCTACTAATCTCTTACTCCTCATTTTTGCCAGGAATTTTTTTGCTGCAAGAATGCAACAGAACAGGAAAGTCTTTTTTTTTCCCTACTCTGGCCAAGCTGAAAGAATGGGGTTATTTTACGCTCCATACCGATAGTGTTGTAAAAGAGTAAAGGTAAACATAACAAAAGGGACTACAGAAACAATAAACAGGAATCCTGAGCAGCTGTCACACTGCAAGTCAGTTCATGTTTGGTACCACTACTGTAACAGGCTTTTCCGGATTCTGCAAGGCAATGTTACATTAATAAGCTGCATGAGGTACTTTCAAACAAACCTCATCAGCAACAGAATGTACTTTAAACTCAGAACCTAGGAGGAGTGTGTAAAACTACTAGTGAAGAAATATTTTTCCTTGTATTTGATACACAACTTACAAAAACAAATATAGAACCTTAAGATGGTAATACAGACCTGTGTTTGCAGACGTTGTACACAGTAAACAGATCACACACACCCCCCCCACCCCTTACCTCACTGCAGCTAGTGCTGTACAGTAAGACTACAGGACAGCAATCAGAGTTGGAAATGAAGAAAAACAACACCTGCCTGGTCTGCAAGTTTCGCCTATAACTCCAAGTTTCCTCTTTGAAACTTGGACTTTGCCATCCATTTCATGGGTGTGGAGCTCAATTGGCAAGCACCATTTCTTGGCTACAAGAGTCTAGCATGCAAACTCACGCATGCAATCCAAGCCCTTGTAATTATTGTATCCTCCACTGACTAGGGAGCCAGTTCCCTGTGTGCGCTGGCAAAACCAAGTGTCAATCCATTCTCATTTGAATTCTTTTGCCTAATTCTTCTAGTCCATCCAGCTGCTGGAGGAACAGCTGTCTGGAGTTCAGTACGGCTTCCCCCCTATAGTGGGCAGCTCATGAATGGCTTGGTTAGTATTCTCAATGGTCCCAAACTTACACATCTAACGGGAAAAGCAGACAGTCATTTTCTGTGACATTTCATTTCTCAGTTGCAATCAAATGAACAGAAGAATTAGTAAGGAAGGTAACTTAACTTTCAGACAGGATATATGGCAAAATCTGAAACTTTTGTTGTTAAATTTTTTACGTGATTTAAAATGAACGCCTAACATTCACTCGTCCATCTTTTTAAAAGGCCTCTTAGAATCAGTTAGTCTTAGAATATCGGGTTTTCCTTCAGCTCTCCCCCTGTTTTGGTAAATTGTATCTGTCTGATTTTAAACCTGGTTGTACAAATACACACTCAAAAGGAGTTTGGAAGCCTGCTAAGCTTAAGCAGCAGGTTCCCTGTGTTTACAAGCACACAGCTGCTTCTTGCAAAGCTCTCAGGCCTCTTGCTCTCAATTTCACCAGCTCCAAACATCTCGTCAAAGATACGGATGGTTTGTTTCAGGGGCCAGTTTGAAGCCATACCCTAACAGTTCACTGAAGACTTCCGTAGTCTGCTTTTGGGGTTTTGCAGAGTTTCAGGAAACACAATCATTTCAGATTGACATCACTACCACAGAACATCCTCGTTAAAAGCTGGACTATATTGAGTGCACCGGTGACACCCTGTGGCATCCTGCTGAACTCTCAAACAGAAAGGGCTTCAAGGTGTTTGACATTTGTCTTCCTCCAGCACCAGTGCTTGTCCTCACTTAAGACTAGCAGGCCTCAGTGAGGTGCTACTTCTGTAGCACGTTTGGCATAGAGATCTTTAAGTGCCAATGGTAACCAGGAAGACTGGTTTGAAACTAATTATATGGGAATGGCAAAAAAGGGTCTCAGATTCCCACAAATTTGAAAGCACCTTTAGAATGTATAATTCACATGACTCTAGATTATTTATCCGAGTGACAAACATGATACTTTTTGGTTGTAGTGCATTTAAATTGTTCATAATTCAAGCAAGCACTTCCAGAATTTCACTCAGCTTGCAAGTTATCCACAACAGGAATCAGAACACTTGTCAACAATCTTGCATTTCCCTTTTACCTCACAGGCTAGAACCTTGATTACCATTATCATGGTTTGCCACTCCAGCAGTTATGCACCATAACAGAGGAACTACCTGTGACAAGAACACGTCTTCAAAATCAGTATGCTTATATTTATTTTCTTATGCCTTTGAAAGATAGGGTATTTGGTTGAACATAGGTTCAAGAGGGTACTCTGGGCAGTCACACTCCCAGTTAACAGATTTCCAGCAAGCCAACCAGAACACCGCAGACACTTCACATCCTACTCCATGCTTAACGTACAAGAAACACGGACTTCTTGCCCTAGCAAGGACAGTACATGCGTTTGCATGGTTGAACATTCAACTGTAGTACAGGAAAAGGGGTGGTGAGGTGTCGTGATTTAACCCCAGCAAGCAGCTAAGCACCACACAACCTCACTCCCCGCTGCGCTCCCAGTGGGATGGGGAGGAGAATCAGGAAAAAAGGTAAAACTCCTGGGTTGAGATAAGAACGGTTTAACAACTAAATTACAATATACTACTAACAATAATAATAATGAAATATAATAATAATAATAATAATAATAGTAACGAAAAGGAATATAACAAAAAAAAAAAGGGATAAAAACAAGGAATAAAATAAAAAAACCAGTGATGCGCAATGCAATTGCTCACCACCCACTGACCGATGCCCGAATAGCGATCCAACCCTCCCGGCCAACCTCCACCCCCCCCCGTTTATATACTGGGCATGACGTTCTATGGTATGGCATATCCCTTTGGCTAGTTTGGGTCAGCTGTCCTGGCCACGCTCCCTCCCAGTTTCTTGCACACTTGCTTGCTGGCAGAGCATGGGAAACTGAAAAATCCTTAACTTAAGATGAACGCTACTTAGCAACAACTAAAAACATCAGACTGTTATCAACATTATTCTCACACTAAATCCAAAACACAGCACTGCACCAGCTACTAGGAAGAAAATTAACTCTATCGCAGCCAAAACCAGGACACCAGGCTTTTAACACAGATGAGCTTCCCAGTCATGTTCATCTGAAAGATACAATTACATGAGCACAACTTAGGAAGGCAGCGTCATTAAGAGTGGGAAGAAGGGGCAAGAGAGCAGAGCAGCTGTTTAAACTAGTACTCTTCTGAGAGAAACATTTGCCAAACTAAGGCATGACACCTCTGTCTTGCATTCTCAAGTACACATTGCTTCTTATCCATCCCATGATCCTTTCAGGAATGTTTTGGGTTTTTTTTTTCTCAAAAGAAAACCCAGAAGAACCGGAAAAGCTTTAATGCTAAGTGCTACATAGATTAATACAATAGCCCAATTAGTAGATTTAATTTTGCTATGATCCAAGGGAATTAACTGTATAAAACCTCTTATGGTGGCACAAGACTTTACTAAAAGCCAGACGAAGGTTCTCTGAGGGTACGTTACACATTACAGTTTCAGAAGGAAGTTACAGTCTCAGCTTACAGCCATCCAGATCAGCGTGGTGATCCAACTGCAGACTACATCTGTGGAAAAAATGTGCAGCATTCAGTCAGATAAGCGAGCCGACCTTACCCACCAAACCGTCACATGACTCTAGGATTAACACAATTAAAGATGGGAACATGCAGGTAGGGACATGAGTCTGGTCACTTGTTTGACCAAATGACATTACTTCTGCATTAGCTAGAAGTCGACTGTGAAGTAATACCCTAAATTACATACACAGTTGGGGACTGGGGTGAAGACTGCTGTAAGCAGGTTGGCCTAGACTGACACACACAGGAGCCCATAAATGAGATGTGGCAGGCACGAGCATTCTCCTGGATGAAGGCGTCCGCAGTACACGCTGTTCTTTGATCATTAACCATATAATAGAAAAGCACAGGTTTCCTTGCCTGTTGCAAGTAGACAGTTTCATTCCATTATAGAAGATTGTATACTTCATGCTTGCTTTTTAAAAAGAAAGTACTTCAGCTCTCCCTCGAGAAGCAAGAAGCAGTTCCGATTTGTCAGTCTCTAATGCTCCTTTATTCTAGGGAGGTCATTTTAGAAGAGAGTGGTTCCAACATCAAAGTTCAGTGCATGCCACTTCTAATAACCAAAAATCAAACTGCTAAATCTATGTTCAGAACCTACTGAACTGTGGATCAGGTACCACGTAGTCCTGGTTGCAGGTGACCACATTGTGAGAAAGCAGCTGGTTTGTATTTTGTCAGGGCACCACCTGAAATATACACAGAGTAGAAAGCAGGTAAAACAAAGAATGGTCATGCAAGGTTGGGCAAACAAAAATATGACACACCTACAATGTCTGCTAATAGTTGGCACTCCCACGCCTCTCCAGAATAAATATGTTTCACATCTACTAACACAAAGGTAAAATTCCATTACAGATCACCCTTATGCCCTGATTTCACATTTGGCATCAACAGTATGAACAGCAAGTGCTCTCTCTGACTTGGATATATTTCAGACTGAATACATAGCCTTACTTCAAGAGGACTGACTGAATTTGATCCTTCCTTATTCAATGCCATGAAATTATCCACTATGACACTGAATTCTGGAAATCATTTCATAGTGCTTAATCCCACAAACATGGGGGAAATCTTCAGTGACTATCTTCCACTTCCTTAGTATTGTCATTATTCTGAATAAATTCCAGTTTTACACCCCTTCCCTGGTAATTGCAAAGCCACACAGTGAAAGAGAGAGAGAACGTACATCTCCTTTTGGAATCTGAGGAATGTTTGAAAGGTGGTAACATAATACTGACCATCTTTCTTACAGATAGTACTAGATACAACAAACTCATGAAGCTCATATACAAGAAAGAAGACAGACCCTTGTTTAATAGTTTCTGTGCATAAATACAAATATTTTTTTGCTTATTTTCAAGACCAGAAATATTTGCTTCAAAGGATACAGTGATGAAAGACATGCAAAGGACCAAATATTCTATAACACATTTTAATAAATCCAGCTTCTCTCAAGTATTTATATAAACAACATTTCTTATAATCCTCAACTAACACAGTTTATGGTACAAGCCCGACATCTAAGACCGAGTGCAACAATCCAGTTGTTACTGAGGCAGCTCTGACCCAGGTGAGCCACAAAACAGACTGTGAAGCTGGCACATCCCTTCAGTTCATCTCTTTGCTCACCAAAGCTCATCAGCTGATGCAAAATGAAACAAGATGGACCTGAAGCAGACTTCAAACTTATTTTGAGCAAACTTCTATTACTCAAATCCACAGGAGACAAGTATGACTAAGGGTCATTAATACATATAAATAAGTAAAAAGAGCAAGTACCTTGGATTAATTTTTATAAAGTGCTCCTTAGTTACTAGAGGTACACCGTAACAGCAAAGCCTCATTTCTAAGACAGCTAAATCAGCATAATGCCCACCACACACACACAAATTCTGATCAAATCCTGAATTCACATTAACACCCAATAAAATGGAATTTGTCCCTAATTTAGGTAGTTATGCTTTTCTACACTGTCAAAGTTTGTAATTTTCTTAACAAAAAAAAACACCAAAGAAGATAAGTCGCTTCTCATTTCTTTGCTAACAAAAATATACCATTATTACTTAACGTTTTACAAATATATCCCTAATTTAAGTAATTTACCAGAGATAAAATACATTTGTGAAATCTGTTGCGCAGCTGAATAAGCCTATCTCATCTTTCCTAAGTCAACTCGTATCTATCTGTTATAATTACTGTATTAAATTCAGAGACAGCTGTCTAACACTTAAATTACCTATAAAAATTTACAAGGATCACACATGATTCATGCTTGCAAAATAAGGGCATAAATTTACTCTTGAAATCATAGTAATTCAGTGTCATTCTAAGATGCTGTACCAAATATACTACTATAATTTCTCCCAGGTTCTACAGGACTTGAAGCATGCTGCTATAAACTCAAATTAGCCAAGTACATCTGTATTAATATTCATGATGTCTTCCCTGTTAATTTTGACGACAAATTTTGACCACAGACTCTAAAACTGCTAGGAATCTGCTAGATAAGGGATAATGTCTGACATCTTTCGAGTCTTGTTTGATCATGTCTAATCTAGTTTTTCCATCTCTGTCTTTCCATTCAATTTTTCCATTACTAACTACTTCTACCCTTTTTTCCCTTTCCTTTTGTCCTTTTTTTTCCTCTTTTTTTTTTTTTAAACATTTTTTTAAACATTAAGAGTCAGTTCATAACCAAAGCAAGCAGTAAGTAATCCAGTAATCATCACCAGGCTTAGTAACCTCTGGTCAGAGGACTAATTTGCTGAAAAGAAAGCCTCTTTCTTCTAGCTTCCTTTCTAGAGATCATAACAGCACACAATCAGCAGGCTGAGGGGTGCTCTCATGGCAGTCTACACCTTCCTCACCGGGGACAGCGGAGACGGAGGTGCTGACCTCCTCTCCCTGGTGACCAGCGACAGGACACGAGGAAATGGAATGAAGCTGCGTCAGGGGAAGTTCAGGCTGGACCCTAGGAAAAGGTTCTTCACTGAGAGGGTGGTCAGTCCCTGGAACAGGCTCCCCAGGGAAGTAGTCATGGCACCAAGCCTGTCAGAGTTCAAGGAGTGTCTGGATGATGCTCTTTGTCATGTGATTTAGTTTTAGGTAGCCCTGCGAGGTGCAGGGAGCTGGACTTGATGATCCTGATGGGTCCCTTCCAACTGGAGATATTCTGTGATTCTATCAACATATACAGTTCACTTGAACCCAACAAAATTTCTCTCTTGCCTACTTTCCCCAAGAATTAGTATGAGTTCATTATCACCCCACTTAGGTGCCATAGTTCAAGAAAATTTGCACAACCTGCACAACTTAAAAGTTCTTGAAGCTGCTAATAATGATAAAAGTGTATCAATCATTCCTGTGCAAAGCTGCTTTCTCTAGACAATGCTATATTTTTAATTAAAGCTAAAAACATTTTCCTAGTTTGGATAGTACTAAATATACAGAGGAATGACACACTTGTGTTTAAGTATTGTTTCTTTAACTTTCAGGAATAAAAGATGTCACAGTATTTCTAAAGCAAGGTAGATTATATATAACCAAGACAGGAGTTGTTCTAATATGTTCAAAGTTTTCAGGTATTCAGAGATGTCAGGCTAGCCCAGTCTCACAGTTACATATATCAGGACAGTTAGTAAGTGTTGATGGAATACCACAGGACAAAAATAATTCCAAAGCATATAGTTACAACCAGGCTGTTCTCTAGTAGCATACACATTTACACACACAGATCTCAGAAGGACAGAAAGAGTATGTGGTTTGGAACGAAAGAAGCAGCAGAATCTACTGTAGCAATCTACAGAATCTACTTTACATTCACACCACATATACATACATGCATATACACACAGAGATACATTTATATATAAACCCAAAATAACAGGAAAACAGTTGTGGCAATGCCATATTCTTGGCTCTGAAGGACGAAATAATGACAGCTTTCCCTCTTCCAACAACCGCAACTGTTTATACGCCACAACACTTTTCCTGTTGTGCTTCAACCAATTTAGGAACAGAGCCTGTCTCTAAATAGCCAACACCTTACACCTTCTCTTACTAGTAACAGTAGCCTTAAAAACAGGTAGTGCTAGGCACGGAAAGACCACAAATCCCACACAAATTCTTTCACCTGAGATCGTTTTACCATACTGTAACTATTCGCTAAAGTAACTCTATGGAGTGAAATGGTTTTTTTGATTCAACATAATTTATGTTAAGTGTCACCCAGAAAGAGTGTTTCTTCCGAAACATGGAAAATTTTCAGAGAAATACTGGGTGCAACTTTATCTTTGTGTGAAGCTCTGAGAATTTGAATTTTAAGATTTCCCAGCCCTGAAAAGAATGCTGAGAGGTGGTAAACCCCAAAGCAGGCCATTCTCTTTCAAATATCTGGCAGGGATTTTATCTAAACAGGTTCTAAGGAAAAACAAAATATAAGGCAAATTGAGGTCAGTGCTCCCTCAAATAATCAGACACCTAGTCTTTCACCAGTCTTCAGACCAAAGCACTTTGCAAGGTGTGCAGAGAAGACTAGCACAGTAGCTCCACCAACTACAAAACGCAGCTTGGGAGTTTAGTGCTGGAGGGAACACAGCTTGAGGAAGGGATGGAGACGGGGCTGTTCAGAGGCCACTCCAGCCAGGAGCGAGGCAGAGCCCAGGGGGAGGCGAGGGCTTGCCCACTGCAGTGAGGAGGCAGCACCCCAGCCTGGCTCAGCCCAGTCGCTCTTCCAGGCTCTGCAGTCTCTCAGACGTTTGCCCGTAAGTCCTGCCACCCCCGTTCCTTGCAAACCAGCTCCCAACAGGGAGTATGTAGGCTATAAGACAAGAAAAACGCTTGAAAGCCACTAGAGATGTCTTCTGCTCCCTCACACATTTCATAGCAAAATCAGGTTGTGGGGGAAATAAATAAATAAATACATACATAAACCCACTAAAAATCTTCCAGATCCTCTTTTCCTCAGAGAAGTGGACATCACCCTGTTTTTTTCACATTTGTAGCAGCTTCTATTTTACCAGCTTGGTATTAACAGAAACACACCTCTTCCATCTCAGCCACTGATGAGAAAAAAGTCATTGCATATACATCTAGTTTTCAAAACAGATACAGCTAAAGTAAGCTGCAGCAGTGCCTGAAGCACAGGAAGAAAAAAAGATACCACTTCCTTTATCAAATGAGTCAGCACACAACCATTTTGGGGTTTTGTTTTGGTTTGGGTTTTTTATTTGGGTTTTTTAGAATTTTTTTTTACAAGAGACATCTCGAAAACTGGATGATGTCTCCTTCACTATTAAGGGCTGACCCACCTGCCCACTTGAGTAGTTATGAAGAAGGCAACTAAGAAAGCAACACAAAATCATAGCTGGGTATTGAAACAGGGAAGTAAGGGCAGGAGCAAGCAAGCAAAGGATCTGAAGAAGGGAACTTACCAATGCACAGCCATTCTTCAGTCCCAAAACTGACAACATGGAAAGTGTTGTATTTCACTTAAAACATGAAGCACCATCTCCTCTACTCTCAGGTATGATATGGTTAATTACTGTAATACTTTTGGTACTGTTAACACAGCTGTTGCTTAGAGGAAAAATTGTATCTGGCTATGGATTATGCAGGCATAAATGACAATACATATCCAACCAAAACATTACGAGACTTTTTCTAGAAATCAAACCATTTCAGGAAGCAAACACAATTTTGCCTTTTAGGTTTTACTTTTTTGTTGTATTTGATCTGTTTGGCAACTCTTTCATAAAACATAACACAGGCAACAGCAAAACCATGTGTGCCTGTAAGCAGACAGCTTTTCACTACCTCGAGTACCCCAGTAAATGGCACTTTTTTCTGGGTTTTTTTAAGTACTTCAGTGGGACACAGGCACTAACAGAATGAACACTATGTGACTTGAACAGGGGAAAATGGCTTTAGTCAACTATCCTTTTAAAATATTCAAGCTAACAAAATCCAGACTATTGTGTGAGCTCATGATACATTACTCCAATGGACACCGAGGTATTAGCTTTTTCCGGGCAAGTAAAGAAATGGAGAAAGCTAGAGAAGCAATGTAGTGAAATAAAGCACTTTTATAACTACACAACATAAAACATTTGATGATTTACTGTGGGGTAGTAGCAAGATTTTGTTAAAAATAAAAGGAAAACTTACTGTTTTCCCCTCATAACATGGAAGCTATTTAGCACTTCTGAAGTTCATGAAGTGTGCTATTTAAAGTTGGACAAAAAATTGGAGCAAAATTCTCATTCCTCTAACCAAAGGTATGCGGTTTCAAGATGATTTAACTGTACTTTCACAGTTGTACCTCTACGTGTTAAGTCATCCAGTACTAAAATGTAAGTAAAAACCACCAATGAAGATATATTTATTGATAAAAAATATGGGTTTGGTCTTAAAAAAACTCACTGCCTTTCAGCATTCGTTTCAGTTCGCTTATGGGCAAGACCTATTTCGCAGTGAGGCTGGAGACCACTGATGGGGGCAACATCGGGACATGCCAAGGACTCTCCCTGGGGAATCTGCACAGGCCGTAGATGTCTGTTATAAAAGAGGTTTAAAGTCCACATAAAAATAAAAGGGAAGTCCCAGCCTTCAGGGCGCACCAGGCTTGCCCAGCAGGCCCGGCTGCCGTTTCACTGCCTGTCCGCGCAGCCTGAGGCAGTACTCGGGAGGCCTGAGGTGCCCCGGTCCTCCTGCTGCGTTGGCCTGCAGGTCAGACGAGGGCAATTAAGCCTCACCACCGCCATGGTGGTGGCAGGACCAGCCGGCAGCACAGCGGAAGGCACTGACGCTGCCGGCATGCGGCGCTTCCCGCCCCGCCAAAGCCCGCCCCACGCAGCGCCACCGGCAGCCCGCCGCCCCCGGTCCCGGCCCGTCCCGTCCCGCCCCGCCGGGGCAGGCGCCGCTCCCCCGCGCCTGCAGCCCCGGCGCTACTGCGCCTGCGCGCCCGTCGTCGCCCCAACGGCCCCCGCCCCGACGGCAGGCGGCACGGCCTGGCCCGCCCCTACGGCCGCCCCGAACCGCCGCCGCGTCGCGCGTAGCGGAGCGCGGTGACGGGCGGTGGCGGCGGCGGCGGCGATGGCGGAGGCGGGGGGTGCCGAGGCGGCGGGCGCCGAGGCGGCGGGCGCGGTGTCCGCGCTGCGGCCGCGGCTGGCGGCGCTGGGCCGGCGGCTGGCGGCGCCCAGGGGAGCGGGCGGCGACGGTGAGAGGCCGCAGGAGGGAGGGGACGGGGCTGGGCCCTGCCCGGCGTTCCCGCGGGCCCGCTCTGCCCTCTGCTGCCGTTGCGCTGCGCAGCATCCCGCGGCGCTGCGGGAGCGGGCCTGGGGGCGCGGACCCCCGGCGCCGTGGCAGCTGCTGAGGGCTCCGCTTCTCCCTCCTCCAAAAAGAGACTCGCCCCAGGAGCGGTGCGGCTGGTGCCGGCCCAGGCCCCTGTCTGGAGGCTCCGTCCAGAGACTTCTGTGGAGCAGGGCGGCTGAGGCCTAAAATGTGTACCTGTGCAACAGCAAGTTGTGATGGTGGTATATGACTTCTTTGCAAATGGAGTGTGTGGAATTGGTTTTGAAACATCAGACCGTAACCATGAATGCCCTTAATTTAGTCATGAAAGGTGTAGTCTTAACAGGACAGCGGGCCTGTTTAAATGCTGTATTACTCAGCTGCTCTTGTAGATACCACAAGGATGGATGAAACCATATGAAGTGAAAAGAGAGAGTAAGCAAGGCTCTTGCCAAGTGCTTTTCAGCGCTAAGGAAGCATTGTACTCTTCCTTCAGATACCTTCTTAGCAAAGGGCTCTGCTACCCTGGACAAATTGAAGGACATCTGTAACGAAGGGAAGGAACATTCTTCCACGCTTTTGCAGCTCTATGCGCAGGTACTGTATTTAAAGCATTAAGATCTCCCTTTCAAGAAGATGTACTGTGTAGGGTATGGGAGAGGGTTGGGTGTAGGAAAGGAGGTATAGCAGAAAGGGATCCCTGTTACTTGGTGTGTGCGGTGAACATCCATGAAGCGCAGCGCTGCTTTTGTCTGGATTAAAAGATAACTTGGAGTCAATAATAATTGTGCTGGTACTGTAAAGACAGAAAGGGTTTTGAGTTTCGTTCACTGTGACAGTATCTTACAGTACTTTTAACTTGCAGCTTTTGTAAACTAAATGTTAAAAATTACCTTAAAATTGTAATATTTTATAAACTGTAACAAGTTCGTATGTTACTGCACACTACCATTTGATTATTTTGCTGGTAGCATTCTTAGATTGTGTATGTCCTTGTTTTCATAGGCTGTCTTAGACATTACATATTTTGAGGAAAACCAGCTTGTGGATGAAGATTTTCCAGAAGAATCTTCCTTGCAAAAAGTTAAAGAACTTACTTGTATTCTTTCAGAGCCAGAAGACCTAGTGAACGAATGCAACATAAATGAAGAAGTGAGTACTAATGTCACTCAGCCAGAGAATTAATTATTTCATTATTTAAAAATCAAAAATCTGAAACAGGGTAGTAGAATCTGTATTTTTGATGGGGAGAATTTAAGATCTTTTGAAAAATTTTCAAGTCTTGTATTTAAACAGTGATTCCTGAAAACATTTTTTCAAATAACTTTTTGCATGCTCAGAATTTTTCTTGCTAACATTTCATGATTCCATGTGCTTTTGGCAATTTAAATCCAAAGTGTTAGGCTTGTGTCTGTGATTGTTACTGTTAAGTACAGCCTCTAAAGTTAGAGACTTAATATAACACTGTTTGCATGCGTGAGTGTGTATATGAGTAGTTCAGATGGTTTACTTTTGGGTTAGCCCAGTTTGTTGGATTTTTTTCAGCCCGTCAACATCCTTGGTGCAGAGTTGTTAGAATGTCTTTACTGGAGAAAAGGAGCCCTGCTTTACATGTATTGTCATACATCAAAAGAAAGGAGTGAATGGCTACGAGAAAACATTGCCATATTTAAAAAGGTAAAGGAGATTAAAAAGTTACATAAGCATGTGAATACAGTTTTGAAGTTTGACTCTGCTTTTAAAATATAGCTTCTTTTTTTCTTCCTTCTAAATAGGGTTTTGGGAAATTCATAGTGAGAAGTATTTCTGTCTATCATTAAGTTAATCAGAAGTTATCTAAAAAGTTTTTTTTTTCCTCATTTTTTAACTGTACTCAGTGTCTTAATGATGGAGTTCATTACCTGATGAAGATGCTTAGCTTTAGATGCCCTCTTCAGCTAAATGAAGATGTCTCACTTCAAGATAAAGACACAGCTAGATTACTCAGTCAAGGTAAAAAAAAAACTCCGAAAACCCAATAACCCACTCCTCTTAATAACTGCTCCACTTCATTAAATGCTTTATTGCATATTTTTGTTGTTAGACTTCATTTGTATTCAAAAACTGTCACATTTTAGAACAACAAAAAAAAAAGTTGACAGATAAGCAGGCAGCAGTACTCTCACCTCCCCCTCCTTCTTTTTCACTCATGGATTTTGGGAGGTGGCAGTGCTCATTTTCTCTGTGTTTTTCAGTGCACTGGAGGAAAGTGAACTGAGGCAGTGGGTGTTTTATGCACAGCATGTGTGTTTTACAACCATCCAATTGTCAATCGACAAATGTTGAAAGCACAAATGTGACTGCAGAGGGTGCTAGACGTTCCCATGTTGGTCTTCCTGTTCAGATCTAGGAGAATGCAGATACGAACACAGAATTACTGACTTCACACAGGTAGAAAGTACATGCAGAATTGGTTAGATTTGGCCAACTTTTATTCTCTCTGTCTCCACTTTATGTAGCTTTACGTAAGTTGCATTACTATAGTACATTTACATGAGGATCTGAGGCTGCATCAGTGTGGTGCAGGTAGGATGATGCAGCAGGATGGGATTTGTAAGGTAAAGCAGCTGGTGCCAAGGATGTGATGTCCACGTTGTACACACTCGAAACTAGCTCTACTCTGCCCATGGGGGGGTGGAGCACCTTATTGCTTAATTTCATCTGAAAGTGGCATTGCTCCAATTCAGCTCCACAATGCAAAGCCAAGTTCAGTAACTGATTTGTAGATTTATTTAGCAGGATTTTTTTTTCTTTTCAGTGACCATGGACACATACCGGGCTTTCTCTTCAAATACTAAAGCTGCTGCTGGTTAACCTGAGTTAAGACGATGCTCAAACAGCATCTTCTTTTAGGCTTAAATTGTGGGAGGCAGAGAAGTATTCTAAAATAAATATGCATAATTATGCCTGCGCTTAATGGATTGTAAAGAAATACTGGAATTCTCTAAGATAAATGGGCAAACACAATTATTAGAATAATGTTTCTGTAGCAATCTTAAAGATTTTAGCATTATGGAGGTGCAAAATGGATGGCGTAACAAGCAAGACCTTGATCCAAGTTCTGTTCTGGGCAGTGTCAGTCATCTCATGGTTAAAATTTGCATTTTGGGTGTACCTCTTTAACAGGCTTATACTGCCTTTTTGGAATTTTTTTCCAGTGTTAACTGAAAAAAGTTTGAAGTTAACAAGGTATTTGATCTAAATTATTTTTGCAGGTATATTTAGTGACACTCACTTACTGGCGATGATGTACAGTGGAGAAATGTGCTACTGGGGACTGCGACACTGTGGAGAAGGGAAGCAGGAAAGCCTTGAGACAATAGATTCCATCTCTAACAGTGACCTGGGCTGCAGATCACAGAGTGTGTCACTGGATTTCCGAGAAACAGGCAAAAACATGTTAACGAAGTATGTGGCTGTATGTGAGGGACCTTTAAAAGGCCAAGGGTGGAACACAACAACTGCAAAACAAATGTTGTGTTACTTTGTGAAATCCCACAACTAAAATAGGGTGCTTTAGCTGTGCTGGAAGAAACCTTGTGTCCGGAGAGCACACTTAGGGAGGTGGTCTCTGCTTCAGTGTCTGACTGTTCTTCTTATCAAAATGTATGCTTTTGTTGCATTAAAAACGTGCTTTCACAGAACTCTGGGAATACAGGTCCAAAGAATCAAGTATTTCTAGAAAAAAAACCCGAATCTAATGAACTCCCACGCCTTCCTCCGCCGTACCGGAGCTGCCTGTCTCTCCGCCCCTCCTCGCCCGCAGGCGCCGGCGCGTTAGATCTGAAGGCCGGTGGAGCTCAGCGCCATGGCGGCCGGCGGAGCGGAGGAACGGGGAGGTTTGGAAGCCACCGTGCGGGATCGTCTCCGCCTCCTCCGGGAACGCTGGACGCGGGGGATCCGCGAACGCGGCGGTATCGCCGCGTTCGCGGATCCCCCGCGTCCAGCGTTCCCGGAGGATGCAGGGGAGGTGAGCGCCTTGCAGGCGCTGCCGGTGAGTGGGGCCCGGTCAGTGGGGGAAGCTCGGCATCCCGCCTCTTAGATCTTCACTGCTCAATTCCTGGGTCGTTAAACCGCTGCTCTCGATGGTTTTCAGATCGACGTGCAGCTGCACATCATGTCCTTCCTCTCGCCCCAAGATTTGTGCCATTTGGGAAGCACGAGTTGTTATTGGAGGGCGGCTGTGCAAGATCCGTTGTTGTGGAGGTATTTTCTCCTGAGGGATCTCCCTTTTTGGACATCCGTTGATTGGAAATCACTCCCAGATGTGGAGATTTTTAATAAAGCCTTTTCAGAGGGCAGCAATAATGTGCTGTACGATTACATGGCAGTGTAAGTATATTCATATTCTCTTACACGACTTAGAGTCTCGCTACAGCAGTAATATTCAGCCCACAGGCACGTTTCGTATTTACAGCAGTGAAGCTGTGCTGTAAGCCGCTGCTTAAATTTTGATGTGTCTCAAATCCGTTGTTTATTTTGGAAATCCAGTTTCCTGTTGTGTGACAGTTTGGTCAGCTCTTTCTGTTTGGAATTCAACAAGAATGTAAAAAGTTGTAAAAAAGTCAAAGCTACCATTATAAAAAAATTAAAGCTTTTTGTAAACTGCATGTCTACTATGCCAGAGACATACAGTCATCTCAGAAGCTGTGCATAGTGTTCCTCTTGATAAAAATGTGTTCTTCGCTGTCAGTTCAATGACAAATGATTTCTTATTTTAATAAAAGTACTAAGAAGTCTTCAAACTACAGCAAATGGAATTAATCTTTGTTTGTTTCATCTTACCTGGAAGACCAAGGGAAAAAAAAACGGTTTTTTTGAATGTGCACAGAATAACAAGTAGTAGTGCTTTAGCTCTGATGGTCAAAGGCCGTAAGACAAAGACTGTGGTTTCAGGTGGCATAGTTGAAAAGCATAGCAACACTCACAACGTGTTTGGATGACGGAGAAGAACTCCTAAGACAAACAGATTATTCTTTGGGTTTTTTTTTTTAAACTTCATTCAGTTCCCTTTTAATTAATTTGCAGTAATTTTTTTTTTAACATGCAGTTAAATTTTCCAAAGGTGATTTCATGAAACTGTTGCTTCGTGATAAGTGCACTAACCTCTGCAATCTCTGTGCCCTTCGTCCCCATTTTACAGATGGGAAAGATGCACCCAGAATTTGAAGTGCAAAATACCTACTGATTTTGAACACCAGATTTAAATCTCTCTAGGTCTGAATACTTCAGAGCATCACCTATTTGAAACCACCTGTCACTGTGACACATTGTGACAGACACCGTTGTGTCTGTGAGCACTGAAAGGTTTTGCTGATGTCAACTGAAGTATCTCAGTTTGGGTGTAGAGGAGCACACATTTAATGTTTGCTTGAAGTGATTTGTCCAGCAGCAGCCTACCATGACCACAGGAGCAAAGACTGAAGCTGCTTCTCTAGGATGTCTGTCACTTCTATGGCTGTTACTTCTTTCGCTTGATTACCAAACACTTTTCATGCCTTCTGGCTTCTGCATCAAATGAGCACGTAATCTTGCAGACAACACCTGTCCCCTTCCACAACATGCATTCTCTGTGCCTACAGGCAAAATGGCCCTTTTCAGGTGGAGTTACCTGTTTCATAGTCAATAAACACAAAAGCAATCTAATTAAGGTTTGAAATGCACTCAAAAGTCTCGGGTTTTTTATATTGTATATGACTCATCAGCTTTGATGTTATTTCACCACTATTGTGTGTTCAGCGAGGGTGGGGGAATTTGTTATTTTATTTTATTTTTAAAAGTGAACTAAAAGATCCATAGATAGAAGTGTACTAAGGTCCAAAAAGTCAGTGTTAGGACTTCGAAAGGACTGATGCCTTTACCTGCTTTGTACTGATGCTTGAAACCATCAGTTTGGAACTTTATAATTTTTGACCTGTGCTTGAGTTGTACCAGTAACAAAGCATGAGAAGTGTGGGATCTAAATCAATTCATGTTGTTTAATTAATACCCCTTTTGTATTTTGTGTTTAATTTCTAGTTGTGTGTGTTTTACACAGATATAAAAAAAGCTGTCCTCAGAGTAGAAGAAGTTTGAAATCAAGCCGTCCTCGGTATGGGGCTGTGACTTCCTTTTTGCAATCACTGGTCACTCAGGCAGAACCTCGCTTTGCTATGTTTGGGCCGGGTTTGGAAGAGCTGGATGACTCTTTAGTGCAAAAGATGATGACATGCCCAGAAATTCTGCTAGTAGCTGGCCTACCTCAAAGACAAATTCATGGTAATGCTGGTTTTCATTTTTGGCTTTTGTATTTCTTAAACAGAACACAAAAAACACTGAGGGAGAAATGGAGAAAAGGGATGCTTTTTTCTCCCCTTGAAACTCAATGGCATAATGGTGAAAAAAAGATATTTTCTCTCTTTGTATTTATTCAGAAGGATAAATGCAGTGAGCATTTGGGATAAAATTATAGCTGCAGTGATTTTATGATTAAATTTGCACAATGTCAGAGGGATCATTTTGCTTCTTGTACTTCTATTTTGATCCTAAATTCCATGTCACACCTGCTGTTGTAATGAATAAATGCAGACAGAACTTTCTTTAATAAGTGTCTAAAAAACACACTTGTGTTTTTATACAGGAAGTCAAGACTGATCATTTGTATGATTCAGTCTTGTGGTGTCAAATGGTGTAAATTTCATTTAGAAGAGTTATAGGAGCAGGTGAAGGATTTTTTCCAACGTTTAAAAACATAGTTTTGAACATCAGTAATTTCACTTCAGTCCAAACCAGAGACAAAAATTTATTACTTTTTAACTAATGTTTATTTCAGCACAGCAGAATTGGAATACTTATATTGTATTTATACGAAGTGTGAAAATATGATTTCTTAGTATTGTTACCTTTTTTCTCTCATGTCCTTTTCAATGCAGCTTGTCGTAAACAAACTAGAGCCTTTGCTGTGCCAGTTTTGGGTAATAAAGGCAAGTCTAGCTCCTCTCTGACTTAGGTTTCTAGGTTCAAGTCTAAGTATCAGAAATATGGAAATGCCTCCTTGTTTTCTTTTAATACTATTGAATTTATTGTAATTAAATTAATAGTCTGATCGGTTAGAGCATGTATAAAATTTCATTGTAAAATAGTAAATATGCTACCCCTAACAGCAACACCTAGGCTTGGATATATCCATTTTATAGCACCACTGGAATTTTCAGCCTACCACTTAGTTGTATACAGTAACCAAATAGTAGTAATTGCATATATTCATTTTTTTCCTGTAGGAATTGGATCAGGAGTGAGTTTTCAGTTTAATAACAATCAAAAATTCAATATTCTGACATTATATTCAACCACCAGGTAAGATTTGTTCTCCACCAAAGAAAAAGTACAGTTTCTTGGTTGTTTCATACTTTTCGTCATGTTTTTGTCATGTGATTTTTATGCTTGCATTCACATGCATGAATATCCCTTATAAACTGAAGCTTCAATGCATATCTTCACTTTTTCTTTCTTTCTCCAGCCGCTAAATTTTCACATGGAAGTAATAAACCTTTTCCAAACCTTATACATAGCAAATGTGTATGATAAAGACATAACAGATGGTTCTATCCCTCTTGATACCTTGATTGATTCCCTTTTGATACACTATATAAATCATCCTGGGGTGTATTTTCATATGCATCTTGCAGATTGCTAACCATCTGTATATGTACACTAGAAAAGAAGGGGGGGGGGGGGGGGCGGGGAGAAATGAAACTTTTGCTGGCTCAGGCCATTTTCCCCTCCCTTTCCTGTGCTGCCTAGACTCTCAAAACTGAGTTTTTGCATTCTCAATTAACCTCACTACTGAAATATTGAAATGTCTTTCAGTGTGGAAAGGAGGAGAGCAAGGGCAGAGCAAGCTGTTGTTGTGAATAAGATGTTCTACCAAGAGGACAGCATAGTAGGGAATCAGCAAGCCGTGCACTACAGTGTAATAGCTCAAGTGAAAAAGGTGTGCGAAGTAGTTGATGGATTCATTTATGTTGCTAATGCAGAAGCTCATAAAAGTAAGGGGTTTCTCTTTATTTTATTTATTCATATTTTGTGAGTGATTGGAATGTCGTAAAAGATTGCATAGAATATGCAATACATCAAAATCCATGTTGTGATTCTTTCAAACTCTGCTTCATTAGTGCTATTTCTTCATGGCTTACCCACTTGAAGAGGTCCCCTATCCTCGACACTATCCCTTATCTCCCTGTGAGGGGTTATGGCCCCTTTTTTCATTTATGGTGGATGCTGATAAGGTTGCTGTCTAAGCTACATGTGGGAAATGATCTGGATTAAAAAACAAAACAAAACAAAAAAAACCCTGGGCATGGGTAGGAGAAGCAGCATGAAATGCATTGGTGGTGGTGTAATAGCCTGGAAACAGAACCTTCACCAGGAAAACTGCAGTAAAAGATGCAATTAGTCCAAATCAGGATAGTCCTGTAAGAGGATAATCCAAGTACCTATTATGGTAATTGTCTTTACATTCATCAATTTTAAATAGAGGGACAGGGCTAGCTCAGAAAAGAAGAGGGTAAAAAAAATGTGAAGGGATATACTTAGGAGAAAAGTACAGTCAGTAGTGAAGGGCTGCTGACTGTACAGTGTGTGAGTATTTCTTAATGGCTTGTTGCAGTTTTGATCTCTGTGAGGTACTTGGAAAATGCTCTGATGTTAAGGACTGGAATAGGCTGCCTGTAGAATCTATGGAGATCTTTAAATAACATCTAAGTGTGACATGAACATCTGTGTGACATAAATGCAGATGATCCAGCCTTGTGATAAGCAAAACTAGATAATGTGGACATGTCCCTTCCAGCCCTCTGTTTCCTCACCTCTGAAATCTTAAATATTTGAAAAGTAAATTAAAAAAAAGCAAAGTTCTCCATGGGATTTACATATGTTTAATACTAAAAATTGTTTCTTAGAGCATGATCGTCAAGAGGAACTAGCTCGTATTTTGGCAATGATTGATCCAGCTCTCGGGCCTCCGAACAGACCTCTGCTAGTTTTGTCTTGTGTCTCTCACATTGGTGTGAAAAGAATTCCATGTGTTTACATGGCACATCAGTTGCAACTGAATCTGCTACGTCAGCCCTGGATGGTACTTGCTTTTAAACCTTTATTTTCTGTTTCTCTGTGGCTTTAATTTAATTTAGGTTTATGATAGTTCCTGAACTGTACCTACCTAAGCAAGTGTGCAGTTTGCAACACTAGTACGTGAGCTCTCCACTTACATGAAGAATTTAGTTTCTCTGGTCCTCTAAGATGAAGCATTAGCCTATCTGAACGTAGGGGAGCTAAGTGGCTTGCCCAGAAACACAGAAGAAACCTCAGATGGAGCCAGAATGTAAGGAAGGACAAAATGCTGGTCTTGAAGGGAGTAAGGAGGCTTCAGTTAATTTAAATCTAAATAAGGCCTTGGACACAAGGTAGATTTTTCTGCTGTTTTCAGGAGACTGTTAATTGTCACTTGCTTGACGTGATGTATTGAGTTTTTGACAAATCAGGTTTTTACCTAGCATGTGATGTACTGAACCTGTTCTTTTATGCTTGTCAAGCACAGTATATATCAGTATGGCTCAGCCACACATAATTTATTTTTGGTGACGTTATGTAGCTGAGGAATAATATTTATTCAGAAAAACCAAAATCCTGATTTGAGATAATTCCTTTGTTTTCATAAGGAAAATGTTTACAGGCTTTTTAAAAAACATACCATTTATAATACGTTACAAAATCTGAGAATTAATAATATGCCTTGAATTCTAAAGCTAGCAGCATTTTTGCTTTAAGAATTATGGGAAGAATTTTCAAGCAGATTCTAATCCGTAAAGTAAGTATAATGTTCCAGAATAGCTGATGGAACGATTGAGATAAAATTCACCTTGATACCAAGAACGCAAGGCTTTTCTAATGGGTCTTATAATTCATTCTGTAAAGAGTAGTGTTTTCTTTTTGTACCTTACTCTTAAGAAACCTTTTTTGTCTAAGGGATCTTTAAACCAGTGATAAAACATTATATTTGGTATGAGTATTTCTGACTTTAAGGATAGGCATGGAGTGATGCTAAAATGCTGTTAGATCCTGTTACCTGTTACCTCTAATACATTAGCTTTTTTTAATTTTTACAGGTGCAGGACACTGTAGCTGCAACTTTAGCTGGATTGCTAAATGGAATTGAGTGGCTCCTAGAAGAAGCAAATTGTAAAAATGCACAGTAATGGAACTGTGCATTGTTTTACTGTATAGAGACTATAGAAACTTCGGTCTTTTGCAGTTCAGATGAAGTGAGAATCTTGTCCTCACAGAGCACTGTCAGAAGGGAGATTTAAAAGGCAAACCTGCATATATTTCACTGCACATACTTCAATGATTAACATTCTTCCAATTGTAGTCCTGAATTAGAAGTGCAAGTAGGATTGCTTGGATTCCAGCAGCTGATGATTAAGTGATTTTGGAGGGCAATCTGGGTGTTTTGATTTTTTCCTTTCTTTCAAGCTGGGGCCTTTTCTCAGTATGTCTGATAATCTAATCTCTTCCGTGAATATACCTAACACTAGGTGAGTTTACCAGCACAGCCCTATGGCACGCATCACACATTAGTAAGTATATTCAGTGGAGATCTTGACAGTGACAGTTACCAACCAAAGAAAATATACTGTACGTTGTACAGTAGTAGGTTGACAGAAAGGCAGTATCTCTTTCAAAAGAGTAAATTCCCCTGTATTTTTTCCAGAAACAATGCCTAGACAAGAAATAGCACCTGCGGGAGAATTGGTGGCCCAGACCAAAATTCCTAGAAGCAAACAAACAAACTACCATGTATGAATTGGTTGGTTTTTGTTTGTAATCTTATTTATTAACCAACCACAAAAGACTTGAGCATCTTCTGCTTTCTGTTGGAGTGAAATTATTAGCTTGAACTGGACATACCTCTGATGTTATGAATAAATGTTAAATAGAATTGTTAGTACTTCAGGACATTTATCAAATACGTAGGACCTATCAGTTGCTCAAATAGTTGTGGCCATTTGCAGATGTGAAGTGTACTTGGCTTGAAGTTTTCTACACAGTTTCAAATATTTTTATAAAAAAGGAAACAACATTTTAGAGCTGTAATTGCATTTTCCATCTTGATGTCATTTGGGATAGTCCTGGTCTTCCACCTTTTAAATGTTTTTTAATTATTGGATGAATGTTCAGAAACTTCCCTTGGATTTCTTGCCTATGCATATATTTGTTTTGTTCTGGGTTTTTTTGTTTTGTTTTTTTCCTCTCACGCTCCATGGAAATGCAATAGTCCCACAATTGTTTCTTAATACCTAGATAAATGACTACATGGTGCACATTCAGGTTTAACTGCCCTCAGTCTGGTATGTGTGTGTGATGCTCAACACAGCTATGTCAGAAACATTCCATTTGAGAAGTTTTTTATTTTTTAATGAACCAGGACAGACACGGGAAGTGCCTTTTTTTGTTGGGTTTTTTTCCATCTTTATGCACAATTAACTCAGCTTTATAGATGTTTTTGTATGTCTTCTAATCAGGGCACATGGGAGTTTGAAGGGAAAATCCATGGGAAGCTATACTATGATAATTCTGTGTCTTATCCTTTTTTTTTAATAGGGTATGTGTGCTTTGCCCTTTAAAATAGAGAAGACACGAAAGATCTATGAGTATTTGGGGGAAAATTCCACACTTTGTGACTGGATGTGTGTGACTTTCCTGCTAGTCATAATAATTCCATAATGATCTATCTGTAGAGGGCTGAATGCAGCAACCTGTTGCTGTTAGCTACTACAAATATGGTTTTTTATGCAAGATCCTCGTTCTGCTTTCTTCATAAGGAATAAATTATTTTTTAAGGAACGATATTTAGAGTCTTTCTGTGTGTGTTAAGCCCCCCGCATGCGTGCACGTGCGCGCACGCACACATCTGCAGTCATGCTATCATAACAGACAAATTATCAGTCATCATTTGTCATTAATGAACAGTGTTATTGTATGTTATCTGTTTAATTAACAGATACTAATTCACTGTCATTTTAAAAGGTCAAGATAATGTAGGGAATATAATTTTTCTTAACCTAAAGAACATCAGTTATATTAACTTAAAGATATGCAGCCTAGGAAACAAACAATGGGAATTAGAAGTCTGTGTAGTCACAGAGCTCCAGCATCATAGGAACTGCAGAGCTGGTGGTGGGGTAGCTTGCATGATTGAGTACTGTGGTGGATCAATACAGGCAATGAAGATGAGCATGCGCGCTGTGCAAAAGAACAGCTTAGATGCACAGAGGTATGCTATGGAAGAGGCAACCAGACTGTTGAGAATTCATATGCCGAATAGTTGCAGAGATGCACTGTGGGTTTCGTTTAGCAGTACCTTTTAGATTTCACCTAAAACATTTCCTACTACTTAAATTCCTGAGTCTGCTGAGTTTAGAAGCATAGTAAGTCAATTAAGCTTGGGACTTAAATTGTTACAAGTTCAAAATTAGTTGGATATGGAATATTAGAATGTCACTAAAATGTATTTTAAAGCTTTTTAATACAAAAAAAACTTTTTTAATGTATTTGGTTTTGTATTTATCACAGTAAATGCAACTGTGACGGGTTTGTGAGAAATAAAATCGTCAGGATCTGGATCCCAGAAATCTTGCTCTCCTTGGGATGAAAGATTCTAACAGTGCTAGGAAGAAAATCACTTTCCTGCCCACTGAGGCAGGATGTCTATCTAAACAGTGGTCACAAAATAAAAGTAAAAAAGGTTAAAATGACAATACATGTGATTTACAAGAAAACTTGATTATTGAGGCTTCCACTGAGCAGCTTTCCCAAAGAGAAAGTGGCTGTGGGGATGCTAATTTTCAAGTCTTTGAAACGTAGAATAACAAAAATGCCTGCTGCCAGCTCCAAAGCAGTACGTGAGGGTACCTGCCAAGCTCGCAGGGCAAGGGAGGCAGCACGCTGACAGCGTCCCTGTAACTTGCTAGGTGTCTCGCAGTTTATTCTAATGGAGTGGCCGTGGGTGGTCACGGAGGCTCCAAGCGGGAGCGGCAGTGGGGACCGTTCGCTTCCCTGCAGCTTCAGAGGGGAGTTGTGGCTCTCTGTGTGTCCCACTGGATGGCACTGCTGATCCTCAATGTAGTCCAGTATGTGGTTAGCCTTTATCACTGCATGGGCACACTGCTGAATCCAGGTTCACCGGTCCGCCAGGAGCTCAGGTCACTTCTGCAGAGCTGCTCCCAGACCAGTCAGTCCCTGACCTGCACTGGTGCACACTGTGTTCCCTCCCGGATGTAGGACTTTGCTCAACATCTGGAGGTTCCTGAAGCACCTGTTTGGCCCATTGAATGCACACTTGCAGTATTTCTGGCTGTCCTTGCACAAGGAGCCTCGGATCTCTGGAAACACTGGCCCTGCACGTGACAGCATGCAGAATCAGTAACCTGAAGGGAGAGAACAAAGGCATTCAGTCTTTTCCTGAAGGCTGAAATCAGTCAAGCCATCTGCTCCATCAAACAAGTTGAACACTACTAGTCTTAGAGCCTCAAAATAAATTCCCCCATAGTTTGGCAAACTGGTGGGTGATGAGAGCTGTGAATATGAAAGGCTGATATTGTCCCAGAAGTACGTTCCACCAAGCTCTGAAAAGTATTGCATTGTGAAATGATCCTGGTGACAACCCAGAAACATCTACTGTATTCATTAAATTACTTAATACTACTCTCTGTGAAGTGATAACAATAAAATAAACTCTTCTGTTTGTTCTCAGGAATGACAGTCAAGGAACTGAGGTAGGTAGAGAGGGACTGAGGGACTGAGGGCTGTATTCTTAATCAATGATGTTCTGTTGGGATATCATTTTGGTGTGGCATCTTTCATATCTTGTCCACAGACTTGAATTATGAAGGCAGTTCCACAGCCTGAGGTCAGGGGAGACATGTTCCACAAATGTGAACATATAAGGGCTACTCGCCAAGAACAAAACCAAGCCTTTTTCTCTACTTTGAATCAAATCCAGCTTGTCTTTTCTGAAAGGTTTTTATACAAGTTTCCTAAATGAATCTAGAAACAGCAGTTGCTTAGAACTTTCTCCTGTAAGACTGATAGTATTCACAGCCAATTCCCTTTGAAATTCAGCTGGCTTTGCCTTAAATTTTGTGGAGATTTAAAGCAATGTCCATACCTTTAATTCATATGAAAGCAATAGTTTAAATTTGACGTGCATATGTGCTATACATTAAATTCTGTGGGATTAATTATTTCAAATTTTGTCATGAATCTGAATCACGAGGATTTAAGTAAATGAGTTACTTGGGAATCCGCTTTTTAGAATATAACCTTCATTCATCACATGTCCAAACCTTGCACAGTATAGCATAAGGATGCACTGATACAGCTGCACATCATGCTTCTTTTAAAAAGCACAAGCCATTTGCAAGACAATAAATGCAAATTACAAGTTTAACTAAAATATTAAAAAGACTAAAAGAAATCTTAATTTAATGTTCCAAATTGGAGTTAGATTCCAATTAGAATTCAAATTAAATTCCAAAATTTCCAAAATTAGAGACTCAAATTTTGTAAAAACATAAATTATTGAGAGCAAAGAACATAATTACCTGATTACTACTACATTTATATAAAATAAGAGGGGCAGCTCTGAGTAGAATCAACATGTGGTTGAATTGTGCCCTTGAATTCAAGCATCTTTCAGTCTTTTGTTGAAAAGAATTGCTGCTGAGCCAATATCAATATCCTTCTTTTCAGCTGATAGACTTGAACTGCTTTTGGACTCACTAAAACCAAAAAACTTCTACCAAGTATTTACGTTTTTTTAACTTTCTTTTCACCAGTGGAAGTGAGTTGATATAAATCAGCTGGTGTACAGACACACAATGAGACATTTTTCCCCTAGCAGTTCTCTGATCACTTGTTCCAGTCACAAGCAGCTAATAATTTAGAAATAAACTGGAAATTAAATAAGTTAAAGGACATATTGGTGTAAAGATTTTTAGGAGTGTCTTGGTATGCCTGAATGTGCCTGAGGGTGAAATACTTTGAGGGCCCCAGCTTAAAAGAAGCATTGGAAACTGCTGCCACAGTAACCAACAGGATTCATGGTAGGCACCCAAAGTCACCAATAATGGAAAATACTGGCTAACATCCAAAAACCCAATATTGATATTTCCACAGTGCCCATTGTCTATGGGTGTCCCTACTGCCACCTGCGTCACCCCCTCAAGTCTCTCACGCTGAGCATGAGACTCATAGTCAGCTCCAGCCTTACTTTCACCCAGGGGTATGGTATATTCCATGTGTATGGTCTCTAAGCAGTACAGCACGGCAGTTTCTTTCCTGCTCTGTTACTCCATGCACCAAATTCCTTTCATTGGCCTGACCTGTGATTTGCCAAGCAGATGATTCTGAAGTCAGGGGTGGAAGAAAATGCAGGACTGTGCTTCATCTGGAGCCTGTGGCCCGTGTGAAAATCTGCACTCAGAGGTGCAGCCATATGCCAGGTACCCTCTCTTAATCCTAATTACATCCCAGGTGTATAAAGATACCCCATATTTGAGCACACAGAATTGCAAACACCGGGAGAAAGGAAGGTCTTAGAATATTTGAGCTGCAGCCACAGAATTTCAATAGTGATGGCACGATATGCAGTGAAATTCCTGAAGTCTGATCCTGTACTCCTGGTGAAAATGCTGCTCAGATATTTCTGTGCATTTGTTAGTTTTTGCTAGTTTGATTTCTTTTTGTGCACATCACAGTGGAATGGAGATATTTGGATACTGGAATATCAATGTTGTCACGCCATTCCCTGCAATGGCAGAAAGGTCAGGTTGCTCCAGAGAGGCGCTTGCAAGGTACCCAGAGATTGTTGGGCTGCATATTTATCTGAGTGAAGGTAGAAGTTGGCATGACAACTAGGGCATCACTCCTCAGAACGGGTATCTTCTTCCAGACACCTCTGTGAAATATCTGAACAGGCTGTCTACATTTGAAAGTTGTCTCCAATTAGAGAGTGAATTCAGAAAAAATTTGCTGTTCTTGAACAACTGCAAGTAGGGCCACTCTTAGTCCAAAATAAGAGCACTTTGTTCATTCAAAGTGGGTTAAACTACACCAGAAGGACATACTCCTGTCCTGGGAAAAGAGCATCAGCACACCGGATTTATACTCAGAGGCAAAATGTCGTAAAACATTTCCAAAGTAACTTCACAGAAGATAAGCCTAAAATGATAATGTCCTGTAAGATAAACAAATATTCTATTTCCAAAATACAAATGCAGTGAGTTAAATCTTCGAATTAATTCTTTTTATTTCTTCCTGGATCATTTTTTGACACACTGTGATCACACGGGCTTTGTGAAGCACACATCCTGGCCTCAGTAAGCTGTGGGCCATGCTTGCACTGTACTTGCACAGCTGCAGCACATCCCAAAAAGATGCTTTGCAGCACTGTTTGCTCCTTGACAGCCTGTGTAGTTGCTTATTGCCAAGAGAGTGCATTGTGAGTTGTATGTTGGTGGACCAGGTCCAGAAGGCACAGCGCAAGCAGTCCGTCCAGGGTGACAGCAAGCCATAACAAGGAGTAACGTGGGCATATCTCCTCTGAGGTGCCAGCGCACTGGGCCCCATCCAAAACCTAAAACTTAGTCCCAGTCATATTAATAGTGACCTGGAACCAGTTCCTAAATAGAGCATAGATGTAGCCTGAATCCACTAAAATCATGTTCCTGCTGGTTCAAGTTAAGAGAGGATTGGGATCCTCTAACTTGCTGCTCTAGATCAAGGAATCACTAAATAGCCCCCCCTGTATTTATCACTAAGGTTTCTAAAGATAGGTTTGCATCATACCACTATTCAAGGGTATTTAAGTAGCGTGTTGTTGAGAGTATCTGAAGTTAAGGACCCAAAGTCCCGATACAGAGAGAAAGAGAGAGACACACACATGTATCCCCAGAGAGCATTTTGGAGATCCTGTGTTACTTTAGCACATTGCAACATCACTGCTCCTAAAGAATTTGGTTTATCATACTTAATTCTTTTTTGTTTTATCCCTTTGAGACAGCCTGAAGGTCTTGGATAAAACAGCGCTGGAGTCTCTCCCAGCTAATACTCTGCTTTTGTCTGGACACTGGCAATATCGTCTCTTGCTCCTTGCTATCAATCACACACAGAGGTCACAGTGCTGTTCCCTCCAGGAAATTACCCCATTGTTTGCAGAATAATAAGAGCTTCCTGTACAGACTGTTTATTTTGAAGTCTAGGACATCAGAGTGCATTTCTGCCATAAGTGTAATAAGGTCACTGCTATTACCCCTTTAATATGCTTAATATGCTCTAGAATCTGGCTACAGATTCAGATCCTTCAAGTACCACGTATGTGTCAAGGGTCACCAAAGTCAATAGTACTCACATGCCTGAAATTTAGCATGCGAGTATTTGCAAAATGAGTGTCTTGCTTTTCCTTTAGAAACTATAAAGGATATAGATATGTAGATACAAGAATTCATTAAATCATATTCAGTTGAAGTATTCTAATCAGACTGATTTTGAAGCTCTAGGCTTATTTGATTTGTATGGATGTCTTGGCTGATTTCGTTGTCAGAAACTGAGGACTGCAATTTATCTAGTCCTGTTCTTGCCAGTTCCCCTCTGTATAGAGCAAGAATTACCCTTTGCTTACTTTGGGGTTGCTGCAGTGTTGCTCATTTAGCAACATGCTACAGGTCTGTGGTTCAGTAGGTTACTGGCATAACTCAAACAGTCTACAGCATAATGAAGAATCTCTCTAACCAGGGGAGGCTAGAAGGACTTGGTTTTGTAATTAAACAAAAGTGAATTAGCAGTATAATTTTATGTCAAAGAAACAGACACCAATCAATACCAGTGAGGGAAAAAATTTACTGAAGTCACTAGTGACTATTTACTTTGATTCAAGAGCCAGATGCATTTTTATTGATCTGTGCATGGACCCCTTTTCCAGTAACCATCATTCTCCTCTTCCTTCCTTCCCTCCAGCCCTGCTTGAAAAGGGTTTGACCAGAATGGACAGAGGTGCATCTCCTCATATTCTCCATATCCTCAGCATATGTATCGTTCCAGCACTCAACATCCGTGCATTGCACCTGGCCTCACAACTCCTCTGACCTCCTCCTTTCTCCCACGAGACCTAATCCTGGCTTCCCAATCCCAGGGAGAACTTTGGTTCTCCATTCTGATTCTCATCTGTCTCCATACAGAGTCTAGCTAACTTTTCAATACCAAGGTGGGTGAAATCCAGCAGGGCTTGACCTGCCAGTCCCCAATCCCTCTCCCTCCTTCCTCATATATCCTGGTTGTTTTCCAGTTCTAACAGTTGCATTTTAGCTTGAGCTCTCACTTTCTACCGTTACCTGTACTTCTCAAAATTGCACCTTCCCTGGGCTTTCCAGACTTTACAGTCTTCTTTTCCTTCTCTGACTGCTCACCACATCTCTGTCTGTTTCTTCAGTATCAATTAGTCATTTATGTAAGGTGATCAGAATGGCCACAGTGAGTCAGTCCGTCATCTCTAGCAGACTGATACATCACCTACAGTGACTGGACATGAAATGTACTTTCCTGGCCCCCAGCAATTAATTTTTCAGACATTCTGAAGTAGTCATGATATCTTTGCGTTTACTAACACTAGCAGTTTCTCCTCCTTGCCCTTTTTTATGTGGCTGTCTCCTTTCTTTTTACATGTTTTTGAAGCCAAGCTCATCTGTCATCTCTTTATCTAGGTGAATCATGGTATCTCTTTATCAAAGTCTCTAGATCCAAATTTTATTTTTATTTCTGCAGCACCTACTGTTCTCAGCCAGAGACATGGGAGCAATTTGTGCAAGGTACTGTTCAAACACAAAGCAGGAAGATAGATGTTACTCCAGTGCACTCGCCATTTAATTGTAAGATGAGAAACACAGGTGGATAAAAGTAAGTGGGAGTGTTTGGATAGGATGAGAGTGGATGGCTCTGCACAGTGACACAGGCATCATAGCAAAACAAAGTTTTAAAGACATTTTTCTTTATTTACCCACTTCCTTTCTGATACTGCTTTAGGTAAACAGTCATCATCTTTCCTATATTTCAGGATTGTTCACCTGCTTGTTATCCTCACGGTGGCTTCTTTCTCTTGTCTGCAAAACCAGATTGTGTAAATCATCACTGCTGCTTCTTTCATTTTATTACGAAGAATCAAAGATTCTTTTTCCTGTTCACATCACTAAATCAGGGGAGAAAAAGAAGCTGGAAAATCTATCATCTGAAAAAAAAAATCTTGCTTATGTTTGATAACTGAAGAATGCCTTTAGAAATGTTCTATCTATCTGAATAGCCCTTTTATAAATTCTAAGTCCCACTATTTTGATGATCATCAGTTTTACAGACTACATGAGGAGAACCTTTTCATGCACTGCCCTTGAAAAGAGCTTGTGGGTTTCTGGGCCATGCAACAGTCTGCTGGCTAATAAGAAATAATAAAAACTGAAGCTGAAACCTAAAGTGAAAACATGAGCTGGAGGCTGGGAGAGAAACTGGATGGTCTAGACATGTTTTTCTGTGGTGCTGCTCTCGGACCCACTGAATTCTTAGACTTTAAAAGGCAAACAAAATCAGACATATTTCAATGCACGTCTTAGCAGATTCTTCCCTCTTAGCTCAGGATCAACTCTCATAAAAACATCAGACTGAGAACCACTTACTCTCTGTTTGCTCCGTAGGTAAAAAGTCAGGACATAAATTCTCATTTCCAGAAAAATCTGTGAGCTGTTTTTAACAATTGTACCAAATGCGCTATTTTTGTATGAAAATATGCAAGAGCAATAAGCAACAGCTCTTTCTTGAATGCAAGAAAAGTACTTTGTACTGCTAAAAATAGCTGTGATACTCCTCATGAAAACTACTCAGTAAAGAAAGTTACAAATTCCTTCTTATAAGCAAGCACACATGAATTTGTCCTTTTGCATTTTTTTCCATTTATTTTGTTAAATCCAGAAAAAGACTGAATGAGTGGTTTTGGTTTTGGTCATTTTCCCCAAAACTAACCAAACAGGAAAAGGGTGCAGAAAATCTTGGAAAATGGATTTTAGATATGTGGTAACAATTTCTCCATTATCTGCACGCATTGTGATGGAAAGAATATGTATCTTCAAAACTTTGTATGGAAAATGGAGTATGGACATGTTGGGGCAATCTGTAATAGCAGACAGCACATCTCAAAGCAAGGGTCAACAGCCAGACATCCACAGGCTTAAAGTTCTATCTTTCTAACAGAATTCTACACAAAATCCTCAACATTTCTCTCTTTATGACAATGAGAGAAAATATCACTGCTATCTAATTAGTTCTCTGTCTGCTGCAGAAATGACAGTGGATGTGCTTGTCACTGAGAAAAGAGCAGAAAGCACCAAACCAAACAGCTGCCACTGTGGCGACACAGAGCCATGTTGCAAAGGGAATACTAATAAACCAGAACGCTACACACTGGAGAAGGGAAGACTGTGTTTGTATTTCACAGTGTACTGTAAAAAACAGCCCCAGTACTTGAGAGGGATCATTAACAGTATGATAGGAGGTAATTCAATACTGGCTCTGCAGTGCTCATACCAGCTATGTTCTTTCATTTACCTAGAACTAAAAAAGAAACTTAAACAGTTTGAAATTGGTATGCTTACTACTAAACATACAAACAGCAGAGAGTGCAGCAATGCTGGGAACATTTTGCACTTTTTTACCCAAGTACACCTGCTCTTACGTGGCTAGTGGCAGAATTTACCATAAAAATATATTTAACTGCTTTATGAGTGCTCACTATTTCATGTTGATTACTGGTGGTTTAAGCCAAAAGTTGCACCCGTTCCACCAGATCAATGAGTATTATTAAAGCCCAGAATTAGCTTTGAGTAAAACTTACCACATAGTTCCAAACAAATAAAGAGAAAGATGCTTTTCCCTTTTTTTCTTCCCATACAGGCAGATATGTTAGGTGGTGTGTTAATTCTGATTGTTATAATACTGTTTAGGCAATTTGGGAAGGATACAAATAAGATGAACTGGAAGACAGAAGGGGGAAAATAAGTTAGCTTTTCTCATGGAGGAGGAAGAACTAAAGGAATATCCTACCTCCAGCAGGATGTTTGTTTGTTTATTTTGGATGTTGTTATTCTGTTATTTTGTTCTTAGCTTTTAGGTGTGGAGGTGCCCTGCAGCATTATTAACGGGAAGGAAAATGCATACATACATCAGGTAAGAGCCTGGTGGCATTCTGCCCTCTCAAGAGCACCCTCCTTGTTTCATGTCTTTGGATCTGTAAAGAAACTCATTACCTGAACGTTAAAAGTCAATGCACCAAGAATTGTTGTTACTGATTTCATGTCTGTCATCAAATATTTCCCTACATATTTCACATGTAGCTTTATCCATTCTAACTGTCCCTAACATGCCCATGTCCCTCAGTAACTAAGGAGCTGCAATGGATGACTGTGAAATCTAGTCATTCAAGAAGAATACCCAGAGTCCTGAGTCTTAACTAAATCACACCTGCTGTAAATTCAGCACATTGTATAGGAGCACTGCAACAACAAACACCTGTAATTTAATACCAACATTGTAAACAGGCTACTTGACTGCAGACAATGCAGTAAAGTCCATTCACACACAGGTTTCCTGAAGCACAAATACACCAAACAAACTTAACAATCTGAACAACATAAATTCAACGAATAATCACCTCAATCTATTTCTGGAGGTCTTCATTGCCAGTAGGATGAAAAAGGAAGGGATGAAATGGAAAACATGGGTTTTACCTTTAAGCTAGGTGAGATCAAGAGTCTGCAATGCTTTCTAGGTATAATGTATTTTCAGATTTATTTGAAAAATAAATTCATACTGTCTCCATTTATTTTTTTTAACCTTGGGCAAAGATATGTTTGAAACTGTTAGGTCATGAAATGTGATTGCTACAATATCGGGGTATGATACACTAGGATCACGTTGCCCTAACAGAAAGACAGACTGAGGACCACAAGAGATCTGCATCACTGCACCCGGTTGAATCCAGTGGTATTTTCTTCATGCAGTGTTGTGTAGGCATCTGAGCTCACTCAGAAGTAGCTGAGGCATTTCTGAAATGGCACTGCATGGCATGACCCTGCATTCTCCTACAGTTCTCAGTTCTCGTACACATCTCTAGGGCTGCAAGTACAGATAGCTATATAACAAGAATTTATAGGACTTTATTAAAGGGTTGAGGCAAACCTCTCTTTTAATGAGAGCTTTGGGTTGTTCTCTCAGGAGGTGGAAATCTCGGCTCAAACCAGACATTCAGTCAGGCACAGAAGGAGCTACAATTTCTGTTTCTTCTGAAGGCTGGGTGAACTTCTTAACGTAAGGTCTATACTGCATAAAAGACAGCAGCACCATTGATGCAACTGCCTCTTTCTCACCTACATTTCTTTAGTTACAGCCTAAACATTTGAAATATTCTGTTATGGAAATTGTAAATCAATTGTTTTGCCATCCTGGACATTTCTTACTTGTTTTTTCATTTGGCAAATACTATTCACTGAATTCAGTCGTCATTGAGACTGATAAAATGGTTGTCAAATAAACTATGCCTAAAAACCAGTTAAAAATAAAAACCAGTTTGTCTAGCTATGCTTGTCTGGCAGCACAAGACAGATTTCTCTAAACAAACTGTAGTATTCACAGTGTGTCTTGCAAACAAGTGAAAAATCTGGACATGCATGAAATAAGGTATTTCAGGTGCATGAAAAGCATATGTGGCACAAACAGCATTTGTAAGATCTTTAAAGCAGTGATACTCAGCAACACCGAGAAGGCAGGGAAATACTTTCCAATGGAAAGGGCTAAATGGGACTGAAGAACAAGAATTTGGGACTTAGAATATAAGACCACTTTTGTATATACTGGAGAGGCTTGCAAGTAGGAGAACTATTTCTTTAGTTCAATAGTTCTGTGGTTATGACACACGTCCCAAAATGAGAAAGCACATTGTTGACCCTCAATAGCCTGCAAGGACTGGTGACCCCACTGCTCCAGCTTTACAGAAACACAGTAGCCTGAGATAAGGCAAATCTGCAAGGCTAAGCCAGTGCAAAAGGAATGCAAAACTCATGGCACCAAAGAGAGAATAATCAAGAGAAATTCTGATTTTGCCACTTAGTGGGAAGACTGTCTTGAGTTCTGTTTCTTGCTCCCAGAGCTCATTTATTCCTTGGCTCTTGAGTGGAAAACACACACACAGTTCTCCCAGCGATCGGAAATCATGTTCTTTCCTTATTCACCTTACAAGACAAAAGAGTAAGTCAGTCACAGGGTTCTTGCATTTCTGGCTGTGTATTGGTGCTTCCCTGCCTTCAGTCTGATGAGGAAACGCACTCTCAGGCACTGTCATGCCAAGCTGAAGGGACATCGATCCTTAATCTTCTGTTCCCTTTGCAAGTCTTTTACCACTAATCTACTTTGGAAAGGTCCTGTCAACCTCCGCTTTCATTTTTAAATGTTTTCTATTTGAACAGGGTATGATCTAATGGCATGTAAGAGGGGATGTAGGTAAAGTATTTCTGAATTGCAACAGAACTTAGACACGATGGATTTCAGGCAACTTTGACAATTAGGTAATGCTTGACAGTGGTTAGTCTGTTTTGCACCTCTTAGAAGGTCCCAGCTGTGACACCTGAGCATGGTCTAAGTTTGCTCATGGTAGTATAGAAAGTCTGTAGACGAGCAAGATGAGCAATCAATCGAACCCACACTGAAGAGTTCAGTGGCAGTTTTAAATTTTCAGTTGAAATTTGGGCAACTCATTGAACAGCTGGAGACAGTATGTCAAGTAAAAATATGAATGACAAATTGGACTCCCTCCCTGTAGAAGAAGTAGGTATCAACCCATAATGAAACTTTTCTTAGCTGCAAAGGAGATATAAACAGACACAAGAAGAATTGTATTACAAGCGTTCATATTATTCAAAATCCTAAGGCCTGCTGGTGTTCAAATTACTGAAAAACCATCTTTGTCAGTTCAGAGATAGGGAGATTAGTGTTATGTGAATAGTACATTATGAGTCCAATTCTCTGCTATCAGCAAGGGTTCTTTCCCTCAGCAGCAGTGTCCTAAATTGCCTTTCTATCCGATTTTCTAACCACACTAGTTAAACTTCAGAACCTGATTTCATGTCCTCATCTGTGCTGGTACCTTAGCCAAAAGGGAAATGCTATACTATGTAAATGCCAGAAGAAAGCACATTTCACTGGAAGAGGACCTCAAACCTTCTTCTGCACCAGAGGCCCTGTGAGAGACAGCTCGGAGCAGGAGCTGGAGCTGGCTGTGGAGAGGAGAGGGACATGAGTGAGTGGCTCAGTGATTCCTTTTTACCAGTTCAAAGGGAATAGTGTTGTGTTGAGACAATCTTTACTGTCTGAACGAAAAGTTAAACAAAACCCCAAAACAACAATTAAAAAAACCCAGCAAAACTTGTAACTGCCCCACTCGCAAAAGGAAAAACCACAGCACACTTTCTGTGCTTTGCTACGCCTATGGCTTCTCTGCCAGAGGGACTGGGAAATGACTATATTATCCTCATTTGACTTGCGTGTTAGGCTACAAAGCTTAATGAGTGAGAAAAATGCAAATACAGAGGGGGAAAAAGGTAATAAATTCCTTTGGCCTATCTATAGTGACAGATGCACAGACTTTTACTCTGACGACTGATGGCCCCATTCCCATTTACACCACAGGTCTTTGACCATCCCTCTGGCACGGTAATAGCATTACACTGGGTAGAAATTACATTATATGGCTTTATGCCTGCTTACAACAGGTCCTTTTAATTCAGCCTACAGAAGACAGCTGCCTCCTGGGTGCTCCTGCAAGGGCCCTGGGCCTGGGCCACCCCACAGAGACCCCGCAGCCCCACCTGCCATGTTTGGTTTGCCTCAGCGAGCCGTGGGCTGGCTTTGGTGTCTCACTGTGGCATCCCCTCGAGCTGCAGACCCTGTTGCTGAGGGAAGAGGCCACACTTAAAAGACAAAAAGTGTTGTGTTTTGGTGGTGAAGGTCCCAGCTGGCTGCCAGGAGTGTTTTGTCAGGCATTTTCACAGTAAGCCTGTAAGCTGGTGCCAGACCCGGCTGCCCCGTGAGGCAGCTCTCGGCAGTGACAATGGCTGACATGGCACTCCCCAGGTGAGGCAGCACTGCCACTGCTGAGCCCTCCGGGGCTTGCACAGAGCACAAGTGCCTTCAGAAAGGCAAAGTATTAGCTGGCTTTGTTGAGTATCAAAGCAATACAGCTAGAGAGCAGAGGAGTCTGTTTTTCATCTGTTTTGTCTCCTCCTGACCCGCCTCTCTGCTTGCCTTCAGATGGCACCTAAGGAGGGAGAGGGGAATGGAAAGGGAGGGAGGGTGGATCTCAGTTCTTTGTACCAACAAATAATATGAAAATTGAAAGATTCGGCTGCACTATTTGATCTCCTCAGCAGTGATGTTCATGCAAGACTCACCTCTGGTGGTACTGCTCTTTTCTCTGTGACAGTAGAGGCTGTGGAACTGTTTATTGCACACAAAACTAAAATAAGTTGATATAATTTGGGAAAAAGACTGTATGGGCTCTTCTTTGTCAGCAGTGTGCCCTTGCAGTGAAGAAGGCTACCTGTATACTGGGCTGCAGTGGAGCCGCAGGCTGAGGGAAGTGATGTGTCCCTCCTGTGCCACATTTGGGAGGCCACTTCTGGAGCACCTCATCTGGTTTGGGGACACTGATCCCAGCGGTGATGACAAACTGGGGAGAAGCTAAATCCCATTCAGTGGATTAAGGGACAGTCAGAGCCTGAATTTATAGAGCCCTTGTAATTTGTTGTAGTAAGAGAGAAGAGCATGGACCCCTTGGTGGAGATGGTTTTAAAATAAGCACGTCATAGATATTTTACTAACTGCAATACTTAAAGCCGTAATTTTGCTTGCAAGATAGTTCTCAAGGCTGCTGTGCGTTTATCTGGTATAAAGCAACAGAAGACGGCCAATAAAAAATTCTACTATAAAGTTGTGAAATACATCTCAGCAACCTCTCAAATCATCCAGACCCAATGTTCCCTTCTTCCTTCTTCCCCCAGTGAGAGCTGTGTGTCAGGATACGCATTCCCCATCCTAACCGAGTGTTTCTGCCACATCACTTACATTCACTTAAACCAGTCATGAAGGTCTACAGGACAGAGAGCTTAAGGGGGAAGAGCAGTGCCACTTCTGCTCCTTCTCTGCTGGAGTACCTGTCAGACCATATGGGTATCAGAAAGCCAGAGGGCTCCCATGAAGCTCTAACTTACATCCAACACAAGTGTGTGAGATTAGGCAACAGAAATCAGCTGACAACCAGCAAGGGAGCAGTTTGGCCCCAGGTGTGCTGCTTTCTGACAAAAGTAAATATATTCAGGGTTTGGAGTAGGCTAGGTGGGTAGTGTTGCCTTCTCAGGATGGAAGAGGTCTTGTTAGGTGTGTTAGCAGATAAAATTTATTAGTTCACTAGTTCCTTCATATCATTTAGCTTTAGCATATCACTGTCTCTGATGCATCTGATAGGGATCAAATATTGGGCTAACATCTTTGCTGTGTGAGCTAATGAGGATGCCTTGTGAGATTACATAAGCTTAAAAGTATCTCTATACCTGTCAATATGTTCAGAGGAAAGTGCTTCCTCAACCAAAGAAAGCTGTAGTGTCTTAGGGTGCAATCTAGTACAGTCATTGTTGTAATAACTGAAAAATCAGTGGTAGTGTTTCTTTCATAGAAACTGGGTACAACATTTCATTTGGTACTTTTGTCATTATAGATGGAATTATTGTCCTACATACAGAAATGTGGTTTTCATTTTCTGAAGTGAAATAGAAGGTGATATAAACCATTAATTTAAATAAATTGTATGTGTATACTAATATACTCTCTAAGGCACTTACTGTTTGTGCTTCATGTTCCTATTTGGACAGATATGTACGTATGTCAATGTGACTGCTTATTATTTTAGGTACTTGCATAATTTTTATGGGTTTTCTTTCAGTTATCTAATATTTTTTCAAGGAAGACAAGATCTTTAACACTGTAATACCTGCGTTTACTGATAATGTAACAGGATGTTGAAGGCATAGTTGGTGGGTTGCCTCAGAAATCTGCATTTCTAACTGGCATTACTAGGAAACTTTGACTTTTAAAATGCAGTATTATCTTCAAGGGGAAAACACATTTGTTGTCTTTCACAAACAGAAGCAGAGGGAGCTTTTGCTCACAGATCTGCCATTGGACCTAACTTCTGATCCAATGGAAATCTTGCAAATGAAAGACAGTTTCATTTTCAGGGTCTATTTGATAAACTAAATTCATGTCAAAATAGTTTAAATTCCTTAAATATAATTAAGTGTGCATGTGACTGTAGGCCTATCTGGGACACATAAATTCCTAATGTTAGCATTCAGTATACATAGCACTCCCTCAGAAATAACTCAAAATTATAACTCAAAAAAAAAAAAAAAGAAAAAGGTGGAAAAGATGTGGAGGGAAATATTTGAATACAATAAATATTCAGTGAAATTCATTGAGTGAATATGTCTTGTTTTGCAAGATTGGATAAACAATAAAAGGATTAGCAAAAAAACCCCCAAACTGGCAGAAGTACATGTGAAAGATAAAGTATTATTAGAATGAATGTTCTATGATAAATATGTTTAGAAGGTAAATGCAAGATAAATTATATTTTTTTTAATTATGTATTTACGGATTATAAGAACACATCAATAGAAGACCTAATGCCGTAAGATCTTGAGTTTAATTGCTGCTGTCGAAGAAGGAGATTGCAGTTTTATAAAGCTTGCAAATATCACAACTTTATATAAAAGTTTATTCTCTACTTTCAGTTTGCATGTGTAAAGAGAGAAGAATTTGCCTTTAATTGTTTTCATAGGAGGAAGTTAGTAGAAATGTAAGCAGAAGTAGAGAGTTGGAAACAAAATAGAAATTTAATTCACTAAGTTATGCAGTCCTTGGTCTCAGTTTTGGGAATGGGCATACATATATTTATTCAACCAAGATTTCATCACTTTAGTATTTCAGAAGCGTGTCTATGTCCATTTCACATTTAAAAGCACTTTTACAAAGCTGTAGTAAGTTTTGTACTCAGATGCTCATTTTGCCTCTTTCATGAGAGGTTTACTACTGATCACATTTAAGCCAGTACATTTATTCTTATTTTAGAAGTCTAGCTCACAATATTCAGCAACCTCTGTGTGGATGTACCATGCTTTAGGTAACACAACATATAATGAAAACAAGATCCCGTATATTCTATGTAATAAGTATTTCGCCTAAATATTCTCAATCAGATATTTTGAATCTCTGCCAAACTTCCAGGAGGCCCTGGTGAGCCACTATCTTTTCTCCCTATGATGAATTTGCTATGCTACCTCTTTTTTTTAACACTTTGGAATGTTAACATCCATATGAACCGTGGAGCTCACTGCCACAAGAAAATAATATAATGGTTAATATAATGCTGCCACAAGAAATTAATATTCATATAAGAATGTATTAACCAGTATATTCTTGCTTCAAATAATTGAATATATATAGGAGGAATAATTTACCTAGGGTAATCATAACTGGAGACAAATGTCAGATCTATGAAGCTCCACATTTCTGAGTTTAAACCAGTCTGAGATTAGAAGGAGATTCATGCAGGTTATATTGCTTTCTTAGTTTCAGATTCTTGCAGTCTTTTGGCTCATTAGCTGTTTTCTGCTGATATAGGCAGGAAAAAAACCTAGATGTTTGGATCAGTTCCTGAAAGGCAAGTTCAAAATGCAAAACCATCTTTCTTCCTTTAAGATAATGGGAAATTATCTTGAAGTTTAGTGTAGACTTATCCGAGGCAGACAATTTTGTCTAAATCAGCCCTTCTAATTCTGTGTATTTATGGTAAGACCAGTATCCAAGATAGCTAACTTAGAGTTAGGTCAGGAATTTCTCCATTGTTCCATGGCCACTGCTTTAACTGCAGTATCAAGATACTCAGGTACCTGGACCCAGATTCATAACCAAGGTGATAAAGAATAAGTAAATAGTTTTAAGGGAAGTTGCCCTCAAACCATTTCTAATAGAACAGTCGAAGCAGCAGATTCTCCAATAAAAGAGATACTTGAATATGAGAACAAACTTGGATGGCTTATGTTTTGAATTAATGTCATTAAAGGAAATCTTAATACTGTGATTATTGTCATTAACTTTTTCTTACCCTTTCTTATTATTATTTTTATTTGTCTCCTTCTGATTGGAGTCTGTAATTGCCCCATCTTTCTGTTCCTTTTGAAGATGAAAGATTCTTTTGTTCTTTTTTGAAATTAAATGTTTCCAAACAATGTAGAAAATACTTTAAACAGCTCTTTTTTTGTTTCAACTTACAGGAACCCCTTTATTTTTATTGGCATTGCTCTGAGTCAGATCAGGTAATTCTGTAGAAAAAGAAACAAGGAAGGAAGCTTTTACTATGCAGTATCTGCCTTCAAACTGCCCTCTTCTCAGTGAACATTAAAAAGTAGTGATTTGAGGATCAATCAGCATGCCTTTTGCTCTTCTCTGACTCATTCTCTGTCTCTTCAGAATGCTTTGAAAAACAAAGTATAAATTGATGAAGATTCAGTCTTGGACTGCAATTAGATGCACTTAATGGAATAGAAAGAGTATCCTGCTGTCATGTTAAAAGGCTAGGTACTTACTTTTTGTTTTAAATCTCTTTGATTAATTCAAAGGATTTTCAGTTGCAGATCAGATGCTATAATTCAAATAAGATGACACATTATTTTTTTCATTTCAATGGCATTGCAGTTTGGTCTTTGCATATTATGAATAGAGCACTTTTTGTGTTGCTTTTCAGTATCTGGTGTGCTTTTGCTCCCTCACCTGGTTCTATTAAAACAATCCGGGTTGGCTAATGCATTTGCAGCAGTAGTAGGCTTCCTAACCCTGCACCAAGGAACACTACACAGTGTTCTACACAGGCAGCCAAAATGGCAGATTGAATTGAGTGGTAACTTCCGGCAGGATGGCTGCAGTCAGTACTGGACAGGAGCAACAACTTGTTCACCCAGCCTGACAACAAGCAGAACAGCATGTCTGACCTGAGTCTGAGATTCTTGGGTGACCTGCTTTGGAAAATCAAATTAAATGCTCTCTTTCTTGCTATCTTCTCCTAACCTCTCATCTGCTACGGCTTCAGGGCTTCACCTCTTCAAAAGACCTCAGTTCTGTAAGATGCTGAGCAATCCAGTGCTTTTGCCTAATCTTGCAGAATGCTTGAGGTTGAGTGCCTTGTCTTCAACAGGACTCTCTGTTGAAGACAGCCTCTCTGGAGGCTAAAACTTTAGTTGTGTTTTCAAATGGTAGGTTAGCTTGCAGTGCTCTGAATATGGCAGAAAGGAGCCCAAGCCTTCATTCATGCCTGGTATTGTGATGCTATCCAGCTCACTGCCTAATTAGGCCATAGAATTTTTGTTTTATTTGTTGTTTTCAGATCGGTGCAGTGAGCTGCAATGATTTTCAGATTTTCTTCAGCTACAGAAAGCACTTACCTAACCTAGCCACAGTAAGAAGCAGCCCACTGTAGAGAGATGCCATTCAGCTTACACTTCAGCTAAGAGGAATCTTTTAATTCCTGTTACCAGAATGCAGCTTTGCAGGCCTTCACAGAAAATAGGCTATTCTGATATGGCATATTTATTTCATAAAATAGGAAGTCACATTGGTTTTGTGCACGTTTGTCTGTACTTGGTCTTATGGAAGAGCATGCCAGAGGTTTCACTTGGTTACATTTCTTTTTAATGTGGGTTATTTGCCAAGAAACAAACAGTGTGAAGGACTAGCAGGTGAGACTACTAAAAAGAACTTGCTCTCCAGGTACTCATATTTTCAAGCTAATAAAGAGATGTCATAGTTAGTAAACTCCTGAGTAGAGACCTAGGAGCTGCCCTGCAGTTGCTTTTCCTATCCTTTTATGCGGCACTATGGCTCTTTAGGCCAAGATACTCACATTAATTCCACCTACAGTGGTGACTTCACAAAATGTTTCTATGAATTTCCTTCACTGTCTTTACCTTAAAACTTCTCTAAGCTTCAAAGTTAAAGGGAGAGTTTTGCCTAGGCGGATGCTTCCAGGCTATTTGCATAATTCTACAAGAAAAATCTACATTTTCAGGAATCACAGAATTATAGAATCATTTAGGTTGGAAAAGACCTGTAAGATCATTGAGTCCAACTGTAAACCTAACACGGCCAAGTCCACCACTAGACCATGTCCCTGTGTGCCACATCTATGCATCTTTTAAATACCTCCAGGGATGGTGACTCAGCCACTTCCCTGGGCAGCCTGTTCTAATGCTTGACAACCCTTCAGTGAAGAAACTGTTCCTAATATCCAACGTAAACCTCCCCTGGTGCAACTTGAGGCTGTTTCATCTCCTCCTATCACTTGTTACTTGGGAAAAGAGACCAACACCCACCTGGCTACAGCCTCCTTTCACGCAGTTGTAGAGAGCAATAAGGTCTCCCCTCAGCCTCCTTTTCTCCAGACTAAAGAACCCCAGTTCCCTCAGCCGCTCCTCATAAGACTCGTGCTCTAGACCCTTCACCAGCTTCATTGCTCTTCTTTGGACACACTCCAGCACCTCAATGTCTTTCTTGTAGTGAGGGGCCCAAAACTGAACACAGGATTCAAGGTGCAGCCTCACCAGTGCCGAGTACAGGGGAACCATCACTTCCCTAGTCCTGCTGGCCACACTATTTCTGATACAAGCCAGGATGCCATTGGCCTTCTTGGCCACCTGGGCACACTGCCAGCTCATCTTCAGCCAGCTGAATATGAAGCAAGGCTATTGTTTATTTATTTGGCATTTTACTCAATATACTTCCTATTTGAAGAATAATTCAACTCTGACTCTTGAGAGAGATAACCTGAAATGCCTTTCAGGATAGCGCAAGTTTGTTTCTTAAAGTGTTGAATCCTCACATCCTAGGTCCTAGAGATCCTCATGTAGAAGGCTTTTTAATAAAATGACATAAGTTATAACAAGTAAGAAGGATTCACACATCGTGGGGGCTTTCTTTTCTGCTCTGTAGAAGAGTCCAGGTCTCTCAATATAACTGCGGAGCAGCTTATGTGTTTATGATCCAGGGGTTTTATGGTCTTTTTCTAATGTTACGGAAACTACTAGACTGTCTCTCCCCTTCCTCAGTGCTAGATTCTCAGAGTTCCTATCTGAGGTTAACCTTACCATACAATTTTCAGACTTTACATTCCTATTGAGTTCCTAAGTGAAATCATGCTGATTTGAGTGCTATTATTTTTCCATTATTCTAAAACTGTATAAAACCTTTTAGATATGTCACCACACACACAGCTTAAAAATATTAATAATTTCCACTTCATTGTCAGTTTTCCCTGGAGACTACACATTAAAATTATCCAGTTATCTCTAAGACCTATGAGTTAGAATACTGTCGTACCTCTTTCCCTCCTCCCACCAGTCACAGAATCCTTTTAGCTGCAGGTCTGTTAGGACAGCTTGCAGTGTACATACTCAGCACTTCTCCACCCAAGGGCATGCAGGACAGAGCAGCTGTAACCCCAAACTGGCACTTTGTAACAGTGCAGTGTCAGTAGTTTTCCCCTTACTGTTCTCAATGATTTCTTCTCTATTGCCAAGCTGGTAAAGCTGGAGGAACTCCTCTCATTCATTTTCATATGTGCTTTCAGACCATTTCTCAGTCTTACACTCTCCCTCCAGCGATCAATCTGTCATTAGAAGAAGAGTGTTTCAAAGGCTTCAAGTATCCTAAACTTCTCCTGATACGGAGGCTACCAATGCTAGTTAAATTTCCCATCTGAGCACTGGAGAAACAGACCAAAACTGGCACTGGTGCCACCTGCAGCAACGTCCACACCATCTACATCTAATCTAGCCAAAACAATGGAACTCACTGGGGATAGCTGGTAAATACTGTAAATATGACTTATTCCTTACTGGAACAAAAATTATCTTCGTGCTCATGAGGCAATGCATAGTCCACTTTTGGTCAGAATACAGGTACATGATAACTATTACCAGGCCCCCTCTCCCATGACTCCTACTTTAAGGTGGAGAAATTGAGAATCCCCATGGTAAAAGTCCCTAGAGTGGGTGGGGAAGGGTTTGTGGATTTCCTATCTCAAATACTTTACCATCAGAATAGCTTTCAAAGAGTAGGAAAATTAAAGTATTAACCCCAGTAACCTCCAAGTGCTCCTTAATCATAAAAATCTATCAAGCTTCTTACAGTGTATTTTGCTGATTGCTGATTCATTAAATTGTGTTGCACATGAACAAAACCAAAACTTTGAAAAATTTCAATGAGAGGTTAAAATGATTTGCCCAAGTTCATTAGTACCTTAACTACAATACTGTATATCCGCTTTGTATGTGGATCAGTTTAATTTTTCCTCCTGACACATGGAACACTGGATATATATCCTACCTATTCTTCAAGCTTTATTGTTTTTAGCAAATAGTAAGGTGCCATATGAACCGTTGTACAGGTATTTAGTTATGTGCATATTCTTGACCCTCCTAATGTGATTGTAACTTAAAGCTTGTGTTACTATTTATTCAGAATAATGGGACACTCAGAGAAGGTAAGACTATAGCCAAAAAACCCCCCAAACTCCAACATTTTCTCCTTTCTGTATTGACTGTGTTAGAAGTAGTAGGGAAGTTTACATCAGAATCCTTCACTAGAGGGACTCACCAGAGAATCTGTCTCAAACCAAAGTGCTGGAGAAAAGGCAATGGACATAGGGGCAAAATGAGCGATAAGTAGAAGCCCACAAATAACTTCTCCCAGTTCTAAAAGAATTCAGGATTTAAAATGGCTGAATTGCTAACAGTACTGTATGACCTCATAACTGTCCTGGGACCCAGAGCTGTAATTTGAAGTACGTCACAGAGATTAGATAAGGCTGAGATTGTAAATCAGCACTACTCTGACTCCTGTTTTGTCAGAGAATAAATACAGAAATTGTACCTTCACTAAAATTATTTAATCAAAAACATTTTGCTATTAAGGAGAAAAAAGAAAGCATACATAAGACTTTGAAAATCTGGTACGGTGCCAGCAGAATCAACTTGTATAACAAAATTACCTTAATTGGGGAAATAATGTACTGATTTACATTGTTAGTCCTGTTTTGAATGCTGTGGCAATATTGCATTGTCAGGAAGAACAAAATGTTCCTGAATTTATATATAGCCCTGCGCAAGCAAGTATTTAATTTAACCAGAAAAACAATATATGAAGTGGTTTGTTTATTCAAGGAAAAGAAATAACGTGACTTTTGATGAGGACAACCTGCATGTCTAACCTGAAAAGGGTATTTGAAAGCTTTAGTTCTTTGCTGGTAAACACCTAGAGAAGTGTTAGCTTTTAGGCAAATGCACTTTTTGCCAGTGTTGGAGTCCTAGAACCATTTAACACATCTGCAGAGGACAGGTCTTGAGTGAAGCACTCGAGCACCTTCCTGGCCGCCAATTGCAGGAGCACAGGAGAATCTTTCTGCAAAAGAGGAAAGGAAAAGGACAGCAGTGTGGGCAGTCCGCAGTCTAACACGTACTGCCTGAAGCAGAGTAGAGGGACTTCCAGGGAGAGTCTCTTTAGTGGGTTAGAGCAGCCTGTACCATTTGTTAGTTTACAAGAGACAATCTGATGGAAAGGAGGGTTTTTTGATGTCTTAGAAGGAAAGGCCTAACTAGCCAGATAGCAGAGGTAACACTTCCCCAGTGCTGGTGAGGATTGGCTATTTTAATTATAATACTAAGTTTGGTTTTGTAAGGGAGCAACTTATGCCTCTTTCTTGTGTGAAAAAGATCAATATTTGCAACATTTTGAGCTGAGCTAAGGCTGGTTTAGAACAAAGTTAGTTGCATGGATATCTGCAAGTAGATGCTGGCTGCCTCTGCAGGCTGTTTGGAAGGGAGTCAAACTTTCCATAATCAATAAAGCGCAATAATGTTGGGACAAGGACTGAAAGGTCTTGAAAATGAAGAAAGAAGATAAGAAGCTTGTCTTGCTTGTTGTGGTAAATCTGTACAAGAAGTTCATAGCATTTTCTGCATGTTCTAAAGCCATTTTCCTATCCTCTTGATTTTTTGCTTTACTAGAAGCATTGTGGATAGATATTAGCAGGACAAGAATTGTCTGTCATGGTCAGAAAAGAGCATATTGCAGTAATCAGGGTGTAAGGTGACCATGCACAGCCTTCATGCTCATCTAAGCAGCTAAAAGGTCTGTTCTTTTTTAGAATGTAATCCTAAAGTAGCATGGGGAAAGTGTATGTAAATATTTAATTAACTTGAGGTAAACCTCTGCATTTTGACTTTCAGTCATGCTGGAGAATGTAATATTTTCGTGGCATTAGTGATAATATTATGAAAAATCGGGGTATGTGTTACAATAATTCTAATGTTCCATGGTTTGGTGGAACCAGTTCTTGAGAAAACCAATATTCTAGCAGCCAGGAATCAGAACTAAATTTCTGTTTCTCTACAGCTTTTCTGTAGCCCTAAACTCCACTTCTTTTAGGTGATTTTCCCAAATCAGTAGAAGTCAGGTACCTAAGTCAAGAATAAAGCAGTTCATTGCAGGGATAAGGAACCAAAGGCATTAAAACTTGCAAAGGACTCATCTATGACAGCAGTATGAACCCTTTTGATGTCAAAGATGAAGATATGTCAGATTTACATCTCTGGCATGTGGTTGCATCTTCCCTTACCTGTATCTTTTGTATTGTCCATCTTGGAAAAAATGTAGACTTAAACACAAGGAGGGACCTCAGTAAGCCAACTGTCCACCTATTTGAATTGTTGTGTCTCTCAGTTTTTAGTTACTGCCATTGACCTACCTCTAGATGGTGTACTAAAAAATTAACTTTTTCACTTATTCTTTTTTAACATTAGATCAGTATTAAAGCAGCAGGGAAGAACAGATCTTTCTTACAGGATTTGAAGTAGTTCACAGAATATCTACTTTGGCTTCAAATCTCCAGACTTTGCTCATCCCTTAAACTCACTGATCATATGTGTATTATTTCTTACACTGTTTTAGCTCTTCAGTGTTTTGCCCTCAGTCATTTGGAATTCTTTTTGGGATACCTTGGATTGTCCCTGTGGTTGTGACTTGCTGAATGAGATATGCAAGATCTTCCTTACACTTCCTTTGGAAGAGAGCAAATTTTTACCCTGTCAGATAACTTAGTTTTCATTAAAATAAATTCAAGTTATCACCAGGGTACAATACGAACCCCAAAACTTTTTAGTCAATGTAACTTTCCTGTCCTCCATATTTAAATATCGCTAGCACTGCAAAATTGAGTCTATTTTTCCCTGGAAATGTCAGCACTTTGTTTGCTGTCTGATAATGCTGAGAAGTATGTTATAATAAGGAATCACAGGAAGATCCTATTTTCTATTAATTCTCACAGAATTGCAGAATGGTTGAGATTGGAAGGGACCTTTGGAGGTCATTTTAGTCACATACAATCCAAACAATACATACAGAAGCAGTTGCATCTTTTATGGGGTTAAAATTTGTCACAGAATATAATAGGTTGTCCAGACTGGCTTTGTCTGATACTGCTTTATACTTTTCTATGTCTTATAAGGCGGTGAGATGGGAGATATCATTGTGTTTATCATGTTTGTTTTCTTCTGCAGAACTTTGCTTTCTTTTTTCATCCATGCAGTAGGCAATTGACTGCTGCTTGTTTCCTTCACACCTTTATCATAAGCCACAGCTAAATGTCTCATTTCATTTTCCAGCCTGAGTGTCAGAACAAAGTCTGGTCTGTGCCGGTGTCTCACTTTCACATATAAGGGACATTCTTCCTTGTTTCTACTGTAGCTTACACCCATAATATGAAATAACATTGTGGTTCTGTTACTGCCTACAGAACTAGAACCAAAGCATGTGTTACCTGTTTGAGAGTTTGTTAAGCCTTTATGTTTCTGAAGTCCATGGCCTTTCATGGGGCCACAGCATTTGAGGACTAAAGAGAACATGTTGTTTTGAAAGGAAGACCCTGAAAACAGGGAATCAGCAGTCTCTCATACTTTCTTTCTTGTTCTCAGTTCATGCATTTATTACTGGAATTAGCTTACAAGAAAACCTCATTAAGCCTCTTCTCCTTACTAAGGAGAAAGCCTGTAGGGACAGAAAGCGTGGTTTTCAATAGAAAACACTTGGTTTCAATAATGAATGTTAGCAACATCAGAACACACAATGACCTGAGTGATATTTTAAATGAAACAACAAAAACAGCTTGGGACAGAGGTCGAGTAGAGTACATCCTCAGTCCAGACAACATATTTTGAAAGGTGGAATTTTTCTGACTTTTAAGGGTGGGTTTTTTGAAGGAAAATCTGAACTACATGGTAAGTTTCTCTTTTCTAACATTTGATCGTTCCATTGATACTACCAAGTAGATGAATTGCATAAAGTCTAAGTATCTCCTTGCTCATTCCTTGCAGATATCATAGGGGACATGGTTCTTCCAGAAGAATTTAAATGCCCTCTTGGGCAAGAGCAGACTCTGTGTGTTACAGGAAATAACAAAAAATGGTTGTAGGAGAAGTAGAACAAATGGTTCCCTTCACAGTTGTAAATTTGACATGAGACATATCTGAGAAAAGATCTTAAGCATCAGTTTGAATATGATGATTTCAGCATGAAAGCTACATGTTACACTCGATGTAAGTCAAAGTTGTTCTCTGTGTAGCTTTTAAACAAAGACCACAGAAAACCTGAGCATGGCTGAGCAAAGATCTCAGATGGATTTCTTTTGTAAAGAAATATAAGAAATATTGCACAATTTTTGGCTAAAACATTCTGCTTTTGCTTTCTCTTCAGTTTTTGTTTTGTCATTTGATTACAAGAGAACTTTAGGAAAAAAATTACTGTGTATTTTTTCCCATAGGATCCTTCTTGTCATGACTGATATATTTAGTTTCCTGTTTACCCTAAGGGTTTCACCTTTACAACCAACTGCCTTTCTCTGCCTCTTTGTTACTGTTGTTTGAATATAGTGTTGTGATGAAAATATGAAAAAAGAGGACAATAATATTTAAAAAATGGGGAAACATTGGAATTCAAAATTCCTGTTTTTTATCTGGATTTCTCTGAGGTGGTTCATGAAGAAATTCAGCATAAAGCTGTAGGAGAAAAGGCTTTCTTAGACTGCAGTTATAACTACGTTATACCTGAATCATTGCCTCCATTGTGCCATTTTGTGGCCATGCTGGAAACCCAGCAACTGAAGCAAATAACTTTCTTGAAGTGGCAGGTGAAAACTGGGATCTTTAGATCCAAATGTCTCACACAGGAACAGCATGTTCAAATGGATTTGGAAAGGGAATGAAAACATCTTAATCATTGTTCTGCCACTGAATGACTGCAAAATTATCAGGCAAGCCACTAAGCCTTAGTGTTCCTGTTTCTCCTCTTGACCAAATTGGGTAGTATTATCTCTAGCTTTTAGAACTGAGCCTTAAAATAACCTAAAGATTAATTATGTTTTGGCTGCAAATCAATAGGAGTTTTGCTGTTATTTGATGGAAGCAGAGTTTCTTCCTAGGAAAACAGAAAATCTGTGGGAACAGAAAACTAGCCAGATTAAGTGTTATTTATCCCCTAGCAGGCTCTGTGAGGTGAATGGTTTAAAAGATATAGTACTAGCTACTGCCACTTCATCAACATTGAGACTTAATTTGTAATGCTGGACCTTAGGATAAAGAACACAAAAAACCAGCCACCTTTTAAACTGTTTTTTGCATCTCATTTCCTACCAGCTGACTGATGCCATTTGCTACTCTACACTAATTTCCTATAAAATGGCAGGATCCCCCTGCATCTGCACTCAAGGGCTTAGGCATGCCACAGATATGACAACCAACCTACTTTTTAACCTTAGTATTTCTGATACGTTGCAACAAAAGCAAAGCTACTCTTTACCCCTGGAACAACATTAAGAGTTCAGCATGGAAATAAGTCCCTTGAGCTGTTCTCTGGAGTCTGAAAGCCTGGTTCTTCCACGTCTTTGTGTCAGCAGGACGGAACCTGCAGAATAACCACTGGGAGAGTCCCCCAGGAGAGATCCAAACAGCGAGGAGGAACTTTTAGTAGTGCGCAAGTGCTAGGACATCTAAATGTCTCCTATTCTCAGGACAAGTTGTCATTTTGGCCAGCTAAAATCTTCAGTGGGTGTAGCATCCCTGTTGCTAGAAACTAGAAATACTTCAGATTTAGTAGCAATTAGTCCATTAAATATATTGTAGTTAACCTGTTCTGAAGAATTTAGGTTTGTAGAGATGTGGTATTACAGAAAGTACTGTGAAGAGATGCACAATTCAATAGTAATATCATGACAGACTAGACTCTGTGACATGTTCCTCTTCCTCAAATAATTTAGGAAGGGAATGGTAGTTTCATTTAGATGGTAGAAGGCTTTTATGAAAAAAATCAGTTTAGAATGGTTTGTAATACCTTCTAGCTGTGCTTCATTTTCCTCTCAGAAAGCAACACAAAATGTTCACCTAATTTTGGACTGCTAAGAAAAAAGGAATGAATCCTAAGATGCTTGCTACAGCACGCTTCTATCCTGCCGTGTCTATATCTGCTTGTACCTCAAATTTTTGATGTATTGATGTGTAAGTACTTCTCAGTGGGATGCTTTCGATGTCGGTTGGGGAACCAGGGGAGGAAAGTACATGTATGCTTTCAGAATTGAAATAGTACATTATTTTTGATGTGAGGCTGAAGATCCAGAGTGATACCATACCCACGCAAATCAAAGGAATTGCAGAGTTATTTCCAGACATGGAAAGCAACTCTAAAATATTGCATTAACTTTCCATGCTTAATTTTATTGCAGGTTTACTCAGAAGCCTGAGTATTCAGAATATTGAAGCAAAGGCTTCCTATTGTACCCAGACGTATGCCTTTTTGACTCCATAGTCTTTGGCAATCTTAAAGAAATTTCTGAGAAGGTAAGTCATGAAAGGAACTACATTTTGTTTTGTGCAGATGAAAACTAGATTGACATTGCATGTTGTTTTCTTTAAATTTGAGAATTTTGCAATGCAAAAAAAATTCCCCCAGAATAATAGAATAAAATCAAGCTTTTTATCTAGGTATTAAGTGATTGGAGTTATCATTTTAATTGCTTTAGTAAAGATATCAAAAAGGGAGAAGATGTTAATATCTGTTGTTGTAGTTGAAGCTGCAATAATGCCTCAAGGATTTTGTATGGAAACATGGTAGTATGTACTAATTGTATCTTTTACTGGGAATTATTAATAGCAGGTTATACACCATTTGAGCAGAATCACATAGAGGTGTATGTTATTTATTTGTTACAATATGCAGATTAGTAAAAACTAATTAAATTGTGGCATATAAATTTATGCATGTCATTGCATAATAACGTATTCTGACAAGTCTTGGTTTATTGTGAAATATTAGTGTTGGGTTCCAGATTTCCCCTGAAAATTTTTCTTTTGTGGTTTTTCGGGTAAAAGGTGCCATGTGCTTCTTGCAACTTGCAGTCTGAAATCTTATCCAAATCTTTGTTATATTATATTGGGGGAAAAAGCACAACTTTATTATCTAATGCTGTTTTGCACAATTTATTTACAATAAAATTTGTATAATTTTACTGCATTATTAAGAAAGCAAGATAAGAGAGACAGAATTATTGTAGATGTACTGGAAATCATTATCTATACAATATTTAATTTTAGAGAGAGAAAATTGATTGCATGTGCAGAAAGTTTTAAGACTAAAGAACTAGCCTCATTTAAATGTAATTACTGTTTCTACTTCTCTGTCCTGCATCCTTCCCTAGCTCACACATCCGTCTTGTTTTTGTCATTGAATGTGGCTGTTATGTATGGCCTGTATTCTAGATTGCTGTTTGGGCATTTATTATGTACTCACAGACATTACACACACAGATCTAGATGTAGGGTGGGCCAGGGAGTGAGAACTGTGCCTGGTTACAGGTCTCCAGTACATGTCCTGTGTTACCTTCCTACCTTTTAGGGAATGCCCTATTTTTAAGGCACCATGGCAGTGCAGTGCAAGGTGCTCTAAGATACGGACATTAGGGAACAGTCACTGAATTCCCATGTCTCAGGGACTGTAATTGCTGTAGTACTAGCCAGAAGGCACGATAAATAGTTTGTGTTTGCCAAGGCCTTTGGGGTTCTGTAGAAAGAATGGACCCAAGGATTGCAAAGAGATCAGCTTCTGATTTCGGTTTCATCACACTGGCGCAGCTGTCCTTGGTTGAATTTGACGCAAACGAGATCAGATTCTGGCTGGTATTATTTACAAACCGTAACCATATAATTTCATGGCAAGAATGAGAATTTTTGGGAAAATGATGGTGATCTCACTGAAACCTAACAATTTCACTGACTCTTTTTGTTCAGTCTTACCTTCTGATAATAGAAATAGGAAAACTGCTGTAGTTTTTCTCCATTTCTTTCTAGCATTTTTTTCAAAAACCGTCTAGCTGTCAGTGTGACTCAAGATGAGAGAAGACAAAGATAGGGAAAGAATATAATAGAGACTGCACTTTCATTTAAAGAAAAAAAATTGTGAGATTACTAGTCTTCAGTAGCTAAACAACATTTGGGAGTCTGAATACCAGATATTGCTCTATAGAAGAGCAAAGACACAAATTCTAGCCCAGTCCCTTGTTCCTTAATAGTTAGGTTCCCAAATCAAGAAAGTTCAATTTTTGTAGTATGTCACATGAAATCTTTTCATCTTACACACTTCTCCATAACAGAAGGATCAAATCTCTTGTCTTTGCTTTACACACAATTGGGAGATGAAGAATGGGTAGAGACTGTTCCTTACATTTGACCTCTTTCCCTCCCTACTGTAAGATGGGAGAGCACAGCCCTTCTATCGCATTACTGTGCAATCCTTAGGCACTTACACTGGTGACTAACCTACAGATATGCAAGCTTGTGTAGGGATTAGAGACCTCGGCAATGAAAGGGAAGAAGTATCTTCAAGATACGAAAGTTCTGAGATTATAGCTTAGAGAAAGTTTTGGAGTATTTAGAAGGAAATTAAAATGACATTTGAAATCCTTCTGTCTTCACTAAGCTGAGCAAATGAGCAGAGTGACAGCATGCAGAATCAGTTTTGTATCTCTTGGATGGCCAACTGTGTAGTTTTGGATGTTTCTGGCTGATATTTAAGGACACCATAGCAGAGGTACAGAGCAAATGCACACCACTTACCCAATAAATAAATATAAACCCCTGAGAAAATGCAAAAGGATGCTGGCATGACTAAATATCAACATAAAGAGAAAAGTGTTAATAAAAGCAAAAAGATATCTTTCAGAAAGCTCAAACAGCATTGGAAGCATTTGCTAGTTGAATGTAAAACATAATAAAACAGGCAAGAAATCTGGAAGAACAGCTAGCAAAAGGCAGAAACCAAAACCCAAGTCCAATGTAAAAACCCTTTTTAAAGGCATCAGGAGGGGGTAGCCTTCTAGATGGTATGCTGGGTCAATAGATACCACAATGTGAAAAGAACACTCAGAGAAGCTAAACATCTATCAGAAAAACTAAATGAGGTTTTTGTTCAATGCACATGAGCTTCAAGACGTTTGTATGCTGGAATTCTTTTGAGAGGGAATTCATCAGTATTTCACTCAAAGTGAAGTGTTAGTGGAAGAAATTGTGGAACAAACAGAAACTGAACTACAGCAGATTGCCAGGAGCAGACAGTATTGAACCAGTACTTAGAAAAGTTCAGCTCAAGGATGAAATCTCTGAACTAGTTAACTGGAGTGGGTAGCCACGTGTTTAAAAACCCCTTGCACTTCAGGACTCAAAGGTCTCAGATGTGATGGTAATTTTAGAAAGGGCTGTATGGAAGATCTAGAGGAACTTGTACGGAAGATCTAGGTGAACTAAAATCTACTAATACTGTTATCTGTAACAGCCAAATTAGTAGAAAACTGTAATAAAGAATGATTCCTGGATACTTGGATAAATGTGTGGAGAGGAGTAATTGTGTAGAGGCATTAGGAACCTTGAGCCACAGGGAGCAAGATCCGCTCAGTCTAGTCTACCTGCATCTTGAAGAGGTGTTCTTTGAGCTCCCTTACCACAGGGTCCTAAAGAAACTACCATTGAATAAAAACAAAGTCCTTTTCAGGGATAAAGAGACAAGAAAGAATCTAGATGAGAATAATCAGTAGCAGTTTTATAAGTGACTGTATGCCCCTCCCCATCTAAAAAAACCAATCTAGTAGAACTAGCAAAAATACAATGAAGAATGTGACAAGGTTGATTAGAAATATGAGATGGCTTACATTCCAGGAATTACTCATTAAACCAAAGAGCCTCCAGCCCGCAACAGAGAGTGCTGACAGGAGATACAATAAAAGTGTGTTAGATGAAAGTAGCTTGGATGCAAAATAATTGATTGCTAGGATCTTTTCGTATACAAGAGTGTAAGTCCTCAAATTAAGTTAATAGAAGCCAGGTTCAAGAGATCTGATGATGATGATGAGGCTCCTTACACACCATATTGGTGACCTGAGGAGCCCCTTACTTCTGGGGGTTGTTGTGAGTGCCAGAAGGCTTAGGGCACACAAGACATGATCATGGGAGAGAAATCCTCCGAGAATTGTTAAATATATTGTGGTGGGTTGACCCTGGCTGGACGCCAGGTGCCCACCAAAGCTGCTCTATCACTCCCCTCCTCAGCTGGACAGTGGAGAGAAAATATAACAAAAGGCTCATGGGTCAAGATAAGGACAGGGAGATCACTCACCAATTACCATCACAGGCAAAACAGACTCGACTTGGGGAAAAAAAAAAAATTAATTTATTACTAGTCAAATCAGAGTAGGATAATGAGAAATAAAACCACATCTAAAAAAACCCCCCACCACTCCCTTCTTCCCAGGCTTAACTGAGTTCCTGAATTTTCTACCTCCTTCCCCCCAGCAGTGCAGGGGGATGGGGAATGGGGGTTGCGGTCAGTTCACCACACGTTGTTTCTGCCGCTCCTTCCTCCTCAGGGGGAGGACTCCTCACACTCTTCCCCTGCTCCAGCGTGGGGTCCCTCCCACGGGAGACAGTCCTCCATGAACTTCTCCAACACGAGTCCTTCCCACGGGCTACAGTTCTTCACGAACTGATCCAGCGTGGGTCCCATCCACAGGGTGCAGTCCTTCAGGAACAGACTGCTCCAGCGTGGGTCCCCCGCGGGGTCACAAGCCCTGCCAGCAAACCTGCTCCAGCGTGGGCTCCTCTCTCTCCACAGGTTCACAGGTCCTGCCAGGAGCCTGCTCCAGCACGGGCTTCCCACAGGGTCACAGCCTCCTTTGGGCATCCCCCTGCTCTGGCGGGGGGTCCTCCACGGGCTGCAGGTGGATATCTGCTCCACCATGGACCTCCATGAGCTGCAGGGGGACAGCCTGCCTCGCCATGGTCTTCACCACAGGCTGCAGGGGAATCTCTGCTCCGGCGCCTGGAGCACCTCTTCCCCCTCCTTCTTCAGTGACCTTGGTGTCAGCAGAGTTGTTTCTCTCACATATTCTCACTCCCCTCTGCAGCTGTAAATGCTGCTGCACAGTAACTTTTTTCCCCTTCTTAAATCTGTTATCCCAGAGGCGCTACCACCGTTGCTGATGGGCTCAGTCTTGGCCAGCAGCGGGTATGTCTTGGAGCCGACTGGCATTGGCTCTATATCAGACATAGGGGAAACTTCTAGCAGGTTCTCACAGAAGCCACCCCTGTAGCCCCCCTGCTACCAAAACCTTGCCACGCAAACCCAATACATATATTCGGCTCAAGGGTCCCTGAGCTGTAAGTTGTTGGAGTCTGGATGAACGCTTTTCAAAAGCATCACTATCTGCTTACACTACTTTTATATTCACTTTTAGGCATCTGCTTGGGCTCCTGTTCAAGACTGAGTATTGGACTTGACAACCTGACCCAATATAGCTATATGTTCAGCCTTTCTTCCTACAGTTTACAGGTGGCTGCTTCCAATTGCACGTCTTCCAGAAACCACTTATCCTACTTTGCCCAGACATAATACTTGACTAGACTTCAGATTCATCATTCAGACTGTTTTATGATCTAATGTGGCAAGGAACAAGCAGAAGTCTGGTGGTGCGCCCTGTGCAGCCCTCTCTTGAGGCAGCGTTAGTTCAGTGACCACGGAGAAGGATTTGTAACTCCAAGTTTATTGTTTCCTAATCACTAAGGTTTGTTTATCAGCCTTATCTCTTTCATCTGTATAATATATCACCTAATTAGTTAATAACTCTGCTCACATGCTAAGCATGCATGGCCATTAGTGTCACTCATCCAGTCTGTGGTAAATGTTGCATTAAGATCTTTTGTGGTCTCTGTCCTTGTTTAGCAACACCATTTCCGTAGCTGATATAAGTCAGATCAAAGGTGTCCTGTTGTGATTAACCAAGGCTCTGCAGCCTGATTCCCTTATTACCTCAAAAACATTCTATCAATCAGCTTTAAGCAGCTGTCCATATAGGCACTTATCCTCTCTTCAGATAATGTATATGCTTTCCAAGCTATCTATCAGTTATCACCTAATTGTATCATGTCTGAGATGATAGACAGTCAAATTTGCTGTTTTTTCACACATGCGTAAGTGGTATGCTGCTTTGAATGCGAGCTTTCACCTTTTTAATGCCACTTGGCCTTGATCTTTATAACATTGCTTTCTGTCACAGTGGTAAATGGACAGGTAACACTGAGGAAGCCTAAAGTGCTTAATATGAATTACTCATCATATAAAAATGTGCCGCTGAGCAGAAAAACATGGGGTAAATTCTCACACATTAGAGATACTATTAGAGAGAGGGAGGAAAAAGGCTGTGCCATATAATTCTATATCAGATTTATTTTGGGGCTGTGATATTTCACCATTCATTATTTTCATCTGTATTTCTGGTACCTCTTTAGTCATGCATTTACAAACTGGAGCTAATACGTGCTATGGTTCTTACAGTGGTCTGAAAACAAAATTCAGCTGTAGTTTTTTTCAGTTTTCATTGTGTGCTGTTGAATTTAAAATCATTCAGAGAAATCCTTTTTCCAAAAAAGCAAGTTATGTTTTTGCATTTGAATTGTCGTGGCACCGCACAGGTTGGCAGCTCCACGGGGGTGTGAAGGCTCCCTGGGACAGCAGGGCAGGGCCTGGCAGCCAGGCCCCATCCCAGCAGCCAGCCAGAGAGCCAGGCAGCCCCAGTCCCGGGCATCGGGCTGTGCCCTGGGTACAGGGACGGGCCGAGGCTGGGCCAGGACATTGGCCTGTGGGTAGGGGTCACATTCAGCAAGGTCCACAGCCAGGCAGGAGCATGGACTGGTGGCTCTGGGCTGGATGAAATGGGCTCCTGGGCTATGGTCAGGGGTGGGGGAGGCCCTGGGGGAGGCTGGGCCAGGCTGTAAGGCCTGCTGGTGCCCTCAGGACCCTGACGTGCATAGGAAATCAGTCAGAAAAACAAATTCCCACAACACTGGGATATAATTGTGTTTTGAAATGTAGTGACTTTGGGAGAATATTATACTGACGTGTTCATCCCTCTCACGGCTCAAATCTACGATACGTAGATTGGGACAAAATATCCTGTCAATATTATTTGTCAGAAGTTCAAATGCTTCATGGGTTTTTTTTGCCAAACTGTTTCTGTTGGGAACATTTTTTCCTGCATTAATGCTAACGTTAATGGTATAATAACCCCTAAGCAATTGCATAAATATAATATTGAGTCATCCATGTAATAAGAGCTCCTGGCTATGTTCCTTTATCTTCTGGTCATGTGTTTCAACCATCAGGTTATTAAATGCGGGTCTCTGTATACCGTGGTGAAGCTGATATGCTTTTAGTAAAATTCTTAAATATTTGTTGCTCCAAAATGTGGAAGAGAATTGAGCTGCTGGTTAGAAAATTCATCAAGGACATGGTACCTTAGGGTTATGTATCATGTGCTAATAAGTGTTTAATTTGTTACACAACAGTATCAACAGGAGAGATTATCTAATAAATCTGTGTCTTGGCAAAACAAACAAGTGTAAATGTTGAATGTCAACAGCATTTGACATCAAATCAAACTAGAGGGCACTGCTCTACAGGGTACACTGTCACTTGGACTTGTCCGTAGCCTCATTACACACACCCCGTCTGGAGAAACCAGCCATGGTCACAATGCAGCCAATTCAGTGACCTCACTGAACAGGCTGTAATGGTGCAAAATAAAATAAAAATAAAAATTAAAAAAAAAATTAGAAAAGCAGGTGATAGGATCAATGATAAGGGTTCAATTTGTTATCACCGATAAAAGTCATTTTTCTTAAGAACATGACTGTAGTTGTTGTGGATCAGGGAGGCTGTATCAATCATAATTAACTGTATGTGGGTGCGGATGTGTATGTCAAATGGAAGATCACAATTAACAAGGGTATTCTCTAACATTTTGAGACTAATCTCTTCGAAATGGATTGGAGGCCACAATGGTTATGTTAATAATCCTTGTAAGATGTAGCATTGCTCATACACTGTCACAGTTGTATGCTACTGCACCTCCACAACCTATGAAAAGCGTTGAAGGATATATAATATTTTACAGGATAGTTTAAGAATAAGAGCTTACCTGTCATTGGTATGTAGTAGTTCACTGTGGAGGCTATTACAAATTTTCATTTTGGCAGCTTTTTGACCTCTTGTGAACAGATGAAGACAGATTGAATCTAGTGTTGCAAAGAGAAGCAACTCTTATTTTAGTCACCGCTGATCAGTGGTGCATGTAGTTTGTGGGCAGTAGAAGCACCACAGCAGTAGACTGTATATGAGACTGGTTTATTTGCATTCAGCTAAGTGATGTAGTCTGCTGCAGTATTCAGATAGTGTGGCTGTGCCAACATTTAAGGTAACATATAGGTCAGAATGACTGAACTCAGATACTAAGGAACGTTTCATCTGCAGCTTTTGTAAGGAGAAGGCCAGTTCTTCATCAGCTATCTGTTTTCTAGATGTTTTTGCCAGTTTGTCTGGATGCATCATAGATGGCTCTTAGAACTCGGAATGTACTGCCCAGGTTAGGTTTCAATTTTGTTGCTGTTGCTGCTCATGACAGCTGTTTTTATATAAATAGTTGGTGTGAAAAATCAGTCATGGATAATGCATCCTTCATGGATCTCACTGTGCTCCTCTATGTTTCTCTGGTGGTACACTCTGGAAGATGAGACACTGCTGTATTATGCAACACATGCAGCAGTGATATCTTTGCCTATTTGCTGCATTTTACAGCTCTTCCCTGGCTTTGGAAAGGCACTCCCCAGATTTTTGGAAGTTTTTCCTGTATGGTAATCCAAGTGAAGGTCTGGACTGGGAAAATGCAAGAGTATAGGCCAACTTACGTCAAGATCTTCTGGAGAGCTAATGGCATATACAGTGTAGGGCTGGATTTTACATCATTTAGTGTTTTATGCACTTGTGATACTGAAGAGTTCTAAGTAGTTAAAAAATGTCTGAGGACACTCTTTCCTCAAATATTCTGTTAGCTGCTTGGTAGGGCACTGCTAGAGGACACTTCATTTTCCCTGAGAGAAGAGGAATCACCTCCTTGTATATGCTTTGGACTGAACAAGCCCAACCTGTTTTTTTCAAGTTTTTATTTGGTTTTGTGGAGTTTTTTCATTGAACAGACTCCACACTAGAACTAGTTATACCTGAACTGAAAATCTGGGAGGAGAGGGCAAGAAAGGAACCCTCCAAACCAGCTGAGGGGTAGAAACTGTCTGGCAGAGCTGGAGCTCCCGTTGTCCTTCAGCAAACAAGCATACTGCAGTACTCTCAGCCCTAGTTGCATGTATCCCTCATGATCTTAAATTGTTCTTGCTGTATTATTACTCAATATTTCTCCCAGGATATTGTCCTGGGAGTGATCATTAGGTAACAACTGTCCTGTGTCCAACTTCTTCACTACAATGAAAAAAAAAGCACCAAAACCCATAATTATTTGCTTCTGAATAATTCAGTATAGGAGTTGTTTATAAAGCGCCAGGCTGGGACACTACTGTTCACCAGAGCATGTGAGGGGTGTTCTGAAAAATTGTCTGGGAAGAGTGTGATTCTGTTTCTAATTCTGCTGCACGCTTGCTTGTTCTGCTGTGGTTCATCTGCCACTTGGGGAACTTTGCACAGAGCATAAATTATCGCAGTGTTGGGGCTTCCCTTAAATTAGATCAGTGAAATACTTCGGAGTGCTAAGCATAGAGAAATCAGATTTAAATTCACTTTGCAATTTTCCCTCATTCACAGCATGAAGCTCAGCTTGGTTAGAAGGGAGAAGCAGGCTTAGGCAGCCAGGAGGAGGACTTCGGAACTGGCAGTCTTTGGCAGCTAGACCCATTTGGAAAATTTCTGTGACTGCTACTTAGGGATCTTTCTTCTAGAAGGACAAATATGTGAGAGCTAATCCACAGAAGATAATAAAATGCTGAGCAACCAGTACTTTTCTGAGTGCTGAAGTCTTGAGCAGGATCTGTAAAGCGGTTGCTGTATATTTTAGATAACTGCCAAGTTACTGGGTTTTTCCCTCAGTGAAGTCTTACATGCATTAGTAACCCCTGAGGAATGACACTTTGGACTAGTTTACTGGCTGATCATCATACATCAATTAAGTCTGATCAGTTAAAGGATCTGAGGTAGCCTTGAACTTCATGAGCACCTCTGTTACACTAAGTCATCAATAATCTGTCAGGTTGTAAATAGCTTTTGGGGGAGCCCTTTCAAAAGTGATTTACCAGATTACAGATGTGTTTTTCTGCCCACACCTAATCTGGTTCTCCCGTGACTGGTGGCTGGCATATTGTTGGTGCTGTGGGCACCAAATATCCTCCTCTCGAATAAAAAATTAGTTCACTGATTCCTTTTCCCATCTCCTTTTACTAAGTCCCCCATCTTCCCCCCCCTGCCCCCCCTTATCAGGTCAATGTATCTTACTGTCCTTATGTTTCTAACAAGGGTTCCTTCTGTCAGCAAACTGAGAAACTCAGCCTCTGGACCCAATTTCTGGCACCTCATCTAGATTTATTTTGTAATTTTTCTGGGAAATGTAGTCTTCTGGATGACTGGGCAGAATTTTAAAGAATCTTCCAGATTCAGAAGCTGATACTGGAAAGGCTCGTATTACATCCCTGAGTACACCCTGAACTCAGGAATGTTTTCTTAATTTACTTTAATCTGGCTGTATTCAAATGTCTTTGTTAAGCTTCCAGAGAATTTTATTGACAATTTCATTTTTCTGTCCTTTTTTGCCAGAAGTTCAGTGCTGCCTCAACAGCTTTTAGTGAGAGAGATGGGAGGCTTTCATTAGCTGAAATTTTGCACAACAGTTAATGTCAGATCAGTTTTCACTGATCTCAAAACCGATCTTCCTTTTATCATTAACTGAATGTTATTTTTATTAGTGATTCACCACAAAGATTGTCCATATTTGCAGTTGTAGTTAATTCTAGACCCACTGTCAGCATTTTGCCAGACTGTTTGTTTTGTCTGCTTTAGTTCAATGTATCACTTAGATTAAGCAAATAAACCTTTGCTCTGTTTTTCCAACTCATCAGTGTTCAATTCATTGTAATATATATTAATAAATTATGAACGTACTTGCATTTTATCTTGTAATATAGGGAATTCTGATTATAAAACCATAAAATTTAATTTTCATTCTATTGTCTACACATAAACAGAAATAACTTTGTCTACTTTTTGCCATGCTGTTAGCAAGCAGGTTTAGATCTGATTGAACGCTCTAGTTGCCACTGTTTCATACAATGCATAAGGAACTTAGTATTCAGACACAGCCATGCTGGGCATCAGTTAATAACTTAATTGACAATTACAGCTAGAACGAAGGGAGTGTTCTTGACAAATAACAGGAGGAGAGCATGGAGGAAATAAATTTTAGGAAGCAAGGAGAGATAGCATGAAAAGAAAATATGATTAGGTAGAGAAGAAAGCACTGAACAATAAAGGATAGTCTTCAGCCATTAGTGTTTATAAATAACCTTGTAGTCTGGAACCAACATTTTGTTCATCCAGGCTCTGTTGACACATGGCCCTGGTACCTTCTGCCTACACTATCTCTACAGATGCACTCTGAACAACCACTCTCAGACCTCTTTTTCTAGGCTGCTGGAGAATGTTTGGCGGCACCTTGAGATGGCAATGGTCCCTTACGTATCAAACTTTGGTGGCATCTTTCTATTCCCACGGAAATGTCAGTGTGATGGGCATGCTTTGCTATTATTTACATGTCTTCTGCATCAAAAGAAATTGCATCCTGTTGATCACATCAATGCTGTACTAACAACTGGTAGTACAAATCAGTTCCTTCCAGATAAAAGGAGTGTGATAGCTGCTGATGAAATATATTTGTAGTCTAACGGAGCTTATTCCAGGATTATTTTGCAAGCATTCATGGGAAGATTTCTCTGAGTCATCCCTTGCTTCAATATTTAACTAGAATTCAAGGGTCTTCTACGATGCTTACTGGATGTTACACTGTGGCATGCGGCTGTAGCTTTGTGCTAAAAGCATTTACACACAGCAAGAAATCAAGAAGTAGAATTTCTGGGTACAATAAAGGCTGACAAATGAGCAGGTATAACTAAGAAAGGCACAGCATGTATTGACAAGCGGAGCTGTTACTTGCCTACCTTGTATGCCAAGGAACTTCCCCAGTGCTTATATTTACAGAAACATTCAAGCCTTTTAAATATGCTAATTTGTACTAGCACTGGCTGTGGAGCATGCACTGCTGTGGGACTGTTGGGGACCACTCACAACTGGAGTTTCTTTTCATACCTCAGTGGCTGCAGAGTGGGGGCCTGTCAGGGTAGGTTGATATTTGCATGGGAGACCATTGGGTCATTTCTCCATGGAGCCAGAGATGCTCACTGACAGACTGAAGGGTTTGTAGTAACTTTGTGCTACATCATGAGTCTTGGGCCTGTCTCTGCTGTGGCTTACTGAAGAGTCCAGCACAGTCAAGGCTTCAATTTCTGCTAGAAGCTACCTCTTAATATTGATCCTTCTCTTCTGACGTATCTCATAGAAGGGCAGTGATCAGAGTTCTGATTGTTCAGTCTCACTGACTTTTATGAGCCTGTGATTGGGTCGTGCACAAATACGCAACATCAGTTCTCTAGAATTTCAGTTTTCTGCCCCTGGGTGAATGAACCTTATATTGGTGACTTTTATTCCCTGATATTCTACATGATTTCATAACCAGCACTTCTGTTCTTTCATTGCTTATTAGTGCTTTCCTCTGAAAAATGCTATTTATAAATCTTCCACTCATTGAATTTTTGTGAAATCTTCTTCTTACAATAATATTCCTTTGACTGGATGATCAGCTACATTGCAAAAAAAAAAAAAAAAGAGTACCCAGTCAATCTGTGTTAACTGTTCATACTCCTATAACTGAGTTTTATTACCTAAGTCTGCATCCCCAATCAATGTTTCAGCTAGAAATGAACGCTCTGAGTTGTCTTTGGCATTTCTGTCCTTGGTTAGAGACTGCAGGGCTTCTAGGAAGATAAGGAGGCAAGGGCTTGCTTAAATTTTTTTAAAAGAAAAAATCACCTGTTTCTATACAAAAGGCTTTTATCCAGAAGCCTTTGCAGTATTACCATTTTCCAATGACTTTCCCTTATAGGGACCCTAGGCTTGTTTTGTGCTCCCCAAATTACTGCAAATCTCCAATCCCCCTTGCATTTTGCAGCAGAATGAGTCTGCTGTTTCAGATATGCCTCACTTTAACTTCCTAAAATAATAATCTATAACATGAAATAACTTATTTAAAAGGGCTAAATAAATTAAAATGTTATTCTAACAGTCACAATAATATATTTTGATAGGAGTGGTAAGATTGGAAAACCAAGTGCTGAAAAAATTTGAGAGTGCCAAAAATTCAAGTTATTCGGTCAATGTTATCTTAGTAGCAGAGCATATCCTGTGGGCTTTCTGATAAAGATATAGTTAAATTTAATGTTTACACTTGACAATGAAGAAGAGAATTAAAGTTTTGCTTTTGTCCTCTTCTTCCCAAATACTAGCAAACTAACACTTGAGGAGCAAGAATTATGACTAGAATATCTTTATTTCCAAAGGTGGATTTTTTAAAAATGTTTGTGGTTTTGTAGTAAATGGTTCTTGGGTAGTCCTGTCCCATGTTTCTCTTCCACACTGCTCCCCTCCACCCCCTATACCCCTACCCCCCTGGAAAAAAATTACAAACATAAGAAGAAATCTTCACAGCTAATCAAGCTTAGTGATTTTAGTACTACTGGCAATTTTGTCAGCAAAACATGAATTCCATGAATTGGAGCTATCTATTAGGAGGTATGTAAACACTTCACAGTTTCTAGAGATGTTTTGTCAGAACTTTCAGGAAACCTTGACTAAATGTTCAGTTATAATTAAACCGGGTACATTTCTTTGATGTTATGTATATTGAAAAAAATACTGAAATATTTCTGAAATGCAGATTGGTGGGAAGGGAATATGTATGTCTTATACTGTGAGTAACCTACTCAGACCCTTTAAGCTATCAGCTGGTTCAGAAAATTTTAATCTTTTTTTCTTTTGATGAGTCATTTTGTGTGTGCATTTCATATTATGCGTGATTTAATGCCTTGATGAATTACTATTAACATTAGAACTCTTTGGGATGAATTAGCACTTTCATACATTATGTCATCTTTTACAGTCCTTCACGCAGCACAGAAGATACATTTTCAAAGTGTCGTTGAATAATACTAAGTTGAAAATGAATACAGAAATAACACATATTTTTAAAAGTTAAATCAATTATAGAATGAAAATTAACTAGGATTGGCCATACAGAAAAGAGAATTCAAAAGGTACCTATTTTCTCTTAGGTGAGTCATATAGCATGAGCCAGTTCACATAATATGAGCATATAATTAAAGAAATACATTCCAAAAGAGTAAAAGCTGATACATATGCAGGTGATCCAACCAAGGTAACCTGAGGTGAGTAACCGAATTTCTATCCATTAGTCTCATAAACGATAAAACTGTTCTACAGATAAATTTGTTTAGGGTGCACGTGTGCAGTGTGGCGTATTACTAACACTGCATAGCCCTCCATTGTATCTTTGATGTTTAGAGATTACAAGCAGTGATATTTGTCTTCTGATAAGTAGTGAGGGGTGTAACTTTGTGCAATTGCCAGTGTGTGAGTCAAAGGTTTAAAGAAGCTGAGATACTGAACTTTGCACATGGTTACTACTGTTTCCCAGCCTTGGAGTTGCAGTTTGGCAAGAGAGTAACTGGGACATTGGCCTTTCTACCGAAGCAGCATGCCTCCATGGCAGTAAATAATAACTACAGAAATAATCATTTCCCTACCAGATAAAGAGAGTTTTCTGCTAGATTTGAGGCTTCGGCATAGATATTGACTGTATTTAGATTGCTAAATAAAACTGTCAGGGAGCAAAACTGAGCACTGGACCACTGATGGTACCCATTGCTCAGTTGTTAGCAAACAACCCAGTACAGTTATGGCTGTGCCAACCAGCCTTTGACTATCCTGTCTGTCCACTAACCTATGCCAACTAGTCTAGGCACAGCTAAAGGGATAGCATTCACCAAGACTATGCTCAGTAGGTGGTATGGAAATAGATACACTGCATTGCCCTCCAACACTGTCCCCGCATCTTCAGATACTAATGTGCTTTCATGCCATACCCCTGGGCATTCAGCACATACCCTTGGCTTCCAGCTTTCTGTTATGAAAACACCACTCTGACAAGTTGCAAAACAACCCTCATTCCTTCAGGCACTTTGAACTGAAAATAATAGTAATAATATCTCAGGATACCATATATGGCTTCAGAGAAGCATATCGGCTGGTATGTGTCTCCTATCGCAGGGTCAGGATACGGTCCCTTTTGGTCATATCCTGACCGCATACAGATTTTTGTGAGTTTGCCAGTTGCTGGCTTCTCTGACACATGCATTTGTGCAGCAGAGTGCTGAGAGGTCACTTCTGCAATAGGTGGTTGTACTGCTCTGCTGCAGTCACTACAATTGACTAAGAGTGACTCCCCCTGCCCAGGCCCCAGCTGAGCATTGCAATAGTCCAGAGTGTTCAATACACAGAAGTAAGGAAATAAAAATACTGGAGTATTAAGAGTATTCACAGTGGCTGATTTAAGTGTCTGACTTCAATGCAATTTGTGGCACCAGACCTTAGTAACCTTTGTTTCCTAAATATTGCCAATGGAGAGATGCACTTCTATAAAGCAATCTGATTAACCTATGTTAAAAACTTAAATTTAAGAGGATTTAGCTTCCAGCTATTGTTTGCAGGTGGCAAACAGTGAAGAACATATTTGCAAGCATGTTTGCTAAGACTGAAGTTAAATTCTTTACCTAGAAGTCAAAAACGGCAACAGACATTTATTGGAAAGAGCCTATGTACTTCTCATTTTCTCAATAGTTATTATCATAGATTTGTAAGGAAAATTCAGTTATGGATGTGTCTGTGTTTGTCAATCGTAGTCTGTCACTTATCATTTGGAATTTAATCCTTCTGTCAGCCTAAGTGTCTCCCACTTTCTAAGGCCTGCCCTGCAGTTCTTACAGCACACATTCTCTCATTGCCATATGCGTCACTAAAACTAAAGGCACATATGATGACGATGATGATGGTTCGAAGAATCCAGATGGTATAGAACGGAATACTGTGGTGGGTTGACCCTGGCTGGATGCCAGGTGCCCACCAAAGCTGCTCTATCACTCCCCTCCTCAACTGGACAGTGGAGAGAAAATATAAGGAAAGGCTCATGGGTCGAGATAAGGACAGGGAGATCACTCAGCAATTACCATCACAGGCAAAACAGACTCGACTTGGGGAAAAAAATTGATTTACTTTATTACCAGTCAAATCAGAGTAGGATAATGAGAAATAAAACCACATCTAAAAAAACCCCCCACCACTCCCTTCTTCCCAGGCTTAACTGAGTTCCTGAGGCTCACTCCTGAATTCTCTACCTCCTCCGCACCCAGCGGCACAGTGGGACAGGGAATGGGGGTTTGGGTCAGTTCATCACACGTTGTTTCTGCCGCTCCTTCCTCCTCACGGGGAGGACTCCTCACACTCTTCCCCTGCTCCAGCGTGGGGTCCCTCCCACGGGAGACAGTCCTCCATGAACTTCTCCAACACGAGTCCTTCCCGCGGGCTACAGTTCTTCACGAACTGATCCAGCGTGGGTCCCATCCACAGGGTGCAGTCCTTCAGGAACAGACTGCTCCAGCGTGGGTCCCCCGCGGGGTCACAAGCCCTGCCAGCAAACCTGCTCCAGCGTGGGCTCCTCTCTCTCCACAGGTTCACAGGTCCTGCCAGGAGCCTGCTCCAGCACGGGCTTCCCACAGGGTCACAGCCTCCTTTGGGCATCCCCCTGCTCTGGCGGGGGGTCCTCCACGGGCTGCAGGTGGATATCTGCTCCACCATGGACCTCCATGAGCTGCAGGGGGACAGCCTGCCTCGCCATGGTCTTCACCACGGGCTGCAGGGGGATCTCTGCTCCGGCGCCTGGAGCACCTCCTCCCCCTCCTTCTTCACTGACCTTGGGGTCTGCGGAGTTGTTTCTCTCACATGTTCTCACTCCTCTCTGCAGCTGCAAATGCTGCTGCACAGTAACTTTTTCCCCTTCTTAAATCTGTTATCCCAGAGGCGCTACCACTGTTGCTGATGGGCTCGGCCTTGGCCAGCAGCGGGTCTGTCTTGGAGTCAGCTGGCATTGGCTCTATATCAAACATAGGGGAAGCTTCTAGCAGGTTCTCACAGAAGCCACCCCTGTAGCCCCCCTGCTACCAAAACCTTGCCATGCAAACCCAATACAAATACTTATGAGGAATGGTTCTTATTTTATCTGCTGGACAGTTCAAAGTTATACAGGCATCTTTCCCAGGAGTTCACTGTAACATTCCTCTTTCCTTCTAGGCTTGGCCTTCTGGCTTCTTGTTCTCCATGCATCATTGTGTGTTGTGTGTGCATGCGACTATAGTTTTACAGCTTCTTATCTACAAGTCAAGATTGCCAAAATTATTTACATTCCTATGGAAAACTCTTTCCGAAGGAGATGCATCTGAGAGGGAGGAAAAAAAATTAGCAGGTCTGCACTGTGAGAAATTTCAAGGCTAGCACAAGGCCCAGTAGAAACTGATAAAAAATATTTGGTTTATTCTCTTTAGACATTTTTAGTGTTTCGTGTTAAGTTCAGTCTCTAAGATTTTAATTAAAGATTCTTTAAATATTTGCATAGTCTAACAACTGGAGAACAACTGTGAAGGATGAAAGAAGATACCTAGAAAGAAACAAAAATTCTGCAACCATTTTGTTACCATAGCATTTATAAAGCGCACAATATCAGACTACTTTAGGCAAGAAGGATGAGCAATGTGGATTCATAACACAGAACACTACCCATGTGCCCAGTTGTAATACATTTACAAAATTAATAAATGTAGGGTGCATGACGTTTTGAAGTGATTCAATGTGTTTGTTAAAATTTTCAGAAGTGTCAAAGAGCCAGATTTTTATGGATATTTAATTTCTAAAGCTATAAAGATTTTAGAAGCATTTATTTGTGTCCTCAGGCGACTATAGGGAGAAGCCTTAAACTAATGAGACTTACATATCTAACATGCTGCCTAAAGCAAGGGTCAGGTGATACAAGTCCTTTGCACATATGTAGGTTACTGCATAACTATTCCCATGAAATATGGCTGAAGATAGTAAACAAAAGGTGGAGCTGAAGGGCAAGCTAGAAAATGAGTGAAGTATCTGCAGTGATGACACAAAGATCAGAAGGGCCTGTCTGAATATCCATTTTCATTTCTCATTTGAGTGTGGGAGTGCACTGAGTCACTGAGCTAGAGGGGAAGTGGCAATACATCACACAAGCATATAATTACTTTATTGGATCTAGTTTTGTGTTCAGGCAATTAGCACACCCCTGTTGAAACCTGAGGCACTTCCTAAGGTACGTACTTTCTTATTGATCAAAGGCATTTATTGCAATTCACTTGATAGTGTTTTAAAAGTTTCCTGCTAGGTTATGCACCCGCCAATGTTTTTGCTAGTGAAGTACTGAAGAATAAAGTGTTTTTCTTTTGCTCTGCAAAGGTTCCCAGCAGACTGTAAACTGCAAATGATCTTACATAGCAACAAGAATATTGTTCCCAAGGGAATATCACTGCAGAATTGCTATGAGTCAAATTCTATTGCATTTTAATAGTAATTTTACCAGTTATTTGATCTATTAAAACTCTTTGGAATTTAGTTCTACAAACAGCAATGTTGTAAACTGTTTTATTTCTTTGAAGATTGCCATGCCAGATATAGTAATCTATTCATGCTGAAGAGCATTAATCTCTTACTAAGGGTTTTATGAATTTGAGATGAACAACAATTTTGAAATCTTCAGAAGACAGAGCAACTCCTGTGAGCATCCTGTAGCCAACCAAAATTTTCAAGTCTAGCTGTATAAATCCAGGTTAACACAATTCTCACTTGCAGGAGTTGCTGAAGTCAAATCAGAGCTGTTATGAAAGCATGGCTAATGAGCAGCTGGTCTGTGCAAAAGAGGTTAGAAGAACATGTCCCTATCAGTTAGAACCATAGAATTAAGGGAAAATTTAGGTTTGAAGGAACAATCTAATTTAGCCCCCTGCTCATGCTGAAATTGGATCAAGTTCATCAGGGCCTTGTCCCAGGAGTACTCTGGAAACCTGGAAGGATGGAGATTGCACAGTCTCTTAGGCACCTATTCAGTGCTTAACCACCCTTATTGTGAAAGCTTGGGAGTTTTTTCCTGATATTTAGTCAGAATTTCCTTTGCAGCAATTTCTGCCCATTGCCTCTTGCCTTATTGCTGTGTACCTCTGAGAGGGATCTGGCTTGGTCTTCACTAAAACCTACGACTGAAGCTGAAGACAGCACTTAGATACTCTCGAGCCTACTTTTCTCCAGTGTGAACAAGCTCAGGTCCTGCAGCCTGTCCTCATACATCACATGCTTCATCCTTTTAACCATCTTTGTGGTCTTTTTCTGCATTCATTCCAATTTGTCAATGTCTTGTACAGGGGGACCAAAACCTGGCTCCAAGCCTGGTGTCACCAGCAGAATTTTGGGTTTTTTGATCATGGGTCAGTCTACATGACACCAGGCCGGCTGGCAACAGATGGGGTACACCTGTCTCAAGGGGGGAAAAGGATCTTTGTGCAGGAGTGAGCAGGGCTCATTGAAAGAGCTTTAAACTAGATTTGAAGGGGGAAAGGGATAAAACCAGGCTCACTAGAGATAAGCATGCCAATGTTTGAGAGACAGTGCGCTAGTGAGGTCCTTTGGTCTGCCATCTCAGTGGAGGTAGGGGATGGACATCCATGTGGCAGCAAAGATGCGAGGGTTATTGGTCTGTTAGAAACCATGGAAGCACCTGAGAACAGTCACATAGGAATTAGGGCTTCTCCTCCAAAAAAGGTGGTGGGATCAATAGCCCAACTGAAGTGCATCTACACCAATGCACGCAGCACAGGCAACAAACAGGAGGAGCTGGAAGCCGTTGTGCAGCTGGAAAACTATGATATAGTTGCAATCACAGTAACATGGTGGGATGACTCACACAACTGGAGTGCTGCAATGGATGGCTATAAAGTCTTCAGAAGGGATAGGCAAGGAAGGAGAAGCTGTGGGAGAGCCCTGTATGTCAGGGAGTGTTTTGACTGTCTGGAGCTTGATGGTAGTGATGAAAGGGTTGAGTGTTTATGTGTAAGAATCAGGGGGAAGGCCAACAAGGCAGCTGTCATGGTGGGAGTCTGTTATAGACCACCCAACCAGGATGAAGAGGCAGAGGAAATATTCTATAAGCAGCTGGGAGAAGTCTCACGATCGCTAGCCCTTGTTCTCGTGGGGGACTTTAAGTTACCAGATGTCTGCTGGAAATACAATACAGCGGAGAGGAAACAGTCTAGGAGGTTCCTGGAGTGTGTGGAAGACAACTTCCTTACACAGTTGGTGAGTGAGCCAACGAGGGAAGGCGCCCCGCTGGACCTGTTGTTTGTGAACAGAGAAGGACTTGTGGGTGATATGATGGTTGGAGGCTGTCTTGGGCACAGCGATCATGAAATGATAGTGTTTTCGGTTCTTGGAGAATTAAGAAAGGGGTTAGCAGAACTGCCACCTTGGACTTCCAGAGGGCAGACTTTGGCCTGTTTAGGAGCTTGGTTGGCAAGAGACCCTTGGGAGGCAGTCCTGAAGGACAAAGGAGTCCAGGAAGGCTAGACATTCTTCAAGAAGGAAATCTTAAAGGTGCAGGAGCAGGCCGTCCCCATGTGCCAAAAGATGAGCCAGCGGAGAAGAGGACCAGCCTGGCTGAACAGAGAGCTTTGGCTGGAACTCAGGAACAAAAAGAGAGTTTATGACCTTTGGAAGAAGGGGCAGGCAACTCAGGAGGACTACAGGGATGTTGTGAGGTTACACAGGAAGAAAATTAGGAGGGCCAAAGCCCAACTAGAATTTAATCTGGCTACTGCCATAAAAGACAATAAAAAATGTTTCTATAAATACATTAACAACAAAGGGAGGGCTAAGGAGAATCTCCATCCTTTATTGGATGCAGGGGGAAAACACGGTGACGAAGGATGAGGAAAAGGCTGAGGTACTTAATGCCTTCTTTGCCTCAGTCTTTAATAGTAAGACCAGTTGTTCTCGCGGTACCCAGCCCCCTGAGCTGGAAGACAGGGACAGGGAGCAGAATGAAGCCCCCATAATCCAAGGGGAAATGGTTAGCAACCTGCTACACCACTTAGACACACACAAGGCTGTGGGGCTGGACAGGATCCACTCAGGGGTACTGAGGGAGCTGGTGGAAGTGCTCACAAAGCCACTTTCAATCATTTATCAGCAGTCCTGGCTAACCGGGGAGGTCCCAGTTGACTGGAGGTTAGCAAATGTGACGCCCATCTACAAGAAGGGTTGGAAGGAGGATCCAGGCAACTACAGGCCTGTCAGTCTGACCCAGGTGTCAGGGAAGGTTATGGAACAGATCATCCTGAGTGCCATCATGTGGCACGTACAGGACAACCAGGTGATCAGGCCCAGTCAGCATGGGTTGATGAAAGGCAGGTCCTGCTTGACTCACCTGATCTCCTTCTATGACAAGGTGGTCCACTTAGTGGATGAGGGAAAAGCTGTGGGTGTTGTCTACCTGGACTTTAGTAAAGCCTTTGACACCGTTTCCCACAGCATTCTCCTGGAGAAACTGGCTGCTCATGGCTTGGACGGGTGTACTCTTTGCTGGGCAAAAAACTGGCTGGATGGCTGAGCTCCAAGACTGCTGGTGAATGGAGTTAAACCCAGTTGGTGGCCAGTCACAAGTGGTGTTCCCCAGGGCTCAGTATTGGGGCCAGTTCTGTTTAATATCTTTATCAACGATCTGGATGAGGGGATCGAGTGCACCCTCAGTAAGTTTGCAGACGGCAGCAAGTTGGGCAGGAGTGTTGATCTGCTTGAGGGCAGGAAGGCTCCACAGAGGGATCTGGACAGGCTGGGGCGATGGGCTGAGGCCAACTGTATGAGTTTCAACAAGGCCAAGTGCCGGGTCCTGGACTTGGGTCACAGCAACCCCATGCAACGCTACAGGCTTGGGGAAGAGTGGCTGGAAAGCTGCCTGGCGGAAAAGGACCTGGGGGTACTCATTAACAGCCGACTGAATATAAGCCAGCAGTGTGCCCAGGTGGCCAAGAAGGCCAATAGCATCCTGGCTTGTATCAGAAATAGCGTGGCCAGCAGGACTAGGGAAGTGATTGTCCCCCTGTACTCATGTCGTGGTTTAACCCCAGCCGGCAGCTAAGCACCACGCAGCTGCTCGCTCACTGCCCCCCCACCCCTGGGATGGGGGAGAGAATCAGGAAAAAAACCTCGTGAGTTGAGATAAAGACAGTTTAATAGGACAGAAAGGAATGAAAAACAATGATAATGACAATAATAATATGACAATAGCAATACTAAAAGAATTAAACTATACAAAGCAAGTGGTGCACAATGCAATTGCTCACCACTTGTTGACCAATGCCCAGTTAGTTCCCGAGCCGCAATCCCCCCTCCCAGTTAACTCCCCCCAGTTTATATACTGGGCATGATGTCATATGGTATGGAATAGCTCTTTGGCCAGTTTGGGTCAGCTGTCCTGATGGTGTCCCCTCCCAGCTTCTTGTGCCCCTCCGGAGAAGCTGAAAAATCCTTGACTTAGTATAAACACTACTTAGCAACAACTAAAAACATCAGTGTGTTACCGACATTCTTTTCCTACTAAATCCAAAACACAGCACTATACCAGCTACTAGGAAGAAAATTAACTCTGTCCTAGCCGAAACCTAGCCGACAACTCAGCACTGGTGAGGCCGCACCTTGAATCCTGCGTTCAGTTTTGCACCCCACGCTACAGGAAAGACATTGAGGTGCTGGAGCGTGTCCAAAGAAGAGCAATGAAGCTGGTGAAGGGTCTAGAGCACGAGTCTTATGAGGAGCAGCTGAGGGAACTGGGGTTGTTTAGTCTGGAGAAAAGGAGGCTGAGGGGAGACCTTATCGCTCTCTACAACTGCGTGAAAGGAGGTTGTAGTGAGGTGGGTGTTGGTCTCTTTTCCCAAGTAACAAGTGATAGGAGGAGATGAAACAGCCTCAAGTTGCACCAGGGGAGGTTTACATTGGATATTAGGAACAGTTTCTTCACTGAAGGGTTGTCAAGCATTGGAACAGGCTGCCCAGGGAAGTGGCTGAGTCACCATCCCTGGAGGTATTTAAAAGATGCATAGATGTGGCACTTAGGGTCATGGTCTAGTGGTGGTCTTGGCAGTGTTAGGTTTATGGTTGGACTTGATGATCTTAAAGGGTCTTTTCCAACCTAAATGATTCTGTGATTCTGTGAAAACTGGATGCAACTCCAGTAAGTCTTATAAAAGAGGAGGATAATTGCTTCCCTCAATCTGCTGGATACACCTTCTAATGCAGCACAGTACTTTATTAGCTCTCATTGCCTCAAGCGTGCCTTGATGAGCCATGTTCAGCTTGTGCACTGAGACTGCCAGGTCTTTTTCTGCAGAGCAGCTCCCCAGCTGGTCAGTCCCCAGCCTGCACAGGGTTATTCTGCACCAGGTCCAGAACTTTCCATTTGTCTTTATTGAACTTCATGAGGTTTCTGCTAACCCACTCCTCCAGCCTGCCAAGCTCCATCTGAGTGGCAGCCCCGCTATTCAGTGTTGCCTTCCTAAAGGCGTAGGAATTAATGTGAATTGGCCATGGTAAATCTATGCTGTCTGTTATTAATCACCTTCTTGTCCTCCATGTACCTGTAAATGGCTTCCATGAAGATTTACTCCATAATTTTCCTGGGGCCTATGGTGAAGCTGACAACTCTAGTGGCCTTTCTAACACTTTTGAAGATTGATGTAATTTTTGCCTTTTTCCAGTCATTGTGAAACCTCCATGCCAATCTCCAGAGCTTTTCAAAGATGGTAGAGAGTGGCTTCATAATGACATTGAGAGTTCTTCTGCCGAAACAAAACTCTTGTTGTGCCATCACCTATAAACAGAGTTTAAAGCTCTAAATTGTGCATCAAAAAATCGCACATTCATACCATAGCACCTAAAAGAAGCAAGGTAGGGAGATGAGAAGGAACACAGTGGAAATGGAAAAAAGCTCAGGATGGTTAAGGGATAGATTTTCAGTTTGTGTCTCGAGCACTCTTGACTACCTCCCTCATCATCTCTCTAGCAGGAGCCTAAGACAAGCTCTCCTCCACACACAACAGCTACTCCACTTTCTTCCTTGTGCAAGTAACTGACTCAGAGAGTCCTAGGGAGAAGCTGGCCTCAAGACAGTTGCTACTAGATCCAGAGTTGAGCTGCTGCTTTTCACACCAAGGGGCAGGGACAGGTAGGGATGGCCAAAAGAGGAGCCTGGCAGGAGGATGCAGCAGCAGCAGCAGCTGCTGGGAAGAGGCTTTCTCATCAGCGATATCCCCTATCTCTCACCCCTTGGGTCAAGAGTAGCATCAGCCCAACTTTCTGGGATGTGCTGCCACTGCCAGGGGGTGGAGAAAGAAGATGTGTTCAGGTGCTTGGGTGGTGTTTTCCCATCAAACAGCTGTTTCCCATCTCTTACAAGAAAAAGAGTAGGCAAGATCGAAATGGTTTGGGCCAGAATGATACACAGAAATTCAGTCATAGGCTATTATCTTCATCAAATTGAAAGAGCCAAGGAAGGATTTTCAAGGTTTTTTGAAAAGGTTAAAACTGCTGTAGAAACTGCACAAGACACGGCTAGGATCATGTGAACTCACATAACTAGAGGTATACAGCATACATTGGAGCTAGTACTGGGTTACCTTTATAATCATGGAGAGGAATAGCTACTTCTCAAGTACAATTCTTCTTCTTCAAAGGTACATTCCTAAAGTAGTCACATGAATCACTTTCCGTAGGTGCCTATTTCCAGTAACGTGCATTATGTGAACTAGGAACCATTTCCATATTTGCATGTTCAAAAGTAAAATTATGTCATTTTTTATTGATGAAAAAAGCCAGGATTTTGAATATGATCTTGATTAAATGCTTTTAAGGGTACACTTTCAGAATTAGATTAAGCTGAAGCTTTTTTAGCAGCTGACTGTCAGCCCAAGGGAATGTACAAAGTTCCCTTTTTAGTGGAAGCACACTCAGATCCAATTAAACAAGGTTTGCACCATATCATGAATATTCATTTCTGCTGTATTTATTGCAGCTTTTGTAATTGTGTTTACTGATGTACTGAGCAAACATATTTCATACTTTGTTAATAAAATTTCTGAATAGGCTTTTGGAATTCAGTGTGGAAAAGAGTAAAGTTCATAATTATATTAGAGTTATGCATGGATTTCTGTGGGCTTCCTCACCCAGCCTCAGATGCTTTGTATCACCTTCTTAGACACTTTTAGTCATAATTTTTTCAGACATACCAGTTATGATTCTGCATATGAAGTATGGGAAGTGTGTAGCCCAAATGTTTGAGCTTCCCCAAAGCTTTCTGTTTGTAATATTAAACAAACCTTGAATTAAATTATTAATTTTTTGGAAAATCATACCCCATATTGAAATGAGCAGTCTTAAACACGAGTAAGGCATGAAGAGGGAAGAAAAAAACAGGAGTTGCAATGTGAAAGCTATGTTCATTTTTAAGAATCTCTTTGCAGTTTAGAACTTAAATGTCTGATTTTTCTCATCAGACCAGGGCGTCTTAAACAAGCTGATGGGGACAAAGGTGAGACCATTGCAGTAACTGCCCTTTTCTTTCATATTACCTACAGTTTGGATTATCTGGTTGCTCTGTTTTTGTCTTTTGAATGAGCAAGAAGCTGAGGGTAAGAAAGATGATGCTTTGTTTGCAGCATAATGCGTGGCTTGAAAATAAGCATGGTATTCAATATTGTGAAGAGAGAAACAGCTTACTTGGGGAGTAGCAAAAAAATCTTATCAATTGCTTGACATCTCTGTACTCTACTCTTTGCAGAGCTGTTAGTCCATTGTCTTTTTTGAAAGCATATAAAGCATTGCATTTTTCTGGCTTTTAACTTTGGGTGAAAACTTTCCAAATGTTTCTATAGCAAAATCACATCCAATAAATAAAAGCATCTCAATTCAAGACTATTTGGGTCACCTTCCCTTCCAGAAATAATTAAACAATACCTTTTGACATTGAATTTTATAGAGAACTTAACAGTAGAGACACTGTACTTTGTCCTACTACAGTTTTTGAGAGACAATCAGATGGTATCAACTCCTACTTGATCCTTACTACTGTAACTACCATGAACTCCATGTGGTTAAAAATGTAGAAGCCACTGCAGAGTGAACTCACAGTTTCTATTCCTCTAGTTAAACCGTAAAAACAAAAACATCATCTTTGTATATTTGGGTTGGAATGTGATTCTTCAGTCAAGCTGTGGCCATTGCAAAATTATGCTGGACCTTGTCTCAACCTCAAGAGGAGACGCTCAAAGGATTTGTAAGATATTAACTCAAGCAAAGCGAAGTGCAAAAAGGCAGCACATTTTTTCCATTGAATCCCTTTGTAGTATTTAATGAACTTAAAGTATTTTCATTTTAACATGTAGTGGGTCAGTTCCTGCTTTACAGTTCTAAATCCTCCACTGAAAGCAAATATGCAGTTTTAGTTTGTAGAAAGACTTGTGTTCATTTTATTTTCTCAGTCCAAGTATATGAGTTGGGAAATGACAATAAACCTTGAAAGGAAAGCCTCAAGAAAGCTCTTCTGCTGAAGGAAAGGGGAGCTAGCAGTCAGACAGTTTGCTCTGTATTGGGTTTCTGGATTTTGTGTGCTGTTCCATTTAAAGTTTTCATGCCTATATCATCTCCTTTTGATCCAGTTCAAGAACAGCTGTACCGAATTGGACCAAAGTATCCTGGTCTCCACTGGTGAGAAGTTCTTAGAGAGAATAAGAAAAGAGCAAACATAGACTGGTCTTTCCCCTGTCATGTCTCCTGGCTTTCTGCAGTCAGTGGGTTAGAAACTCAGTGAGCTGGAGGCTGCATGAGTAGGGGTAGATGGTCTATATTCCTTGAATTTGTCCAATCCCTTTGGCCTCCTCTATAAGCTGGAATGGTGAGTTCCATCAACTGATTCAGTGTAATTACAATGTATTTCTGTAGCCTATCTCAAAATTCCTGATAACTTCAGAGAAAAGCCTTATTTATTTCCTCTATTTTAAGAAATATTCAATAATCATTCCCCATTCACACACCCTATGTTAACTGATCTTTGTTGTGTCCCCATAAAGTAAAGAATTTTCAAAGCTTTTGTGAGGGAAACAAGTGGCAGAGACGCGTCCCAATGATGTCTTGTTAACCACCAGGTGACTAAGGTTTGAGTTAAGGTCTTAATAAATCTGCTTGTTATGCAGTTAAGTTCTTATTCATGCTATCTCACCTAGCAGATGATAATCATTTAATATCCTTTACCACTGGCTATACTGTTGCAAAGGGATAATGCACATCTGCAGCTATTATCCAAGTGGCTGCAAAAGTTTTAGCTATTCATGCCTTTTCCATTTTTAGAACAGCTTGTAATTTTCAAAGCAAATTCTTGATACTTTTTTTCCAGATTATCACTAGCCACTCTGTTTCTGTGTCTCAGGTGTTTTTTGCATTTCCCAGGCCAACTGACTGTTTCAAGTCCGCTGTGTCCTGTGTTCTGCCACTCCTAGGCCTGGTGGTCCTACTATCTTCAAGAGTGTCATGGTTTAACCCCAGCCAGCAGCTAAGCACCAGGCAGCTGCTCCCTCACTCCCCCCACCCCCCTCCCGCTCCCAGTGGGATGGGGAGGAGAATTAGGAAAGAAGGTAAAATTCGTAGGTTGAGATAAGAATGGTTTAATAACTAAAGTAAAATACAATACTAACAATAATAATAATGAAATATAATAATAATAATGATGAAAAGGAATATAACAAAAAAAAGAAGAGGAGGAAAAATAGGAGAAAAAAAAAACAACCAGTGATGCACAATGCTATTGCTCCTGCAACTGCAGGATGCACCTGCTGACCGATGCCAGAGCCACGATCCGCGCCTCCTGGCCACCTCTCCCCTGTTTATATACTGGGCATGATGTTCCATGGTATGGAATACCCCTTTGGCTAGTTCAGGTCAGCTGCCCCGGCCATGCTCCCTCCCAGCTTCTTGCACACCTGCTTGGTGGCAGAGCATGGGAAACTGAAAAGTCCTTGGCTTAAGATAAGCGCTACTTAGCAACAACTGAAACATCAGAGTGTTATCAACATTATTCTCACACTAAATCCAATCCAAAACACAGCACTGCACCAGCTACTAAGAAGAGAGTTAACTCTGTCCCAGCCGAAACCGGGACAAAGAGTCTACGCAAATCCCATCCCCTTTATATGGCTACAGCACAGACCATTCACCAGTCTCTCTAGTTCTTCCTTCCTTCAGCTTTTCTCAGTTGGGTGGCTCTCAACTGATGTGTTCACTTCGTCCATTTTCTTGCACTCAGTGCTGTAAAATTCTCCATTTCACAAATATGTTGAAAAAAGTTCTTTGAGAACATTAAGTTCTTTTTCCTTTGTTGTCTTATATTGTCTTTTGTGGTATTGTGGTATTGGGAAAACTTGCCTAAAAACAATCTGGTTTGTGGCTAATGATGACCTCTCTATTTTTATTTATTTTTATGTGGGTGAATTTGTTTTCTTTTTTGGTTTTTTGGCATGTGTCTGCAGACTGGTTTTGTATGTTGCATAGGCAGGGAAAGGAAGTAGGCCCATCCCCCAGAATGTTTCTGCAAGTTCAATGCATGGTTCCTATTAACTTGCATGCATTCAGAAATATGGGATGAATAAAGAAAATGCTGAGCATAATAAAATGGTGCAGTTAAAGATGTGAATGTAGGCGAAATTGTACCATGCAGGAAAGGAAAAAAGGTAAAATGTAGGGAATTTATATAGAGTAGTGGCGTTACAAAGAATCTTCAAACCTTATCTATAAAATTTATGCACTCCGTAAGGTGGTACCTGCTGCTGTTTTTGTTAATAGCAAACTGTTGTGGTTTAACCCCAGTCAGCAGCCAAGCACCACACAGCCACTCCCTCACTCCCCATCCCCCTGCCCCGCGCTCCTGGTGGGATGGGGAGGAGAATCGGGAAAGGCGGCAGAACTCGTGGGTTGAGATAAGAACAGTTTAATAAATAAAGTAAAATATAATATTAAAAATAATAATTATGAAATATAATAATAATAATAACAATAATAGCAATGAAAAGGGATGGAATACCCCTTTGGCTAGTTCAGGTCAGCTGCCCCGGCTCTGCTCCCTCCCAGCTTCTTGCACACCTGCTTGCTGGCAGAGCATGGGAAACTGAAAAGTCCTTGGCTTAAGATAAGCGCTACTTAGCAACAACAAAAACATCAGTGTGTTATCAACATTATTCTCACACTAAATCCAAAAAACAACACTGTACCAGCTACTAAGAAGAGAGTTAACTCTGTCCCAGCCGAAACCAGGACACAAACAAACCTTGAGCATTCACACATCCAGAGCTCTTTCTGTGAAGGCAGTGAGTGGGCTGTAGCTATGTAGCTATGTATGGTACAACTGTACCACTTTGGCAGGCACAATTAATATAAACTCCTGAATCAAATAAAAAACAGTTGTGCCACATCTCAAAGATAATGTAGGAGATGATAACCAGCAAATTTTGTTGTTCCTTGTGTTAAATTCCATTTCTTTCTATATAGTTGCCTGAGCTCCTTCAGCAGCCTCTTTCCAGGGTAGTGCCTACAACATATTTAGAAATGAATAGGGATCCCCATTATCTTGTTAAACGGTGTCCACATTTTACATAAAATAAGAGTATTTTCTGCACAACTGGGGGACATGCACACGCTGAGCACCACTAAGCCTGTAATGAGGCTCCTCCAGGTCTCAGTCATGACAGCCCTGGGGTTTGGATTGCAGTCTGGGACATGGGATAAATTCTTTGTCTAGGTTCCCATGGCTTTTAATAATCAGGAATTGGGCCATTTGTGTCCCGTCCTCAGCCTGTGTTAGGCTGCTGTTATCCATCTAGTTTCTAATGTATACGCTGTGCCAGTGTAGCAGGTCCTATTAAGAGAGAAGGTGGGTTCTGCCTGCAAAGGAGAATTGTGAGTTCTTTCCACCTTGGAAGGTAGGGTTCCATTTTGCTGGGAACACAAACTACTGCAAACACCAGGCTCTGCTCACAGCTACATCACAGTTCTACAATATTTTAATCTTGTGTGTGTGTTTAAACACAGAGTCTTTGTGCTAAATAAGGACAGTGACAAATAAGTGCTTTAGCTGCTGGCCACTTCTGTCCCAAGAGGACTAGCCACCACATCTAAAATGTGTTGAACACAGTAAAACAGATTAGCAACGATTATATGTATAAATCTGGGGCTAGATCCAATAAAGAAGCTTATGTGTTGCAATACTTGGCTTTTCTACAGTTAACTTGGATCCAGAAGTCCAGTATAATGGAGATCCATGCAAACTTTCTGCATATATCTTTGTTCAGCCTTTTTCATACGCTATAGTTAGACAGGTATCATTTTGCCATCTCCATTTAGGATGTGGCATTCAGAATCTTCTCCTGAAAGCAGAAGTTTAAAACCCCTCTTCTCCCAGTGGGACAGGGGTTGCTCTTTTCAAATGCTGAGAGTGTTGTTTTCCCCTCTACTGAAGGATAGAGACCCGCCAAAGGCTTCTGGAGAAATGCCCAGGTTCAAGTCCCCTCTCCCAAAGACCAAAACAAGCTACAGGAACTGAAAGGCTTTTCCATTATATCTCTACAGATGTCCAGGATCTGTTGCATAAATCAAACTTTGCTACTCATCTTTTGGAGGGCTGCTAACTCTTTATCTGAATCATCTGGCCTTGTCATCTGGATTGGAGAGGAGCACAGAGTGGGCTAGTTAAAGGCTACCCAAACACTGAGGTAGTAGACCAGCATCTTCCAGCCCAGGCATTCATGTGTTTTTCTTCTGAAAGTATAAATTAAAAAGGCTGGTGGCAGCCTAATGTTCTGCATTTAGGTCCTGGTGTTGCTGTTCACTGCCCGAGTTGTGTGGGAAAGCCCATCTCCTACTGATGGTGCTGCATGTGCTCTGTGGATAAACAGGACTATTAATCCATTTTGACAGGAAGAGGTATGAGTCATATGAGATTTAGCTTTTTCAAACACTTATATGAATGTGCCATTTTTTAAAAATTTCTATTGGGAATAGAATTGGGTGCATGAATTGAATTTCCAGCTAGCACAGGCAGGCAGCAGATGTAATTGCTAAAATCTGTTCTCTTGAAAACCCCATCTGAAGAATGACCTGTTATTGCCAAAGTTAAGATTGCTGAAGAAATTTGCATTTACATCAGGCAGGAAGATGCTTCTTTCAGCCTGTTTTTTTCAGAACTGTGGAAAAGGCAACCCAGAAAAACAACTGGAATAGATTTTCTTTTTCCTTCTCATTTGAAGTTTAACTCTCCTGCAGGTGTTGTGATGTTTATGTCCTGTTTATTGTTACCTAGAATAGTACAGTAACAAGGGGTGTTTATGGATGGAAGATATATTCTTTTCCACTGTGGAAGAAGTGCTGAGCAGCTGTTGTCAGCATCTGAGCTAAATAAAAAATAATTTAAAAAAAGTATTGATGATGTTTCCTGCCCAGTGGCATTCATAATGCTGTGTTATATGGTACAGATTTCCCTTTCCCCAGGCATAGAAATGGTCTTTGCAAAGGTCCTTCAATTATTGTTCAGTCTTGTTAACTGAGATGGTTCTTATGTTGCCAGCCTTTGAGCAAATGTTGATATACCATGTTGCTGTTCTTCATTTTTGTTTGAAAGGTTGTCAGAAGAGTGAATGACCACTAGTGTCTTGATTACACTGCAATTAGGACACAGCACCTGTTCTGATACTTTCTTAACCATGCTCTGAAATGAGTTTCAGGTGCTTTAGTGTCTTTTTATTTCCTTTTTCTAAGGTTTTATGTTGCTTTTGTCTTTAAATGTTTATCTGCATGCTTTACTTATCTATAGTTCTCTGTTGGGCCAGATATTTTTCTCACTTATGTATGCATAAATCATAAGAAACCTTTTTCTCTACAGGAAATCCCTCTGTATTTGTGAGTGTAACTGAAATTTGAATCTGATGTCATTGGTGTATAAATAACAGTATACATTAAATCATATGGCAGTTTATTTGGTCATAATTCTGCACACTCACAGAAACAGCTTTTTTTTCTGTTAGGAGCTAATGATAGGAAGGCAAGAACCTCTTGTCTTTCCAGTGTAATACATTTGAGGAGATGTGAGGGTGACTCCCTAAAGAAATGAACTGAATTAATCAAAAGTCATTGAGAATTTTCCTTTTGAATCTCACAGTCTATAAAAATCTTTGTTATTTGTTAAACTATCATCTTCAGTGCTTCATTTTTGTCTTTGTACTTTCAAATTACTTGCTTCACATAACTACCATTTCTTTGTCATGTGTGACTAGCAAAAGTAAACCTGTTTCAACACAAAAAGATGAGCATACTGTGTCTGGGCTGACAGAAAGCACAAAAATCCCAGAATTTGAGTTACTTAAATTTGAACAGCAAATTCCCCTGCATTTTTCCCTTCAGCCTGTAAGCTGAAATGTTTCCATGCTCTTAACTGAAAACTATATATGAAAAAGGGAGGTTGGTCTTGGTTTAGGTTTTGTGTCTAATTTTTGTTTCACAGGTAAGTGTGAATGCAACAGTTCCCTTAAAAAGAGTGAAATCTTCTGATGATTTGTATTTGGCTAACATAGATATTAAAGAAATTATGCTACCATGGTTCTTATCCTGCACCTCTGTTCATAGGAGTGAGATCTTGTATTTAGTTTGCATTGAGTTGGTGCAGTTCTGGGTAGATGACAGCTTCTTTCTGAATTGGAATCAGACTTTCTTTTTTAGTGAGTTGCTTTTTAGCCTTAACACAAAAATCACTTAGAAAACAATTTGAAAAGTAGGCTATATGATAAATACTGGCCATATTTTTCAGAACATTTATTAACTTTTTTTTGTTCCTTGCATCCAAGTAGGTATTAATCACTGACAAGCTTTGACTAAATAAAAAGTCAAGAATATTTTTCCTGTTCTTCTTAGTGGAAAGATACTAACCAATAACTGAAAATACAACATGAGGGAATGCAATGAAGAGAGAAAAGAATTTTACAAATATTCAGTAAATTCTAATCTTTTCTTTCAAAGTTAATTAGTAGAGCCTGATTAATCCTGGGTAAAGAATGACTCTACACCTGCACATCTAATAAAGTAAGCTCTTTTGTGCATTTAAGGTCTTTGGACTGTGTGCCAGTTATTAGGCATGTAGAGTGTCTTCTCTGAAAAAGGTAGAATACACTCATTGGGAATTCAGCATCAGTAAATCATATCTAACACCCTTGAGGAACGTAAACACTTCTCTTGCTTTACAATAACTGTAAGAAGCTGTTAAGATCCTTTATATAACCAACAAATTGAAACAGGAAGTGTACGTCACATAGAATCACATCACTGATGAAAACAAAGACAGGTTTTACTATTCTTTACAGAAAGTTGATTTTTCTTTAGAGGAATAAGTAGACAGGTAGAGAAGGCTTAAGGAGACACCAGACACAGAGACATTGCTGGTTTTGCTCTGAAGAAAAAAAGAGAAAAAGAGAGGAAAGAGCTGTGCTTGAAATGCTAGTTAAGTGAAGAATATCTGAGAACTTTTCCCCATGCTGATGATGGTTGGTTTTCTCTTTTTAAGAAACAGGACTTTGACAGAGGTGATTGCCACCAGTTTCTCCTACTAGCAGTAATAAACAACAGTGAATAATGTGATAGACCTAAGTTCAAAAGCAGTAACAATGCTGCTTGTATTTTTGTACCATAGCGAGTAAAAGACTTAGACAAAGTGGCTGAAGACATTGTCTTAGCACCGATGAAGGATGAATGGAAAGTTTCCTATTGGCATTAGGGGAAACCTGCAGTATGTAATTCTGCAACATGCTGCACACCAACAAGCGCAGCAGCAAAGGCTGAAAATGCTCCACACTCCAAGGGAAGGGCTGTAATCCTTTCTGGATAAAGTCTCAAGAGCTTGTTCCTTTGTATTTGATTTACATTCTGTTCCCTTGTGATTTTTTTCCTGGTTCTTCTCTGGAAGAGAAGAGGGAGTGGAAGCAAGTGTCTCAGGGTGTACTTCCATTGCTGAGTATTGGAGTTAAACCATGGGGTTGCAATTATTTACCTTAAGACATCATGAAGAAAATTCTTCTCTTATCACAGTTCAACACTTAAGTTTAATAATCTAAACCTCATGTGAACAGTGTGCTCAGTGTCAGGTCTGGCTTTCTCAGTGGAGAGTGTTTTCAGTTAACCATGTACAAAAATATACACCAATGTGCTTCATATTTAAGATGAAGTCTAAAAACCTCAGGTAAAAGCTATAAAAGGTGAGCAACTACTGAAGAGAGCTCTTGACCACCTGTTAATTAGTTCATGTTTCTGGGAGACAAAGGTGGGTTTGAGGTCGTATCAGGCACTATTCCATTTCAATGCATTTCACCACACACAGCTCCTAGACAAATGAGAATGACATTTTCCTATGTAGAGATCTATTAGGTGTGCTTTGAAAACCTGTACAAATATAGTCCTCAGCAGGGAGCAGAAACAAAGTACCTGCTTGGTATTTTCAAAGTATGAGGAAGGCATTAAGCTGCCAAAAAATTGTATCCTGGTAATATCCTTCATATCCTAATTAACATTAATTTTGGAAATTTGAGCACCAAGGATTGCTAGACATCTTCATGTATAGACAGCAGTAGCACAGGACTTTTTTTTTTTTTTTTTTAATTTAGGTACTTATAGTGATGGCAAAGTCTTTTAATGCTTTTGTTAATCCAGCCATTAGTTCTTTGTTTCTTTGTTCCTAATTTATTCCAGTCAAACGTAACCTTTGTTATTTCCAGTCACTGCTGCCATCCACTCCCAATGATGACAAAGACACTCAGCGCTGTTGCCTTTCTATTGTGCACCTAGTCATTGGGCCTGATTCAGCAAATATATTGCTTATTACACTTATTTCAATAGTGAATTCATGGTTCAGGAATGGAATATAGTGTTGCAGGACATGACTTCTGGTTTTAGAATACAAACCTCCCCAGTGTTTAGGACACATCCTCAATAGCAATACTCAGCCATGCATTGCTGGATATATGGGGATGGCCAGTGATTGCTCCTGTAGGATCTGCACATGGCAGATGTACTTCTGCTCCAGCTGTGCTGCATAGACTTGCATTTCTGCTGCCCCTTTGGGCTGGATATGGAACAGAGATAGTAAACCTTGTGTCACTAACTTTTCACCTTGTCCTTAGTGGGCTCACTGGTATGTTGCAATATGGTAATCCCATTCCCCATTTGAAATGGATCACTAAATTGTGTATAATACGTGAGCTTTTTCTGTCTTCATTGTGTTATATTACTACCTGGGTATCGTTTATTCATTCTAGCCTTAAAATAGACTTTTTGATCATAAAAAGTGGGAAATCATTTGAAGACAGGGTTTTGCCATTCAGCTGTGCTAAATTACTTTTATTGTGATGAAGTTTTGGAGCAAAACTGGTAGTCTCTTATTTGTCTAGTATGAATCGTATGAAAAGAAATTGTGATGTAAGGGTGCTGCCTCCATTTAATACCTGTTTTTATTTCCCTGTTTACTATTTATTTTCCAGTCTGTGTTAGTCCTGTCCTTATCACTTCACAGCTGGGCATTCATGAAGTTCACAGTTATGCTTTTGAGTAAATGATCGATCAATTCCTCTGTCAGATCAGGATCTTTGTCAATGGTTCAAACATACCTGTAATATTCCTAAAGGAGGCACTGTGATCCTCTGCCCGGGGTTGGGGACTGGAAAGACAGCTGGGCTTCCTTTTGAAGTTTTCCTACACAACTTTTGACAAGTTATTTAACTGTTTGCTTCCAAAACTCTCTAGCTGTCAAATGATGATGGTAATCATGTCACAAATCTTTGCAAAGTACTTTGAGGCAAAAGCATCATACAAATGGTAGGTAGGCTCTTCAAGGTGCTGTCTCACTAATTTTTTCTTCTCATTCATCTTATTTACTCACTTTCTGACATCACTGCCACTGGGAATCTGCTTATAGTGCCAAACTTGTTTAGTAAGAATGACCAGGGGGAAAAAAGTATATTCAAAGTCACCTGGAATGCCAGAAGGCGGCATTTGTAGTAAATTATGCTCTTCCATAAAAAGAGCATAGTCACAGATTTTAAGAGCAGAGGCCAAATCTTATAATACATCAGCCCGACCTGCTGCAAAACAAATGTTTATAAGCCAATAATTTCTGTACCACAATGATAAACATCCAGTCAATGATTTAAACTAAATTGTTCAACTAACAGAGAATCCACTGTGTACATACACTGATTGTTACAGCACTTGAAAATAATAATGTATTTTAGTGTCAGCTTCTAATTTTTGAATTCTATTATGCCTTTTGTACTTGGTGAAGGCACTGTCTGGTATTAGAAATCTCCTCATGTATATAGTTATAGACCACCTCATCTTGTCCAGGTGGGATTAAGGAATGGATCTCAGGATCATTCTTAGACTTCTTCTCTGAATAATTTCCAGTTCAGCATCTCTTTTTCAGTTGTGGAACAAAAACTGCATACAGTCTTCCAGGAAAAGACCTATTATTGAAGCTATTCATACCTAGCTAACAGACCCGCACAGGTATGACTATTGCACTATTGTTGCATGACTTCTGCAAGCAGTGGCGTAACTGGCAAGTGTATGTACTGGCAAGTATAAGCAGCGTCACCAAGCAGTGTCCATGGCTCACAGAGACCTCCATGCTAAGATACAGAGATACAAGGAAGGGTGAGTTCTGAGAGCTCACTACTCAAAATATACCCTTATTTCTCCTAACCAGTGCCTTGCTATACTGCGCAGTGAGATAAATATGTTGAATATGTTGGATACTGTTTTCAAATCATTAGTATGCAGAAAGATTATAAGAATAATCAAATTTGTTTCCTAATCAAATTATACTGTATGAAGAAAAACACAATCATTTCTGTCTCAAGCACAAATGTATTAGTGCTAATGAAAACTCCAGGGCAGCTTTTAGCAATTTCATTACACACTACCTTGGAACATGGTAGTTCAATTAATCTCTGCAGTGCCACATTGCATTCTTAACTTCTTTTCAAACAAGTTTCATTGAAAGAATTGTGTTTGATCTGCAGGCTTTAGGTAGTTTAAACAGGAATAGAACATGATAGGAGTTCAAATGGCTAAAAGCAAATGGGCTTTATTTAATATACCAACTTTCAAGTCCTCTTATAATACATTTCTGTCAAAGATTCCTGTTGTAAGTATGCATATACCTAAAACATCATGAAAGTCTCCAAGTGTGTTAATTTTATACTTTTCATTACAGTGGTCCACTCAATATGAAGAAATATTTAGTCTCAGCCAGTCTTGCCTAAGAAATAAAACTTGTACAAGCAACACGCATGCAGCATTGGAGGATGGCACAAAAGAGGAAAATACCTTCAAAGTGACAATAGAATTTTTAAGTCATGTTTCTGACAAAGAAACATAGGGTTCATCATGTCCTATATGTCCATGGCCCATCAAATGCCATTCTTCAACAAGAATTCCCAGTCTGATAGTCCCTTTTTCTTGCTCTTTAGGGGTTTGCTTTTGTTTTCTCTGCTAGCTATGTTCTAATATATGTTGCCATTTCCTCTGACTCTGCAACCATTTCATTTCTTTTTTGGAAGCTAAATAACATATCAACTAATTCCATAATCTACAATTTTGTGGGCATGCTTAAAAAAAAAAGTTGACCAGAGAGGGATGATTGTTCTCTGAGGGATCTTTGCTGTGTGCTCATATTATATTTATGCAGATGTTTTATAAGTGTCATACCACTACCACTTTTGGAAGAGCCTTTGGGGAAACAAACTTAGACCTGTCATCTGGGGTACCTCTACTGGGAAGATTTTTTCCTCTGGTATAACTGTGGGTTTTCTCAATCATTTTTTGCAGTTCAGTAGGGCTTACTCCCTTGTATTTACCGGCAGCTTCCCTGTTCTATTATTACAGCTGGAGAAAATAAATATTTTTAACTGGTCAAGCTATAGTCTTAAATTTTTTTCAGGTTTTCTAGATGTCACTGATTTGTCCTGGCCATTTATTTTTCTAACATCACAGTTTCTGTAGCATCTTATCTGTTTTTGTTGAGAGCTCTTTCACTACAACTATCTTTCTGGCATCCTTTATGACCAAGAATGCTGCAAACAAATCATTCTTAGGCTACTTATATAACTCCCTTTACAGCGTGGTTTATTAACTCAAGAGTGCCTCTAAAATACTGGAGTGTGTTCTTGTGAGCACTAGACCACCTGTAGTGTTCTTGCACTGTATAATATTCCTGATCACCAAGAGGGTTTCTGTGGTTCTCTCATTGCCAAAAAAAGAGGCAATGAACAAGGCACAGAGGTTCCTTCCCTCTCGCCCTTCCTCCCTCCTTCCCCCGGCATGTCCTATTAACATTGCGTTCTCAGTCTGCAACCATGCGTATATGTAACTCATGAAAAAATTTGAAAAGGGTCCATTTCTTTGTCATAATTAGGGTTGGGTTGAATTTCTGCATATTTTTTCTGTTGTGAATTGCCACAGGTTTGGAGGACAGGTCCTTTTGAGGACTGAACACTGATTGAAGTGTGGGAACTAAAGGGTAGGGTTTAATGATCACTTTTCAGGGTGGAAACAAATCAACAGTGGAGTCCATAGGACTGGTGAGGGACAGGTTTTATTCAATGTTTTCGTCAATGACCTGGAGAAACAAGCGCACAGTGAAGTCCCAGTCGTCCTTAAATAGTCTCAATTTTATCCTTTCTGAATCTTTTCTTCATTTTTTAAAAATTTAGCAATAGCAGGTGCTCTAGCTTCTCTTGCTCTTGCAAGAATATCAGTCAAGACCAAGTTGGATTTCCTTGGCTCCTGTGGTTCTCCAGCTCACTTCTCTGTGAGGCAGAGCTGGCACTGAACCTTTGTCTTTCAGAAGGACCCAGGGCAAAATTCATCACTGGATCATTCACATCGTTAACTGACAACCAAAGAATGAAAGTGGATACCTTGATGACACTTTCCTTAAAGCAGCTGCTGGTGGAAGCTTGCTTAGCAGAAATCATTGTCAGGACAGGTTTGGCTGGCCTTCTCGGATGAGATTTGGGTATCACTGTGCAGAGAGGAGGAAGGTTTATCTCTGACTATGCTGTAGGGAAGCTGTCAGCCTTCATGCTGTGTCAGCCTTCACGCAGTCACCCATCAGCAGCAATTACTGTTTGCCATTTTTGATTGTCACTTAATGAGTGAGGTCTGTCAATACTGAACATGAAGAACAATATTTCCTGTGGTGGAAACCTCAACATTTAAAGTTTGTTTCTCTTTTGGATTATATTATTTAGTGTCATTCAAATCAGTTGTTACTTACAGGAAAGGATGACACTGAGATATGAAATACAGAATTGTTCCAGCCAGATGAATTACAAATAAAGTAGAGTGGAATTATTTTTCAGTGTCAGGCAATTTCAGCCATTTAAAGATAACTGTGTCTGCATCCTAAATAAATGAAATGAAGCTGTGTAATTATAATTTTCAAAAAGCTGAAGAGGCTGCTCTATTTTGCAAGCTGTCAGACATATTGCTGTAAAACTATTGCAAGCTTCAGCTAAACCTCGCCATGCAAATGAGTTCACTGTCTCTCACCAGACAGTGAAAACTATTTGCCTCTAGGAGTTATTTTAAAAGATTAACCTGAATCCTAAAAAAGGCAGCTGACAACAAGGTATACCAACTAATCCTGAAGGGGACATAAAATATCTTCACCATTTTATTGCAATACATTACACTGAATATGTGACACTAAATGGTTGTCCAAGCTAAAAACATAGCAATTACCCTCTTTTTATGTTCTCTTTCCCCCTTTCCCCCTTTCCCCTCCCGCTGGATGCTGTAAGGCATCATTAATTTCTCTAGGAAAGTAGCCATTCACATCACATAATAGAATGTCTCATAGTGTACACTGGCACAAAATGGATTAAGGAATAAGTGGGTATTTAATAGTTTTCACTGCTTTCAAGTCTGAGTGAAATAGTGGTTAGATAGGGCTAGATTCCATAGTCTTTGCACATGGTAAGTATTATCGCTTTATGAATAGCTTTTTTGATGTTATGGATGACCTGTGAGAATTACCTGTGTTTTTACACAGCCTTATGCTGTTGTCAGGCCTTATCCTGACAAACATTTTAGCACATGAATAATGTCATCATAGTTCGTGTGATTTTTAAGTACTTCATATTTTAAGTTTTGCTGGTCTGGGATGATATATGAAAACTTTGTTTCTCGGATATTCTGTAGCTGTTATTGGCCACATGTGTGCAAATCAGGGTGCAAATACTAATCCACTCTAGACAGACATCAGACATGTTCCTTTACCCAAGGCAGATTTCCAATTCCATTTTATAAACATACATACAAAAAAAAAAAAAAAAAAAAAGTGAAAGAAAATGTGGAGCTCAAAGCAAAATTAGAGCCTAGTGAACACATCTGAAAAATCATGTCTGCAATCTGAAAAATCATACCTGCAACCTGTAAATTCAAGGGCCAGTAGTCATTTGAAATAAATATGGTAGCCCTGATTTTCTGGTGGTATTGTTTTAGGTTTTCTGTTTAAAAAATTATTCTGGATCTATTTGTTAGTGTATGATATGATGGTTTCATTCATAATTACATGGACATCTTTAAAGGGAGCACAGCTTGTTTAGCAGACGGCAGACTCTGGACTTCATGAACTCTAGAAGAAGGTAGGAAATAAATGCTCGGTTTCTTGTTTGATTAGTTATAAAGTTATTGCGGATGTGTTTTTGTGTTTAGGCACTTGGTATTTCTGTTTCAGACAACATAGACAATGATTCTGAAAGATTAAAGAATTATATTACATATATTAAATTCAAAAGTGAAAACTAAGTATTTGTGTAGATTTAAGAAATAGAATGCTCTAAAACCTTGAGTGTATTAAAATTGATGATGTGGGCAGTACTTTCATTTGTATCAGTTTGGGAAACATTAAAGTCACTAACAGCAGCATAAATGATTAAGTTGAATACCTTAAATTGCTTACTTATTATGGGAAGATAAAAACATTAATTTCAAGTCTAACCAGAATTCATAAAAATGATGATAATTCTTACAAATGGATTTTCAATCTAATCCACAGTAAAGAAGGGACAACCACATCTTGTGCTTTTAAGAAGATTGCCATTATTTGCAGAGAAATATTTTACTGTTTGATTCTAGTCTAACTACATACCAATTATCATTTAAGAGAGGAAATCAGGGGCGAGGAAGGAGAGTAATAACGAAGGTATAGGTCCCTTTAAAAAAATGATCACACCGATTCAGTTTTGGCTGCATAGGAGGTGCAACAAATAAACCTGACTTGTCAGCCTTGAAATGCTTTTAAAAGAAGACAGCTATGCCTTAGCTGGACTACAAACCAGAAGAGATAACAGTTTCTGCAAGGACCAATTCCTCCTCATGAATAAGCAAATACAAATGAAAAGAGAGAAAAAGACATGTAGGGAGAGGGATAAGGAGAAGGATTATGCCCAGAAGAAAGAGTGAAATGAAACTGCAGTGGCCTGAAACAAAAAAGAATCATGATTCAGAGTCACAATTCTTCCCATTCTTATGTTTGCCACTGCCACCTCTTTTGCAGAAGACCTTGCTCTTCTGTATGCTCAGCAGATAGATTGTCTTTCACAGTTCCCCCATCTCCTTTTAGCTGCGAAGCAGCACCTACAGAAAGAGAGGTTATAACCCAGAAGCACAGATAAGTCTTGTCTTGAATCTGAAGCTCCCTGCACTTTTTGGGCAGGTCACCAATTCTGAAACCAGTTCTGCTTAGGGAGGAAGCACAAGCTTCAAAGAGATGCTGTCACTGGCAGTGCCTGTGAGAGCAAACAGCACAGGAGGAGAGGAGAGCAGAGGATGTCTGTGGTAGAACTGCTGATGAGGAGGACACAGTGTCCTCCAGAAGAGCATCATCTGAAAGGAAACAAGGTTGGATGCTCTTAGTTCTCCCCACGTTTTGAGCCAAGGCACAGTAAGTGGTGACCGTTAAAAGTGCACTCCTGAACCAAAGTAAAATACTTCTGATGGCCATGTGATGTTTGCGGTCAACATCTTGCATGATGTACTGTTTATAAATCACTGAAGAGACTTGAATTTCTGTCACTCCAAACTGCATTGCCAGGGCTCCCAGCAGCTAAACCTCCTCAGAGGTCACATCCTAGAAAAAAACTCTCTTCAGTGTTTAGAATCACAGTTGACTGCTCTGTAGTGCTACTGTTTCACACAATTTGCCATGCAAGGAAAAAAAGTAGCAATGTGCTGTCCTTGCGACCAGAGAATCAGTATAAAATAAATCCAGGAGGAAAGAGGCTAAAGCATTTGAAGGTGCTGACAGCACATCCATCATATATTTAAATTTATTTTGCATATTTCTCTTACTGCTAAAGTTTAAGCAAACTTGCTGAGTCCTAAAAGGTTGGGCCATCTACTGAACCTGTCATCCAAGCCCACCAATTACCACAACTTCTAAATTAAGTTTTCTGTTCTTTAGACCTCTCCTTTATCTGTCCAACCTGAATTGCTAAATCAAACGAATTTCTAAGGGACTGTGATTCCTGAGACCCACTAAATACAGGCTGATGACTGAAATGTACCACAGTGCCAGAAAATAAGTTTTGATGCATGAATGTTGACTGTGTAGCTAACATGTGTGCTGGATTTTTTTTTTTTTTTTACTGCTACAGTGAGAGAAATTACATATGTAAATTACCTTACTTCCTTTTCTGTCATCAACACAAGAATAGATTAAATGGAGTGCTAAAGCTATGGTTTATATTTAAATATTGTGGCTTTTTAATGGCTTTACTTTGTATTATTAGTTATGGTACCATTTAAGAAATATTAACAAAGCAACTGAGAGCAGTGTTAAATGCCAAGCATGCTTTACAAATGTTATGATGCTTTAATAATAGCCCTGTAAGCAGACTCTAACTTTACAAATTATTTTCCTCTCTCTTAAAAAATAGAGATCAGAAACAAACTGGACAAAAATCTTCGCATAAACAGAGTAAAGAAGTCCTACAGTTTTTATAGAAGGTAATCGCATGTTTCATGGCTCATCACAAAACAGAATAAAAGACATATATATATTATTAAGATAAATAACAAGTACAATTTATTATTGGCTACCATATTTCTAGAATATGTAGAATTGCACCTACAGGAAGGGTGCAGGACTTCTAGTAATATTTTGTTTTCTTGGGTAAGAGCCAGATCAAACGTTACAAAAGGTAATCTGGTAATGCAGCATCTAAACAGACCTTTTGATCTTTGAATATGAGGACAGTAATTTAAAACAAATCTCTAAATTATTTTGATTCTAAACACTAAAGAGATTTTTTTCCTAGGACGTGACTGAGTGCTTTGGGCTCTAAGCAAATTGCCAAATGCTTTCCAGCTCTTTGGTCTTAGTGATGTGATATCCCAGCCTGGTGAAGGTTGGCAGAGCTACCGCAGAGAGATGAGGTATGAGAACTGCTCAAAGCCATTCCCTGTAGCAATGTCTTGGCAAGAGTAAGAGTTTAACAAGCCAGAACTAGTAGGTTGTGATCTTCCAATTCTAATTCTTTCCACTACATATTCATCCAGGGCAACTTTTAAATCAACCTTTCCAAAGGTTTATTATCTCTTTATCTGGGATATTTCTGTATATGTAATACAAATGCAGTGAATATCTGACATTCTTTATAAAAATAGAATTAATGAGTATCAGTGCTTAGACACAGGTCTGACTAGATAGTTTTGGAAGGATTCCTATTCTTTCCTAAATTAGTCAATATAGTTTCTAAATACTAATTGTGCCTATCAAAAGCAATCTTTAATATAATTAAGGTCTGATTCAGAAGCTAAACATTGTGGGGAGACGTAGAAGCAAAGGAAGGAATATAGCTACCTATTCTGTGCTGCCTTTAAGTTTAGCTGTTATGAATGAAACAACAGAATCGACCTTTCTCATTGGCAGCAGTTTCTGAATGGTCCTTCCAGACTGACAGCATCAGCAGGAGAGGGGGATGGAAACATCCAAGGCAATTCAGGTGATGGGATCATGTGTACTGCAAACGTTAGAATCTTTATGGGTACATGATAGCAGCCCCATACTATTTTTGCATTTATTAATATATTTTTATATTTTTTAAATAAATTATTTCAGATCAGCTTGATTTTTTAAGTGTTTTGCTGAAGAGCAAAATTAAATGTATAGCTGTATTTTAGCAAAGCAATGAAATTCATATATATTAGGCAATATGTTGAATCTAGCTTCCTGTTTGAAAATCAGTAAAAAATAATCATCTAAAACAATTGGGTTTCTAATGGTGCAGTTCCTTATCAAATATTAAATAGAAGAGAAAAAGGAAGTTGCTTGGCTGCCTGACAAGTGAACGCAAGTCTACCTCAGAAGAAACAAAAGAGCTTGCTAAAATGACAGAGTTGAAGGCTTGCTTTCAGGGACCAAATTCAAGAATCTGTACCTTATCATGTGCTTGTACTATCAGTAGGAGAGGCACAAAGAGAAGCAGAGCTCCTCACAGAGGAATTGGAAGAACCAGCTGTTCTACATGTTGATGTCTTTTTCCTCATTACATCTAGAAGATATAATGTTGCTGTTCCTAGTTTCCAATTTTGCCATTCCTTTGTTTGCCTCCAGGTGATCTCAGCACTCACCAAGATAGCAAAGGTAAGAAGAGGTTCTCTCTCTCCAGCATGGCACCGTTAACAGTCTTTGACAGGAGATGGGTAAGCAGATTTTCTGGCCCAGTTATCATCCTGATATAAATATAGTTCATCTGTAACAAAGTATTATCAAGCATGACCACAGTGCACCACTGCAGAGATCAATTGCCATCTCATTTGCAGCATCCTTACTTGAAAACACCTAGGAGTCACAAAAGTTTGACTGCAAAACTGCTAAATAAGCCTTCTCAGAAAAGAATTCTTTTGCTGAAGAGTATTCCCTTTCACTCTTCAACATAGTGTAATGAATCTCTTTCCTATAAATAGAAATAATATAAACTGCTCTTTGAAGTCAGTAGAGATTACTTTGATTTCAAATTCCTTCGTAGTTGCTGCTTCAAAACTATTCTAGTGTGATTTTATAATGATTGGACAGATAAATTTCCTGTAATTTCTAATTATATTAAACTATAGTTGGGATAGAGAGGTGGTAGAAACTCAGTGTCATTAAATAAAAAACATGGATAGGAACTTCTCTGTAGTACTGGGAATTTCATTTTTCAGTGTTAGTCAGGAATACTTTTTCTTCTTTTTTTTCATCCCTTCTCTCACCTGATTTAAATTAAGGCACACTTTTATTCTTTTAAAAAGTAGTTATCCAGGATTTGGGGCTGAATTGTATATTAAGTATTATGGTTTTATAAGTGTAGCTCTGTAAGTTTTATACTGTCACTTTTTTCCACTTTTAAATACATTGTTTATGTTTATTGTCAGTGTATTCTATCACATATTTGAATGACGACACCTAATGCAAAACTCTCATGGTAAAAACTCTCACTGACTTCAGCAGGCTTTAGCCTGGGATATATCAGTTGAAAGACAGGTTGCAGTCTGGGTGCCTGACTTCAAGAATGCATCTGATCCACATTCCACTGCTCATGAACTGAGCAATATCTGGGTTTTGGACTGTGTTCTGCCATGACTGTCATTTTCTTTGCTTCTTTTAGGGACTCCGAATGGTAACCACATTGCTGTCTATGCAAAGATTATAATAGCAACAGTTCTTCCACTAAAAATTTACTGCAGAATGTTTTTCTAGACTCACATCTTATTGCCATTCTACTCTCTCAGACCTGCCTTAATTTTTTTTCAGGTGTATCTTAAGTCTGAGCCCACAATTTATTTCCTTCTGCTTTGGTTCTTTGATGTTACTCAGTTCAGGGCTAGCTAGGTGTGGGTGAAAAATGAAGATCAAATTAATCCCAGCATATATGTCCACACTGCCCATCTGCCTTTCAAGGACAAGGCATTTCTTAACAGTCAGTTACTAAGAGCTGTGCCATTTTTGCAAGCTTTGATTTGGCATTTGTGGATATGACTAGTTTTCAGTTCACCCAGGTGTCAAGCTCTACTGTTGTGATGCAGCAGAAGTATTGTTTTTCATATGAGGTGTATTAATTGAACAAGAGACCAAACCTGTGCTTGATCAGCTTACTGAGATAAAAGGACATTTTGGCTTAGTACAGAAAGGCAGAGGAAAACAACTAAAATTGATTACCCTGTTTATCGCTGACTCAATTTGTTGGTTCCCTTGGCAACTGACATTGAAGTAGTTGAAGTTACTAGTAGCCTGAAGGAGATCAACACATAAGATTTGTATTTCTATCAGCCACATTAACCATCTTTTGATTGTCAAAAGTATGGAGAGAAAAGTGCAACCTTAGTGGAGGGATTAGATTGCTATCAGTCCAAATGCAGCTAGTCTGACCTAATTATTTTTTGAAATATTTGAATCATATGCTGTCAAAAAAATGGGAGAATATTGTGTTGTACTACTGTATCATTTTCATTTATTGTTTTGTTGTCTGATCCAGAGAGCAAGCAAAGTAAATTTTAGTCAGTGTTTTATGCGAAAAACCTCTAAGAAAGAACCCTCTCTAGAGTTTCAGCGAGATGTGATAGTCTTTATTTTTATATACTACTTCTACACTAGGCATTTGATATAAAGTTGCTGCATTTGAGTTTTGGTGTGATTTAATCTTTGTTGTGGAAAGTGCTTGGAAATCCTACAAAACTCAGAAATGGTGATTTACAAGAATAGGAATCTTTTCATAGACTACGCAGTTCACAAATCCATTGGACAAGAGGAAACACTGTACATAGTGGCTATAGATTTCCAGCAAAGATGTGGATTTTCCACAGTCTTGGTTGCCTGTTTGGTTGTAGCGATCTCTCTTCAATGTATTTTTATTTTTGAATGCTCTCTCCTAAGCCTACAGAGGAATGGCTGGGAGATTACGTTGTTTGTTCTGCTTACAGGATGTTGTTCAAGAGCTGTACTACAACATTTCCTCAGAAACGTGTGTTCTCATGTGCTATGCTTTACTGCTGGAGATTTTCTCTTCTGCCTCTATCCAGAACCTTACTTGGGTCCTTATTTTTTATTTCTGATCGAACTGATCCATGAGGATCTGAAAGCTGGGATCTGAAGCTTTTCACATCAGTATTCACAATTCTCCTTTCTTCCTTGAAGACAGCTTTTATGAAAAAGCAAACAACAGTGAAGTCTTTTAGGCCTGTTTTCAGAGCCTTTTGGACAATTGGAGCATGAAAACCGGAGAACTGGGGAGCCAGACCCTGGCTCTCTGTGGCTATGTCTGTACTTTGGGATCTGGGAAACCTTCCCAGTTTCCAGACCTGGACACTTGCCCTGAGCACGTTGACTCCCTGTAGGACAAATTCTGTCTGTGCAGTTTTCCATCCACACATGCACACATACGTACGCTCTGTTTCTAAGGAGAAAATCTGGGCACATAGGCCAGGGGGGAGACCTAGCATGTTCCCACAGTATACCTCATCTGGATTATCTGGGCTTGCCAAAAAGCCCACTTAGGACGCAATCTAGACATATTTAGAATTACTTTTTTTGGCTGTTTTCTCTGAATTTTAAGTGAAGGCATCTCTCTCTTCATTGGGATACTAAGAGCAATAGCCCATATATACATGTGTAAAAAAACTTCAGACATTTTACAGAGCAGGGAATAATTATATCTGAGAGGTTTCTGTATGGCTCTGTTTCAGAAAATTTTAGAGCATTTCCAGTTAATATAGGTCAAGAGAACAGGATTCTTACACACTGAATGGAAAGCATTCAGTTGCCCATAAGAAACATATGCACTGCTGGCAGTAATATAGCAGCAACTGTAGTCATCTTTGGCAGACTCAGATTTTTCTTGTTGTGTAGAAATATTTTCTCTCCTATTCTGTTTCCCTCTGCTGTTGAATATGGGTCTAAGAGTTTGTAGACTTCACAGTGGACTTTGCTGCCTACAGATTTTAAATCTGCTACCTAAGGAGCTGCCTTCAACTAATAAAACTAGAATAAAAAAATCAAAAGATTAATTCCAGTTTTCTCTTTTGGTGCTTATTTTTTGATGTTTAAATGAATAAATTGCCTTGGAGCTTTTTCTCTACATTCAGTACTGAGTGCTTACATGTAAACAGCTGCACACAGAGTAACCTTTTAAAATTGGGTTTTATTTAATTAAGCCATACACTAGCAACAAATCCTAACCCACTCAACTTTAAATTGACACAGTTGTGCAGTGTACTTTCTCCTGCCGAAATCTTGTTTGCTTGGTTTTCTGCCATAGGGTATATATCTGGAACAAACCAAATTCTCAGGCTTAATGAGGAAGAAACTAAAAGACCCTAAAAGCCTATTTTGTTTGCTAGTTTGAGCTCACCAGAGAGATCAGCAACATCAAGAGTTCTGTTCCCGGGCAGAGCTCATAGAGAAAACAGTCAGGCAGATGCTTTAAAGTGTGTTGAGACACAGACACTGAAACCATTCCATCTGGGAGCAATGTCCTAGCAGACTGTGCAAAAGATCAAAATGGGGAAGGCCTTCTTGGCACTGAGATATTAGGTCTGCCTACCTGTTTTTCTTCTAAGCTTTATTCTGTGGGTGTAGAGAAATAAAGAAAACAGAACATAGAAAGGAAGTAACATAGTACTTGTAAGGTCACTTTTCTCTGTTTTAAGAATCCTTTTTCCTTCCCTCTGCTGCTGATTAAAACAGACCAAGTGGTAGCATGGATTAAATTTATACAGCCATGGCACTGCTAATTGAGATTTCTGCCAGTGCCATCAACAAAGCAACAGCAGAAGAGATTCATACCATAAAGACAATGATAGATTTATGACAATAAATTGAAATAAGGTGAGGACGTAATGCTGCTGTCTTCTTGAATATCATGGAAGAAAATTTCTGCCCACTTCCCTGGGGACAAGATTTCTCCTTCATTTCTGGATTGCCAATTCTAAAGTTATTTTTCCCTTTCCCACATCTGACAGGGAAATCTTATCACCAGCACTTTCCCCCAGTGTCCCATGCTGCATATAGGATATTGAGCTTCCCAGCTACTGCTCTTTCCAGACCAGGAAAATAAAACAGATTTGCCTTCAGGGATTCATTGTTTTTATTTAGGCTGATCCAAAGCACGACGAAGTCAATGAATCATTCTTCCTCTATTAGAATAAGATACTTCCTCCTATCCAAGAATAAGTTATATATGAAAAACCCCTGCTGAGCAAGAAATGGCTATTCTGTTTAGTCAAGCAAGATTCAGGGAATTCAAATGAATTCAGTTATTTGCCTCTAAGGATATTTGTGTGATCCTCTAGTTCTAAGCTCTCAGAATACCTCTAGTCAGTACTGCAACAGACAATTTAGAAATTTAGCTTGATATGTGTATTAATATTACAATATATGTTGACCAGCATTCGAGGAGCTTCCTGGGGTTTATTACATCACTAACACTCCAACTCCAGGATGATGACATTGTGCAGCCTCTGGATTTCAGTTCCTCAGCACTTAAATAATGCATTTCTTCCTCTACTCTTTTTTCATTAGTTCAGTTGTAGAAATTATTTCATTACTTGTAGACGATTAAATAGTTCTACTGGTTATTTGCTCTTCCCATGTTCTCCATCTGGATTGCTTAATGCAGATCTGTTTTATGAGAAGTTCGTTTGAAGTATCTTTTCTTTTTTTTCAAATATCTATAATTCGAAATTATTTGAAAAGAAGATCCTGGCATCTTTCTAGCTACTTTCCTAGGACAAGTAAGTTTAGCCAGGAGATTTCTGTGAAGCGTGTTTCTATTATTTCTAAGATTTCACTGCATAAGACTTTAAAAGACAGAGAAATAATAATGTGATTGTCAATACCATGGTTTTAACTGTGACTAAGTGGAGGTTTGCTTTTATTGCTGAGGAATAATAAAGTAGTTTCCTTTGATTTAAAAGTTCAGTTACTGAACTATCAAGGTTTCAAGATAGAATAGTTCTCTTTATTTTCCTGTTTCTTCTCTTAATTTTTCACAACGTGACTTCTGCTTCTGAACACATTTCCAAATGGGGAGTAGTACACTGAGAGAACAATGTTTTTTGCTTCACAGTCAAGCTGCAAAAATTGGCAATGACTGCTTTGCAGTGGACACAGATTTGGGATGTGCTTTTGTCTGTTCAGTGATGAGATAAAAATTAGAGTTGTTTTTCTCTGTCACAAAATAGCTAGTCAACAGGTATCATTAGTACAGATAAACCACATGTTAATGATTGGAAAACCCTTAAGTATAATTCACTGTGTGGATATCAGCAACCCTCACCTTGTGTAGTTTATCAGCAAACTATTAAAAAGGGCACTTTTTCTAGTCTGGAGTTATGTTGCATAAGAAAAATATAATTTTATGCATTTCAACAGGTAATTTTTCAGATGACAAACATACAAACACTCATGTAGTTGGGCAGGGCAAGCTGATGAAATTCAGTGTTCTGCGCTTTCCACTCAGGGCTGGTACAATACAATATCCATGCAGTCCAGTGCAGACAGATGGATGCCCACTCTGTCCACAGTCTGAACTAACAAGTAAGGCTTAACAGTTAAATAGAATAACTGCATTATGCTCTATTGTGCCAAATACTGAAAAAGACTGACTTTTTATCTGATAAGGCCATAGCAATGTGTTAAGCTCAAGGTATGTGTACTCAGGAGACTGCTGGTGCAACAGTAGATCAAGGAGTTTGCATTAAATTAACTTAGCTAAAACGTATTCCAAACCTTAGCCAAAGACAGTTCTGGAAGGACTATATTTAGTGCTAACAGGATGCTTAGTCAAAGGCATCACTGGTAAAATGAGAGATGTAAATTGAGATTAGAGATATCATTGAAAAAATTCCTCTGTGGAAAGAAAAAAGGATTTTTCAGGATTTTGTCTGTTGTTTGGGGCAATTTATCCAGGTCATGCTGTGCAAAAACTAAGAGATCTTGAACTTTATGAAGATTTACGGATTTGCTGGATAGCAGCATAGGTGCTACAAGAATCTTGGAAAAATGCTTGTTCTCATGAGAGAACTCACTTTTCAGGTAAATATTTGCTCTCAAAGGGCAAGAATTTCCCTAGACTTCAGTGTCAGGACCTTTTGTAAAGTAGTGCATTGTATAAAGGGGTCATTTCATGATAAAGCTGAATTTTGGGGCCCGATAATTCATTTTTGCTAGTAGTGGATACACTTGAATAGCTTGATGTTTACAATTCCAGTTTTACAGCATGTATATTTCAAAACAAATCCTGTAGACTAGTAGTACCAGTTTAGAGAAGGAGAGTAAGAAGTAGCTACTAACAGTATCTAACTGTATTTCGTGCAGGCTAGCAGGAGGAATGAGAAGATGGTAAGAATATTTCTTTACAAAACAGATAGGAAACCTTTTGATTCAGGTAGGAAACTGTTAGGTTGCTTTTGCTGGGGAATCAGTGAGAAAATAGTGTCCCCCCTTAATTGCCCCTGTGCAAGCTAGTAGGAGCTTGTCGTGTTCCCTGACTGCTCTACGTGGTTCTTGTTCCTTTGGAAATAAAGAGGTATGTCAAGCAATATGAAGGTTTTTATAATGATCAGTTCATAGCATTTCTATAAATAAATCATTGTTTTCTTGAGTTGTCTGCTCCCTCAGTCTGTTGGAAATCTTTGATTATCCATTAGAGAACAAAAGAAATAGCAATTATGAGACAAAAATATTGGCATAAACTATACATGAATAAATTGAAAACCTTCATAAGACAAGAAGAAACAAATGGCATTTAGATTAAAAGGATATACCAGCAAATATCAAAAGACTATGCAGGGAGAGGATAAATGTAGGCTGAAAATTACAACATTTTTGGCCAGAATGGAAAAAGTCTTTACAATATCCTTCAGGTTAATGGGAACAAAAAACTCCAACTTTTTCAGCATATGAAAGCTTTGCAAATGTGTGTGTTGAGATATGACATGATAATAGGGGTATTGGATTTAGAAATTAAATGTTATAATCCAAGGTGCTGCTGCTAATGGTATTTACATTTTCTAAAGCCAATAAATTATTGGTGCAATTTGTCACTTGCATCAGCTCTTCAAAAGCCTCTCAGTGAAGACACTCAGGGCCTTAGCTTAAGTCAGCACTCTGCAGAGAACAAAACTGAACCTGCTGTAGTTAATTATGTTGTCCTTTCAATCCTGATGCACAGCAGGAGGAAAAAGGAAAATGGCCAGTTTGTGCTGAGCTTCTGTAATTCATCTTCCAGCTGTCATTTCGTCTTTCCCAATTATAATTCTGGTTCTTTCTTGCAGTCATGTTGTTATGATGGAATATTGCCACAAAGTAGCTGATGAAGTAGCCTGTTCTAGTAATTCTGAATAATATTTCATGTATTCTAGAAGTCAACTGCATCAACACTGCAAAATACAGAAAGAGATGTATCCACATTTTTTTAGATATTGTGTTTCTATTATCTCCCTATCTAGTCCCTTATTTTTGTGAGAGTATGATCTTTGAAGTGTTTTGAAAAAAAACCCAAAAAACCTGGAGGTTAAATGTTTCAGCAGCATATAATAGACCTGTTATGTGCAGTCTCATGCAGAACAGGTGGAGAGGAAACCCACAGGTTGAGTTTACACTGTAGCTTTAATGAGATTTTAAAAAAATAGTTGACCTAGAAAAATTAATAGTTATTCTGTGAAATAATTTTTTTGTTCCAGCAACAGTGAACCTGCCACGTCAGGTTAGTCATTCTTAGACACCAGGTTAGCTACCTTAGCAAATCTTGCAGAGTGAGATTTTACACATGCTGGTGTTCTGCAGTCCTGCAAAGGCTTCCACACACTCTCTCTTCCATACCAGGAGTAAATTATTTGATTTCACCAGGATTTTTTTGGTACATAAATTTAATCATGTGTACATCAAATGAATAAATGTGCTGGGTCTTGCTTTATGTAAAGTCAATGAGCTATTATTGTTTCACCAATTACCATCACTCAGGAGAAATTTATGAAGAATCTCCATGCTACAGTCTGTCTTTCAGAAAAGACATTGAGAAATCCACTTCTAAAAGGGAGACAGAGTCTGTGTATTAACAGAATATTTGAGGTTCTTGAGCACGGGATTGACAAAGGTCCTGTCATGTATTTTCATCACAGTAACAAATGAACAGTGATTTGCACTTTAGATATCGTTTTTCTTTTCAGTTTCATGTTGATAGGAGAGCTTTTTCTATTGCAGATCCAGAACTCAGAGCAACCCTCTCACTGTGCAAATTCAACAGGACATCATAGGGCTCTCTTTTCAAAAGGATTCAAGGTTTCCTTTTTGCCTCTTTAGCTCTCTGTTATTTAAGTATCATTTTGTTTATTACTTCAGCTGCACAGAACTCAGTGCCATGGGGTAAATGAGACAAGATGCGTAGAATTGATTTTTGAGGCCGCCGTTCTTTGAATGGCAAGTTTGTGCCTTCCTGAGCATTTCTAAATGTGTGCTTTAGTGCTATTTGAAGGTTAGTCATCTTCAGGGCGTGCCCAGCTCAACAGTCCAAAACTGAGAGGCACATTAGACTTAATCTTTTAAAATGCAGGTTCATACCTATGTAACTCCTGGGGGAAGGATTGTTCTGTTTTTACATTGGCTTCATGAGCTTTGCTGCCTTCAAGTTATTGAAAGATTTTTATTTTAAAGTATGTTTGTTTCCTACAGAAAAGACTTCAGGCTTGGCCTCACAAACATCTGAAATATTGCTTTGATGATAGCCATGCTTTCAAACAGAAAGAACAAAATCTGTTATATTCCATAGCTGGCAATTTTCACTTATTTTTTTGGAACATGCATGGGCTTGCATATACAGCCTGCGTTAATAATATCCTTCAATAATGCTAACTATGTAGGCCATTTTATTTGACAGATTCTGTCAAGCCACTTTAAAAAGGGGTTGTTCACATTTTATATTGTTGTCTTTTTGAAGTTTTCCTGCTGTTAACTTAATTTCCCTGATAATTTTGCATTTTGTTCTCCAGCCACATGTTTGTATTGCTATCTATTACATGCGAAACTAGGTTATTTTTTTTCAGGAACACTTAATAAATTGTGGACCTTCCTAGCTTTCTGTCAGCTGTTCAAGTACCATCTACAGGGACTTGTCAGGGGTCAGCTATTCTACAAACCGGATTAACGACTTCTGGTCAGCTCAGCTCCTCACTGCATGAATGCTGGAATTTACTTTACTAGTCCTCCAACAAAGCTTCATTGACTTTTCATAGGCAAGAATTACTTCTACCTAGCACCTCTTCTTGATGTACAAAAGTTTTGTAGGTTTGTTTACTTTAGTATTTGATACCTCCAGGGGTAAATCTTCGGCAGAAAATTAGGATTTCCTCATACAGTTAACTAAAATGCCTGAATCTAAAATTAACTCAAATGTTCAGGTACATCTTCATCTCACAGTGCATTGCTATGTACAGCAGGCAATATGCTTAGGCAGAAAGCTCTATTCATGTTCTCATGCTGTTTTCAGCTCATTCAGAGCTACCTCAGGTATCTCCATGTTGTGCAACAACCTTATTTTAAGCTTTATTTCCTAATAAAAACTGTTAATGAAATGATAGAATCATAGAATGGTTTGGGTTGGAAAGAACCTTTAAAGGTCATCTAGTCCAACCCCTCTGCAATGAGCTGGGACATCTTCAACTAGATCAGGTTGCTCAAAGACCTGTCCAACCTGACCTTGGATGTTTCCAGGGATGGGGCATCTACCACCTCTCTGGGCAACCTGTTCCAGTGTTTCATCACCCTCATTGTAAAAAATTTCTTCCTTATATCTAGTCTGAATCTACCCTCTTTTAGTTTAAAACCATTACCCCTTGTCCTATCGCTACAGGCTCTAATCAAAAGTCTGTCCCCATCTTTCTTGTAAGCCCCCTTTAAGTAGTGAAAGGCTGCAATAAGGTCTCCCTGGAGCCTGCTCTTCTCCACACTGAACAACCCCAACTCTCTCAGCCTCTCCTCATAGGAGATGTGTTCCATCCCTCTGATCATTTTTGTGGCCCTCCTCTGGACCCGCTCCAACAGGTCCGTGTCTTTCTTGTACTGGGGACTCCAGAGCTGGAGGCAGTACTCCAGGTGGGGTCTCATGAGAGTGGACTAGAGGGGCAGAATCACCTCCCTCGACCTGCTGGCCACGCTTCTTTGGATGCAGCCCAGGAGACAGTTGGCTTTCTGGGCTGTGAGTGCACATTGCCGGCTCGTGTCCAGCTTTTCATGCACCAGTAGCCCCAAGTCCTTCTCCACAGGGCTGCTCTCGATCCCTTCACCCCCCAGCCTGTACTGATACCAGGGGTTGCCCAACCCAGGTGCAGGACCTTGCACTTGGCCTTGTTGAACCTCATGAGGTTCACATGGGCCCACTTCTCAAGCCTGTCCAGGTCCCTCTGGATGGCATCCTGTCCCTTAGGCATGTCAACTGCACCACTTAGCTTGGTGTCACCTGCAAATTTGCTGAGGGTGCACTCGATCCCACTGTCTATGATGTCATTGATGATGATGGATGAAGTGTTTATAAATGATGGATGAAGTGTTTATAAAAACTCTACCATTTGTCAGACAAAATGGAAAGAACTCTGGGAACCTAAAAACACTGGGAGAGAAAAGTGATGGAGAAGAGAAGAAAAAGGAAAAAAACTCAACAAATATATAGGAGCTTAGAACTAAAATGCATTCCTATTTATTAAGAGAGCCTATTATTTCTCTGTTATGCTCCCAAAATACAAGCAAAAGAGCTTGGAAACTGATTTGTGTTTTTATTTGTGTTTATTTTTAAATCCCAGCTACCATACTCCGAAATGTTATTGTGTCTGTCGGTAACAGCACGCATGGTGTCTCCTACATAAACTGGGAGGAACTGATGAAGATGTGAAATAAGCATGTGTAGGCCATATCTTTGAGAGGACCAGATGGCTGTTGTAGAAAGAGGTAGAGTGTGAAAATACTTGTTGAGAAACTTCAGAAACAGTCTGGATAGTCACATGAACACATGCAGGATTATGTGAAATTCTGAAATATTATAAACTCTTCAGTTATTAAATAATAAATACTAATTATTAAGAAATAGTGCCTCCATAACCAAAGTGGCAAGCTGGTATAAATATTTTAGATTAATTTTCAAAATTTAAGGAGGCATAGAATCTGCATCTAAAAAATGTATGTCTATACATTGGTCCACTTGCAGTTCAACATTAAGCACCAGTTTGGGTGCTAGGAATTCTACACATTTCCATAAACACCAATGTATTTTAACATGAGGTTTAGCCCAGCGCTTAGGAGGCTGAACAACCCCCTGACATTTCTTTCTGCCATCCCTTTTTAAATTGTATTTTGGGTGGTAGTATAAGTGGCTGACATCCAAGATTTTAGCTGGTATCTGGAAATGAGTAAGCCCAGGTATTTCTTCAGAGAATGAAGCATTTCATCCCCCTATTCCTAATTAATTCCATCAGAATCTCACACCACTAGGGACACCATCTAGAATTTTTCTGTTGTATGTCATATTTTCTGTTTTTCTTAGTTTTCTATCAAATAAATTTCTGCAACTCTGAACCATAAGGGATTATGGAAACTGCAGTGTTAAAAGGAAAAATTCACTAATATTTCAATATATCAATACTAAGTGTCTCTTGTGATAGAGAATTTCATAAAATTAGTTGGACATCCTTCCCAAACCTTGTGAAGTTCTGGGTATAATATACAACATTTTTTATTTCCAGTTCCACTTACTTACCTTATAGATTTTTTTTTTTTTTTTTAATTTGAAAGCAGTATTTACATGCAGGTCTGACTGTTCAGCCCTCCTTCTGCCCCCCATGGTAAAATCCATCCTTGGAAACCCAGGTTCTTCACAGCATGTGCTTTACATGCCATGTGTATGAGCCTGGGTCTCCTTCCCCATCAGTGGTCTTGGGGAAGTAAAAAGGAACAAACTGAACCTCTGTATGTGAGTGTAAGACTATGATGTGATTTGTAACCAGTCATCTGATTACTGGAAGCCTCTGCCCAGGTTTGCCAAGGATGTGAGCCCTGTACTTGCCCGCAACCTGTTATTGTGACAGTTGTGTAATATTGCTGCAGCTGCATGTTGTCCCAGAAGGCTGACTGATGGTTTGTTGTAAATACAAGGTATATGATGGGATTGTACAGCTTGCTTTTTCCTGCTCAGTGTGTCTTTGCATGTAAGCAAGCCTCCTGTTCTGGAGTGCCTGACTTCTGCTCCCCTGTCTCAGTTGCTCCTTTGATCACCCCCACTTCAGTCCTGACCTTGCTGCTGCCTTGGTTCCCTCATTCCTGGTGTTTGACCCTGTTCCCTCACTGCTGTGGTACTTGGTTGTTTGTGCTGTTCCTGTCATCTGCTTGCTAAAATCTATATCTGCTTCATAAGCCTGTTGGATACCCTCCCAGACCTCATACCTGTCCAGATACTTCTTCCGGTATGTCTTCCTCTTGATCTTGTTCTGGCTAGCCATGTTGTTGTCTAAAGCATCCCTCAGAGCTTTTTTGATCTGTTTTTGGCCTGATGAAAATACCTGTTTCCTGTCTCCACTGGTGAGACTGAGAAATACTCCCAAGGATATTTTTATTGCTGCTTTTTTGCTCATGTTCAGATGATTTAGTATTTCTCTCAGCATTTCACAGCAGAAAGATATTTCAGTTTAGGTTTCTTGACTGACTCCATCTGGAGCACACAAACCTTGATTAAGTTGATATTTTACCAAGCAAATTGCTTTTGTCAGGCTTGTAGACAAGTGGTATTGGTTACCCAAGGGAGGAGACCCAAAGTCTTCTCATCATGTTTCAGGGTGAAGCTATCTCAGACCAGTGGTAATTCTGTACCAAGAGCAGGATTTGGCACCGATTAGGGGCAACTGGGATCATGTCTGCAGCTCATAAACGTCAGCTGCTATTAAAGGATGTCTTTGCAGCTGCAGATCTCCATGAGTTTATTTTCATATTTATTTTCACGGGGACAAGCTACTACAGTAGCTTTCATGTAAAGAAACAGTGGTCATGATAAAAGTGATTCTTTTAGTCTGCTCTCAGTTTGTACTCCTTTGAATGCCAAGGGATAAGTTGGTGAAGAAGCTTAAGATTAAATAGCATTCTATTGTAATATTACAGGTTTTTCATAATTTCAATTAGATGAAATTGCTAATGAGATCCATCCTGTAAATGAACAGGCTGAATTTGGAGCCTCATCACAAGAAGTTCTCAATTTGCATGAACAAGGTAACCTTAAATGAACTGGTATTTGCAAAGAATTACAAAGATCAGAGTCTACTCTAACCGGCAATCTTTTTATCAACTATCTGATTATTCTTTTACTCTCTTGTTTGCTAAGGCACCAAGTCAATGCCATATACCTCTGCCACAGTAGTTTAAGCAGAGGAACATATTGTACTAATAAATAGTAATGTCTGAGTTGCAGACAGAGCTGTAATGTTTGAGGAGAAAACAAAATCTACAGACAGAAAAAGTCTTCTATGTAGGTTCAGGTAGGACTTAATAGATACTCATATTTTTTCACTTGCAAAGCTCACCATACATGACTGTATATCAAGTTTTTGGCTATAGAAAATAGTGTAAAGCTTAAGCTTGTTTCTGTAGTACTGAAAGGAGCTAAGTTTCAGGGAAAATAAACACGAGAGAGTTTCCTAGGCACAAATAAATGTTATTTCAATAATGCACCAAACAATGGCTTCTGTACCTGAGGCAGCTTTTGCAGAAATTGTTAGTTAGTTGCTGGTGGTAACTGGAAGTTATACTACTGGATATCAGTCCTCAGCTTCATAAAGTCGCCTCTGCTCTCTGAGGTAGTTTTGCTCTGTGCTTTTTCTTTTCATTTTCTTTGCCTCATAGAATTAAAAGATGCAGCAGTGTCAACGATGGTGAATTATTTATAGGGAGCCTTGTTTCATTTGAGCAGCATTCAGATCAAGGGATGGTGGTATGACAACAGCTGTAGAAAGTTGTTGGAACACTCTGTTATGCCATGTCGCCGAGCCCTGTTTCCTCTGACACAGTCCAAAAGGTACAAAACCCCGTCATCCCCTACCCAAGTGTCAGGGTTTGGGCTCATGAACATGTAGCTGCATGATAAGTTATCCTGTGATATCTGTTGCAAAGCACGTGCAGGTGTGTTCTCCAGCTTCTTGTCAACTTTGTTCATTGAGAGGTAAGTGAGCTCAAGGTACTTAATGTTTTTCATGAGACAATAAAGCAATTTATCACAGGTAATTTGCCTGTATGTTGAAACTTTATATGTAAAATTTTAATGATATTTCTTTCAGTATCACACTAAGAGACAAGGAATGATCCTTTATGAAAAAGCATCTCCTCTGAATGAATACAAATTCATTCAGGGAATGGAGAGGCAGATCTCAAGTGCACAGCAAATCCAAGCTTACTTTAGATGCAGTACAGGAAGGCTCAAAAGAAAAATGGGCTCTCCCTTTTTAATTTATTCTTAACTTCTGTTTCACACACTTAAGCTGATATTTCCCTAAAACTATTTCTTAGAGCCTTTTTTTAAAGTAGTAATGTAATCATGGCATATCATGGCATATATTTTCTATTTTATTTCCTCCTAGATAAGATGCAGTGCGCTACTGCACTCCTCAAGACTGTCATAAAAAGTTAACATTGAATTTCCTTTAGGTATAGACTGTAAATGTAAGTGTATAGCTGGAATTGTAGATCAGTTGTCATTTTATTTCTAAATGAAATTAGAAATTAATTACAGAAAAAAAAATCCTTAAAACTAGAGGCAAGAGATTCAGGGAAGCTGGTAAAAATTGTACTATAAAGTCATATCAGAAATTGTCTTTAAACCATAAGAAACTAATTTGAGGCCTTAACATAAGTATATCCATTTTGCCTCCTGGCACAATGAATTATTTTTTTTCCCCATCTCCTCCAACACAATGTGTAAATAAGTCATATGCAGTTTGCACACATAACAAATGTGGCAAACAAAACTTTCATCTCATTTTTCCAGACATTTAACATAGAATCATAGACTCATAGAATGGTTTGGGTTGGACGGTACCTTAAAGATCATCTAGTTCCATCCCCCCTGCCATGGGCAGGGACACCTTCCACTAGACCAGGTTGCTCAAAGCCTCATCCAGCCTGGCCTTGAACACTTCCAGGGATCGGGCATCCACAGCTTCTCTGGGCAACCTCTTCCAGTGCCTTGCCACACTCACAGTGAAGAACTTCTTCCTTACATGTAATCTAAATCTACCCTCTTTCAGTTTAAAGCTACTACCCCTCGTCCTATCACTACACTCACTGATAAAGAAAGGCCACAATAAGGTCTCGCTGGAGCCTGCTCTTCTCCACACTGAACAACCCCAACTCTCTCAGCCTCTCCTCATAGGAGAGGTGTTCCATCCCTCTGATCATTTTTGTGGCCCTTCTCTGGAACCACTCCAACAGATCCATGTCTTTCCTGTGCTGAGGACTCCAGAGCTGGATGCAGTACTCCATATGGGGTCTCACAAGAGCAGAGTAGAGGGGCAGAATCACCTCCCTTGACCTGCTGACCACGCTTCTTTAGATGCAGCCCAGGATGCGATGATTGGCTTTCTGGGCTGCAAGCATACATTGCCGGGTCATATTCAGTTTTTCATCCACCAAGATACTGGAACTTAAAGTTCCATTTGCTCTTCTCCAAAGAAGAGCATGAAACTAAACAGCAAACCTATCATATTGTTGTGTATCTATTAATGTTTTAATTAACCCCTTGGAAACCAGAATATATCAAATAAAGGAGAACACACATGGAGTAAAATATGTATTACACAAATAGAAGTGCAACACTTAACATGCAGGAAGACTGCCAATAACCTATCTAGGTAACCACTCCTTCCATCCCAACTGCTGTAAAGATGTGTTTTGTTTTTATTATGTTCTCACTGTACACCAGTTAAGCATGGGCTGATTTTCTTGTTTAGAGAGACATATGTTGTAGTCTTTGTTCCAGAAACTCTTGCCTTTTAAAGAGATTATATTTATCATAAATTTGGGCTACCAGTCTTTACTTACATATAGCAGCCCCAGTTTAACATGTAAACAACCATCGTATTGACCTAGACCCACAATTTTTTTTTACCTGTTTTCTTACAAGCATTTTCTTACATGTGCTGAAAGTCCACCCTGGCTTAACAACTGTTTTTAGACTAAGAACAGTTTACTACATACTTTTTGGCTGTTTTATAGGAAAGATGTTTTTCTGATTACTTCAGCTGTTCTGATAAGTAGTACCAAAAGTTTTGAACACAAAATTAGAAAGGAGAGCACCATAATTATGCTTTCTGTGGAGCTGAAGAAAATCTAAGTTTCCACCCCTGATTTCATTTAAATGTCTTTGAAATTTTACTGATAAGTAGCTTTGATGGAGCAATCTGCTTTTGAGATGAAAGACCCTGATAGGAACACAAGTTAACATGATGTTCTAGTATATTAAAGCCAGCCTTTGAAATCTAGTATATAACCCCAAGGCAAAACCATTAAAGTACAAAAAAGTAGAAAAAACATAAGGTCACAGTATTGCAAAAAAATATTAATGTCTGAAAGGTAGAGTTGAGAAACAGCTAGTACAAGAAAAAGCCTGAAAGTCCTGTTTCCCTCTGAATACCTTCACAGGATTATGACTGAAGACAGCAGAGGAATACAGACAAATCTGGACAGAGATTGTTGTGCGGCGTGAAGATTAATGTTTGGATGGGAGGGAGCAGAAGGGGATCAGCTAGTATTACCTGTGAGCCTTTCAGCTCGAAGCATAAAAGCAAGATCGTATTATGAAAGCACTAGTGTAGTGCTTCCTACCCCTCACATACTAACCCTTGCCATCTGAGATGTAGCCTTAAAGAAATTTCAAGAAGCTAGTCAGAGGCTAAAGTTGGTCATGAAGCTGTAGAAAAAGCTGTAGCAGAGACAAGTAAATCCTGATATTTTTTCCTCAGTTCTGACAGGACCTTTTAGTATTTTGGTTTTGTTTGTTTATTTTTTCTGTAAGCATATTTGAACTACCTTTGAAATTCCCAGCTGAGGCACTGCCAGCAACGCAGCTGAGGCAGAATGGTTGGAAAGCTGCAGTAACTGAACTTTTGCCCAAAAATGCAAGCAAATGGTTGGATTTGGAGTGTGCTAAACTTCACCTTGCCCTGGCTTCACTGCTAGAGTAGCAGATGCCTCATTCACAACTAGCCTGGGTATGTTCAGTCACAGCTGTGACGTTATTCCTCTTTTCTCCTGCACAACTCTCCTACTTGATATTTTCATAAAACTTATGAATGCTGAGATGAGCTGGCAGTGGAACATCACGTCTCACTCTGTTCCCGTACATTTGTTTAAGATAGTACTTTGTCATTGCCTTTCTTCATCCCAAAAGTTCTTTGGTGCTCCTCTTCCAGTGTGCTTGTTCTTCTACTGGGAAATCCATCTCCAAAAAATGCAACTTCTAACAACTAGGTAATACCCCAATCTGGGTCACAGAGAAAGCCATCTTAGGTAATTTTCACTATTCCAATATGATCCTGTGTAAATGCTTTCAGGAATGGGAGCTGGGGATTAAGCTGCAGTGGTTTGAAGAGTGCCCTGTGAAAAATCACCATGGCTGCTCATGGTTCAAATGTCATCTTTCTTCCTTTCACTAGGATTTCTCTTTTATCGATGTGCTGCTGTGTATGTCTGCAAGTAGAAAGAAAAACTTGCCGCGTGATTCCCAAAAGCTAAATTTGTACTGCCTCCCAGATTCTTTCATGGTTTCTCTTTGTCTTTGGCTGGCTTGCCAGCTCCATCATTTTACCTAACAAAAAGGAAAGTTCAGAAGTGGAAATTTTGTTCCGCTGCTGCTGCCTAACATTCAAGGGCCAGCCTTTTGGAAAAGGCTGGTTGGCCTTCATTTCCACATATTCTTAGCTCTCACTCACTGCTACACGTAAGAGAATGGCAGTTAACAGATTCCTGCTGTGGAAAATACCAGATGTTTAAATAAGCAATATTTGCCAATGTAAATCTCAGCTAATTTATGTATTTGAGTCTGTTTTTATTCCATGTGTTGCAACAAATAGACATGTGTATTATAAAGAATGATGTGCTACATTCTGATATTTTACTAGAACATACAAATTTCTCTTCTTGAGGTCACTTGGAGCTTTAGCATCATCTGAGTAAGAGTAACATCGGGACTTATACCTAACAATACTGTTTTCATAAGGTCAAAGAAACAGCAGTCAAGAGGCAAGAAACAGAAATGACAGCTGAGAACTAGTTATGCCTTCTTTCAAAAAAGTTATTTCTAGAGTTTTAAAAATGCAGTCACACAGTATCATCTCAATCTTATCTCCCCCACCCCACAAAAAAGGCTTTAATATCTCTGTAGTTTACATATAAGCATTTCCAACTTCTCTCTTTTTGCTTCAGATCAAAGAACCCTATGTTTGGAATATGAGGAGAATTTTAAACAGATAAAATTTCTCACGTTAAAAGCTATCTACTAAACAGGAAATTCCAAATCACCTATACTGTTCTGATTTTCTTCCAAATTTTTTATTTCCTCAATCCAAATTGCAGGTCTGGTTCATTAATGTACTCAAAATGGGACATTTCCAGTCCCTGTGTTTGCAGAATTTCATTTAAAAAAAAAAAAAAAAAAAAAGCTGTTAAATATTTGATTGAATAAGAAATTCATTTACTGAAAAGATGTGCTCCAAATCTAAGTAATAGCAGGGCATGAAACTCTTCATCCACCTCACCAGCCTGCACCTGTGTATGTTTTACTTTTAGCTCCTTGTACTTCTTCTTTAAGCATGTTTCATATAAAGAGAGGGGGTGGGGGGTGGGGCGGATTGACTATTAGAAAATACTGGAAATCCTTTTCTTCTGACTGTAGTATTAGAAATTCAGGGGCCTGCTTGTTTCATTTTCCCCCACACATCAGCATTACATGCACATCATAAAACCACCAGTAAACTGATGGCTTTTTTTTTTCTCCCCCACCCTCCCCCAAATGAATTTGTACTTCTTAAGGAAGACCTGGAAAGTTGTCTTGTCTAATGAAGTGACATTGGAAAATATAGTTTTGGTATGATATATCTTGGTCAGTTAATCAGGAATGGTTTCCCCATATTAAATGAATGCTTGTCAGTGTGATTATGCATTAACTTACTCTGTGTACTAGTTTCTAGCAGAGTGTTTTGGTTCAGAACATGAAATGTTTGAGTTTGAAAGTGTTAACACAAAATGTTTAAAAATGTTCAAGAAGCTTTTTGAAAATGACCTTTTCCCACAAAATATTTTGGTTTAGATGAATCAACATTTCCAATGAAAACATGTTTCACCAAAAAGAAATAATTTCCAACCAGCCATATGCATCCAGTACTGCCAATAATAAGCACTTAAAAACCCATCTGTTGAACCTCAGAAAATCTTTAGAAGTTTAGTACATCTGGGATTCATTTCATTTTCTTTCTGGTGCATGTGGGTCAGATTGTTAAGCTTCCCTCCATCATTATAAGGATTAAGAACTTAGTAACACAAAAGCAAATCCTGAGATTCTCACCTTATGAAATATATTATTACAGGTCTTGTGATAACATCTGCATAACGTGCTGGTAATGCTCATATGCAGCTTAGCGATCAAGAAAACTGCTCTCCACCCTTCTCCTGCATTGCTCTGTGCTCATCCCAGGGACAGGGCAGCAAGGAGCAGGGCTCCAGAGGTTGCAGGTGAACCAGGAGAGACCTGGAGGTCAGACCTAATCCAGGAGCAAAATCAATGGAGGGTTCATGGGGTGGACAGATGCAGAAGACCATGGTGTGTACAGGAACTGAACTGGTGAGAAGACCTCAGGATACAGTTGATTTAGAGCTTGGTGGGGAGAATTCATTACAAGTAGGACTGAAAACAAAAGGCTTGAAGGAGGAAAGGGAGCATCCTCCAAATGGCTAGAATCACCTCTATTAAAGTTGCTAATACTCATACCAGTCATATCTAAGAATAATATTGCAAGTTTTAGCAGAGTTACTGATTTGTCCGAGACAGAGAAAAATGGAGAGGAAAAAATATACTCCAGGTTAGTCTAAATTTGAAAAACAAACCAAAATACTAAATGTAATCCCCACACCTCATGTTTTTCAGATGTCTCACACTTCCAAGAAGGTTTGTGTGATTTGTTTTGCTACATTTTATTTGACCTGTGATTTTTAAATTAGGCAGTAGGCAATACAGCAGCTTGTGTTTATGTTATGCATCAGATAAATATAGTAATAAATTATTTAACTCCCAAGTGTGACCAATATTCTACGATTGCTTTTAAGATTTCTGTCCTGTGAGCCAGTGATGACTATATAAGCATATCCAAATATTTTTGCCTTGGTAAAGCCCTGAATATACTAATAATTTTAAAGGAAAAATAAAATGGAGCAGATTCAGTATGTCACCTGCCTGTTTCTCTCTTCTACCTATGATACGGAGATCATCGTGTTCTGTTGACTGACCATATTTGTCATGGAAGAATATTGCCATTACTGTGGAGATTGTTTAAAGAATGATAGAAGTACAGAAATAAACTTATCTCTCTACATTTTGAAGAGATTTTTAGGTAGTTGGAGCTGTTCAGAGTTTTGCTTCTGAAGGAATGAATGTTTACAGTAAGGCCATAAACATCATAGAGTGGCAAAGGGTAATAGGATTCTCGCCCCGAATCCTGAATTAATGGCAAGCAGATTCTACCAGAAAACAACAGTTCTGTAAATTAGTAAAATATTCTGCCATCTAAAGGAGTGATTTAATTGGGAACACTTGAGTATATTTGCAGACACAGTCTGACCCTAACCTTTAAGTCTGTACAGCTAGGATTTTCTAAGCTGCCTGTGTTCTGCACAACTTCTGTGAGGCTACAGCTGCCTTCTGTTTCTGGCTCCTGCTGGCTCATGTGGGTGACACTGAGCTTATAGAGCATGAAACTCAGTAATGGTTTACCTAAAAAAAATTTCTGTTTTAAGACATGACCAGATAATAGAATTCGGGCCCACAGAAGACTTTGCTGAATAAGTGAATAGGATACCAATTGGTTTAGTATGAGAAAATTAATGCTGCTTTTCTCATTATATTAGTTCTAGACATATCTAGGCATATCATGTGGGCTGTGGGCTTCATTTTGCTGGCTGCTGTTCAAACATACATTGAGAGGGTTCCTGGTCCCAAGATCTTCAGTCGAAATAGAGAAGGAAAACACGATCAAAGAATTGTTGAAATCAGTGTTTGAATCAAGAATAAAACCCGGCACTCTTGTTTACAGAAGAAGGCATGAGTTGCCAAATCACACCATTTCTGCAGTATAGACTATACACTAAGAAGTTTTCTGCCTTGTAACATCATTAATAATTGTCAGTAGTTGATTTATTTTAAAAAAAAAATGAAGTTTTCGCACGTGAGGTTTTTGAAGAACTGCATATTTTGCCTTTCAGTAAGGCACAGAATTGTAATTTTTCAAAGGAAAATATGAACAGGCTGTTATGATAAGAATAATTAGACATTCTGTTCTGTATTATACCTGCAATATGAGTGACAACATAAATCTTGAATTCCTTCCTTCATGGGAATACATTTTAAACTTTGATAGAGTTATGAAACAGACATTTGGCATTTAGACTTTCATTAAAACCATGATGTTAGATTTAATACAAGTCTCTCAAACTAGGAATGCAGTCTTTCAGCAAAATACTTTAAGCAAGATCCTGAATATACCTGTATAGACTTTTCTTTTTAAAACGTGCAATAATGAGATCATCCAACTTTGTAATGAGGAAGATCAAAATAGAAAGGGAATTCACTAGTGGACAGTGGGAAAAAAACCTCAAAGTCCAAAAGGAGGTAAATCGGGCCCTAAACAAATACCTTGAACTAATCTTTTCTTAACTTTGAAAGAATTAGCTTGAAGTACCGTAAGCTGTATGGCACACAAACTCCTTGTCACAGGCAAAACTGAAGCATAATACACTGAGTACAGTCAAACACTGCTCAGTGAAAATATGTCTCTTCTCCATGGTCACTTCAACCTGCGGAAACCCAAACTCACAGATCTAGAAATTACTCTAGCCCCTGAGCAGGAGAGGATTGCACATTCTTCCTGTTAAAGCTATTTCTCTTTGCATGAAAAGATCTAAAACAATCGGTAGATGAAAGTAAAAGGCAGATAGGATATCAACGTGACTTGCTCTCCCAATGGTATACTTTTCAGCTGGCAGATACATGGACGGGTCTCCATTTCCCATTGAAAACATGTATAGTTTATATGAAAAGTGGTTGAATAAAATGCATAAGCAGAGCTTGAAGCAAGGATCTGGGCTGAGGCCCTACACAGAGGCTGGCCTAGGACCAACTTGTCTGTGGATTCCAGCAGGAATCAATAGCTAATAGCTGTTCATGCTTCTCCAGTTAAGAAAGCATTTGGTGATGTCTACAAGTGTACTTTAGACATGTGGCATTTTGAGTGTCAAAGATGTGCAGCTAAAGATTTTAGGCACTTCTATGAGAGTGGGAGTCTGAAGACATTTTACGTGTCTTGAAGACATTTTACGTTTGGATGCCTAAATACTAATGATAAATTTTCACCCTCTAAAAAAGGGGATGGCTCTCAGACTGTAGAATTTCATTTTGCAGTGGCATTACTCTATTCCATCTAATGGGAACATAAAGGGAAGTCAAAATCAACAATCTTCCTACTTCAATTTTCATTATTTGCAGTTTCTGTACGACTGCTATGATGCTGTACCTTCCTCAGACCAGCACTGAGCACTGTTATGCTTTCATGTGGCGCTCTAATGTTCCAAAACATTTAAATCCACTTAGCCTGTTTTAAAATGTTGAAGGCATCATATTAATCATGATACATTTTGCTGACTGCTCCAAATCTATAAGAGTGGAATAAGACTGAACTCATTCTTCTATGTCTTTTTAAACACAATAATGAGCATTTTCAGTGTGCACAGCCAAAAGCACTATGATGTTTTAAAAGAGTGTGACTAGGCTACTTCATTGTTGCCATCATTTTACACCTCAAAAGTGCTGATTTAGACTTTGTGGCTTTACAGCACAACTTTGCACAGGAGTTCAACACTCACAAACACAGGAATATTTTATTTCCCTGGTGACATCCATGGTCCTGAGTTCTCTTGCAACTTCCACTTTATGGAGTTGCCTGAATAGGAACTGAACTCCGTTAGTAACCAGGCTTGGTTTTAAATACTAATTCTTGAAAATGTGGGCTTCAGAGTATTGTAATGCCTGGCTCACTTACCTAGTTCTCTGAACTATTCTCTAATTTGGTATCACTAAGGCATTGAAAGACAGTAGGCTGCTTGAGAGGAAAGCAGCAAATCTCCCAGCAAGATACTGCCTGTCTGGAATTGCCTTTCGGGAATTCATTTTCCTAGATTGGGATGAAACATCAGAAATATACAGACTTCCAGGACATGCCAACAGGTGCCTTCGGGACTGAAGCAGCTTAAAGATCAGCTCAGGGAGAGTAAGTTATTTTCCTTTTTTTCTTTTCTTTTCTTTTCTTTTCTTTTCTTTTCTTTTCTTTTCTTTTCTTTTCTTTTCTTTTCTTTTCTTTTCTTTTCTTTTCTTTTCTTTTCTTTTCTTTTCTTTTCTTTTCTTTTCTTTTCTTTTCTTTTTTTTTTTTCAGGTCCTAATCAGAACTTCTTGCAGTTTTGTTGCACTGGATTTTTGTTGAAAGCCAAATGTCATATACATAACACTCCATTAAAAGCTAAATGCTCTACAGATATGTTCCGCTTTTAATAACTGTTGCTGAAGTATAACCTGGGTTCCCAAGAAACTCGTCTGTCAAATTTGCTACGGGTAGCCAGGGAGCCAGCAGTTCCTGAGGAGCCAGAGCTTCCAGAAACCACGACTTCATACTGACCACCTCAAAGCCAAGGGCAACTGCATTTCCAGCTGCCTATGACACAGGGGTGTCTGACAGCCCCAGCTCAATTAGGAACACATCAGCCCCTTGGACTGGTCTTCTGTACTTCTCTGCTCTGACACATTTTAGAAATTGTTTATTTTATCCAACTTAACAACAACAACAAAAAAACCCCTTTTCTTTTGTTTGCTGTTCTTATGCCATTTTGACCACAAAGTGTATAGAAGTGTCTTCTACTGCCTTACAAGCAGTATAAACAGTGACTCTCACCAGTGCCAAGTTCTCTTTATCTTTTCCTGGGAAAAGATTATATTGAATGTATTGTCGATACAATGTTTTATAAGAGCTTCTAATAAACAGTTGTGTGCTTATGCTAGAGAAGGCAGATTGAAGAAGATTGCTTTGTGCTTGAGTACAGGGCATGGGAGCCATAACGACTTGGAGTTCATGGGGAAATTCCACCACCTGCCCTTGCTTCAGAGGGCTTGGCAAAAAGTGCCTTTATGCCTAAGCAGCAGCACAGTCAGTCACTGCCTTTTTCTGATAGCTGTAAGAAAAAAAGAATGTGCACCCTTGTTCTTTTCTTTACCATCTCTTGTCACAGGATCCAGAAGAAAAGTGCTTGGAACCACAACACTTCCTGGGGCCTGGTGGATAACACTGTTGATAAATGGAAGGGCCAGTCCAGAAATTTGGTCAAAGAGTTGTTGGATGGCGTGATGTAATCTAGAGAGGGTCAAAGATGTGAAATCTGTTCCCAGTCATCCAAGAGAGAAAAACAAAAGTTCTGGTATTCTGCTCGCCCTGTAACTGTATTAAACTACACCTGTGAAGACAGGATCATCATTACTAGAGATTTGCAAATCAGCTTCTGATTTGGAGATAATAACTCGTTATCCTTGCTGAAAGACTGGAAACAAAACCCCTTTAGATCAGGTGACTAGAACAACGAAATAAAAATAATAAGAAGGCACTGAAACCATTCATATAAATAAACGGATGAGCTCAAGGTATTAACTGGGGATGATTAATTCATGTTGTTTCAAACTAGGCATACACAGAATGAGTGATGAGGTTAACAATTCCACAAAATCAACAAAATGTTCCACCTTATCCTAGCAACCCTAAGCAACTTTCTGGGTGTATTGTACTATCTCAGCAGGTCTGGCACCTGCTATGCTGAGTGTTGTTTTCATACGCAAATCATATGCATATGCAGTATTTGAGCCTTTTTCTTTTGCACAAACATCCTCACACCGTTTTGTGCGGGGTTCCTACCATGCTTTTCTTCTATAACCAAATACATTCTAGGCAAAACTTTGAGTGTTTTTTTATACCTTATTTAGCTTGTTTTGTTTGCTTGCTTCTCTGTGTAAATATTTGGGGTCTTTGATTTAAATTTGCACCTGTGTGACAGACGACCTTTGATTGTCTGCAGGCAGAACTCAGGATGAAGAATGCTTTCTAAAGTATTCTCCTTCCTGATTTATTTCTGCCTTCTTTAGCATAGAAGATGACTTACAGAAGGTGAAATATCAAATAAAGAGGAAAATCAGAGTTACAGGGCTGATTGCTGGGATTTTGTCAGGCCAGGGATGCTACTTAAACATGATACTAAATTAACACTAAAAGCAATAAAAGAATTTTGGCTTTGCTTTTTTAACTCCTCCTTCCTACCTCCAAATTTTAGAGAAATAGCATTTCCCCAGAGATGTTTTCCTTTCTCATTCTGCCTCCAAGATCTCCAGTTTTCATATCCTCTTCAAAACCTTTTTATTCTCCTACAATGATTTTTTCCCTTCCCAGCTGTAACCCACTACTGATGATCAAAACAAAATTTTTGAGATACTATGTTCAGGTTTTTTACTTTACTGCTCACTTTTCAATTATCCGTGATTTAAGTAAGGTCTATAGTCAAAAGGGATCCAGTCATCACAGTGCAGACCACAGCAGGTATCTGGTCTGAGAAGTATACTCCATATCTCTGTGTTTGGCTTTTAGTCACTGTAAACAACATGTAAAAAGATTAAGATGCTTACAAAGGCATCCAAAAGAACCAGCACACCAGGTGAGTAGTCACCTGATGAAGTCTGAAAAAAAAGAGTGTTCATTAAGTTTTATACTTTCTGGGTCATAGGCACTTTACTTTGATATTCATGGAGGAGCTTCCGTCCACTAAGAATTCACAGTCTGAGCCCTCCTCCACTGTTCCCATGCCCAGTCTTTTGCTAAGCGAGGAAGAACTAGTCCTTTATTCCACAAATGGATGATGAAGATGCTTTCTCGATCCACATTGCAAGCAAACCACATTGCAATTTCTGCTTCCGGACTTTGAGCTATACTGGAGTTGAATGGATTAGGAGTGAGAGAGGTTTGCTTTCTTGAGGGCAGTCTTTCCTGTCTGTATGCCACAGAGCATTTAACAGAAATAATGAAATATTAATTAGAACAAGAATAGAACTCCAGCTCTCCCTTCTCTCAGGAAAGTGCTCTAGCCACTAGATCATGAAGTCATGAAAAGTCTTACCAGTTCCAATGAATATTTAATAACTCCACACAAAGTAAAATAGCTCTCCGAGGACAGAATGGACTTCCATTCCAGCACTTACAACCTGGGTTTTTCTTTCAGGAGGTAGAACATGTGTGTTTGGATCCATCCTGGAAGACAAGGAATTAAATCCAAATCTCCTGCCTTCTGAATGTTTGTCCAATCTTTGAGCCAAGTGAAATGGGCAAACAAGGGTTTCTTTAGCCCCTTTTTGCCTGGAACCTAGTCTGACAGGCACACATTATTGAACTTTGGGAAAACGAAGGTGCAGAAACCTCTCTCTCAAGAGTCACAGCTAGGATTAATTCTGGGGAAAGTTTTAAACCAATGAATGGAAAATGAGGCACTTCCAGGCATGTTCTGAATAAAACTCTAGGAAGCTTAACGTTCAGGTGAGACATTGGCCAAGATGAGCAGTGTCTTCTGGTTGTGCTGCCTCCTGAGTTGTGTTGTGCAGAGATTGCAAGGACTGTAATTTCAGTGGCCTCCAAACAGAAAAACTAAATATTAGGAGATAAATTGGATAGTTCCTGCCTCCCTTGGATTTATTATTGTAGTGTCCTTGCAAACTGCAAGATGATACTCATTCACGCCAATGGTAGATGTCTAATATCAGGACCAAGAGAATAAAAATAAAAATGTTTTTATAAATCAAATTTTTTTGAATTAATGTAAACCTTGTTGAAATCACTGCAGTGGACCCATAACTTCTGTTCCACTCTGTTTGAGAATACCAAGTACCTTGCTGATATTTCTCTCTACACTGTGTTTTTACTTAAACAAGATTTATATCATTTACTTCCAGCTGACTTTTTTCATCCTCTTTTAATGGTTGTATTTTTGTTAGGTTGAGAAATACTTAGTGTTTAAGGCCAAGGATTCCTAATTTCTGATCTGTGGAGATGTTTCTTCATGTTAACATTCTGGTGTTTAGTCATTTATGTAGATTTGAGAAATCTGAGACTGGTAGAATACAAATACTGGGTTTGGAGTGAGGGATTTGTGGGTGTTTGGTTTTTGTGTTTTTTTATTTGTTTGTTTCTTACAAACTCAGGAAGCACTAAGAATGTAATTCCATACATAAACATTCAATAGTCTCAAAACATAGAATCCCAAAACAATATTGAAGCCTATCTGTAGGTAACACAAGTTTCTAAAATACTGAGCATCAGCACATTCTTCAAGGGAAATTCAGAATGCGCAGCAGAATCTAACCAATTCTGAGGCTTTTTTTCTCTCTCCTTGTAATCAGGTAGGAACATCTGGCACCATAACAGTTGCCTATACATGTTTCAAAGCTGTGAAGAACAAGGCTAAAGTTTATTTAAGTGAATCACAATTTTGCCATTGCTTAAAGGGTTTCTGGATTTCATCCCAAGGAAGGTTAACAATTAAATCCATATACTTGTTCTAACAAGAATCAATTACGAAAGTAGAAAACAATGTGGACTATCAAGAAAAACATTCAGAACCTCTAAGGTCTGTTGTGATAATGACTATTAAAACAAATTGTGACAGTCGCATTGCTGAGAGAGAAATGACCAGTAAATGTTCTTTGCAGGCAAGGAGGAAACCAAAGAATATTATTTATGAGAAATGCAGTTGATGAGCCAATTCTTGCTAAATGAAATGCTGTAGTACAGCATTTCAAAGGACTGTGGCGGGTTGTGGACCATAGTCCACAAAAAGGGCTGTGGCGGGTTGACCCTGGCTGGACGCCAGGTGCCCACCAAAGCTGCTCTATCACTCCCCCTCCTCAGCTGGACAGGGGAGAGAAAATATAACGAAATGCTCATGGGTCAAGATAAGGACAGGGAGATCACTCAGCAATTACCATCACAGGCAAAACAGACTCGACTTGGGGAAAAAAAAAATTATTTATTACTAGTCAAATCAGAGTAGGATAATGAGAAATAAAACAAAATCTTAAAAACACCTTCCCCCACCACTCTCTTCTTCCCAGGCTTAACTTCACTCCTGAATTTTCTACCTCCTTCCCCCCAGCAGTGCAGGGGGATGGGGAATGGGGGTTGTGGCCAGTTCACCACATGTTGTTTCTGCCGCTCCTTCCTCCTCAGGGGGAGGACTCCTCACACTCTTCCCCTGCTCCAGCGTGGGGTCCCTCCCATGGGAGACAGTCCTCCATGAACTTCTCCAACACGAGTCCTTCCCACAGGCTACAGTTCTTCACGAACTGATCCAGCGTGGGTCCCATCCACAGGGTGCAGTCCTTCAGGAACAGACTGCTCCAGCGTGGGTCCCCCACGGGGTCACAAGCCCTGCCAGCAAACCTGCTCCAGCATGGGCTCCTCTCTCCATGGGTCCACAGGCCCTGCCAGGAGCCTGCTCCAGCGCAGGCTTCCCACGGGGTCACAGCCTCCTTTGGGCATCCACCTGCTCCGGTGTGGGGTCCTCCACGGGCTGCAGGTGGATATCTGCTCCACCATTAACCTCCATGGGCTGCAGGGGGACAGCCTGCCTCACCATGGTCTTCACCACGGGCTGCAGGGGAATCTCTGCTCCGGCGCCTGGAGCACCTCCTCCCCCTCCTTCTTCACTGACCTTGGTGTTTGCAGAGTTGTTCCTCTCACATATTCTCCTCTCTCTCTGCAACTGCTACTCCCCTGTAACTTCTTTTCCCTTTCTTACCAACACTTACAACTCAAACTATATATTTAAACCATCTTTACACCCAACGTACAGGTTTACACATTCTCATTAACTACTATGCTCTGTCCTTTAACAGAGAGATATTACTCTCCCATTCCATGGGCTTCTTGCACACCTCCAGATGTTCACAAACAGGCTATGACTTGGGCCCCGTCTGTCAAGATGGATGTTCAGGACAGGAGAAGCAGCATGTTCGATTGCTGGACACCTGCTTGGTTTCGGTCATCGTTGCACTCGTCTTGTCCCTTGCAAAACTCACCCTTCATCGGTTCAGCTCATTCCTGCTGCATTACTTCCTACAACATAGAACTCACATCACAGATTACTTTTCCCCCAAGGTTAAATCCCCTTGAGGCACGCACCGGGTCTCCCCATCCTTCCACATTATCCACCAAGTACACCCAGGTCCTTGAGCAAAGACAATCCCACACGTGGGTTTGCCTTTTCCCATGGGTGGAGCAATCCATACCGCCTTCCCCAGCCACTTCCCCATGTGCACTATGGGGACCTTATCTCCTCCCACAGTATGTAAGGGTTTTGTTTGGGCAGGACCAGGACGGTTAGCAGATCATCTGGTGTTAACCAGCCAAGTGGCTTCTGCTAAATTTGTATCCCAGTGTTTCCATGCCCCATTGCCTAGCGCTCTCAACATAGTACAAATGCTGTAGTACAGCATTTCATTACAGTTACATACGTAATAACAAGTCTTTCAGTCTACAAGGTAGCTCTAGCAGACTATTCAGTGGTAATCTACAGACATACCCTCTTTCTATTTCATCAGAAAATGCAAGGATTAACAGGCAGACATATAGGAGGAATTGCAATTAAATAGTACTTGATGACACAAATTATCAAGGTCATGTTTTTGACCAAACCCACACCTCCTATTTTTCTTAGGAGAGAAACTTTCATGAGAAATACTGTTTAGTGCATATGAAAATCAAATTTACTGAAATGTAGATTCAACAATTGAATTGGATGAAAGGTAGCTCCAATTCAGGACTTCTCAGGATAGGTGTGAATGGGATAAGAATCTTCCTGTCCAGGCTCTGAAGCAATTGCAGATCTGTTTTATGGTTGCTAATATGCAATATCTTACTTAGCTGGGAGGGTGTTAAAAGCCTTCTGTAGCTCTATTACCTCTATGTTAACATGCATATTTCACATAGAAATTAGACTCAACCTACTGCTAGAACTTATTTTCATGTCAAGTGAAATCCCAAGTCCCAGTAGTAAGGGGTCTTAATAAATAAATCAAAATCAAGGTATTATTGGTTGTTTGAAAAATGTAGTGCTTATGTCTAAGGAAGAAGAAAAACAATACATACATGTAAGACTGACTTTATACTATGCTTTAGAAGAAATTTTTAAGAATGAATTATCAAAGTCGGGGAAGTATTTATAAAACAGGACAAAAAGCAGCTGGAGTATATCAGTCCAGATTGTCTTTCTTCTGTAACTTTTTAGGCAAAACAAATACAATAAACCTCAGAAGGCTCTTACCTCCCCACTGGGTAGCTGCCAATCACAGTACAAGCAATTCCTTGCAAAAAGGCCCACATGGACTCATTGATGATGTTGCAAATCAGAAGACGTGTATATTCTCATCAGCAAGTCAGACAGCTAAGAGGAATGCAGGGTATATTTCAGCCCATGACAAAGGCTAAAAAGTTTGTGCTGCCTTTCAGCACTCAGGCCAAAGAAATGGGAGACAGGAAACATGGTGGTATGCAGGGTCATTTGCAATAGGAAGCAGAAGGAGGAAGGGAAACAAGATTTCAAGAAGGAGCAGATAAGGGACATCATGGCAGATGTGAGAGTGGAAATAGAGTGACATAATATGTTATTGTCTAAAAAGTGGGTGGATGTAGCACATGGTATGTGATCTGACAATCTGGGATTTGGGATTTATAATGGCCCACCCTTTTGTTTCATTAGAGTATTCTGGTTTTATTTGCTCTATGATTGCAAACACAGCGAGTTTACCTGCTCCTATTGTCAACTTCTGGGGAACTTCCCAGAAGTCATGGTGAGGGAGTTAAATTCCTTCAGTTTTATTCTCTGCTCTGCTGGGTGTTTCCTTAGTCATCAGAAGATATCCTGGAACTCTTCCATTTGGTTTTGACCCTCTTCATGAGGCTGAAGTGTATATTTTCAGCCTTTATCGTTGTTCATTTTTTCCTATTTGTTGTTTAGCTGTGCTTTTAAGGAAGGTTGAACTTGTCACTGTAAAGTGAGTTTTACTTGTTTCTGTTCCAGTTTCCATGACCTTTCTTCAGGCATGTTTATAGCAAGATACCGTTTTGTATTACTCTACCGGTAGTTTTCATGCTGATCATCCATTTGCCTTCGACTGCAAGGTGGTCCCTTTTCCTCTCACAGATTCAGTGAGTGGGTGGAGCTGCGTCCTCCTCTTGGTCTTTGTAGTCCATGCCAAGTGCTGACAGATTCCTGCAATGTGAGATAGTCCTCTGCATTTCTTGCATCTTTCCTCAGATGCCAACCATCCTAGGTTTTTTCCTTCTTTTGGCCACCTAACATGTAGTTCCATTTACTGCATCAATCTCTTCTTTTGATCCTTACATGCGTACGTCTCACGTTTTTTTCTGTCCTGCAAATTAATTTGGTTTTTTTTCAATACAGTGATGTGATAACTTTGTTCACCCTCCATGTGTTTCAGTAGGTAATGCATGACAGATTGCTTTGCAAATTCTAAAAGCCCTGTAAATATTGGATCTTCATACCCTAATAGGCTCTCTCTGAGGGTTTGGGTTTGGTTTTGGGTTGGTTTTTTTTTTTTTGTTATTCTGATTGTCAGTCACATGATATTTTACCAGAATTTCTATCTCAAAGTTTTATCTCCATTTCTGCAAATGGGCTGGTACAGAAATGATGGGCAAGTTGCTTAAAGGTCATACATGCAAAGATGTTTTAGATTGTGTGCTGGTTTTGGCTGGGATAGAGTTAATTTTCTTCACAGTAGCTAGTATGGGGCTATGTTTTGGATTTGTGCTGAAAACAGTGTTGATAATTCAGGGATGTTTTCATTAACTGCTGAGCAGTGCTTACACAGAGTCAAGGGCTCTTCTGCTTCTCACACCGCCCCACCAGCGAGGAGGCTGGGGATGCACAAGAAGTTGGGAGGGGACACAGCTGGGACAGCTGACCCCAACTGACTGAAGGGATATTCCATACCACAGGATGTCATGCCCAGTATATAAACAGGGGGGAGCTGGCCGGGAAGAGTGGATCGCTGCTCGGGCATCGGTCAGTGGGTGGTGAGCAACTGCATGGTGCATCACTGTTTGGTTTTTTTTTTCCTTTTTTTCACCCTCTTCTTTTTTTGTTATATTCCTTTTCATTACTATTATTATTATATTTCATTATTTTTACTGTATTATATTTTACTTTAGTTATTAAACCTTTTTTATCCCAACCCACGAGTTTTACCTTCTTTCCCGATTCTCCTCCCCATCCCACTGGGAGTGGCGGGGGGAGTGAGGGAGCGGCTGCATGGTGCTTAGCTGCTGGCTGGGGTTAAACCACAACAGATTGTAAGTTCTTTTGCAAAATATTTATGAATCTAGCATTACTTGTCTTACCATTTGTCCGTTTTGGCTATTTGAGGTGTAAACCCTGCAGGCAAGGACTGCTCTCTCCACTTGTGTATTCCTGGAGTACTGGCTGCATTGAGATCCCAGTCTCAATTATGGGGATTCTGGGCTCTGTTGTTATATAAAAAAATAATATAATTGAACAGTTACATTTGTATAAATGAAGATACACTTTCCCTAGCAGAAGTTGTGTGTTTGACATACATCAACTATTGGATGAGTGGTTATTTTAGAAGAAAAATATTCTTAAGCCATACAAAACAACAGGGGACCTAAAAATACATATTAAAAAACATCCTTTCATTTTCAGCTTTCAACTGGTCAATTGCATAGATCAAAACAAGTGAAATATGAAGTGACTTGAAAACATTAGCAATGGGTTTGAGTGCTTCTTATTTTATTACCTGTAGGTCAAGATGGGCTGTCACATTAAGATGGAAAATAGAGAAACCCTAAGACCGATCTTCCTGCAATTTGGCATATGTTGGGTGAAAATCAAAGAGAACATTTGGTTTATTGTCAAGATGGCTGTGTAGGAGATGCAGATGCAGACCATCAATAATGTCAGTATTATACCTTTTAACTGAAATACTGTAGAACCGTTACAAGTACGTAGTAAAAAGATATGGACTTCAGTCTGTAACTAAAATGCAAAAAGTACTGGATAGAGGCTGCTAGCTTTCCTTCCTTTCATAGTGCAATTGCAGCTGTTTTCAAGCAAGCTATAACATGATAAGGAGTAAAAATTCAATGTCAGTAATGTAATTGGGTATCATATATCAGTGTTTCTTAGCAACAACCCAGTAATGTTCAGTGAAGGCCATGCTCAAATGAAGTAATAAATATCACTGGAGAATATTTCAATGAATTGTTATGTTTCAGGTTTTTCCCTCTTTGAAAAATGTAGATGTTAAAAACCTTGCTGCTTTAGGTTGAAAACATGAATCACTGGATTGTTTTGTTTTGTTTTTAACAATCTGCCTATAATTCAGCTGTGACTGTGTTCATTAAAGCAAAACCAAAACTCACTTCAAAATACTTCTCTTACTTTGTTGTAAAGGTAGATTGTCTGTCCTGTCAGGAAGGATGTCTTTCAGCCCCTGAGATCTCTCCCAAGTAACAGTCTTGTGATGGACGCACAGTGTTGAATGTTTATATGTATAGGCCATCACTTGAAGGAAGAAAAATGTCTTTTTACCATGTTCAAGGTACATCGCCTAAGATATGTTTGCAACCCTTCTCTCTTAAAGTTCAACCTGTTTCTGAAACCAGGTAAACTTTTAACATTTCAGCATCCAAAGGGGAATGAATTTAGTCAAATAACAAAAACAGAAAAAGCCAAGGAACAGGGAATATCAGAGATTACTACTAATCCCCTGATATTCTATGTTAATATTTTTATAACCTTATGATTCTTTATTCATTACCCAAAAGACAAAAGCTGTGTGTGAATGAACACTACTCTGATAGTAACTTGGATCAGGATCAAATTCTCCTCTGCCACTCACGGATGCGGCTTCATGGAGGTTTGCATTACCTGAACCTCTCACTCCTTCATGGTCCGAACTCTTGAGAAAACGCGTCTTCTGGAAATTTTCATGCCTGATGTACTTTGCTTTTAAGGGAGATCACTTCAGCTTTTCTTTTTCCTTTCTGATCCAAGCATTAGGGAGATACACAATCTTACTGCTTTCAAAATAGTAACCTTTTGTGACAGGGGAGCAGAAGTGTAAAATGATTGGACTTTGATCAAAGAATGATGTACGCTTCAAGACAGCGTAGTGGGCAACTGACATACGTTAGCCGTAAAGCCAGTAGGTATCCCTGGAACTGGAGATCTGTGTCCATGTTGGTTCAAACAAGCTGTTTACTTCACTACCCGACTCTCAGCATCTCAGATTTCTCAAGGGTGTGGAAATGTTAAACTTGGCAGGTGAACATTTCTATCTCAACAGACCACTGAAGGCTTTATCTGGAGCGGAAAATTAACCAAAACAAACAGTTTCTCTCTACTGAGAGCCCTTCCCAAATAACATATTTTTGGACTAGGCCTCTGGGCCAGTCTCTTTGCATTGACAACACCTCGGCTCGCAAGAGATAAAATCCTGATGTCATTCAGAGAGTATTCAAACACTGATTGCAAAACTGATGGGATTTGTAAATCCTGGGAGAGAAATGACTTATTTTTCTAACTCCTCAAAACAAAATAGAAGCAACCAAAGAAAGGGCCCCCTTAGATGAAATAACTGCCTCGTGTCACACCACGTAACTGATCCCACCTTCAAGGCCATGCAGGGGGCATGTTGACATAGGTGGATGCAGATAGGGCATATCTCTCTCACCCCCACTCTGGTCAGGCAGACACCGACTGGCTGTGGTCAGGAACCCTTGAACTCCTGTAAACATGCCACCGAGCCCAAGGTGATACACTTTATCCCTTTCAAGACCTTTACTTTAGGTCCAACAGCGTTCTAGCATTGCTGTACAGCTTCTGAACGGGAGCCAGCTTCCATCTGTCAGGCCCTGAGCGGGTGCAGGACAGACGCACGGTTCCGCAGCTGCCGCTGGAGATACACCATTGGTCTTGCCCAGCACTGCGTAGTTAAGGTAGGAGGACGGAGATTTCTACAGAGGCTCAGGCTACAAAACCTGAACCTAAAGGTGGCCAGCGCTGCAGGCTGCAGAGGAAAGCGTGAGAAATCTGAAACTGGCATTTCTAGAGCAATTCACCCATCAGAAAACTTTCTTCCTCATCTTGAGGGCTCGGCCAGGGAGATAGGAGGGACTGCGTTCCCTGCAGTTTAGCCAACTAAACCATTGCATCCAGTGTGACTTGCTGGTTGGGCTGAGGCTGCCACACACGTGGGGACTGCCTGTATCTGTCTCTCCCTTCTCCAATTCCTACATGCTCTTTTTTTTTCTCTTCTGCACTGCAGATGGTGGAAGGAGAGAAAGGGGTCAGAGCGAGGAAGTTTTAACAAAACTACAAAACACAAAGTATCTCTGCAGATCAAAATATACTGTCTGTTTTCGAAATAATACCGGAAGCTCAAAAAGCAGGCCTTTAAATTCTTTTTTCATGACAATTCTGTGATATGCCTAGAAATCCGACGTTTAATTTCTAGAATCTCTTTTTTCCCCTTTCTTCACTGAAAGTGTCCTTTTGGGAGAATAATTTTAGGTTTATGTTTGTGCATAACAGTTTACCCTAGGATCAGCAGAAAAAAAATGCAAATATAAACGTGATGTCGTAAGTGTGGTATTACTTGGAAAAGAAAACTAAATGAATGTATACCATTTAAAATGGCTTTAGCCCGCTAGGTAAACAGCACAAGCAGCCTCTTAGTTATCTCATAATTGCATTCCACTTTACACAGAGCCGATGGTGGTTAAATAGACGGTGTGGTGATGTTGCATTTGAGGGAATAAATTTAGCATTTTACCTGCTACTAACATCATACTAGAATTATTTTCTCTAAATCAGTTCCTGGAGATCCTGTCAATGTTAGTTCCAAGACTTAACTAATCTTGAACTAACCCAGTAACACATTGGGAATCTTGCTGCCTGTGCTAAGGTCCATGGTGGGGCTCACAGGTGTGATATGCTTGACATAAGGTAAATCCAGTGCTTCCAGGAATGGTCAGTGTTGAAACATGAGGTACGTTCGGGAATGCCATGAATTTCTTGGCTCAGTCAAACCTACTTCTCTGTGTAAAAACCCTGGCTGCAGTACTGTATATCCAGATATTTTTAAACACTGATAGAATATTTACAATTCATCTTAAGTATACAGAAGCTGAAGTCTCTCTACACACCAAAAACAGGAATACCTGGGTTTCCTGAAGGTCTTGTGGTGTGTCTGTTCAATCTAATATTTCAAGTGCATTTTTTAGGTCTTTTTAGACCTAAATTTCCCATTTTGACAACTGATTTCTTTGACTTAGAATCTGACATTTAATCTATTGCAGTTTCTTTCCATGTCAGAAAGAAAATTTGGAGAGGTACAAAGGGAGAAGGGAGATTTTATTTGGGTGAAACTGAAAAAGGAGATTTTCTGATTTCTTACAAAATAAAAGAAAACACAAAATCTTCATTTTGAATCAACATCAAGTGGTTAAAAATCTGTATCCACAAACTTAATGATTCATTTACTCTCCTGTCTACTTAGCCCTCTTTATAAAACATTGTGTGGTTTTTTTCTTTTAAAAAAATGTGGATCAGTTTGTAAACATATAATGTCATTTCAAATTTAAAAAATTGAAAAGGCTCTTTTAGGCGTGTTGAAATCAGATATTTCATTTGGAGCAATTTCAAAATTTTCTCCATGTTTCTTTTTCTATTGTTTATTTGTTTAATTGTCTAAAATTGTTTATTGAATTAATCTAATTTTCATTAATATTTCAAATCTATTTTTGATGAATTCACTGTCAAAAAATGATTAAAATGACTTATCTATAGTTATGAACAACCGCTGCTCTCTGCAGGAGTTGGAGCTGGTTTGGGTGGGATGTCGTTTAAGTCACGTTTACCTCAGAGCTTGCTATTTTTTAGAAGAGTTGAAAAGTCTGAAAAATTTGGGATTAATCATTCCTGAAGAGCTACATTCTATCAGAGCTCTAATTTTAGTTCTATTTATGGTTTCTCTGGTGAGACAATCAAATATCTTTGAAAGATATCTGTCATAAAAACAAAAGTGAACTCTTTGGGAGCTTTTACACATTACACAAGTATACTAAAAATTATGCAGGATCATTGTCATGCCTTTGTAATCATCAAATCCTTTGAAAACTTCATAAACTCTACCCTGATTAATTGACTTCAGTGATATATAATGTCCTTATTTATACTCTTGTCTACAGTGAGGCTAAACTGCTGAAAACAAATCTGTATAGCTTGTGTAGTCCCAACACTGCAGTTTGTATGACTCCTGATGGAATTCTTGAAAATCCTTAGTCTGCGTTTTACCAGGCTTTAGGAATCTGGCCTTAAAATTTTGTCACAAAACTTAGCAATTGGAATATACTTCCAGTATTCCAGAATCTGAGAGACACTCAGCTATGAATCCTCACATTACCACAGTTTTCTTTAGCTGAGGTTTGGAAAGGATATTGAGAATTTGCCCAGAGCTTACTAACTACTTGAACAACAAGGTGGTTATGTCAGACGATGATATTCAGGTTATTTTGTGAAGCAATAATCAGATTGTTGAGTGGCTAGAATGAGAGCTCAAACACCTATGTTTGATTTGGTTATTGCCTCATAAAACAGAAATAATAAGTAGGTTAGTTTTTCTAGAGCAAAATAATTTGCATTAAAATGATAAATCCCAGTTTATCTTAATTACAAGCCTAAATAATGCTATACTATTAGAAGACCACTTGTAGTGTTCAGCAAGCTGATGTGATATTTGTCACTAAGTGGTGACATTATTGTATTTCTAATTACAATTGCTAAAACATCGAATGTCTTTGTTTGTGCTTCTTCAGTTGCTGTTAGCAAGTTAGAAAAACTGACCTCTAGTAAATCACCAGTTCTGACTACTCTGTAATGCTTGGTTTCAGAAAGCTCAGACACCCCAAACTGTAAGGTCCATCCTTAGTGTCCACCAGCATCCAATGTGACAGAGAAGCATTGTGATTATAAGAACCCAGAGTAGAAGGCAGTCCCTGCCCTAAAGAGCCCATATTATAAGCAGAGGAAGGGAAGCACAGTGAGTCAGTGATTCATCCAAAGTCATGTAAGCAACTACTGGAAAAGTCAGGAGTTTCTTATTTGCCCTATTTTTTTTTTTTTAACTGAATAATCTTTGTTATTATTGCTATTCAAAATCATTCCTTCTGAAACAGGAGTACCAGACAAATGGAAAGGTCGTAGTGCTTAGCCTTCTCTTAAGTGCTTTGTTGGTCTCTTTAACCATATTTGACATGCTTAATATTAAAACTGAGATACAATGAAAGAACGAATGTATGCAATGGAATGCAATCAGACAGAATAGGTATCAGCAAATTTAGCAATGTATGAACTCTTGATTCTAAATTAAAGTTGAACATTTGCTTCCATTTTGGGGTAGGAAGATAGTGTAGAAATGTGATATATCACTTTTCAATGAGGAAGAAATGGTATTTTCACGTCGCTGATTACTAAACCATTTTCTGCCTAAATCTGGCCTGTGATATTTCAGTATCTGATGCCATTCTCTTCTCTCTGTCTACATATGCAATGCCAGAAAAAATGCATGCTCTCAGTTTTTTCTGCCCTATATGGCTATTGGTGTCTGTGTAGTTATCTCTTCTGCTAATATCAACTAGCCATTTATTGCATTGCTAAGAACAAAGAATTGAGAAAAAAGACTGATGAGGTGGACCCCAAGGATCTGTAAGTCTGACTTCAACTGCAATGAATCAAGAGATAAGAAATCATCCACAAACAATATAATGGGTGAATTAGAGAAAAGAATGGAATAGATTGAAGACAGATACAGATGTTCATGTAATTTCTAGACAAGAACATTTCTAACTGCTTCCGGTGTTCAAGAAAGTACTGTAACTGTGGCAGGATATTTCAAAGATGCAGTACTAGTCTTATGCATAAATGAAAGGTTTTTATCACAAGTTTCATGTTTTAGGTTACAATAATCTCCAGTTGATGAGCATCAGACAGGCACCTGCAGTATTGTTGGTTAGCTTTTCATAGAAATAACATGTATTAGTCAACCTAATTTAAATATATTACCACTTCCTAATTTGAGAGGAAATAATCATCTTTTAAATTTGCCTGAATATTCAGGAAATAGTGTTATACCAGCCTGTGCTTAATCTTCAAAATAACATAACTGGTAGGAGTGTGTTTATTTATCTATGTAATTAATTGATTTGCAGTGTTTATGACTTTCAACAAATGTATGCTGCTTTTCACAGCATGTGTGCTCCACCAGCAAATCAGTCACTCTGACTTGAAGATACATTTTCAGGTACCTACTAAAGGAGGGATTCAGGGGAAATAGTGAACAGAATCTTGACGACACTTTCCTATGTGATTCATTCAATACAAATGTATTTAAATTTGATAATGCCTCTGAGTTTACACGTATTTGAGCCTTCTGAGGGACAGACTCTGATTTCATTCCTTAAGAAAAAATAGTGTAAAAAGTTCTCTGAAAGAAAGACCATATTCACAATTGCTGAAATTTGTCCTCTTCATTAATACTAATGGAGCAAGTCTGATAAGACCTGAACGTTTGCTTAATTTTATCATGTACAGTCTCAGTGTAGTGAAAACTGTCACTTTAAAATACTTGAGAATATTTATTCTCTTTTGCAGAAATCTGCATGGACATGTATCTTTTTTTTTTTCCCTGAGATTTTAAATTTGTGACTGTGGCTTAGCATGCATTCATGGACCAATGATTTATTAATGAATTGCTACAGCAAGAATGGCAGACTGTGTAATGCTAAGTATCTCCCAAAACTTGTTTTCTGAAGGTGCCACGGACAGCGTAGTTCAGAAGGAGGTGTGTGAGGACTGTATGACCCCCAGGGTGACAGCTGAGCTGTCAGGACATGCGGGGACCACCCTGGGAGCACGGTCTCTCTCAGCACACCCTCCAAGCCAGGTCTTGCATGGGGCTGGCCATGCTACGGCCAGGGCAAGTGTCACCTCCCAGCTCCTTTGCGGCAACAGTTTCTCAGCGGGTTTCCAACCCATGGGACAAGATAGAGCCAACTCACTGCCCCTGGCCTGTAGGGCTGACGAGCCAAACCATGGCTGCACAGGGAGCAGTCCCTGTCCCCTGCCCTCCACCTGGTGACTTGACCTGTTCCTCTGCTAGTAACACCAAGTAACACCAGCTCAGGTTCAAAACTTCAAGGAACCTGGCAGGTTATGAGCTTCAGGGAGTTTCTTTGTGGAAGCCTTCCTACACCTTCCAGGAAAAACAGCAGAACAGCCGTGTTAGGTCAAAACGAGGGCCTGCCTACCTAACCCAGTTCTGATGTCTCATGTGCATATAAGCCAAGCATAATGCGTGCCCCTTGTACTCCTGCCTGGACATGGCAACCAACAGCTGAGGACCTTGCTACTGTTATTTACAAAACCACAATGTGAAACACATTTTTAGGGGTCAAAAAGCTCACTAGAAGTGACTTACACATGACTTGAACCTTGCAGTCTCATATTTTTTAATGACTAATTCTCCTTTGCTTATGATTTGCTATATAATGTCCCTTATCACATGTGAATGTAGTCGATAGGCTACAAGGAGCACACTTAAAAATCACTGCATTACTGCCACCAAAGCACCTCTCATTTGCGTGTTGTGGACCCCTCCTGAACACACAAAACTGAAATAAGTGATTCTCTGATATCCCTCTGTGTGCCTCAACAAGGAGCAATCCCATTTCCATTTTACACTGACCTGTATGAGTCACAAGACAAGCACATCCAAGGTCCTGGGCTCTACTGATTAATTTAAATGCAGGCCTAGCATTTTTATTGTCCTAAGGTATTTTTCTACTGTTCTGTTAGTCCTCAAGTCAGGCACTTTCTAGTTTTGAGCTTTTACAGTAATAAATTGATTACAGTTTATATGACCTTCTCTGTTGCTTGGAGACAAATGTCTATAAAACACACCTGGAGGCATTTTCTTCAGTTATGCCTCCCTTGCCTGGCTCCTCTCTTATTCCTGTTCAAGGATAGCCAGAAGCAGTCTGTATGACCAAAGAATTTAGGGTGCTGTTTGGTCATGGTTCCTCCTCTTTAGCACCCTTGGGGCTTGCTCCAGCTTTCCTCTGATCCCGTGGGGAGACACAGTAAGATGCTTGAGGTTTCCCCGTGATGCTTTCCTAAGCTTACACAATCACACAGGATCAACAGTAGGAGTTGCAGTGTTTCAGGTCCACCTTGCCAGGTAATTTCGCTAGCTTTGAAAATCATTCCCCAGTCCCAAATGGGTCAGGGTGTTTAATATTTGGGGGCTTCAACTTGTTTAGGTATGTGTTTGGGCACATGGTCAGAATGAGATGAAGCAGTAACGTGAATTATTATGGTGAGAAAGGTTTAGGATATATCAGAGTTCAGAGAAGGAACTTCAGACTAACTCTATGTTTCACAAGGGGAGTTGCTGTCTTGCTCCAGTGGTCATATTGCTGGATTGTGTTGTGTTCTGGGGCAAATACTCTCTTGGATTTTATATATGAAACATGATTTGTTCGATGGTAATTCTTTAAATGTAAATTTGAAAAAAACAAGGAGCAGAGTCTATCTCGTATTTACATACTTTCTACAATTTTAAACATAAGACAGATGTATGTCAGCAATATAAATTAATGTTTTCTTGCTTATTTTTTCTAATGCAAAAGTCTCTTCAGCTGCAATTGAAGCTTTCACTCAGAACAATGGCTTAGTTCATTTGTATTTGTGCAAAATGTTGTCATGAGTTTAAATGTTACCTGCTCTCATAATAGGCAACATTTGTCATCCTCTTGATCTCCCCTTCTTCCCAAGACTATGAATATGCAAAACTTAATCTTGTTATCTCAGATAATTGGAGTAATTGACTCCAGTGTGGCTGTGTAGCTGAGAAGGGATATACAAGAAAAAAAAGATAAGAGGATCCAATGTGCCTCTTCTCTTTAGGTAAGCCATAGCACAAAACAACATGAATGATTGAAGCAGTATCCAGAGTAAAAGAAAATTATGCCCCTTGAAATAACTTTGAAAATTTCTTTGAACTTTATTCCTAACATATACAGATATGAACATACATATTATAGAAACACAAACAAATATTAATGTTTCAGACTTTTGGAAAGATACAAGACTTCTGGAAGTATACAATCTGAAACTCTTTGTGTTCTGAGAGAGTTCAAGACAACTTCAAAACATGTCCAGACAGCACATTAAGTACTTTAAAAAACCCATCTTTTTTTCTGATGTGCCGTGTGGATTTTTAGCATCTGTGAAGGACCTTGAGATGAATTTTCAAAATAGCACAATAATAGAGAATTGCATTTCATTCCGCAGTTTCATCGTCATTTATTGTTCCTGAAAGATTTAAGAAAATACGTTGGTGCTCATTGAATAGAGCTGACTACATGATTGGTAAGGCACTTCTTTGGGAGTCTATGAAAGGGTTTATGATCCCCATAGCTAAGAAGTTAAATGAGCCCCATTCCATGTACATGGCCACAAGCACAGCTACTCTCTGCCTTCAAGAGGGAGGTCCATATGCCATAGCAAAGGGCATCTATCAAAATAGCACAAATGTGTTTCATCAGTCCATTAGCTATGTTAGTGTTTCACAGCAGTGATGGATTGTTCTGATAAACTCTTTATGAAGCCTCTGCCTCCCTGGGGAGTTGAACTTTTTCACCCAAAGCTGGCATCTTTATTTCTTTGCTAACAGCCAAAAGGCTGCCTGTAAGATGGGGGAGTCTGCAGGCATAAATTAATATGCAGGGCTAAGCCCTAGGTTTTAGTCTGCCTTATTTCTTGTATCTGTTTCTTTCTAGTGAGTACTATTACAGTGCTAACCACAGCTTGACTTTTAAATTTTCTCTACTGAGATTTTAGAGGATGTAAAATTTACAGCCAGGAGGAAAACAAAATCTTGTGGTGCTTAATCTCACTTGCAGTAGTAATTGTCCTATGGCAGCTCTCCTGTTGATCCTGCAATGAGTCAGACTCTTACATGCATTGCAAAGCAGTGATGATATCATGCATGAGAGTGAGTGAAGCACATGTATCTCCAAAAGAATCACCGAGTCACCGCACCACACATTACAACAAATTCTGTCTTCCAATATTATATGCAATTAGTCTGCGCTTATAAATACTTCTGTGTGCAAAAAATTACTTTGCTGATCTCTGTAGTATTTCTCAGAAACACATCAACTGTTTACTGCACAAAGCTACGCTGTGCAGTGTAGGTTATGCAGAGGAGATAGTGGTAGTGGCTATCATCCTTTTCTCCAGGGCTTGTTTTATTGTTTGTGGTCATTTAAGCTGCTAGACAAGAAGACTCTTCTGCAATATTGTTGTCATCAAGATGATATAAAAGGAGAGATGCCAAGCTGTGCATTGTAGTATATTCATAATATCCTAGTGATGCCATTGCTTAGCAGTACAGCAAGTCTTTTGCCCTGCTACCAGCTTGAAAATTTCCTTCTTCCAATTACATGTAAAAATATTAATTTGTCAGAATTCAAATATTTTGCCATGTAGCAGCAGTAAAGTCAAAGGATTGACAAGTGTGAGTTTAAATAACAGACTGTGGCAATCATTTCTATTGATTGCAAGAACGCTTCAGGATCCCTCTTTTAATTAGCACTGCAGTTGTTCCACTGCCTTGAGAATTGTTACAGCAATATTTATGGCTGCAATTGAATAGAAAGCATTTGTAGTGGAGAAATACACACATGCCACAGCTGATCTTGCACAACTTTTATTACATGAATATAAGTACCACTCAAGCATCTGCAAACTCTTATGAGAAAAATGTGCTTCATGTGTCAAAAATCCCAGTCATCTGAAGGGTGCAGTTTGGTGCCACTGATACACCAGCATGTCGTCTCTGAAGTTGTCTCAAATGTTTTTTAGAAAAAAAATACAAGTCCTTTCTGTTATGCATGCTAGGGGGAAAAAAAAAATGACCAACAAAAAATTTTTATCAGGCATCATAATCAATAATGTTACTTTGATAATTATAACAGTAGTATAATTGGCATACATAGGCTGACTTTTCTTCTAAACCTTGGATAGTTGGAACACGTCTTTGAAGCTGAAGTACTTTTTTTTTTTTTTAAATTTAGCTCTGTCTTGAAATTCCCTCTTCTGGTTTCAGCGGGGGCTAATATTTTGCATGGTTACGGCATATAGTTACTGTATATTCAGATATTAACTCATTTGGACATTATAAGGCCAGAATTCAGCTTCATCATAAAGACTGCAAAGTTTGGACAGGACTTGTGTTTTAGGTATACATGGGCAGTAACTGCTCAGATTTACAGAATTACTGAGTGTGGAACTGCCATATATACATGATAAGAACTATTCATTTGAATAGACTTTCTTTTGAAAGCCTTGTCAGCTGAATCCTGTATGAGTTGTAACGGACAATTAAGCAGCTTAAGTTCAAAGAGGAGGTTAGAGAGCAAGAAAGGGCCTGGATGAGCCACCTCTGAGTCCTGACAAGGCTAAGACGATTCTAGATCAAATGGCTGTAAAAATGCATGCCCACACTGTGAATATGTGTATGGGCAATGTTTTCCAAAGAACCTTCACTGGTAAATCACCTTCCTTTTTACCATTTTCACCTAGTTGTACGTAGAATAAAAAATTTTTTGTCCCCCTCCGCAGTAAAATGTACTCTCACTGAAGCAGTATAGTCGTGTAGGCAAGGTGAACTTATTTTAGTATATCAACTTTACATCTGAATGGCCTAGAAATACTCTGATAGACTTGGTCTATGTACTCTTTGGTCTCTGTAACACTATTACTTTTCTCTCACTAGTTGCATCCAATTCTGTACATCTTTCAGATGTCTCAGGACAAGCTTTTATTTTTGTCACAATTCCTTTTGTATCACTAATAACTGTATGGATACTTTTTCTGTCTTTAAATGAAGGTCCTTTTAATGCCCTCAAATAATCATTGGTGTAAGCAGAACAGTAATGTGAATCAAACATAAATGTCTCCAGTGCTGTAAAGTCTGTATTCCAGGAGGAAAATGTTACTAAGGAAATAGGAACAAACTAATTAATATTTTATATTCAATTATAACTATAAATAGTATCAATGCATTTCTATAAAAATTAAAATAACATTAAATGTTCAATATATGAATAGTGCATATTATATATCTATTATGTGTTGTATATAAATAACATAGCAATATAATTAACAATTAATTGAAATGGCTATATTAGTTAACACTTAGTACATGGATTAGTCAGTGTTATCTGTGCAGCATTTTTGAATAAGAGATTGTAAGGGTCCAGCTCTCTTATTTCCTTATAATATTGATTATTTTCTCTGAATTTATTACTCTGAATTGTAAAAGTTAAGAAACAGCAGAAATGCCATAATTAAGTCTGTCTGTTTAACCTTTATGTTGCCCAGTGTTTGTAGTATAGTGATACAGAATGGGATTTGGCAAAGCACAAGCACAGTTGTTATTCAGCTGAACAAGTCACTTAGATGCTCAGAGGAAGCCACTTGAACCTTCTCCTTAGTCCCCCAGAAAAGGCACTTCTGTGTTGTGAATGGAAAGTGCAGAGTAGATAAGATAATGTTAGAATATTTATTTTCGTTCCCCTCATTGTGTGAGTTTGTCTTGCTTATTGCATGCCATCTGAACTTTGTATCCACAATGGAATGAGCTTTTATCTTAGGTTTGTCTCTGATGCTTGTTACCATAGGATCAGAGTAGCCTACAAACACAGATGAGTTGGCCGTCTCAGCTCCCTGACAGGGTATTTTGTAAACTTCATAAATATTTATCCCAGTATTTACAGAAGCAGCCTCTAAACCGAGTGCTTCATTACCTGTGTACTTCACTTGAGATGCTCAAAAACTGTCCTATAGCTACCAGTCACTCATGGCATCTGCTGGCTTCAGCTGTACTGACTTGTCAGTATCTACAAAATCAGACTCTGGCTGTCTCGGGCTGGTGACCCAGAAAACAGGGAACATATCATTAGTGGTCCAGTGTGGTTGTTTTCTTAGTATAAAATGAAAATCCACAAAGCTGCAGCCTGGAATCAACTTGCACCATAGTCTGCACTAATCCTCACTTTACTAAGTTTATAGCTATCTGTTTAAATTCTTATTGTTAACCTCATCCTTTGAAATAATGCACATGGTTCTTTCTTTTATATATACATGAGCTTCACAGTGAAAATAGTAGTGCAATCCCTTCCAAGGGACAGGGTGTGCCGGTCAAGTTGAATTCTTTACATATGTGCCCCAGTAAATGTCAGTATGTTAGTCTTCTCATGTGTAACACCAAGAAGACTCCCAGAAATCTCCAGAGAGCTGCTGTGATTAACACCTATTTACTTGTTCTGTGAACAGAAGTCAACAAACATATTTTAATAAAGATTTTTTATGGACTAAACCAATGTGAAGAGTCAGAACATTTGCACTTTCTATTAGAGGAATCATTAGATTGCATCTAGGCTGTGGTACGTATCACTTCCATAGAAAAGGCACTTGATTATCAAAGATTATAAATGCTTGATTATAAATGAAACTGTTTTTTCATGGGACAGTTCTGACAGGTAAAGAACTTTGTTTCACATCCTTTCTCCTTTGAAGATTCATTAAATGATCCTTTTAATTTTTCACCTTTGATAATGGTAGTATTTTAGGTTTTTCTCCTGGTTTCTGTTTTTGTTTTTACTTGAGTAATTTTTTTTAAAAATTAATACTCTCTCTACCTTCATGGGTATGTTTTTCTGTTAGCCTGAAAACTTCTAGAATCTGTGTTTCTGACAACAGTCAACTATCAGGTATCTGGATTGCAGATTATTTATGTGACATACGGAAAGACTGTTCAGGTATGGCATGAGCACAGTTCCACTGTCTCTCAGACCAGTTCGCCCCCAGGACCACTGTAATCACCATCATGCAGCAAAAAACTAGAATCAAAAAACCCTGGGAGATGCAATCTGGTTTCCAGCAAGCCCGTTCAGGTCAGGTACCTCCTGATCTCATTTTGAAGACGAGGACTGCTGGGGAGTATAGTGCGGAAATATACCCCACTTCACACACCTCTGAGTCCCAGAAGCTTGTTAGGTTCAATGCAACCCCATTGGAACACCTGGACGTGGCTGGGTTTAGTACTGTGTTGAGTCCAGCAACAAGCTAGAAGCTAGGAGAGCAATGCAAGTGCGCTTCATTGGATGGCAGCCCAGGTATGCCACAGCTGATGCTGAACCTGATCCCAAGGGACAGGGCTGGCTCCTGTAGAGAACATCAGCTTCCATGTCCTTTTTCCTCTGAAGACTCATTCCATGCTCCTACTGATTGTACCTGAGCCTTAGCACTTTCAGGCTTCTAGGAGGAAGTGCTGCCTTGAATGCAGCACCTGGGCCCATGCTAGGTCTTACATTTGTACTGTGTCGTGCTATGCCAGAGGCAACAAGCCCACCCGGAGCCCCAGGGATAGTACAGAAGTGCACTGTAGTTGCTTTGTGCAAGGTAGATGAGGTCAAGGTGAATTGTCATCAGACTAGAGCTAATAAAGCCTGTTTGTTTCCTGGTGGAGACACTGGTGGCGGTGTTGCACCACATTGTCTCTGAGTAGCTATACATCCTTCATGCAGGGCACTCCTGCACCCCTTTCTCTTTGATCTGTGGATTACTCTATAGAAGGTGTGGCTACATAATCTGAATTTAGGTGTCTAATTTAGGTGCTAAGAATCACCAGCCAAAGATGCCTACATTCCTCCACAGGCTATTATAGAGAATTTAGGCTCTTGAATGTAGATGTTGTGTATCAAGCAATCAAAGTAGCTGAAAGTAGATGGTATATGCGTCTAGCAGAAAGGGGTTCAAATCACACTATTCCCTTGTATTCTACTACCCAGAAAATTACATCAGAAATAATTATCTGAAAGTTATTGTTAGGAGAAAAAGGAATGTTGAAAGAAAATTTCAGCTCACTGTTCTCCTTGCTAGAGCTGTTCTTCAGTTCAAAGTAAACAGAAGTAGAAATACTTTATTGCTACCAAAGTACTCGATGTGGGCAGGGACCTGTCTGAGAGAAGAGTCCTCTCTAAGCATCTGTTAACAAATGGCTGCACCAGACATCAGTTATGTGCCAGATGTGCGATAACTTAGGATACTTTTATTAGAGAAAAAATAAATTATGAAGTTGAAGTGATTCTAGGACTGCAACTCATGTCTGGAAACTGACAGAAACTAAATCTTTGACAAATATTCCCATAGGCAAATGCCACCCTGACTGCAGCTGCAGCCAGCAATGGTAGGGTGAAAGAGCTTGAGACAAGAAAAAATCATGGTCAAAACTGTCCATTTTTGAAGTAAAGAGTAAGTTTGTATTCCCTCTAAGAGGGAAGTACCAAAGTAGTCTCCTGGAGGGCCTAGAAGAGCTCATGTGTTGAAGATCAACAACAGCTGGGGAAGTGCTGTGGTAATGATGACAGATGTGGGTAGCAAGGCAGCAAGAGCAGTGACAGAGCTCAAGAGCAGCAGTACAAATAACAGAAGCTGCCTTTTACCCAGCAATACATTCTCTGGAGTACCACATACTTCAGAAACTGATTATTTCAGATACTTCTTAGCTGGGATAAGCCTACATTTGGACTGCTGCCCTGGACCTGTGAGAAGGTTAGTAATCTTGCCTGCTGCTAAGTTATTATGTAGACTTATTTTTTATCTCGACTTATTTTTTATCTCTTACTGGTTTATTGTTTTATTGTGTTTCTTTATCCTTTTATTAAAGTTTGTTCAAACCACTTTGACCAGTGCAGGTACTTGTCATAGTTTTGTGCCTTATTTCCCAGGTTTCTGAGAGGGAGTCTTAAAGCATATTTTCTTAAGCTTTCAGAAGGCACTGATATAGCTTGTACTGGCTTCTTGTAAGTGTTAATGAACATAGTCAGTTTATGATTGGTACTACCTAGGCAGCCATAAACTTCCAAGTCATCTTTATCTTCCATGACAAGACCTAGAGTTGAGTTCAATACCTTCCATGCTGAATTATTTCTTTGCATTTTTAGAAACTCTTACTGTATAGGACTTGCACAGAAGGTTCCTCTCTTTGCATTTCTTCTCATAGAAGATCTGTGCAGTTGCAGCATGTAGTGTTAGTCTGAGCTGTATTTGACGTTGTAGTACTTTCCCCTGCATTTGTAAGTGCTTTCCTGGCTGCATGGTTTTGTGGCTGGATCCAACCCCATTGAAATCAGTGTAAAGGTTTTATGACTGGTGGGAGCTGGATCTTATCTCGCAGCCTGGAAACCAGTTAGTCAAATATACATGAAAAATACAGAGGTGTTTTGAAGTAACTGCATAATGCCTACTAAATTAAGCTGAATTAATCTGACAGGGACACAGACTTCCTTCTGATGAAAGGGTTAAGTAATCCTTTTGCAATACTCCCTCATGGCTTTTTATGGGGATGTTTTGTATTGCCCCATACAAGTTTTCCTGGCTCACTTAATCATTATTTACGTAAATTTATCCTCAAGGCAGAGTACTACTGATGTGCTTAATGGCAAATGTGCCATGCTTGGATATTCAACCAGACAGCTACAGTAACATATGGGGGAAATGAAATTCTGAAATCAAGTAGAGAAACAATATGGGGGCAGTAATAACGTTGGTCAAGACTGAAAGTGATTAAAATGAACAGCATATTTAGTGAGCACTTTTTAGAGAGTGTGTGTGAAGATACCAAAAGATAGCATCAGGAACAACTATTCAACTCTTCATTTGTGATTAAATCCTTGCTATTAACATCCTTGTTACCAGGCGTAGTTTATCCCTCTCCCCCCAACAGCATTGACAGAGGCTATGGAAATTCCCACAGGATAAAATCTGTTTTCGCTCAAGATCATGGAAGGGAGTTCTTCCCTTAGAGCATACTAATCTGGTGGTAAGCAATAGGTTTGTCTGTACATGCTCTTGTAGCATCTGACTTCCACTCAAGTATCCTCAGAAGCATTGGTATAAGGGGAGATAAGTCACTGAATGTGGGCATCTGTAAGTGCATTTCAAATCTCATGCATATGCTTTTTCATTGCATTTTTTGCATTGCTTTTTTAGTTTCAGAAGCAGATAGATCCAGATTTGTATGTGAGACTAAGAAAAAAGGCTCACTGCCTGTTGTCGCTAAGGCAGGAGAAGTTTCTGTTCTTGCAATGCTGTGTTTTTCCTGTGGGGCAGATGTATTCTAAAATTGAACCTAGGAGTACCAGGAACCCAGAGCCTGAGAAGATAGTTGAAGCTGTAGATGTAGGGATTTCAGGGAATGATGAGGCTTCATGAATGTGGGAGGGAGTTGGAGGTAGTGGGAATCAGACCAAAGGAAGATGGGAAGTCTAGAAGTTACAGTGTTCAAAGGCGAAGACACATGGATGGATAAGAGCACCAAGAGAAGAAATGAACAGTGACAATTGCTAATATAAGTTGTAGGCTAGCTGGAGCATGCATATGTTGAACAAGAAACAGTGGAAGGGTGCACAGACAGGTTGAGGCTAGGATGAAATGACGAAAGAATGGCACAGGAATAAGGGTTTTCTCTTACCAGGCCTTTTACTGTCAAGGAGTACTAACAGGAGAAAATTTTTTTTATTTTCCTCTTACTAGCAAGATAGCAAGGCTGATGTGCCTGCTGCTGTTCCACTGCAAAAAAATTGGACCCCTTGAAATTTGTATTAAGGATCACCTTTAAATAGAATCTGTCTAGCCAATGGTTTCCAGCAGACTGCTTAACAGACTTTTTTCCCCCACCATTTGAAGGTCATTTATCAGAAAGTTATGAGATTATTGCTACATTAATCCTGTAGCCGATTTCTGAAAATTAATTTCACTGACTTGCAAGACTAGGCATTCAAAAATACGGAAGCTTCAATTCACAAGATCAGTCTAAATTTTTTTACTGCAGTTTCAATATACATGACATCTGAGTCTGACTTGGAATGAACTTTTAACTTCTCCAGAGTGTGGTTTGGTTTCGGGGTTGGTTTGTTTGTTTGTTTGTTTGGGGTTGGGTTTTTTTCTGTCAAAGGCCCTTGGGATTGATGTCTTAAAATAAGCTAAACAATCTCTGTAATGTTTTTAACCAATTATAAAGACTTTTCATGTATGTGCCATCCAATAAAATCCCAAATGCCAAACATTGCAACCGTCAGTCAAGTGCTTTCTCTTGCATACAACTTTCTGTCTGTTCCAGCTGAGAACTTACAGGTTTACTTACTGAATTTATTGAATTAAAGGTAGTTGTGTTTTGTGCTCTGAACTTTACTGTTCATCTGACCATCAACCATTTTGATTGATGGTATTTGCAATAGGAAATGCCTAGAATCTCTGACAACTGTCCAAAAAACAGTTTGCCCCATCTTGATCTTATGATCAGAAATAAATCAGTTTTCCTATCTCTTTTTAGTCAGGAAAGATTACTATGGTCCAGTTATGTGACTGATGCTATTGTTACCATTGAAATTACTACAGTGATAGTTTTCAATGGTGATGTGGCACCGTGAGGTAGGTGTCCCTGAGCGAGTCCTCAGGCTGGAGCCCAGGAATGCCTGCCTCGCATCTGTTCTCTCAAAATCCACCTCAGAAGGAGAAAAAAAATGGTTAAATCTTGAAAATTACTGCTGTACCCAAAAACAGTTTATGGCCTAGTTTCAGTTTACAGTGTGGTACAATTTGAATGGCAAATATTGTGTCTTGTTGATGATAAATGTTAAGCGATCGGTTTTCAAGGTGTGCTAGAGGCTGCCTGTGACTTTAACTTATAGTCCTCAGCTGCTGTTTTAGGGTCAGCTTGTCTTTACAAATTTTGTCTGTATATTTATTTGTCCATTTCTAGTTAGTCATTGATTTATAATGATAGTGCAGTGGGAGTAACTGTCCCTCATTGCCAAGTGCTTCTTGTTTGCTTGGAGTCCAACCAATTGTAAAAGAAAACAACTGAGCAAAATCACAATCCTCCCTTTTTGTCCTTTCTCAAATGATGCACTGCTTGTCCCTCTAACTTCTTTTGGAATGAGCTGCACCTTCTCGGCCTTTTACCAATACATGCAAGGGAAAAGAAGTCTTTCTTCAGAGTACAAAAGATGTCAGCTGTCTCTTGAAACCAAGTACTTTTTTTTTTTTTCTTCTCCTGAAAGATAAGGTGGAAATACTAATAGGAAAAATTACCCAGAACCAGTAATATCTTGAGCTGCAAAATACCGATACCTAATTCCCTGAATCACTAACTACTTCCTCTGCGGTTTTCAGTGAGAAATTCAGGACAGGATCTAACTCATGTTTAGATGTTCTAGTTTCTGCAGTTATCAAGGGTCTCTCCACAGGCAGTGGGGATAGACAAACGTGTCCAGAGGGTGAACCTTTTTAAGACTCACCCTCCAGAGGCCTCAATTCCTGTCTACAAGCAGAGATAAAGCACTTCGCTGCATTGGAAATGTATTCTGAGGATAAATGCATTGAAGAATGTAAGGCATTTGCACTTTGACACTACAGCTGTGTCAGTGCTGGAGACAGACCACGTTACGGAGGCTTCGCAACAAAAATGGTCAGAAAACTTACTGTGTCAGGGTAACTGTGTGATAGGAAATGGAGTTTGGCTTGGCCTGTGCTTCTGAAATTTCCTTAGGCATTTGTGATGACTGAAGATACAGAAGCTGTGAGGACAGTAATTACTTCCTTCAGATAGAGAAGAACTGAGAGCGTATTTCTGCACAGAGATGAGCAGAGCTCTGAAAGGGAGATGAATCCAAGCAGAACACTAAAAGGGAAAATGAATGGTGGTGCCAACTCATCATAGGCACTAATGAGGGTTTACAGCAATAAGTAAGCTGAGTAGAAAGCAAGCATCACCATAGAGCAAACAACAACTCTTCACTACAAAGACAAGTACATCCCTGTGTAACCTCCTGGCTCTCGGAGGAATCTGGAGGGAAGGTGGTCTTTGAAGATTGCCTAAGAAATAAGTGCTCAAAGCTCACAGGCTGACTTAATCAAAGCAGGTCACCCATTAACACCTTCTCCACATCCCAAGTGCCCTGTACCTCACGGCATGTCTCCTCTCTGGACACAGAAGAGAAGGCTTTTCTCTATAATTTTGTTAGTGATGAGTGATCTTATACCAAAACTACCATGAGAAAGCCATTTATGCCTCACTTTTATGCTAGTGTAGGCTTTCTTTGGTGGGCTGTGTGTTTTGTTTTGTTTGTTTGTTTTTCCTCAAGCTGAGGATAGGACCTGTGTTATGGACCCTTGTGTTCATTTCCATTGCCCATTCTGCTTCACTTCCTGAATCTTGATCCAGGGCTTCCCACCATGGAGGGATTCAAAGACCTGCCCGGTCAGGGAGGATGGAAACCTCTTCTGCACTGGCAGAGCAATGAGACTCTGAATAGCAGCATTCTACAGTGAAACCCCATACTTCTTGCAGAGCTCAGATGCTGATGAAATGTAACCGGCCAGAGCGAAATACTGTTAGTGGTGATGCGGGCATGAGTGTGATAGGACACTTCTCCTGGGTTACCTAACCCTTGGGAAAGGAGGAAGGGTGAACTGAATGAGCCAAGCTGGTAGAGCCAACTCCAAAGATGATGTTTGTTAAGGCTAAACAGCACCCCCCTTCTGAGGCTTTCTGCTTTGCCAGGGGAAATCACCGTATTCACCATTCCCTCACAGTAACTGTCAGAGATGCTGTAGGACCATCGTGTGGAATAGCTTCTGGTAGGGAAAAACAGAGAGATAATCAACAAGTGGCTAGTTGGAGGGACAAGGCCCTCGTTTAAATGACCTTGAGGTGCCTTGGTCACAAGGCAGAGTCTGGCAGAGATGCACTCAAGCTACTCCCAGTCTCTGCCCAGACCATAATCAGAGGTCATGCCACAAACCCTGCTGACCTGGGAGCTCTGCTGGTATTTATCACTCCAGCAAACAGTACACTTGCCAGCCCAATGAATTAAGTAGCTCTGGGGTAAAGTTGCAACACACAAGGCTCATTAGCTTACTGTGAAATAAGCAGAATGTTATGGAATAGTACAGATTATCAAAAAAGGATACACAGGACCAACATCCCCTTTGTACCTGTAGGCAGGATTATCAGGTCACGGCATAACTTCAGCAAGTCTTGCTGCTTCCAACACTTCTAGGTACATAACTGCTCTAAACACCTTGTTGTTTAACCAGTCTTGAGCCCCTGATTTGCTTAAGGCCCAGCTGTAGGGCCAATTTTTGATGCTTATGAAATAGAGTAAGGAAAAGAATGAGTACTGTGATGGTTACAGCAGCACTTCACTTCAGCTGCATTTCACATTCAATACAAATTTCTTGGGTTCTGCCTTTGAAGCAGAAAAGGGGAGCCTCATCCTTCTCAAGGATGAAGGTTTGGTTTAAAAAAAGATAATGAAAACTCTACATTAATAAATGGAAGTCAGCTGTTCTGCACCCTCGGCTGCCTATAAATGGCCAGGACGCTGATAAATAAATAGCTAACATGCAGAAATAAGGGAAACACTTCTCTTAATAGCTCAAGGCATTAAAAAATGTGTTGTTAGGCTAGATTATGGGAACTTGAAAGATTTTTTTTTTTTTTTAAATTAGAAGGAAATATAAGAGGCAATTTAGGAATGGGGAAAAGAATAGCTGGATACTTTAAAAGGGAGTTGAAAAGCAGTAAGAAATGCATCAGCATAGCAAAGGAAGCTTCCAAGTCTAACATCCAGAGGGACTTCCATTATATCTGCAGATACATGAGTATTTGGGGGAGGGAGAAGAGGTAGTAACCACAAACCGAGCTGGCAGCATTCAGAGGCAGAAGGAACAGAAGCCTGCTCTAGAGAAGATAAATGAGACCTTATTATTAAAAATGGGAAGAAAGATAATGATCATACCAAATTTGTACTTTGGAGTGTAGTGATACAACACTTACAGGATAAAGGATGAGTGGTGCATGTCTGAATGCTGCAAAGAGTCTAGGAAATATGGAGGAAAAGTGATTATCCTTATTGAGAAGCAAATTGGCCCTCTTCTCTTTGAACAACATGAAGATGATCCAGGTTATTATAGCAGGAGAAAGGACTAAGTGATTCAGTGCATCTACTCTACTGCTATCAGTAAGAATCAAGTCATTCTCATCTGTTGTAATCAAATGTAATTAGGTAAAAAATGAGCAAGTGAGTATACTTCAGGCTTAGCCTGCCAGCATTGGATTTTGATTTAGACTTGGTTCTGCAGTTTTATCAGCTTCACATGCCTTGAAAGAGGCCATTTCAGTTTGTGACCCTGGACACTCTGCAGCTGTTTATCATTCCCATTTCAGCAAAAACACAAGGTCTATGAATAAAACAGCAAGCGAAAACAAGCAGCCAAACTGTAACTAATAGCATTCATTAGCTCATTCTGCTATTAATCAAAGCACAGTTTAACATCAATATTTGGTTTTTTGTTAAGTTTAATGACAAATGTTCCCATTAGACTCAACTTTTACTTTTGTAACAATAATTGTGGTCTTCATTTTGCTGGAAAAAGGAGTGTGATGATTACCACCCAACGGGGGCAGATGGGGATTAGACTCCACTATATACAATATTGTGTATATTTGTAAACTTAGCTCTTCTGTTTGAATAGTTCATGACCAAACTGACTTGGAGACTTGATAGATATTATGCGAATGAGACTGGCACAAAAGTTTTTGTTTCTTTTCCCTCTAGTCCCATTGCCATGTCATTTCAGAGCCTGCCACAGTTCTCAGCCCTGCTTTGATTATCAGACACCGAGTCCATTCTTGGAGTTGGTGCTCTCAGACCAGACCCAGTAGGCTGTGGAAAGGGAGCTTAAATGTTGGCGAGCAAGGACCCCTGTAATTATTTATCTCATTAAGTAGGTGTCTCAGTGCTCAGTGTAATACCTTCATGAAGGGGACCTTCTGCTTGAATTCAGGTGCTGCATTTCTTGCTGCTGTGGATAGCAAAGCTCTCATGAGTATGTGAATGGTCAGGCCCTGTGGTGTGGCCCTTATTTGAGCATGGCAGATAAAAAACAGCAAATATGTTAAACAGCAGAGTTCAGAGCAGTATCCGTCTCCTAGCATCAAGAATTCGTGGATTTTATTTTAATGATATAAATGAACAAGTCAATTCAGAATAGCATTAAAACTTTGCTTCTGACAAATCTTCACTGTCTCCTTTCCTCTGACATACTTATTCAAATGGATCTCAATCATATAGCTATAAAAAATCTGCAAGAAAATAAATAAATCTTGAGAGTGGGGAAAGGAAGATAGTTCCCCCCACCATGCAATAAGGAAGGAGTTAACTGACTTCCGATAACAGAAAAGCCCATGAGTCCAAGGTACTGCAATCATGGGTGTAGAGGCAAATAATCAGATCAGTGACCAGATAAGAGACTCTTTCTCCAGCAAATCTTTGACATTTATAGTTAAATTACACAAGTGGGCTGGGAATGATCATAAGGAGCCTCAGCCTCTCTGAAAATATTAAGCTGAACTAAAGCAGAGCTGTGCAGCTGAAAGTGGGGAAGGAGAGAGTTGGGATCTGAGAAGGCTGGTAAAGGTTTGGAAAGAATATTAATATACATAAATGTTTTCCTTTTACATGGAACAGACTCCAGAAAGGGAGGCTTGATGTAGGATGCAGCAGCTGAAAGGGGCAATTGAGACAATGAGGACAGCTGCTCTAGTACTTTTAATTCCAACTGTGTACTTCTGAACCGTGATCTCCAAAAGCTGTGTCTGGGTGGGAGGCAGGGGGGTTGTGGTTGGAGATCACCAGCTGGGAGGAAAACTCTCAGAAGTTTACACAAAGCACGATTTAAAAGCTGAGTGCATTGGCTCAAAGCAAGCTTTCGGTTGGGTTACATAGACAGAAAACTGGTAGATGTTTGGACAGAGTATAATAAAACCCCCCTTGTTTTCGCCCTACTGAGTTTTAAATTATGGAAATTAATTAGAGACAGCCCAAGGAGGCAGATGACCATGGCTACATCTGTACTACTAAGTGAAAAAGAACGTGTCACAGATGGGCAATGCCCACACTACATAGCTTTTGGCCATGGGTTTCCTCTGGGCCCCCATCCAGCACTTGTATAGCATAATGATTATTTCTGTGCAGTAGCTAAAATTGTGTGAAGGCTCAGGTTTCAGTCTGCCAGACCAGTGTTTTCATAGCGTGAAACCAAGGGCATGCATTGCATACCCCTGATGCGTACCATGTTGCGTTCCATGTACCATGTACCTGGGCATTCAGACGCTGCTAGGACAGCACTAGAGGACTGTGTAAGAGCAAGGAGCCAGCTTTGGTCATTTATGCATCTCCATACTGTCTACTGGAAGCAGTTCCCAGACAGTGTTATCCCCCTGGCATTATTTAGGACTTGTTGACTCACGTCAAAACTATGCCAAAGAGCGTGTTAAGTGATCGGGGTGGGCGATTTAGGGACCAGTGAGCAAGCTCATTGCCTGGTCCCGTTTTATTTAGCATTACGGTGAAGATATTTTCATTAAAATAGAGAAGATGGGATTTAGTACAAGATGAAAAAGGGAGTGCAGAACTGATGACTGGATGCAGCTTGGCCAGCGATGCTTAGGGAATCAGGTTACATACGTGCACGTACTCTGTTAGGACTTCCAAATGCACTGCCTTTTCTGCTCCTCATGTGGCATGGCTTCTTTTCTTCCCCAGTAGCAGTGGCTTCTCTTCCCCCAGCAACCACCAGCTCCATCCAGCACTGTAGCAACTGTAGCGACTGTAGCTTGCTCTAAAGGCAGGCCTATGGGCAGAAAGATGTATCAGACAAGGGACTTTGTACAGAGATAGGCAGTACTAATAAGACAAAAAAGACAATTCACTGAACAGTGTGTTTCACATACTGAAATGTGTGATCTGGACCATGTAGACTCCGAGGAGCCTCAGCAGAACCCAAGGCAGGATTGAATTGCTGGGAGCCTCCCAGAAACCAGGCACTTTGCTCACACTAGGTTCAGCAGATGGACCACACCAGGGCTGATGTTTTGCAACTGGGATTTCAGATTTTGTGACTCCAGGACAGCCAGATCCAATATATGGGAGCCAAGCACCTGTATTTCCCTCCTCCAGCTGAAGCCGCAGGCTTGGGACCCTGGGTAGCAAAACTAAGGTGACAACTGATCTTCATGTGGGCAGTTTTTGAATGACATTCTCACAAATTCAGTTCACTGGAAATTTCAAAATGTTCAGGTTTTGGTCCAAATCAAAACAAAGCAAATAAAAAGGAGTAAAACATAAAAGTATTTCAATTGAACTGGAAATCCTCCTTTTTGGTCAGCTCAGCAGCAGGATTATTAGAAAAATTAAGTGCAAAGCACAATCAGGGGAATCTCCATTCCTACAAGAACCCACTCCCTCAGAGGGGACTAAAGCAGCTTGATAAAAGCAAAGTCAAAGCCAAGAGGCAATAAAGTAACTATCAATATACCTAGGAAAAGTAGTGGGGAGGAGGTGAGTAATTTCACGTAAAGGACAATTTTGATGCACAAAGAATTGGATTTTTGCAGGCCATGAATATATGAGATGAATACCCATAACCATTAGAGAAGCTGAGTTCTGATGCCCCAAACTCAACGCCATGTTGCTTAAGATGGGGTTTGAGAGAGTTTGAGATGGTTAGATGACACAATAGTTGGAAACAGTGAACTAGACCCCTGCATATAAGCTGCAGGGGATGTGTTGAAGAACATCATCCTTCCCTCTCTGCCCATGTGAGTAAGCAGTTGGGAGTCAATAGTGTTTCTTATGACACCTAGCTGTTAGGATGTATGTAGGCTTTATAGCTGATCCTATGCGTTGGGGATGTCTGTGTTTCACTTTTCAGCAGTTATTCAAAACTTCCCATCCATTTCTGGTTTTGCTGTCTCTGTAAACTTCATTAAAATTGGCAGATGTGGGGAAAAAATAAATGAGTCAGTCCCAACATATGAGTAAATTTACAGCCACAACAATATTCTGTTGGGATCGCTGAAATATGTACATACCAAAGACAGTAATCTTACTGTTGTAATTCTTGTTCTGCCTGCCCCAGCCCATCCTACCCAGCTGTACATTTCTCTGAATTTCTCCACTGCAGATAAACGGATGGGGCTTGGAAGTCCCAAGCCTTTAGGCAGCTATGAAATCTCAGCATCGAGCTTCCACTTCTTCTGCAGGGTGTCAGAAACAGCGTCTGTGCTCCACAAGTAACAGAAGCTATACTTTCTTACGTGATATGTTTCCAGAACTACAAACTTCCCTTACAGAAGGGAACTACAAACTTTCCCTGCCCTCTGGAAAGTTAATTGCTTGTTTCATATTTTAAATTAAACTCCAAGAATCAACACGAATATTCCAGTGGCTCTCCTGTGCAGAGGTTTTGGCCAGGCATGGATTGACCTGGGACTGGGGATAGAGGCAAACAGACCTTTAACCCTGTGCCCCTCATGTGCAACGGAGACACAGCCCCGGCTGCTGGCCTCCTTGTCATGTCAGGGCTATGTCTGCCCCAGGGGTAATAGCTGAAAACTACTACTTCAAAGTTATAAAAGTAAAAGGTTGAGTTTATGAAAATGGGAAACAGCAGTTTTGTGATAGTTTCTTACTAGAGGAAGTGCACGTTAACACGTTGTGTAATGAGTGTACAACATAGCACACATGAAGTCATGAGCAGAATTGCTAGGGTGAAAGTCGGTAGTGTTCTTGCTAAACAGCACGTATGCAAGTAGCACAAGTCCCAACATTACAGGGCCCTCCTCTTGGCTGTGTCAAATATTTTATGGGATTATTTCTGTACAAGCTATTTCTAGATGTGGCCTGTGTCAGAGGTTTCGGCTGGCTGGATATCTAAGCATCTGTTTACAAGCGTCAGGATGGATGGAATGTTATCAAGTACAGTCAAAGGGAACTGGAAAGGACACATCTGCTGGTGCTCCACTTCAGGGCTACAACTGTTGTGATTAAAAATAAAATTAAAAAAACCCCAACACATTAGGTAAATGTCACTGCCATTGTGTGAAGCCATTTAAACATTGCATTTGCAAATGACTTCAGGGCTGATGCCTAACCTGCACTGCGCTCAAGTCAACAATGACAAATAAAAGCACAATTCAACTTAGAATTTTGATAAAAGACCTCTTTTCCCTGTTTGGCTGTTTGGTCTTTCTGTTTTTTCTGCTCACTTGGTCAGTAATATAAAAATCCTTAAAAAAAAAATCTTCAAAGAAAAAGAACAGGGAAAAAGTTACAGGCTTAGATTTAATTTTATAAACAATGTGTCCCTCTGTATGTGTCCCTCTGTACCACTCTGTTTGTATGTGATCATTTCAAGTGCATAAAGCAAATTTGAACAAATTTAATTAAAATAAAAAAGTGTGAGGTGGGGAGGATTATGACAAGCCAAGTTAAAAGCATGAGGAAATGCAGGAAATCAACAAGAGGAGTAAGGATATCTAAAACATGACCACAACAATGACCTTGTTGGCAAAACATAGATTTATGAGCAAGATGACTCACATAATAGGACTATCTAATAGTAAAGGATATAGCTCTGCACTGGTCCTGAACTCCAGACAAGGGAAGAAGTTGGACTTGTTGAAAGCCTCTGCGTGACAGTGAAAGAAGAGGACATGATTGCTACTGTTGTTAGACCAAACCACCCAAACAGAGAATATCTGCTGTGGAAGCCTTTTTTATGAGTAACATGACAAATCATTCAACGCACAGGACAGGAGAGTCACGAGAGAGTTTAACTGTCCAAAGAATGGGTAAGAAAGGAAAACATCAGGACAGAGATCAATTCGCAAGCTCTAAATTGAAAAGCACTGGTCACCATTTCTGGTGCAGTAGAAAAAACAGACAGAGGAGAGGCTCTTCTGGATGTGGTTCTAATCAGTGAAGTGTACTTGTTTGAGAACAGGATGATGAAAGGCAACTTGGAGACAGTGACTATGAAATTATAGAGTTCGCAATCCTAAGAAAGAAAATAGGGGAAAAGGAGAAAATCATGGACTTGAAGCAGGCAAACTTTCACCAACTCAAGTCAACAACAAAGTCAAAGGAAAATTTAACCAAGTTGTTGCAGCAGAAAATATAAGCTATTCCTATCAGAAGGGAAAAGTACTGAGAGATGATTTTAGGTAAGCCAGAAGCTTTTAACTGATCTCAAGCTCACAAAGTTTCACCTGGAAAGTCAAAATCAGATCAAATTCTAAAACATACAAAATAACAGCACATATGTATAAAACCCAACCAGAAAACTAAGGCACAAAACCAACATACAGCTAGAAAACACTTCAAAAGGTAATGTGCATTAATAATAAGGAAGAACAAGGAAAATGTTGATTGTTTTTCCTGTCTGTTTGGGGGAGTGGAGGGAAGGCAATGACATAACTGATGATCCCAAGAAGGTCAGAGTATTTAAAGCCTTTTTTGCACATCAGCTGCAGGCACATGACTAGCATAATTAACATTCATGACAAAGGGTTAAGAACTCAATCTAAAACAGGGAAGAAATAGGACAGGAGGGCGTTACAAAATGTTCTCAAGTCAGCCAGACCAGATAGACTGTGGCCTGGAGTATTTTAAGAATGAGGTGAATTAGTCAGATTAGCTACTACTTGAGAATTCGTGAAAGATTGCTAAGAGATATAAGACTGGGAAAGACAGCTGCCTTTTAGAAAAAGACGGGAGAGAGCAGAGAAGAAGAGCTTGGAAATAATAAACTAATAAATTTAACTTCAACTCACAGAAAAAAAAATCTGGAATCAATCAAACTATTCGCAAACACTTGAAAGATAGCAGGAAAAGTAATAGCATAAAAACTAATTTGTTAATGCATATCTTTTTAAACCCATTTGCTTTACTTTGATACTGTCATATCACAATTAGGGTTTTACAGGGACCTGTCTTTGTTATGACCTTATTCAACATTTTATTAACAATCTGGATAACAGTTTTATTGAACTTGCAGATTAGACAAAGTTGGAAAGAAGTGCAAACATAAATGTGTTGGAAGACATAATTCAAATTCAGAATTACCCTGAGAAATTGCAGTAGTGGAATGAAAAATGGACAAAATGCAACAGGGATGATGTGTACTGCATTTAGGTGGGAATAATCAAATTTAAAAAAATACAGGCCAGGGAACGACTTTTTAACACTTAATTTTCCAGAGAAGTACCTGGAGCTAATAGGTCACAAATTGAAGACTGTTATCAAAAATAACAATCTATTGCAAATGCAAGACACAAGGAATATGCTGTGATCTATAAATAGCAGTATAGTCCTCAAGCCTTCCTCTTCTCAGCACTACTAGAACGTTGGGTAGAGGACTTGGTCCCTTTGGGGCACCATACTTCAGAAAAGACATGGGCCAGCTGGAGAAAGCCCAAAACCGTGCAGGTGATTAGAGGCAAAGAGAATGTGATCTATGATGAAAGATTTTAAAAATAGAGATTGTTTGGCGTAAGACAGAGAAAAGACTGAAGAGTACATGGCAATTCTTTTCAAACACAGAAGAGAATAATCTGACCGCCATTTTCACTGTGGATAGAAGAAATCAGGAATTGAAATTGTACCAAGAAGAATAAGGGTTAGGCATTAAGGAAAACATTCTAATAATAAACTTGTGAATTTCTGATACAGGTGGCTTTGGTAGGTACAGGGGTCTTTACCATTGAGACTTGTTAAAAAAGCTATTCAAGAAACTACCAAGAATTAGGTAAGGACAGTTAATCCTGCTCTGGGACACATCAACGAACTAGATCAGGAGTAGGTAACTTGTAGGTTTCAGCTGCATTTGGCTCCTCAGTAATTCAAATGTGGTTACCATGTCAAAATGATGGCATGTCAAGCACATGACGAGCAGGTGGTCTGTTCTGGTATGGGAGCTACTGCTCAGTCTGAGTCTCCACCTATGAAAAGAAGTAGTCATCAGGTCCTGTTTAGAGTGAAGTCACCTATTTTCCTGGAACCCAGCTTTATATTCAGCTTGCCCCCATCCCATGATGGAGCTCTGGAGTCCTGTAAGAACATTGTTGTTCATAGGACTCCTGCTCTTTGGCCTCTCCAAGGCATACGGTATGCATCGCATGGCTTCAACCCAAGGTAAAACATTGTTATGCAGCTCCATTAATCAGAAATGGACACTCCCGGAACTGGATGACTCTTGAGGTCATTTCTCTGTCAGCTGACTTTTGTCCTTACTGCCTTTCAGTACTGTTATGAGCGCTGATGATCATCAAAGTACAAGCATGCAGGATGAAAACAGTTTGAAATAATCGTGTGCAGCAATTTCACCCAGGCAGTGTTTCAGGGCCAAAGGATATTAGATCGAGTGGATGGACAGTCAAACCGTTTTCTACAAATGGAATGGAAAGTCCATGGGAGACCCTCATGGAGGAGAGAAGGACTTGTCACGCAACAACAAAAGGGTCCAGAGATCTGCATTTTGACTGCAAGGTAGTTATGGCTCAATTAAGATTTCTGAAGGGAGAACTATCAGTGTAATCCCATCCACAAAAAGGGCTCTATAATAGGGAAACCAGGGAACTGCAGACCAGTGGGTCTGATTTTTACACCTGATTAGATGGATGATACAGAATAGGATTGGGTAGCATGTGAATGAACATGGTCTGTTTGAAGAGTCGAAGTGCCATCTCACATCATCTTATGAACTTCCATGTATATAACAATATTCTGCTTTGAAAGACACTTCTCTATGAGCAGTTGAATGATACTCTAACAAAATAATATTAAGACAAGATTTTCCTCTACTGATGTTACGTTTCTCTCCAAATGGTGAGTTAATGTAAAAAACCAAGCTCTTCAGAAAAAGGTTAATGTCATGCTCAATAGAAAGCGTATCAGTTATGTACAGAAGGCAACAACATGCATTTTGTCAGCCTGTCTGTCTTGAATCCCTTGCTGTCGCATATGCTTAAGACCTGTCAATTATACACTCTAAGTTGAATCGTAAATTAAAGGATGCTGCTGTTCCTGGAAATAGCAGACTTACGAAAACAACAAACAAAGTAACTCTGTGGTTTTGTTTACATTCTTCAACTAGCCCAAGAAATTTAAATCTCTTGCTTTATACACTGTGACCTTGGTCAAATTCTTGTCTATTGTCTTTTGCATGGTAACACTAGTGTTTTAGCTTAAAGTGAATTTGAGTACCCAAATAATCAAACATAGTCCCTGCTCTAGCTTATGTGATCTCCTTTCCACCTAAATCTGACAGACAAAAGAACTTGGCGTGGAGAGGCAGAATATGTAGCAGGAGCTGCAGAAAAATGCTCATAAAACATGGGTAGACAATGAGTACTCTGAGCAATAAAATGTAAAATACTTTGAGAAGTGAACGAGTTAGGTCTCTAACATGTTGGAATTTAGGAATCTAAGTGCAGGAAAGCAATCCAAGAAAGCCTTGTGTCATGTGCTTAAACATTTGAGACACTTTAGACACTAGCATTTTAGGCAGAAGCTTCACCAGACGTCTAAACTTGTGCTATTGGCAGAAGGAAATGGAGGACAATGTGGACACATAGGTGGAGGAAGTGGTCCCAGGCTCTGGATTCCAGTTTTGCAGTATGTGCCTGGTCACAATCTTCAATAAGCACTGAAAAGACTAAGGATGGGATTCAGTTAAGATCCACAGGGCAATACTCACACATTATTTATCTTAGAATTGATTCATGTTTTTCATCCTTCATTTGCAGTAGTTCTTCTGGGTAATGTAACATCTAGGATGCAGGACAGCCTGTGTAGTGCTGGAAGCAGGCCAGAACACCAGCTTTGAAATTCCTTACCTTAAAAAAAAGAGCACTGAATATACTGGCTGAAGCAAAACCTTAACCTCTACTCTCCTCCATGTCCCTTCTTCAGAAACAAAGCAAGCAAAAAACCTCCATTGTCACTTTTCTTTTCCCAGAGAACCAGAAATTCAATGTATTCATTACACAGTCAGATAGGTCTTTGTTTTATGTTAGCTATAGATAATGACATGATGGATGCCTTAGAAACGACAGAAAGAGAGTGCAAGAGACTGCAGGCTGTGGCAGGGTGTTCCTTCATCTTCCTCTCTCACTTTGCCTGTGCCTTCTTATCCTGCATCCATGTGCATATTGATTCCTTGGAGATTAGTTCCTTAAAGAAAATTCTCTGTTTCCACAGATATTTGTGGTTAGGTAATTATTCTGCTTTCACATAAAGTATTCAGGGGAGCTTTGCTCTGCAGCCTTAAAGGAAGTAACCCAGACAACCCACAACCTAAAATTTTCCACGTATTCAGAGGCTGAGAGCAGAGCTGCTATTAAATATTGTTTTTATTTTTGCATACAGTAAGCACTGTGCATTCCCAGCTCTTGGTACAAGTCTGATCATGGTTGGAATATGCATTTTATTAGTGTGGTTTCTTTTTGTGGCAAGCAATCATGTGCCGTAACAAAATAACCTAAATGGTACTTTTTTTCTGCAATTCAATTTATGATGGAAATTTAGATTAAAAGAGTGTTTCTCTTCTTTCAGCTATTCTTATTTCTTAGATGAATAGAGAACATTAAGAAGGTGAAGTAAGGAAAGAGGAGGCATTAACCTACCCACTGCACAGAATTTTGACTTGCTCCTATCCTATGAACAGAAATTTTGATGGAATGTGCTTAAAAGATTGATTTACTCCCTATAAATGTTATCACTTAAGTTTCACACAGCACCAGTGGACTTTTTTTTTCCTTAAGTTTTCTAAAGTCATGACATAAAGGGGGAAACATACATTCATCTGAATCATTCTCTATCCTATTTCTAAAAGACCAATATGTTCCTTTTACATCCCCCATTTTTTCATTACCATCTAAATAAGATCAGTGGAGATTAATTGGAAAAAGATGTTGTATTACTAAAAAAATATGGATTCGTAGTCCCTATGCCTGGAGGCCAGTAACAAGTGGAGTACCACAGGATCGATACTTGTACCTGTCCTGTTTAACATCTGTATCAATGACCTGGAGGAGGTAACGTGCACTCTCATCAAGTTTGCAGATAACACCAAACTGGAGGGACCAGTCAATATGCTCAAGGGCAGGACTGTCTTCCAGCAGGACCTAGACAGGCTGGAGGAATGGGCTGATGGGAACCATGTGAAATCCTGCCAGGACAAATGCAAAATCCTGCTGTAGGAAGAAAGAAGCCCATGCAGTGATACAAGCTGAGGACTGACTGTGTGGGAAGCAGTCCTCCTGAAAAGGACCTTGTGGACTTGCTAGACAGAAGGCTGCTGTGTGCCCCAGCAGCAGTGAAGGCCAACAGCATCATGGTCTGTGTGAACAGAAGCACAGCCAGGAGATCAAGAGAAGTGATTATCCCCCTCCACTTGGCGGTCATGAGGTGACATCTTGTGTACTGCGTCGTTTTTCCCGCTCCCTACAAGAGAGACATTGCCAAACTGGAGCGAGCCCAGTGGAGGGTCACCAGGACGCTCAGGGGCTGGAGCATCGGCCCTGCAAGGGGAGGCTGAGTGACGGGGCTGCTTCAGCCTGGAGAAGGGAAGGCATTGGGGGCACCTCAGAGCAGCTTCCCCCCTGCTACAAGTAGGTCATTGAGAAGACAGAGCCAGGCTCTCCACAGCAGTGCATGGTGGCAGGAGGACAGACAATAAGCATAAGTTGAAATGAGAAGTTCAGACTGGTGAATAAAGGAAATCTTTTTCCCCATGAGGACAGTGCAGCAGTGGAGTAGGTTGCCGCAAAATGTTGTGCAGTCTCCATCCTTGGAAGTTTTTGAAACCCAACTGGGTAAAGCCCTGAGCAACAAGGTTTGACCTCTTCACTGACCCTGCATTGAGCAGTAGGTTGGATTAGGGAGCTCCTGAGGTCCCTTCCAAGCTGAATTTTCCTGTGATTCTATGATTGTGTTCAATGAAACGCAAAGAAAATAGATAAAAACATAGATTTAAGCTGCAGGTAAGAATGTGGAATATGAACAATGTCTTGATTTAATCTCAGTCTCCTGCAGTTTTTCATGCAGTTTTGAAAAATAAAAATTGTTTTTGTAATTTAATGTAAGTAGTTCCTCACTCAAGAGAAACACATTCATACTCACTTAAAAACTGTGAACAATATGGAATTTTTAACTACTCAGACTAGACCTCAGAGTCTCAGGTCCCATCTAAAAGCTCAGCAGGTAGAGCAATATCAATTAAGAGTGCATTTTGCAATATTGTATTGGCAAAATGCTCAGCAACAAAAAAGTCACTTTATTTCCTTCCAGTATAAACTCTACTAGCCAAAGAAACCCTTTTTTCTAGCATGGACCCTGCATGTGGACCCCATTACATTGATCTAGAAATGTATATATTAACACAGCTTTTCCTGACTACAGGAAGCTATTGCCTGCTAAACCGAGCAGCCAGAGTTTGACTGGTGTAACTCCACCTATGGCAGATTTTACCAATGTAGCTACCTTTATGCTGTACAAGCACAGACTTAAGCCAGTGCTTACACTAGGCATTCACAGCTAGTCGTGCAGAAATTACTGCCAATCATAATGTAACGTGCACTAGCTCTAGCCACTTTACAGTGAAGGAACCTGTTCCAGATGAAGAACTATTATGAACTGAGCTGTTGGAATCCCATTTGACATCCTGTTGATAAACACTGATACACTAACATAAACAGAGAGCAAAACTAGATTCAGCCATCATTTCGTCTTCTGTGCCTGGTTCCAGAGCATCATGCTCGGAAAGGAGAGGACTTTCAGTACGCTGTTTGGAATGGACTGAAGTGGCAACCACGTGTGCAGAAAAAGAGTACTTACATTAGCTGGTGTTGGTATTATTGGATATTATGTCAGAACAAGTGGTCAGAATTCAGGTATCTTTACTGAGTGTACTCAAGCCAGACTTGCTTTTCCAGGCTTTTTAAGGGGATTGGAGGGAATCTGGAAAAGTGATAATACAGTGTAAATGAAAAAGTGAAGTACATAGGCATACACGAAATTATACATAGTTTGAAAGGTTGATGTTTCCTAACAGATGTATAAAGAATATAACCAATTCCTATATTGTGGCTGAGCTAAATTTAAGACTTATGCTTCATAAGATACCAAACTCAAATATTCTGAAGCTCATTTCTGTTGATGATTAAAATACTACCACAGATTAGCAGCACAGAAGAATTATATTATAATATCCCCCCAAATCCTCCAATGAAACTGAGTATAGTAGTTACTAAAAGAAAGTCAAGAGTTTTTTCTTTTCTTTTTTTTAGTGAGAGAAGCCAAGAGATCACTGACCATTTATTATGCTATTTACTTGTATTGGAGCAATGAAAAAAATTCAAAATATTTATCCTACAGACACGTAACACACACTCTTGTGCTTTTGAAGCTCCAGGACTAGCTGTAGACAGTGTGGAAACCCAAAACCTAATTTAGGGGTGAAGTCCTAATTATCAAAAAAAAAAAAAAAAAAAAAAAATCCTCTTGTTTTCCAACTTCAGAGAATCTATTTCACAAACTTTCAACCCCCTCTCACCTGTGTACTGATGACCTTCACCCCTCCAAAGCCCGCCTGCCATCCCAAGCCAGGACCCCAAACCAGCACCTACCTACACTCTTACCTGTCTCCTGTCTTCCAGCCCCATCCACACCCCCACAAGCTCTCCGATTGAAAATTACTTTGGCTGCTTTTGCCTAAATCTGGTCTTGTTGGCAGTGAACTGCATTTGACATTGATCCTCTTGAAACTAAACCACCTGCCATGGAAGAAGTAAAAAACGTTATCTAGTATACAGAAAGTCCAGGGAGGCATAAATCCAGAATATGTAATAAATTTACTGATTTATTATTATCTATGCTTATTCGTACATATAGTGAGGGAGCAGTAAAGTATTTTCTCTGGTTTATCTAGGTGGTATTTTAGATGTTCAACTCTCACTCCTACTTGGCCAATACAAAACAGTTTGTAATAATCTTAGATCTTATTATATTACAGAAATGTTCTATTAAACAAATGCCATAAACATCTCTGGAGCTGGAATACAAGTCTTCCTCTCCTAACACAGTGCTCCAGCCACAAAACTACAGAGTCAGGATCAGGTCTGTGGTTGCAATTTCTAACCCAATAAGTTACTAATCATGCTTTGCCATAGCTTCAGTAGCAGGAGGTAAGAATGAGAGGCCTGAGGAACGACCGCCAGTTTGGCAGCACACGCATCTCCCGGGAGATGTGGATATGAATCCCGTAACCAGCGGTAAGAACTGAAACTTAATGTCCTTTGCACGTGTATTAATGGAAAAGCTATGGTATTGCTTGACAGTGTTGAAAGAATATAGAGTTCTGCTTCCGTGATTTTTTAAATGAGGAAAAGGCAAGAGATGGTTCTGCTGTAGGAATAAGAAAGATGTATCTGTGTGCCTTTAGTTTAAAACCTCAGTGACACTTCTGGCAGATAGTTATTGACATGTCAGATTTCAATTCCCTTAAGCCAATCAAAAATTGATGAGGTCACATCTCACGGTCCATCTTGCCCCAGCCAGATGTTTTTACACCCCCCACCCCCCTGTTTGGTCTGGCACTCATGGGAGTGGGCAGAGAGCCAGCCTGGAGTGACAGCCTGGCTGAGGACTGATCACTTGCTGTTTGCAGGTCAGTTTTTGAGGCACACCAGCTCCCCGAAGCCAAGCAGCACCCAGTCGCACAGCTCCTGGTGCAAGAACAAGGGAAGGGCAGCACCAACCCGAGCAGCGAAAGGTGCCAGGAACTGCACTGTCCCCAGCCACTGTAACCCAACAACTTCCATGTGGTGGCACCACCATTTGTGTCCATCGAACCACAGCAGGGAACTCGGGTGAGCTACAATTCTCTTCTATTCCGGGTTAATTTCAGAGGGGGCTCTGCATCATGGCTTACCAAATGATTGTGAAACTCTTGCAACACTGGCTTGTGTGGCTCTTGTCCCACCTCTGTTGTACGAGGAAGCCAGATGCTGAGCCAGCATGGGGCGGGCCACGGCAAGGGCCTTAAAGATCAGTACGTCACTGCTGAAGTCACCTTTGCACATGTGGGTCTCTCTCTGGTACTGTGTCAACGTAAATGATACCTAAATAAAATAAACTGATGGCACTGTGCTAATTTTGACTGTTTTCTTCCCTAGGGTGTTTCTAAAAAGAGAAATCTCTATTATTGTAAGACAAGTCCAAGCAGCCGTTCTCCCTTTTGCTGTAGGTCATGCCTACGCTCACATTACTTAGCCCTGCGTGTGCTGCGCCACACACCTGGTCGAGGAAGGTGCCCATCGTGGCACTTTCAGCCGTTCAGAACCACTTCACTTCTACCTGGCAGCCGCGCGCGTGGCACGCTGACACCCCCTTCTCCCTAAAATCGGGTTCACCGCCTTCCTGAAAACAAACCCGGGCGCCAGCCCTGCCCTTACCGGCACACGCCGAGGCCGGGACCCCGGGCTCTCGCCCCCCACCCGCGATCGCCGCGGGGATGCCTCCGGCGGCGGCTGCCGGGGAGCTGGGTAACTCCTCGGCGCAGCGCCCCGCGCCCGCAGCGCGGAGCTGGGCGTCCCGGGGGGGGGGGGGGGGGGGGGGCGGGGCAGCTCTCCCCCCGGCAGGGAGATGCGCTGCAGTAGCCGCCGCCTTCCCCTAGACGGAGCCCCGCGGCGCAGTGAAAGTGACAGGCACCGGCCGGGGCTGCGGGGCGGCCGGGCAGCCAGCCCCGCTCCCGGGGACGCGCCGAGCCGCCCCGCCCCGCCCCGCCAGACGTGTTCCCCCGGCGCGCCGCCTGCCCCGCTCCCTGACCCCCTCCTCCCCGCGGCGGGCGGGCAGCCAGCTGCCGAGCGGGGCGCGGCGGCCATGGGGGGAGGAGGAGAAGGAGGAGGAGGAGGAGGAAGAAGAGGCGGCGGCGGCCGCTGAGCGCGCCGGCAGGCCGGGCAGGCGCGGAGGGGACTGCGGGGCGACAGCGAGCGACGTGAGTGCTTCCGCTGCTGCCGGCGGGGAGGAGCGGCGGTGGGGTGGGTGTGCGGGGAGGCGGTGGGGAACACTCCCCGCCGTCCTCCCGCCCCGGCCTGACCTCCCCGGCCGCTCCGCCCCGCCCCGCCCCGCGGGAGGGGTGCGGGCTCAGCCCCGTGCCCGGCCGCCCTCGCTCGCCGTTGTCGGTCGTTGCCGCCTCAGAAGTTGGGGCCGGCCCCGGGCGGAGGGAGCGCGATGCCCGGCGGTGCCGCCGCCGCCGCGGCGGCCGCTCGCTGAGGCGCTCCCATGGTGCCGGCGCCCGCCGGGGGGGGGGCCGCGCCTGCCGCCGCCCGCCGCGCCGCGCCGCCTAAACTTGGGGGAAGTTTCTGTGCGAGTCGGTGAGTACCGGGCGGCGGCTCCGCGCCTGTCCCCGCCGGCCGCGTCCCGCGTGGGGCGGCCGCGGGGCGGCTTCCTCGCCCCCAGCCCCGGCGGCAGCGGGCCGGGGTCCGGTTCCTGTCGGGCTTCGCCGCCCGCCCACCCGGCTCTCGCTTGGCGGTGGCGGCGGGTTTCTGAACAGCCTCCCCCCCCCCCCGGCCCCGGTCGGTGTCGGAGCCCCTCCGGGAGCGGGGGCGCCCGGCGTGTCCCGCTGGCGTGGGCAGCGCGGCGCCGGACCCGGGCCCTGGCAGCGGGCGTCAGCTCCGGCCGCGGCCGCGGAGCGACGGCTGGCGGGGGGCAGGCGTGGGGGCGAAAAGTTTTGTGACCCTGCGTGCTGTGGGTGATGAAGAGGGATGACGGGGGAGGGAGACATGGCCTTGGAGGTCTGGAGAAACAATATTGTTCAGAGAAACCTTCTTTTCTGTGTGGACTTGGATTTAAAAAGCAGAGCGAGAACGGTAGATGAGCTGCCAGCGTCTCAGTCTTCCCTGATGTAATGGACCTAATCGGAGTGTCTCTTCTGCGTGCTTTATTCCAGTTTATACAATTCCCCCCCCTCCCTTTTTTTTTAATTTTCCATGGCATTTGTAATTGATTGCATTTCTTAGTGTCTCGTCTGCTGTAAGTATTGCAGAGGAAAAGAAGAGAATATTTTTAAAAACAAATACTGCAAATACTCTGAGCAGAAGTATACAAAACAAAGGGTGTTATTGCAGGGGAATAACTAGTGTTTTCTCACAGCAGCATCTTCAGTGATATTTGTTGCAAACTCTCACGGGGCTAATTCTAGAGATCAAGTGTGTGGATGTGCATTAGTTACTCATCTTTTCAGTAGTGTCTATCTCGTTCAGAATCTAGTATATTATTAACTCTACAGTATTCAGTCACAGCTTCACTTTCCTCCTCGTGTAGCAACTACAAAAGACCCACATCTGATCATCTTTCTGTTCGTGGTTAAATCAGAAATAAGAATGAAGCAATTAAAAAATTGTAGCCCACCGCTTGAGTTGGATCCCATTTTATAAATGCTTTAAGCAAATGTTTACTGATACGAAAAATTGAAGTTATTTACCAGATGAAGAGGTGCTTAACTTAAATCTAAAAGACCTTTAGCTATAGCATAGACTTGGTTGCCCACAGCAGTGATGAAAATGTAGTTAGGAAGAGAATCAATATAAGGAGATTTGGTAAGATTTATTTAAATACTGACGTTTATTTAAAAGATGCTATTTTAAATACTGAGATTAGAGTAGATTGCAATTGAGATGTTTTGTGGCTCTGAGTGATGAATATAAGTATTACTGAAAGTTACTCAGACAGCTTGAAATGTTTAAATAGGAATGCGATGTCTTTCATCTCCACCACATCTCAGTCTCGCATTACTAGAATAGCTACTTGCCGTGTTAATTCAGGACGTTAGCATGTTTTAATAATTATAAAAGATTGACAAACAAGACAGCTTGCAATGCTTCTGAGGAGTAATTTCTAAAATTGCCAGTAAATGGTAGTGGCACTTTTATTAAATGTATGAAAATAACTGCTGAAACTTACTCAAACGTGTAGAGAAGTCATAGATATCCCCCAAATATTTTGGAGTCAAATTCTCTGAGTATGGTCAAGCATTGTTTTCGTTACCATGAGCTGTTTCATTGTCTCGTGGTGTTGATGTATCTGCACAGCACAGTGCAGCACCATGCAAATATATAAATTTGGGGGCTCTATAGAGGTCTTATTTTCTGTAGCACTGTGCAGCGCGGCAGCACTGCTCCCAGAGAGCACTTGGGTGTTTGTACCATGCTGGGTGTGTGGGGGAGATGTACAGAGCTCGATTCTGCACATTTTTACTAACTGAAGTAGCATGTGCTACTGTGTGTGACCTCTTGTGCCGTTTTCCAGTAGGGAAAGCTCAAATAAATGTTTGATGGTAATTCTCATATTTCTGGGTTGGTACCTTTCTTTTCCATGATCTGGAGGCTGAGGAAGTATAATATATATGGGTCCTTTTAGGGCGTAACTTTCACTCACAAGGTCTCTTTCCCTTGACTATATGTACATTTCTGTTAATGTGTATATAAACTAGAAGTAGGCCTTGTTCCTATCAAATGAAGCTTCCCTTTGCTGCAGAAATTATTTTTTATCAAAGCTAGTATTTATCTTGCACTACTAATGGGAGCATTGAGCTAAATAAATGTAACATTGTGTATCTTACTTGAAATACCAGATTTCCATGGATAAAATAGAAGCTGTGAATATATGTCATTGAGAAAGCAATGTAGGCAGAGATGCTTTGATTTTTTTTTTTTTTGGTCTGATTTAAAAAAGAAAAATGTTTTCTCAGACACAACAGCACTTGGATTCAGCCCAGTTGAAGTTCTTGCAGACTTAAGGTAGGTGTCAAAACGTATTCAAAGCATTGCAAATAAATAAAAATGATAGGAATAACAAGAAGAGGGGATAAAGTTGGTGGGGAAAGGAAGGGCAAGGATACCAGCAGTGCAATAATGAGTCCACTCAGTCCACATAGGAGTCCCTAAATGATGGGTTTGCTGAAGGGTCAGGTTCCTCTTAACTAAAAGGATCTTCCATATTTTTTCACCAAATATTTATCTGATGGAAAGACAAATCTTTGGCCTAGCGGAGCTGGGATGGTAATTCTGGGAAGAGGGCAGTGTGAGGAAAGCAGGCAGAGAGGCGGCAGGGCTGCCACTACAGTCATGGCAAACGCGAAAGGCTGACGCAACGAGATACTGGCTTGGCAGGAACAGATTTATGTCAGGACTTGAAGGAACACTTTGTGCTCAAATTGTTTATCACAAGAGAAATCTTTCTTTATTGTATATGAATCCCAATTTAAATTCTTTGTATGAGGTGGGTGTTTATTTACACATCATTTTAATTCGTGAGAGATGTAACAAGCATCCTCTTACCAAAGAGGTATATTTCTCATACATTCTCTCACTGTATGAGAGACAATTTTTCCCAGTAAATTGTAAAGGCTGTTTCCTGACAGACATGGATGTGGTCCATATCACATATACTGCAGATTATGAAGTGAAAATACATTTAAGCTTGATATTTTATTGACCTTTAGAAAGCACATATTCTATTGAAAAGAAAGTCATCGCCAGAAACTTTTTTTTTATTAATAAATTAATATAAACTTCAGAAACGCTTCACAGTAGCAGGGTGATTTGCAATAGGATGGGTCTTAATGTCTTACCTGAACAAGGTAGTGTTCCTTGCTGTTTACTGAGTATTTCAGAGGTACAATGTTGTGAGCATGTAAAGGACAATTAAAATTATTTTTACTGAAGGAATAACTGCTGGAAAACACTCTTGTCCAGTCTCCTGCTTCAAGCAGTAATGGTCACTGATCCATGAGATACTTGCATTAAATGTGTGGATGCACGTGCACAGGCAGTCAGTTCAGAGTAACGTTTCAGGTGTAAGGTTGTCCCACTTCATTTGTTATCCATGTGGTCAGTAGCTGAAGGATTATTGCAGCAATCAAGCATTTATGAGCTTTAACTCCATCTGTCATGCTATTCATACTTATCACGCTAATCACATTTATGTTAGTCTTTTGACTTTCCAAAAAATCCAGTGACCGTGATGCCGACATCTGTATCTTCTAAATCATGCTGTTTTATAACTTTGAGTTATTAAGATAGTCCTATTTGTAGCGATACAGTCTGCAACGTAGTCTTTTGTCCTGCTACAGGTCCGAATCATCAGTTGTGTTTTGTGGAAGGGATCCACTGTGCGGGATCATGGTCATACGGGGGAAGGTCATACAGGGCTGCATGGAGGACGCTGGAGATGTGGTGGAGACAATGAACTCTGTGCAGGGAATGCTGATGGAAGGATATGGAGCTCTGGGAAATTTAGCAGAAAATTTTAATCTCTCTGCATTAAGAGAGTAAACACAGCACCCATTCTTCCGGTGTGGAAGGAGTTATGCTTTCCCGTCTCTCCTTTTCTGTAGCCATTAGAGAAACACACAGCGTTAGGGTATCACAGTGCTAGACCTGCTGGGCCTGTGCATCACGCACAAGTGACTACCTAGGGTGGGTGCATAATGTGGGAACCTGAACTCAGAACGTGCAAAGAGAAGATTTCACCGGCTTTATGCTCATTAAGGTGGAAGATTTCTGTCTCTGATCACTTAATAAGCTTACTGCTCATAATCCTAGAACAAAGATGATATATGAAGACATATATATGAATAATCAGTTGCATTTGGGTACCATTTAAACACTGGACAATAATAGGGATGGAGATTAGTAACATTTAGAACTTTAAAAGCTGTTTAAATACTGTCATAAATCCATTACGGTCTTCAAACTCAGTTTATAAGTAGTCAGACCAAATATAAAGTAATATTTCAGATGGTCTACAGAGTAATTTTGTGCAGTACAGGTTTGTCAGCAGCTAACACACAACAAGTCTGAGGGGTGGTTGGAAAGAGTTTGGTTATTAATAACAACCGTTGTGTTGCATCATTCAAGCGCTTAAATTGAGTTTGAAGTTTTAGTGCCTCAGGAGAAAATGAGATTGTTAAAACGTGGCCCTTCAGTAGGAGAAAAATCAAATCCTGACCTGTTATCAGGAGCTGTTCCAGCACTGCGCTCACTGGCTATTGGCTGTCGTGGCACTGCAGTCGTGGGCAGCCCGATGTAGTCACTCAGTACTCCAGCTTTTGCAGTGGCGCTAGTTCAGGTCTGGCCAGCCTAGGGTTTGGGGAGAACAGAAGTTTTTTTGCCAGTTCTTCTTCAGGTAGAGACATCCAATGGCTGTTTCTAGCCTTGAAAATCTGCTACACCTGTAAAATGTTGGGTTCGTTCAAATCCCAGTGGGCTGGCTCCGTATTGCAGTAGATGTCTAGGATGCATTGATGGTACCCGTAGGTAGAAACCGTACCTGTGTTAGCTCTGTGAATAGATATCTGTGTGCCTGACCAGTATGCAACAGTTTTGAGTTTTAATCTGTACATTGTTCATCTCTGCAACCTTATTGATATAGCCAAACAAGTCCTTTTGTGCCTGTTGGAGTTTGGCGATAGGGTAGCGATAGTCTGACCATGAAAGAGAGTCCGTAGGCCAGGAGAAACAGACTGAAAGAACCAACAAATTTTATTTCAGCTGTCTCGGTTAAATGAGCATGCTTGTCAGTTTTTGCTTCACGAACTTCATGCCTTATTCCCAGCTGCTCTCAAATGTTCAGCTAGCAACCTGGTTTCTCTCCTTTATTGCATGACTGCAAATATTGTTTGAGTTTGGTACTGAATGCTTATTAAATTGTGTTTTCTCAAGAACCATGTTACGAACCTACGTTATAATTGTTTTGAGCAATGCTTTGTATACTGTTTTCATCTAAAAAAAGCTTGAACTGTCTGGTGTTTTGACTGTTCATGAAATTGCTAGTGGCTTTATGTGATGCTGTAAAAAGTGAGTGAAAAGAAAGCAGGATTCCTTCTAGATGGTGGTTCTTGTCCTTTGCTTAGCATGAGTTGAAGAGGACTGATTGCGATTACATTTGGGACCAAGCTTTATCTGTTCTGCCTAGAGTAAGGAAGGTCTGGGATGAGGATCGAGAGGAGAAAAGCAATTAGAAGCAATGATCTGCTGTATCTTTGGCTTTGGTTACTTTTTATGGCTGAGCTTGGTAAGGTATGTCTGGAGAACGCTATGGAACTTCTTACAATGAAACCCCCAAGAAAACCATCGCTTTTGTCATGACTGTGACAGTCTAAATTCAGGCACAGAGCAGCTCTAAGGACTAGGTCAGATGTTAAGTAAACAGGGCAGAATGCAGTGCGGTCAGGACTCCAGGAGCCCATCTGTACTTCACAGCATGTGCAGATCATGCCCGGTGAGCTGTGCTTACGCTGGGGCTTTGGTCTTCCAGGCTGAGTCCTGGGTTTTGTAGGGCGTATACTTGCCACAAGCATGTAGGGCCATGCTTGCCACAGTGAGTTGAGCCACCAGAAAGAATGACTTGCAGTGTGCTGTGGGAAATCCTGCTCTTTTTTTTTCTCTACTCCGTTTGCAGTTTTTGGCTCATCTACCTATGTAACTGAAACACACGCAGCTAAAACTTTTCAGACTTGACTTGTGCTTCTTCCAAACAGTGCCAGCCTGCTGGTCCGGTACATGTGGATGAACTGTTCTTACTCGTGGCCACAACGTTACTGCAGTAGGATCAGAGAGAGCGTGTGAGACAGTGCTTTAAGCTTTTTTGCTGTGATTTCTGGCCTTTGGAGAGCAGCAGTGAGTCTCTGGGTCTGCTCATGCTGGTGGTGGTAACAAACACTGGACAGGAGGGACGCTTGTTATGTGATACGGTCATTGCTGGCCTCCTGTACGCCAGCCAATTCTGCTGGTACAGGACAGCGTGTACGGCATGGAGGGACTGCAGCCTGGGACAGGGAGAAATGGCCCCTCCACCTCCCTGTGAGGAAGGCTATTTTTGTGGAAGTGTGTGATGAACTCTGGTATCTTCCAGCACTAAGGTGCATTTAATAAGGGTGGCCATATCAGCTCAGAAACCATTTCGGAAAAAGCAGTCACTGTTGTAAAGCAGCCTGTGCCTCGTTACTGCTGGTTCTTAGTTAAGTATTTTGCTTGAATAGCTAATTTCCTTGAAATAATAGGTAGCACTGAGAGAATTAATTTCTTTGTACTGAATCCAGACACACTTTTTTCAGTGGCATGTAATTTATCCACCCCAAGGCACACACAAGTGTGATAACTGTAGCAGATACTGCCTGGTCGTTCTTAAGGCTTTGGGTGACCACAGGGGTGCTGGCAGTGACATTAAGGAAGGATGGCATTCAGCTGTTTAAGTGGTGTGAGGGACCTGCCTAACTTGCATCAGAGCAAGGAGGAGAGCGCACTACTTTCATGAAGATGCTTTATACATCATTGATTTTTCAGGCTTATTGTGTATAACTGTAGAACGTGTGTCCGCTGTACAAGGGAAATAAGCAATACATTGTGCCCTTGTATCTTTGATCTAGCTTGTGGCATAGATGAGTGCACTTAATGCCATGATGGAAAAAGTAATGCTGTTTCCTGTTGCGCCCATGCATTTGTTGTAGCCTGTTCTATTGCTGTTTTCCAATTATAAAAAAAGTTAATGTTTATTAAAGTAACCAAAAGTATTGTGAAAATCATTGCAGGTCCCTTTTCCTCTCCCGTTCTACTACTGCAGGCGGAGGGCTCTCTCTGTAAGAGCCCGAGGGAGCTTTATGGATCCAGCGGGAATAAAAAGTCCATCCGTCAAAAAGAAAGAACATAGGATTTAGGAAGAGAGACTGCTCCTGACTAATTGTTTGCATTGACATTGAACAATATAACGGAAATCTTCATATAGAAGCTTCTGTAGTCATACTCCTGTTTTGTATGCTGAGGTATGAATTTCCGATATAATTCATTTTTTAAAGGATTTCAGCCTATCGTTTGAATGTTATTTCAAGCTTAAGGAACACAAGAGCCTGGTTAACCACAGGAGATCTCAGAGTAGAAGAGGGAAGAAGTTTTCCACAGTGGGCGAACACGTTCTACAGGTGTTTCAGTTTGCTAAATCATGCAGAAAAGGAGAGGAGGTTTTATGGTGTGAGGGATCAAGAGCCAGGGACTGCATACAGATTGTGGCTAAACTCTGAAACAAAATGGAATACATGTAAGTAGAAAGACCAGGACATGAAAGCCTGGGGAACTGTTGGAGGATATTGGAAAGACTGAAGTTATAGACACTGAACTGTTTGGTTCCACTGTCTTAAGGGGAAAACTGAACATTATGTGACCAGTAATCAAAAGGACATGTTTAAGACTAAGTGTAATGATTTGTTTAAGGATGTTTGAGATGGCTGGACTAAAACACAGTAAAAAACCCTCAAGATGACTTAAAAATTCAAATGTAACTTGAATTGCACCCAGAAGTATATTTTCATACTGACTTTTTTAAAAGATTTTATTTTTTTATTATGAAGATTATGCTACTTTATGGGTAGAGCTGTGGTAGGAATAGAAATGGGTTTGGTCATATAGGACTCATTTTGCCAGAGGCTTGCATTGCTATGCTTTCCCAATGGCATATTGGTTGCAGTGTTTTGTAGGAGCGTGTCAGTGCAACAGCTCGTAAAAAATACAGGGAACAGAAATATTTTTGCATCAAACAACTGATGTCTTTCACCAACTGATTTTATATGTGAGTAGTTGGTACACATACTGTTTGTTTATGTTGCAGTTTTTGTTTTATTTATTGATGCTGAAATGTGAAAAAAAAAAAGTAAGATGTCAATAAAAATGACTGGCACCATTTGTTGTTAGGGCTGAGAAGAGGTATCCCTCCCTAGTTATTTATTCGTCTGGATTTTTTAAACTGGTTTTAAAAGGTTCCTGCCAAGGAGCCTGATCTGACAAGAGGCTGTGGCTTGGTAGTCCTGTTCGTATGAAGCAGAAGTGTGCCTTTATGGGCAAAAGAAGAATCATCCCTCCAGCCCTCTACATCTCAGACACCTGCACTGACCAGGTATCTTGAAAATTGGCACGAGAAGTACATTCATTACCATTCAGATTGAGCAGTACTGCAGAGCAGCGACCTCAGCTGTGGCTTCTGGATCTGCAGGTCACACAGCTGTCTGTTCTTGGGGCTTTTCATTTGCTCCATTGGGGGTGGCCAGGCTCCTCTGCCCCTGGAGCCATGTGCCAAAACCTTTGCTCAGCTGAGAGAGTGAGTTGAATAGGCTTAGTCAAGTAATTTTTTTTTTATTTAATTTTGAACCTTTAAACACTTTCCAGCAGGGTACAAACCATTTTAGAAATCTCTTAGGTTTATATTACAGTATATATAAACAACCTTTATGTTGTCCTTTTTTATAGGCTCTATGTTGAAAGCCTCTGTAACCTACGAGGGTGACATTCATTAGAGTTACTGACTCATTCTGTGGAAAAGTTACCATGACCCGGCCTGCCAGAGAGGGTGCAGAGTAACAGATGGAGAGGGGAGGGAGGAACACTTTTAATCACTGCTGTGTCAGTGTCAATACCGGCCATGAGGGAGAAGGCAGCAGATTACTTGCAGAGGCTTCTGTAGGAGGCTTTCTTATTTTCTTCCGACTGTTTTTAAGCAGTCGTATTAAATAATTGACAAAACCAAATACCAGAATGGTGATCCACAGCTTACTGGACATATGGTCAAATTTCAGCACATCTTTAACACAACAATCCATAAAGAAGAAAAATGCATCCAGATTATTGAACTGTGTGTTTCTTTATTGTATACAATCCATGATGAGCCTCATATTACTGTTATATTTAATAGACCTGGCAAAGTTACTTCCTTCGCTTTATTCCAGCTCTTCTGACTGAGAGTTGGCTTTCAGTTTTGGGTAGGATTTTCTGAATTGTATGGCTTAGAGAAAGCACGGAAGGACTGAGAGAAGCTCCTTTTACAGGACAAATGAGCAATCTTTATCTCTTGCCACATCATTGTGGTTTGGCAGGGTGGCTCTGGTGGGCACGGGCAAAACCCTGTGTTTGTGGTGTTGCTTCATATCCTAGTAGATTGGTATTTTCCAGGTGCTCTGATTACTCCGTACCTTAACAATACCGATAGGTGCTCTTAAAAAATGTTATTAAAATTCCTGGTCAGAAGCAGCGCAGTTCTTCACAAGCTGTGGCTTGTGGAGCACTTCCAGACAACGCAGATTTAAGCCAGCTCAGGGAAAGTGCTGAGCTGTGCTCGGCTGGAGGAGACGGCAGCCGGGGCTTCAATTGCCCATTCAGCAGCGTGCGAGCACAGCTGCCTGTGCGCCATCCCCTGTTCCTCCCCAGCCCCTCTCCCTGGGCTGCTGCTGAGCAGAAATTGAAGTCTGAATTTGTGCTAATGTATGTGAACTCAGCAATCAGTTTCCTCTGATACCAGTACAGGAGAAGCAGCAGCAGATAAAGCCCACGTTAAGTGTCCCTAAGAGAGCAGAGCTGCAGAAGCTGGTGAAGCGTGGCACTGGTGGAGGTGGAAACTAGCTAATGGAGAATAGCAGGAAGCCTGAAGAAGCAACTGTATTCATTATGGCAATTACTGGACAGAAATAAGGCATCGTCTGGGGAAAGATGAATGTTAATCTGTGTTTTGTTCTGTTGGTGCAGTTCATAGCGCAGCTGGCTGGCAATCTAGGTGCTATAATCACACAAACAATACCGGAGGAATTCAGACATTGGAAAAGCAACAACAAAAAAGCACCGAAACCACAGTGAACAGGCTAGCATTGATTCTTTACCTTGCATAAGCTTTCTGGGATGCATTAAGGGACTGAGACACGAAGAGTAGACAGTAATTCTAACACTCTGGATCAAGGATGGAGGGTAAGCGAACAGCACAGACCTCTTTGGACGTTCTACATTATAAATAGTTGCTTATTGGCAGCTCTGGCTTTGGGCCTTGACTTTTGACCCCTACTGCTCTTACCATTCATTCCTTTGTCTTTGTCTTCGCAGAGCACTTCAGTTAGTACAGAAAAGGACTAATGCCATTTATTATGTTGTTTTGTCATTCAAAACAGTAAAAACAAGCAACCGCTCGTATTCCCTCAACTTTTTCTTCACAGACCTGTGTGTGTCTGGTGGGCGAGGGATGATGCTTTCAAAACCATCCTGGTAACTCCTTTCTGAGCAGTGACACAGGACCTTACCGGGCTATAGGTGGGGAACTTCCTGCAGATAGTGTTACAAACTTTGCATGTATTTTATTAGTGTTAGTATTTCTGGCCATTGTTTGGCTCAAAGGTGTATCTACGGACATTAAATGCTGGCTGCTCTTCTTCCCCTTATTACCAGCAAGTCACAGTGTAGAACAGTCATTTTAATTGTAATAAACTTAAGCAGATGTTGAAAAGGTAAAGAAGTGCCACATGGACCATTAGAAATAATTACCATGGGATCAAGAAGACCCACAACAGTAGTGTTTCATCTTCAGTTATTAATACAGTCGGGCATTGAGAAGTTGTGAAGGAAATTCAAAACAATCTCTCCAAGTTTTGCCAGGATTACTCAGTGGAATCCCTTGTTGCCAGATGCAGATGCTGAATGAGAGAGAGCAGCAGCCACCACTGGGGGGATTAGTTTTCTGAAACTGCTCAAAGTCAATAATCAGTCCAGTTATTGTAGGGGTTTATTAATACTCTGTGGACTAACCTGCAGTTTGAATGACAAGCAAGCAGGTAGAAATTATATGTATGAGGAAAGTGTTAGCTCTGGGAATGCACACAGCATCTTTTATTTGGGAGTTTAATGTAGCTGTGAAAAAGGGATTGTGGCATACATTGTAGGATCGGAGCGAAAGATTTGGTCTGCATTTCCCAAGCAGTAGCTCCTGGAAACGATATGCGGCTTGTGGCTAGGAACAGGGCCATATCCCCAGCCATGACTGCAAGGGAGGCTCTGCAGTGAGCTCAGAAAGATTTCAGCCAGACGTGAGCCTTCAGAGCCTGCGCTCGTGGCACTGGTTTCCAAACCATAGCAGAACAACTACAGCTGGTCTGGGTTTTTTTTGGTTGGGGGTTTTTTTTTCCCCTCTTAGAACAGGGGAATACTTGGTTGAGTGTTTGGGTGTTGTTTTGAATGTATTGTGCTCTTAGTTTTTATGCAGTCTTGGAATTAGTAATAAGCCAGGTGCTGCTTGTGTTTCACGGATGATGTATCCAACCCAAGAGTCCAGGGAACCTACAAAGAGACTATTCCTTTTCTTCAAGCCGTTCTCTTTGGCAGTAGCATGAGCTGAAAGCTTTGCATGAATTAAAGATTCATGGCCGAGTATGAAGTCAGGCTATTAAAGTTATATGCTGATCAGACCCCCTTGAGCAGTTAATTAATAAAGAATTGAAAATCTAGCGCTATATTGACTAAATATATGTAATTGCTTCAATGGTAGGTGCTGCAGGGAGAAATCTGGCATCCCTTCTGGAGTCTGGTTTGTTGATTATTTTATGACCCGGTTGGCAGTAAGCCTGTCTTGTGAGGCACAGGACAATAATATCCTGCACAGCTACTTTGCTAAGTAATTGAAGTACAGTGCCAGCATTATTTGGGACAGATATGTATTCGATAACCTATTGCTGCCAAGTTCCATGATAAAAAGAACAACTTTTTTCCATCATAAAACTTTCCTGCATAGTTAATCAGCAAGCTGAGCCTGAGGAACTCCGCTTCCGGTAAGATTGAAGGGAGAGTTTCTAGTCAGGGTGTCAGTAGGCACGTCCTGTCGCTCACTAGCAAATCTGCTTATTCTGAAGTTTTCCATACCATACTAGAAATCTAGGCATTTGCTCAAAATTCAGCATACTTTCAGAAATTCAGATTGTGGTGTAAAATTTATTTAAAAGTTACTGTCATAAATCCAGAAAAGCTTAACCAAACAACACCAGTAGGTATCCTCTTAGGTAATCTTAGCTTCTAACTGTGGTCTCTGCCACATGATGACCTATCTGCAGGAAACGTGCACTTCTTCACCAATCTCAGAATGGCTAAAAGCTCGCCCTTTAGCAAAAATGGGAACCTGGCAGGCCCCAAGTGCAAACCAGTCTCTTTGTGGAGACTTACCTGCAGGCCCTCTGATATGCTGGTTCTTCCTCTGCAAAGTTAATGTAGGCACCTGGTGTGGTTAGTCTGATCTTCTTTCCTCTGTTTGAATTTCTCTGTTGTCTGAACTCTGCCTGAAAAGTAGATTGGCACATGTTCTCTTGTTTTTCAAATTAGTCATGCCAGCTATGCATAAAAGAGCTGGAGCAAAAGCATTCCATATTCGTTGTTAAGTGTTTTATTTTCCAGACTAAAAACTGAATACTTGCAGCTCACAAGTCATTATATGCTTGTCATTCCTAATTACTTTCTGGCATGTTCCTGGGTGTTTTGTAGACAGGAAAATATATTAGATTATTTTTTTAAACACACAGCTGAAATGCCTCCATAACTAGGCTAACAATAATATTCTGTGAGGTGGAAAACTATTGGGAGAAATAAATGTGTGCACATATTAACTTGTCTCTTTCTAAAAGAGTAACTTGCTTTGTCTCTTATTATCAATAAGCATTTTATACTGAAGGAACGGGACTGTTACCGTTCATAACTGGAAATTAGTCATCAAGCATATTCGGTTATTTTCAGAGCATCCAAGTGTGTGATTTTTCCCTGCAGGTATTCTGTATACTGCAGCATGTTTTACCAAAGGAAAGTGTGGTGTTCACATACCAGTTTTTATACGCACAAATTCATAAATGCACATGTACACAGAAGCAGATATGCAGTTCTGACCAATGAGATATGCTACCGGCGAGCTACAATAACTCTGCTGAGGCTGGTGGTAAATAAAAACTGCATCAGTGAAAAGCGAGAGTTTCCCAGCTGGCATTCCCTTTGCTTCTTGGGATTTTATTCTCTCTTGACTGTCAGTTGACAACTTGACTACCCTGACAATGTGCTGGAGTATGAGAAGCCTGTTATCTCCCAGAAGAGCTGCAGTTCCTGAGTCTGAAGGTAAATCTTCAGAGTCACTGCAGTTAAGAGTGACGCAGCTTTGTGGAGCATGTGTCAATACACAGGCTCCTTAGGATAGGTTCAGATGTGAAATACATTCGAAGGCTGTGGCCGGAAAGGCAAATATATTCTACGTAACATTGATTAACTGGGGAGGCTCTCATTTCTCTGCCATGGGGGCTGCAGCGTACGCCATCGTGTAGGATGCCTGAGCTGCATGCCTGGCTGGGAGGAGGGTTTTCACTGGGCTGATGCAACTTGTCCCACAGCTGCCCAGTAGCAGGAGAGGTTGGGAGCCTGTGGCAGGGGGCTGCCTTGTCATCGGGAAGGGCTAGTCAGCTCCTTTTGGCAGCAGCCCACAGCCAGGTTGGTTTTGGCCAGGCATGAAGCTGCCTTTCGACAGCCCCACGTACCAGGTGCTGCCAGCCTTGTTGCAGGGCTGGGGCTAGAGGCAGCCTTGGGGCAGCTGGAGCCCTGGGCAAAGGGTGGCACTGGGATCTGCTCTCAGTCACCTGCAAGGTGGCCCACGTTCATCCTGTGACCCAAAGGCTTGTGTATCCAGGAACAAGGGATGTGAGAGCTCTGCAGCGGGGGCATTGCAATCAAAGACAAATCTTAGGCAGGGGTGGGCACGGTTAAGCTGTAGCAGCAGATGGGAAATGTGACCTAATGACGGTTGGTCTGTCTGGGCAATATCGTAAGTTTGTTAAAGTTGCTGGAGAGTACTCACGTGACGTAATATTAAGTATCTGCGCTAGATACCTGAATTATTTGCCTTCTGTAAAGACTCTATTGACTACGATAAGCCTAAGACCTTAGTTCAGCCACCTCAGTTTAGTGCCTGCTCTTCAATGGTATGTGCAGAATTTCGCTGGCATGCGCCATCTGCTGTGATAAACAGGAGCGAAGACTCTTGCCTCAGGTGACAATAATTTATTACTAATACAGTGCCATAGCCATAGTTTGCAATTCAGTCAACTATGCTAAACAAATATGAAGATACCTGCCCTGGAGACCTCACAGGCGGCATTCAGGAATGGCAGGATAATTTACAGTGCCGAACAAAACAAGTACAGTCACATGTGGCTGTGCTGTGTGCTGATGACTTGTGCTTTTAATATTTTTTTTGTTGGCTGTATGCCTGCTGAAATCTGACACTCTCCAGTATTAGTTGCCTCTTTGTGCCTTGCTAAAATAGCCATAGAAAAATATTTTTCTGAAATCTGAGGTTTTAAGGGAATTTTGAATATAGCCTGATGAGGTATGACGGTGAAGGAATCCTTGAATATTTAATTTAGAGTGAAGGTAATGAATCTCTTCAGCGCAATGAAGTATATAAGCTTTTCATTATAAGCTTGCATCTGACTGGATGAAATAAAGTAGTAATTTTTCTGGGAAAAAAAGTCTTCAAGAAACCAAGCCAGTTAATAATTTTGGGTTGAATTAGACTAATGGTTTAATCTATTAGAAGTAGATGGGACTGTATAACTCATAAATGCTGGACTGGTTAAACACATTTTAAATAAAAATCAATTTTTCAGTCTGAAGCATGATTTTAATAAGTTGAAAACAGCTAAACAAAAGTAATTTCAAATGAATTGAAATAATAAGTTCAAATATTTTCAAGTATGTTCAAATAAATGAAAATACTTTTTATTTTGTATTGCATAAAATGATACAAATTGACTAGAAATAAAAATTTCAGTCCTCCTATAGAATTATATATCAGTATGAGTAAAGCCAACTGAATTTTTTTCATTTTTATATATATAGTTTTATTTTATAGAGAAGCCAGTGTTTTTGTGATGTTCATGAAGATATAAAATGCCTTGAAACAGACAGAGTTCTACTAAATGATTATTTACTGATGACAGGTATTGATTGAGCAAGATAATAATCTCGGGTAAGGATTACAGTAGACATAACGCTGCTGTTGATACCGTAGTAGGCACTGAGTGATTTGCAGCATGGACAGGAAAGCTGTCACCCCTCATGGATGGGACAGCAGAGCCCCAGAGCACCGAGTGAGCTCCACAGGGTCTGTGGAGGCTCTGAAGCACTGCAGGGTTGTTTTGCTTTTCTTAATTACCTAGCTGGAAAGTTATTAAAAAAACCTTCTTCACCGCAGTCGGTGCTCATGATAGCACCGCAGCCATGGCCGGCCACTGACCACTGCTTCCTCTGCGGCAGCCTCTCCAGGCTGCAAGGCTTTGTGCTTGCCGCCCTCCTCCTGCTCCCCCAAATGTCTCGCGTCTCTTCTGTAAGCCAAATGCCACTCTCTAAACCTTTCTCTGCTAGTCAGGTTTTCTCAGCTTCTTATCTTCATTGCCCTCGTCTGCGCACTCTTTGGTTTGGCAACAACATTGGAAAGGAGAAGCAGCCCAAAGGGAGAGTGGAGTTTAGTAGCACCCGGGAGTGGGGCAACTAATCACTGCTCTCGTGCGTGCTGCTCCCATTAATGCGGTGCCTGTGAGACAATGGCATTTTGTCATTGACTCACATTCAGTTTGTGGTTTACCCCAAACACCTCTTCTTTTTTCTTTTTTTCTTTGAAAACTGCTGTCTAGCCTGTTACTCCTTACTTGCATTGGTCAGTGGTAGAATATGACACTCTGACATTTAATCTTGTAATAAAGCAGTGAGAAAACTGTCTTGAATCATGGGAAATCTCTAGATGTAATCACTTTTTTGTTTGGTTTTTGTGTTTGGTTAGTTTTTGTTTAAACACTGCCCAAAATAAATGTGTGTTAGAAGAAGCTTCAGACTGATAAATGCTTTAGCGAAATACACAAAATGCATCTTTATTTCCAGGTTAGGGGTGGGCATAACAGGTTTTGCTGTGGATCTGGACAGGTCCCATGGCTGCCTTAGCGTGACACTGGTGCCTTGCTCCTGGGACTGTCCTTTGTCAGAGCAAACACTCAAAGCCCCGTTTGGTCAGTTAAGATCCTGGCACTGCTTTTTTCATCAATTAAGGTGATAACTGTGGTGGCCAAACTAAGCTGACAGTATGGTTTCCCCTTTGGCCCTAACTGCTACTTATAAAACTTTGCAAGTACAGCTCTTAAGCTGGCAGGCTGGTTTTCTTCAGCTAGAGGGTGAGCCCTTCTAAGAGCTCTTGCTCTCCCTGAGGTTTATTGCAAAATGAGAATGTTCCCTTTGTCTTTGGCATCAACTCAGGTTTGTAAACTTTGTTAACCAAAGTAGTACTGAGTTCATATTCCAAAATACTTGGAATCTGGTTGTTGACTTTTGGGTACATAGGGCCGTTGCTCTCACTCAGCACAGTTTTGCTCTTAAACTTCCGGATGATCCCTGTACACATTTTCTTGTTTATTCCCTTTTCTGTCAGAGGGCTTGTTCCTGGAAAATCAAACGTGAGCACAGTTTCCAAATTGTGCTGAGGGTGATCGTTCTCTTTTGCTGCAAGAGCGCTTGGTGGGACGGATAGTGGACATTTTGCACATTACTGATTTTTTTAGCACTGCAGATGGGAATAGTTGAATTACCAGAGACAATGAGTGGATGGGGTGCATACCTAGAGAGGGAGATTGGCAGGTAGGACCTGGATGTGGCGTTCAGCTGGGAGTTTCTGGCAGCAGGGCAAGTATGAAGGGGTGGTAGCTGAGAGGGGCTGTGACAGGCAATACTCGCCAGTAGTGATCTCTTGACCTTTACCCACTCTCCTTGGCACAGCTTGCCCCCCTGTCCTCCAGCCCATCTCCTTCTCCTGGACATCACAGCTTCTTTCTTCCTTTGAAGTTGACCTTGGCTGCACGTGTGCGGAAAGGTAAGCTCCCATTGAACAGCCTGCTTCTTTGTCTTGGCTGGGCTCCCAATCCAGGTGCTGGATTATCTTATCTTTTAATTGTTATTTTCTTGGTTTTGGGGGGATGGGAAGGACAGAAGGCAGTGCTGGGTTGTACGGACTGGTTTACAGAGACTTTGAAGGTGGGGCTGTTCAGTATTGAGGAATAATGTTTTTTCTTTGTACAGCATTAATCAATTTGCATTCTATTTGCACCATGACAGCTCAGATATAATTACTCCTCACCATGGGCTACTTAGATGAGTACTGTATATTCAAGTGAACTTTTTAACCTGCTAGATGAATCACATGGAGAAAGTGAATGCTATTTATGTTTAATTAAAAATTTGCAAACCAGGCAGGAGGGAAGAGCGTACACAAAAGCAATGTTACCCTTTATGTTCAAGCGAATCGAGGGAAGCCTGGTGTCTTTTTGAGAGATGATGAGTGTGAGCTTCTGCTACAGCCAGTTGACTGTTATAAAGGGGTTGATTTTTAAAAAGGACAATGTCCACTTGAATATTGTGAAGTTCAGTAATGTTAAAAAAATGCCTGATCGGGGTATAGCCTCCCTTTTCTGGATAGTCCTGCTTATTTCTTGATAACATTATCTTCAGAGGGTTGGGGTGGGGGGCCTGAAAAGAGGTGAATGCATATAGCAAGGTTCATTCTGTCTTACTCCCTGTATACCTCCATGCCTATTTAGCACCTTGCTAGAGATTTGATCTTACACAGGGTGCTATAAAATGCCTGAAAGTGTTTTATTTTTAAAGAGGTGCGATATGTCTTTCTCTTGCTTTTAATGAAAGTTTATAGCCTTCCTTGTTGCCTGCAGAATTTTGCAAATGTGAATCCTAAAGGCTGAGGCCCCGGAAGAAATAAGAAAGCTCATTTTTAAGCACAGTTTTAAGCCAGCCTCATGAACGTTGAATGCCTGTAGTAAGCTTGGCAAGTCAAGTAACTTCATAATACAATCCCATTCACTGTCTTTGGTGTATGAGTGCCTCAGCTACTTAAAACAAAGAGAGTAGAAACAATCTCTTTCTCTGCATCTTCTTTCCGAACCTGTGAGTGAACTGATTTACAGATCTACACGTTGTGTATTAGTTGCTCTCTCTATGTAGACACTACTTAGGTCCCAATCCTGCAGTGAGATTTCTAAGCACAAGCCACTGTGAAAATCACTGGTGCAGGATGAGAAGACATGCATCTTTCTGAAAAGGGCTCGTTTCATGTCTGGGCGGTGCTGAGGGAGAGCAACAAGGCATGTTTTAGCGTGGAAATGTTGGACAGCCCGTTTCAAGTGCAGGGAAGGGACAGGAAGTTCTTGGTAGTAAAACTACTGTGTAGGACTGAGTCATACTTGTTTATATATAAAAAATGAATTTTCTTGTTAAAATAAGCAGCAGTTGTGTTTGCTTGCTGGAATTCTCTCAGTTAAATTATTATTTCAGGAGAAAGAGTGTGCTCCTGGTTAATAGCGTGTTACCCAAACCTTACCAAGGTACAGGAATTTCAGAGCATTTCAGAGTTAAGCTGCTTTTAAAAGTGAAGAAATCATCTTGCCCTCTGTTCTTTTTACTGTTGCTTTAAGCAACAGTTAAACCATCCAACTCTCAATGCCACTTATCATTGGGAGAGATACGAACACTGAGCTGGAAAACAGTTTTGCCCTTTGCAATTTATAGGCACCTTCAGGGTGGTGATAAATGGCCTCTGTTAAAAAGAGAGACAATTATGTTTAACTGATTGCAGTGGAGAGTTTCTTGCCTTTTTAATTGTACTATCTAAGATATTTTCCTCCTTAAAGAGACTGATACATTCATTTGCATGTTTTTTCCATGTCTTAGTGCAAATGCTAACAGCATTCCAGAGCCTTCTCCTCTCACAGGGAATGGTGCCATTTATTTTCTTGTCACCTATGGCTCATATTATTGCACCCAAAACCAAATCCTTCATGTCCCGATTACCCAAAATAGAGGTTTGGTTTCTTACTGTGCAGACTGTCAGCACTGGTAGCTGATAGGCTCCCTTTGTGGGTTTGAGCTGAATGTAGGTACAGTGATGCGGTGATATTTCTGTGTTTGTGTAACTCGCATGCTTTGTAATCATCAAAATATCACAAGACAACCTTTTGGAAAGTACAGCTGACTTAATAAATGTGTTTCTGATGTTTGTATCTACTGGAAGAGGCATTTGGAGAAGGGAGGGGAAGGAGTTATTGAGAAAGAAAAATGACTCATCAGAAATATTTGTCCTCTTGTCTTTCCCGTGTTTGGCTATTTCCATTGTAAACTGTGGAGTGATCAATGCCTGTCTGAATAGGATTGAGGATGTGAGATAGCTCTCAGAAGGTGAAATATTTTGCAGTTTTTAGCCTCCTTCCTTCCTTTGCTACGTTTAAACATGCTAAAGGCTGACAAAATTTAGTAACTGTGAAGGATGTTTCTCTAGTTTACGCTAATTATTTATTTATTATATCCTACCTTTTTTAAAGGGAAAAAAAAAGAAGAAAAATGAACAAACAGTATTTTGCCTCATTTCTGAAATTGCTAACATGAATGTGTATATCCCACACTAGATGGTGAAGATGAACTCCTTCGGACTATTAGCGTTGCTCTCCATTAAGAAATGTGTGCACTGCACTTAATGAAGCAGCACTTAGCTTTGCTAACATCGCTCTGGAGTAATACGGAGGTTCTTTTAACACACAAGTGGATTCCCAGAACTCTTGCTTTGTAAATAAGGTCTGTTCCCGGCGAGTCCTAATTGATAACGACTGTTAATGTAATACCTGCTGACTAGGCCTGGCCTTTACTAAAAGAGTTCTTTGAAACTTATTTATTGATTGCTGCAATCAATTTAGTTTAAAAAAAAAAACAAAAACAACAAAACCAAACAAAAAAAACAACAAAAACCCCACCACCACATTAATTTGGCCTCAGTTTTCTGATAATTTTTTTCTTTATTTGATGGACTGAGTGAGATTAAAGTCTCAAAACTCTTGTCTGCCTTTTAATTTGTAAAGCATTTGGTGGTTTTGATTTTACATGTGATTATGGCCCCAGGAATTACGGTTATATGGATATTAAATAAATGTAATTTTCTGTCCAGATTGACCAAAGGCTGTCCAGAAATAGACAGACAGAATTCGCCTAACTCTCTGTATCATCAGTTCTTTATAAACTAATTATTGTTTATTTACCTGTGCAGAAAATGGGGTTTAATTGCAAGGCTGAGATGGCATTCCCCTCTGTTGTTCTCATAGTCATTAGTACTTTATATTTGCACAGCGCTGTACAGACTTCAAGTAATGAACCCTTGTCCCATGGTAAAGACGTTAGCCAGCTCTACTGCTGTCTACAAAAGGCATGGGAGTTGTGCTTTGATCCTTCTTACCTTTAGTATTCTCTCAGAAGTCAGAGGTTTGATTTGATTGCCATTATCAGAGAATGGATAATGTTAGACATAAACCATCCAGCGGTGACATTGACCTCGTGTTTTTGTGTTCCCTGTCTCCCTTTGCATACATTTCAGTAGTTGAATTCTTAGTGCTGAATTACTTAACAGTAGGAAAGTAATCAGCTTTTGAAGGGATACCTCTTTTTGCTTTCCCTTTGTGTATTTTTACTTCAAAAGTGGTGTAGATATCATTTTGTATGACTTGCACTAGACACTGTGCGAACACTCAGTGGACGATAAGATTTGTTACGAATGACCTGAAAAATGGTAGTCCCTAAAAGAATGCATGAAAAACAATTAATTGTTGATTCTTAGTAAAGATTTAATTAGTAAATAATTATTATTCTCTCTTTATTGCTGGGTGTTGTTTGCTTTGTGCTTCTGATTGCATTTTAGTCTCATTTTTAGTATGTATGGCACAGTTTTATCTAGAACTACACCGACAAGGGAGACAAATACACTACAGAACAATAGCTATACAGTTTAGCAGGGTATTTTAGTTGGGGTAATGTCCTGGTTTCAGCTGGGAAGGAGTTAATTCTCTCTCTCGTTGGTGGTATAGTCATGAGCATAGCTGCCTTCCAAGCAGTTGACCCTTGTTCGATTCCTGGCCAATGCACCATAACAAAAAAAGAAGGGGGGGGGGGGGGGGAAGGAAAAAAAACCAGCGATGCACAACGCCATTGCTCGCCACGCACTGACCGATGCCCGAGCAGCAATCCGCCCCTCCTGGCCAACTCCCCCCCATTCATATACTGGGCATGACGTTCCATGGTATGGAATACCCTTTTGGCTAGTTCGGGTCAGCTGCCCCAGCTGTGCTCCCTCCCAGCTTCTTGCACACCTGCTTGCTGGCAGAGCATGGGAAACTGAAAAGTCCTTAACTTAAGATAACCACTACTTAGCAACAACTAAAACATCAGTGTGTTATCAACATTATTCTCACACTAAATCCAAAACACAGCACTGTACCAGCTACTAAGAGGAGAATTAACTCTACCCCAGCCGAAACCAGGACAGGTAACTTAAGTACCAGTTTTTAGTGAACTGGATTCTGATTTTAATGTGTCCCATTAAGAAGGGGTCATTTGTGCTGCCTTGGAGGCCGGTTTGTGCCCTTATTGACTCCATGCATCCCAGCTTTATTTTGACAGGACAATTGTACTCTGAATCTTTTGTTACGAGTTTGTCAGCTAGTTGGAATAATCTGTCAATCCTGGATCTGAAATGGACATGGGATTAGAGTGGTTCAAAATTTATAGCTCAACACATGCTTTACAAGTGACTAATCTAACCAATGGAGTTGTAAATGTTCTAAGGGACAAGGAGTGCAATAAAATAATTCAGCCTGCAGCCAGTCCATTAAAAATTAAACATCACTATAGTATAGAAGTCTTGTCCTGGCGTATATAGTCATAAAACCAGCAGAACAAATTACACAACACACTTTTATTTTGCCATTGCTCTGTACAAATAATAACCATTATTAAGCATTTCTCTTCCAGCTGTTGTTACAGACTAATATATTAGTCTGTAATATATTTGCTGAGAAATGTGATTAACAAAAAATCCCCTCCTTTATAGAAAAGTACTTCAAATATAATAGAAAATGATAAACATTTTGTAGCTGTTTTGAACATCCAATAGTATGGTAAACAGAGTTTTGAACTTAGGGATTTTATAGACTGTTAAAAGGCCTGTAATTTTTTTCATTCTCAAAATGTTGCATTCTGCATATTCTGTTGTTCCCACCATGCCCTCTTATGGACGTCCACAGTTTTGGTCTTTGTTAATAGTTTCTGTTTATTAATGAGGCTGCACCTCTGCTGAAAATGGCATGACAGCTAGTGTCATTGACAATATTCAAAACTGGTAGAGAAATCTGCATTTTTCTCAAGGTGTTGAAAATTATTTTTGTCTCTTCCACACTGCAATTCCCCATCACTTCACTAGGATCCCCTCTTGACAGCACCATGGGATTGTGCTGATGTTAAGCAGGGCCAAGCAGTACTGTCCAGTTGTGGATCCTGCCATGCCAGGAATATTTTCAACAAGTGCTTTTGCTGAACACTAGCTCTTGGTTTTCATCCTCTTGTCCTTTCTGCATGGGTGCCTCCTTGGATGATGTATTTTGGGGAGCTGCAGGGTTATGGGGAGTGAGAGCTGGGGGAGGGAAGGCACAGCTGCAGCATTCCTGCTGTCATACCACAGCCCCTTAAAAATGACATTGCAGCACCCCTCTGAGATTGGTGCCTCCAGCGCATGGAAATGGCTGTCTGGGAACTAAATATTGGTACCTTAAGCATGCCTGGAACTGTTCCTGTCACTGGGACCAGCTGGTGCAGAATGGCCCACCTCTTTACAATCCAAATGTTTTGCTCTTAAGTCATGCTTAAGAATTGTTTTTAACTGTGCTACGTGACCCAAGCGGGGGGTCCACAAGGGATCATGGTAACAGTTTAGCTCTAGAGATAACCAAACTTCATGGGAACTGGATAAATGCTCTTCCAGGGACAATGTGCCTGGGAGCGTTCCCGTGCACTGTTTAGTTTAGACCCAGACTGGGTTTAGACCCAGCCCAGATGGGGAGATGTGATACTAGTCCTTTTGCTCCTCCTCTGCCTTTCCCTACGGAGGTCAGCATGGCTTCAGCAAGCTGGTGGTCAGGACGTGGACAGGCCTCTGACGTTTTGAGTGAAAAGCAGCAGTCATCATGAGTCCCGGTGACAGAGGAGGGAATGTTCAGATGGATGCTAAGGCCAAACTGGCCAAGGATGTTGAACAGGAGGAAAGTCTTGACTCAGTGGAGATCTAGTTTGAATAGGAGAGAACAGCATTTTAATTTCGATTTCTTTTACAAAGCAAATGTTCTGCTGCATTTTGTGACTTTTGAGGGTGGCTGGCTCAGTCCTTAAAGAAAGCGAGTAACAGCGAGAAAGCCTGGAGAGACAGGGAAAATTCTCACTGTTGCTGACATGCTGTGTGATGGGGGCTTGCTTGCAGCAGCTCCGATGTCGATTTCTGTATGGATAGTCCACTTGACAATGCACACGTTTAATACTGAGGATCTTTTTGCCCCTAAATCTTTTCTGAATCGTCACCTGTGGTTTAATCTGTAGGGCAGGGACCTGGAGCGGAGACGTGTGGGAGTGGTGGTGCCAGTTTGTACTGCTGATGTCACCCAGTCAACACTGTCAGAGAGTACAGTGAAGAAATGGGGGTTTATATTTAGAAACTAGGTAATTGGAGTACACTTGCCTAATACTCTTATTAATTCTGTGTGCACCCCTCCCTTTTATTTAAATCTCTTTTATTGTTCTTCAAAGGTTTGCTGTGAGAACTTTCTCCACATGAAACCTGGATCCAGCTGTCCCTGTTAAATTTTTTTTTTGCTAAATTTAAAAAATCAGATTGACTACCACGGCCCATCATTTTACAAATTTTGAAGTTAAGCAGATTAAGTAGGAAAATCTACAGATTTCCAGTGACATCTTGACAGCAAGTAGTTGAACTTGAGAGTTCTTGATTTCCTGGTATGTGTAAGAAAGCATCAAAAGAAAATTAGCTTTTTACATATACTGAAAATGTCTATATTGAATTTATTTAACTCAGTGTTCAGTGAATCCACTGATCACCAGCAAGAAATAAGAAATTTTTTTCCCTCCATTGATGTATAATCTGGCTTCTAAAATTTTTTGCTCTTGCCTAAACCTGGAGGTGAGCCACAGCTGAGCAGTGTTACATAAGGTGTACTGCAGAAGCAGCTGGGCAGCTGCTCGGTGTGTCTTGCTCATGTACTTAATATTAGGGTTAGACTAATGAGGGAGCTATTAGGGAAGAAGGAGGTGGCTTCTGTTATAGCATGTTGTGATTGTCTAGGCATTTCACCTAATACCTAATATCACCTAATTGTCACCCTGTTTTTGCAATTCCTTGATCCTGTCTACACTCTTCCTCTTGATCAAGTTAAAAATCACAAGTTTATAAAATCCTGCCTAGATTCCTTTTACAGCAATCTCCAATATCTTGCCCTTGAAACATATTTTTCTGTAACACTGAGGCATAGCTCGGTGTGCTTTTACGAAGTATTTCCATTTGCGTAGGCCTTGTAAAGAAAGTGATTATGGTCCAAGAAGTTGCCTTTTTGTAGTAACCTAGAAACTTACCTGCAGTTTTGTAGGTAAGATGTTATACAACATTTTCATAATCACACAAAACTGCTGTTTTTAATGACTTTCCAATAGAGACATCACTCAAGGTTTTTATTTTTCTTTTCTTGTGCTTATTATATTGTATAATTGGTTTCTGGTAGTATCGAACCACTAGGAAGTCTCTCTCAGTAATATCTCTAAATCTCTAAATGTTACAATTCAGTCTTAGCAAGGTCTGCTTTCCCAGAATCTCATTTTTAACAACGAGACGCTTTGAATCGTGTGCACGCTCTGGTGCTCTGCTGTAGTTTTGGCACTCAATGCACTAACATGTTCAAATTGGAATACCTAGTGCTTGCATCACTTCAGCTTTTGATTACTGGCACTGTGTCACTGGGCAGTACTTAGATCTAGAGTTATAGATCATAATTGGATTCAAAAGCTTATAAATACGTAGCAGCTTCCTCAGAAGATTCGTGGCGGTCTAACTTATATTAAAAATAAAACAGCATCCAAACTAAAAATCTCCACGCTTGGGTTGAATGGTCCAGGATTTCAGTTCATGAGCTTTTGCGTCTATAATTGCTTTTATGCATACATATCAGTTAAAACTACTACTACTAGAATATGCATACATAGCATTTGTATGAAAAGAAATGGGATGCTACTTAAAACATCATGGCTGCATTAAGTGTGAGCTGTATTCAGCAGCATGAGTTTACAGTGGGAAAATATCTGAAATCAGTCAAGTTTTTGGAGCAAACCTATCAAAACTCCTTGGAAAATAGTGCAGAAACCTTACTGGGACTTATATCCTTATACGCTGTGTGTAGGCCACTTGCTGTGGAACCTGATACGCTCTTGATGCCTCCTCTGGCACCTGATGCAAGTGCTGTCTCCATGTGCTGTCCAGGCCTGCCAGCAACTGTCCCCCAGTGCAGTCCAGAGAGAGGATAGATCACTGTGCCCTGGTGCAGGTGGTGCAACTACTGAATTTTGCTCCTAAGCAATTTGGAAGATGGAGCAATAATAAAGAAATCATGCAGTTCTTGTTGGAGCTATTTGGTTACCACAAGCCCAGTCTCTATAGCTGGTGATAGATCTCTGCCTTTCAGTAAGCAAGTTCAAGTTGCACAGAAGGTAAATATAAAATATGAAAGCTTTGAGTGCATTCATACTGAAGACCCGCACTTAAAGAACAATTCTCCATTTAAGTAGAAAGAGGTGTTTTGTCTTTGTTTAGCTCTGTTGAATTACAAATTAATTTGTGATTTTCTGTAATTAGTGTTTCGTTTCTAAAGCTGGCTTTAGAAGTAATTCGCTTTCAAAGCAGGATGGCCTAAATGGAAAGGACTATCTAAATAACAGAAACTGATTTCTATTACTATATTATTGAAATACCAGGATTTTTTGAGGGAATAGAACACACCTGAAAATAATTGTGACTGATATTAAACCAAAGGGTAATAACTTGCATCTCTGTGGAATGCTTTTCATATGCTTTTGAAATAGCTGAAATACATGATCTCAGCAAAGAATAAACATAAAGTTCAAGATATGGACTAGAAATAACAAGCCCAAGAATTGCAAGTGTTGCTCTAGAAAACCACTGATAGTTCTGTGGGCATGAAACCTTTGATTCCAGAAGCCTAAAAATGTTAGTTTATTATTTTTCAGGCTCTTGAGCTGCACCTAAGTTGTATAATGCATACAATTGTGAGATGTTCTCCTCTTTAATATTATATACTCTTATTTTTAGCTAAACACTGTCTAAGGAGATCATGGATCCCTGGATCCACATGGATTCTCAGTAAGAATAAAGTAAGTATATGACATAGAGAAGAACAAGAAAAGACTGACTCAGTTCACACACTTTATGGCCTGATCCTGTTCATCTTAAGCTAATGGAAGTTCAGACCTCTGCTTTATCTTAAGCCACTGTGGCTGGTAGCTTCAGCCTTCCACTTTTTTCATAACTAGAAAAACAAATGCCGCTTTCTAAATAAGGGGACAGTGGTTAATTCTTTCAACAATGGGCTAATAGATTATTTCAACCTCACTGAAAGTTCAGTACAGTGATACAATTGCTTAAACATCTATTAATACAGAAACATAATGTAATATTTGCACTTACTCATATTATCTAATTGGCTTCCAATGCATAATTTTCTGTCTGTGCCTTTGCTGACAAGTCCTAGAAGATGCTATGCCTGTGCAGAAGAGTTTGCATTAATAGTGCTGTGTAACTAAGGATGTTTTTCATGGCCATGCAGATCCTTGGCTTTTTGGTTTTGGTTTTTTGGTGGGGTTTTTTTGAGTCTGGAATTACTGCAATACAGTCTGACCTCCGTCAAAGCAAGGGCTAGAGAAACATAACCCAGGGGTCTTCGTGTTATGCTTTTGATGTGTGTTTTTTATGGCTGCAGTGTGTTAAGCACCACATGTTCAGTGTCAGGGATAGCAAGCCTCGGCACACTCAGGAGAGGCAGGACAGACTAGTCACAGGAGAAGAGTGAGGTGCAGGTGAGGGGACCAATGGTTCAATGTGAGACAAGAGGCCACAGCAGACTCAGTCCATAGATGAGCTGATGTCCGCTTGGTTGAATAGCCAACGTGCTACACTGCTGCAGGCAAAGGAACATTTTGGGTTTAAATGTATTTCTGATAAGATGCTCACCACTCCTGATACTCAGATAAACGTCAATAACCATGCTAAATTGCTAGTCTGTATTGTTTATTTTTTTCAATGTAGAACCGTTTTATTCTGTAATTTATCGGACTGTTTTAAATATATTTTATTACATGCCAATTCTGATAGCTTCTAAGTTAGAACTTGTACTTCTGTGGTTATAGTAGGTTTTATAAGCAGTTAAACTCATTTACAATAAGGGAAAGAAAAGTCATATGCACCCGTGCCAAGTGACCATCTTCACGTTTCTTCCCTGAAGCAGAAGTGCAAGGGGTATGTTCATCTTTTGTTAAGAAAAGGCAAAGCTTATCTTCATCATCAGATCTTTTTCTGAATGGTGGAAGTATTGTTCTTCTTTTCCCATATTGACTTGGTTTATTTAAACTTGACATTCATGTAAACTACTTAAGTATTTATACATTTAAACTTTAGAGAAAATAAGGGAAATTCACTTGAATTCTTCATTCTTCACTTGACGACTGTTGTAGCAAAGCCAGCTAGGTTTGTTGTATGTCTCCATTATAATTTCAACTGAGTAGCGATCTGGTCACAACATATTTGCCTTCTAGTGTAAACACAACCATATTGGGCTTCTCGTACAGTTAAAGCCAAATTCATTATCTGTTGATGCTTTGAAAGATAGCAGTACTCTTTAAATGAGCCCTGTGTTTGCGATCCTGGTGGTTTCAAGTACCTTTTTGATTTTCGTAGTAAAGCAGACCCCCGTGCTCACACAGCCATCAGCACTGGGCAGGTGGTTGAAGAGGCTGGTACTGCTCACCTGGGTGTTGGTAACATCTCACGGCAGCGAGATAACTGTTCTTGAGTGCTCGTAGTTTATTTAATTAGAAGGCAGATTTTCAAGAAATATAGTTGCCACTGCATTTAAGTGGTAGCTAATAGTGATACTGTTTGCAAAATCTTCATTTTACTACAAGAGACATTTCTGCAACTGCACTTGCATAAGGATTGGTGGTCTGGGCTGTCCCCTTAACGCTTTAGGCAGATGTAACTTGGGAGTAACAAGAGCAAGCCGCAAGGATGGCTGGATGAAATCTCAAGCCCAGAGTAAACAAGTAGCAAATGTACCTCTGAGGAGTTGGTGTCTCTCCAGGTCAGAACTATGGTAAAACAAACCTGATAGTGAAGGCAGGATTTGAGCAGTGAGGGAGGATCTACATACAACATTCAGCTCACTTTTCACCCACAGCTGTGCAGGACAGTGTGTAAACATGGCTGATGTTTGCTAGTGTTGTGATGCCATTTTAGTGTTCCCCTGGCTTAGATAGGAAAGGATCTGATTTCTCTGAACCCTCAACTTTCTTCACTGACATTCTTAAATCTGTGGTTCATTAAACATCCACATTCCTTAGTAAAAGTGCCAGGTGACCCAGCTTTTTTCTTTATAGTTATTTTAGAGAGTAAATACTGCTAGGCTGCCCACTTGGTGTGATTCATCTTTTTTCCCTCAAGGTTATGTATAAAGAAAGCTTTCTTCTGCATCCCTCTTGCTGAGTGTAATACCACAGTGCACAGGAGCGAAATGATGTTTATCGTCATATGCAGCTGTGAAGCATACAGAACATCAGTCATGTGGAATTAACTTATTAATGTTGCTGACAAATCTCTCCACAATAGTGAACGTAAGATAAGGGTAAGAAAAGAATGACCTTTTACAGTTCAGGCTGATTCATCACACATGCTTACAAAGGGATCTTGCCATAATTCATGATCCTAACTTGGGAAAGAAGCAGTTATCTGGCTGGTGTCAGCTTTGGCAGTAGGTGGCTTTGTAGCTTAGAGTATTAATTAAAGTCTTAAGGGCCTGAGGGATTACTTAAACACCCTCTTAGTGTTTAGGAACTTAGTGTTCAGGAATTTTATATGTTTATTTTTAAAGACCATCCTTCCTTCATTTCTCTTCTAGGACTGGAATGGGAAAGAACAGATTGCCGTAAAAGTTTCTAAAATTATATTTCTGCGTTAAATACATAGTATGATAAAGGACTTCTCACTGGGGCTCAGATTAGGAATTACATTCAGAATATTGTTCCTGTTGCTATTCCCTGCTGAATTTCTCCATGTGGTAATATTACTGTTTAGGAAGTGATAACATATGCATGTAACAAGTTAATTATAAAAGCCCAAAATGGGTAATTTGATTGTGCTACTAAAACAATAGTATTCAAGCACTCCAGTCTGCGGTTGCCAGCTTTAAATTATCATGATTGTTGTAAATCATGCGAGGGGATTGTGGGAAATAGAGCTTTCAGCTTTTCATTACAAATCCCCCATTTTCTGTCCAGTGATCTAAGGGAGAACAACACGCAGCCATCTGTCTAATAGACTGCAGCGGTGCTTTACAGACCATTACTCTCAGCACTCCAGGGGAATAAGAACGGGAAGAAGGAACATGCCTGAATATTGCAGTATCTTTGGGATCATAGTGCTTCTTACTATGCAGATTTGTAGCTAAGAACTGAGTCCACCTCTCCATTTAATTGCTGCATAAGGGAGCACTAGCGGTTTTTCATGTTAGGAACTATGCATATGTGTAACATACGCACAATTAGCTAGTCAGCACTGGAAGCAAGAAGAGCATTTTGTATGTGCTCTTCTTTGCTGTATGAGACATGCTTCTCCTTTTTACCTTTAAAAAGTAGAATCCAACTCCAGCATACCTCAGCTAATGTATTCTCTGCCCTTGTGTAAGTACATGTTTGTACCATGATCAGTGGGCACAACAGGACCCCAGAGCTACCTGTATGAACACTTCGGAGAATCAGGAGGGGAAAATGTCACACTCTAAAGACTTCAAGCAGTGTGTAGAGGAAAATAAGTGTTAATTTAAAAATGAAGTCTTAATACCTTCCATTTTCAAACTTTTAATTTTACGTCTTCAGACATTATCCATGTTGTTATCCATAGGACTGAGACGCGGGCTCTTCCCTGGAAGCCCTTTTCCTATTGCAGACACTCTGTACTTGCTGTACAGTGACTTTGGGGGTTCACACTGCTTCTTGGGGCTGATTTCTTCCCGGGGTGTTTAACAAAGTGGCACCAGAAGGAGGAATTTAGCTGGAAAGTGACTGCATTGCTGGCTCAACATATAGCCCTACTACGTTGTTTTCCCTATCTAAAAATGAAGGAAGCTTATATGAGTAATGTCAAAATCACTATTCCTGCAGCTGAAGCATGTGGTATTTGGGTTAGTGTCTCTTGCCAGTTATGAGACGTTCCTAATGCTTAACTCTGCCCTGATCCTTCCTGTGACATTTGTACTACTTGAGCACATCATATGGCCATGATGTATATGTATGAGAGTCAGGATTTCTGAGATGCCAGTATCTACATCTGTCACAAGTATGTGAAATCTTCTTGGGCTCCCACTCTCTTGTTTCTGCCTGCCACACTTCACTGACTCTACTTTGTGCTGTACCCACTCTTCTTTTCTTAAAAGAAAAAAATTAAAGATTTTTAAAAAGAAAATCCACATTAAAATGGTACTCTACAGAAATTTACATCTGCCTAAGTACATGGCATGGAAACATTTTCATCTCAGAGGAAAAAAATACAGCAGTCTTTCTTAGAGTAAATACAAATTATGAAAAAAAGGCAATTGCAGTTTTATATTCATAAGTGCATATTTAGAAATAGCTTCCAAGGAAGCTATAACTCAGTTCAGTAAACAGTACAGTAACTGATATGTTTTGATTAATCAGAAGCCAGTGTGATTTTGTTCTTAGTGTGGAGAAGGCTAATATAATTTAAAAGCATTAGCTGTTTGTGCTTAATCAAAGTATAAGCAGTGGTGGTGAAATCTCTTCCGGTTGCCCTGACTTACTGTTATTTTGGCATCAAATAAAAGTAACAAGGTAACTACCGATAAAGAACTCTTTATTTCAGATAGAGACTTTTCAAACTGATAGTGTCTCTAATATGATGCCAACCAAATTTGCCTTCGTGTTCTTTTGTGTTGATATGGTAATAAAAAAAAATTTACATATGTGTTTCAGCTATATGAAATCTTTTGCTAAAAATGAGATCAGTGGCTTATGAACTCTAACTTGAAGACTTTCTGCTTTGTGTAGCTTCAAGAGCTGTTCAAGTAGTTTATTTTGTGGCAAGAATTTTCTTTAAAAAAAAAAATTCTGAGTTGCTTGAAACATCTGAAAAAGGGGAGGGTGATTAATTTAAATTTTCTTTGACCTTTAAATGTTATCTTTCACTTTCAGGTGTCCTTTAACCTTTTAAAATTAGATTTAGGTCAAATTTTGAATATTAAAGATGTCTTTAAACAAAACATTACCGTTTTTGTTTAACACTGGAGTGGGTACTAGGTTCAGGGGAAAGAAAGAAAAGCTTTTTGCAGACATTTTTGCATTTCAGTTCTGTGAAATGCAATTTGAATTTACAGTTATTTTCAACTTCTCCCAAACTGTATTTTTCAGTGTGACAAGAGAAATGGGTTTGGAGTAAAAGGTATGAGGAGCATCCTCAGCCAGAGGATTTTACATATCAGTGAAGCTGGTGTTTCTAGGTGAGATTTCTGAAAGATGAGGGGGAAGGAGGGAGCACTGTGAGTGGAGAAGTGAGAAGCTCCATGGAAGCAGTCATGGAAAACAAGATTTTGGGAGTGCAGTCAGAAGAGCAAGGGAAGAAGACTGAGGGTGGAATCCAGGTTCTGAGTTTTGTCCAAAAACAGATCTTGAGAAACTTTGAGGTGCAGAAGATCCATCCTTCAGAGTCAGGGATCCAAACCGGAGGATGAGACCTTCAGCGAGTGAAAGCGCTGTGTTTGATGAGTTTGAGCTGGATATTGTGGAAAGACTTGCGATGGTTTGGGGCTGAGAGGGCAGAGGATTTTGTAAGATGAGAAATACTAAGCACATTCGTAATGGGAAAGGAGAGGCAGAAGATAGTGGAAGGTCAGAAGAAAGCCCGAAGGAGAAGAGGAGAGACGTAGTAGGACAGAGAGCGAGAGGAGGGAGCTGAAGGAGTTAAGACAAGGAAAAAATGTGCATCCGCTTAATACTTGAGAGAAATCTTCAGATTGTTTCAGCATTAATCCACTCCTTTCTTCCCTCCTCAAAAATAAAAGAAAAAAGAGGGGAAAATTTTTAGATTAATTCTTCTGGCTGGCGACCTTGTGGCCGCATTGGGATGGTTGCCTGTCTGGAGAAGCTGTTAGGCAGCTCCCTAGTATCTTTTATCTGTGCTGCTTGGAGATCTGTCGGTAAGCAGAAGATTGATGTGGCCCGTAATTACCTTCTCTTTCCTGGGCTCTGCCTTAGAATAGCTTGAATGTTGGGACATAAAGTGAACACCAAGGTCGTTCAGTGCTCTGCCTAATGCCCCAAAGCACTTTTTGGATACCTGGAAAAGAAGCCAGGCCTCTTAGGGGCTGGCCTGGCAAAGGATGTGTCCTTACTTTTTGGCGGAGCAGCAACACCCATTCTGTCTGAATGATGCTATCGTTGAGTCATTGCCCCCAGGGAGAGCCGACCTGTGGGTAGGCCTGGAGACAGGCTGTTGGTTGGTACAGACTGTGCTGTCCTGCAAATTTTGTTGCTCTGTTTTGGATCTTTCTTGGTTATTTTGAAATTTTTGCCATAGACTTCCTGCTGGCTCATGGTGAATGAAACGTGCAGATTTTGGTACATGACATCCAGCCTCCTCACTGACATTTCTACCCTACCAGGCTTTTCTTGTCTTCCCTCTCGCCCTGCCTATGCAGTCATCCTTGTCCCTTTGAATTAAATGTACGTAGTGAATAATGTTTTATTAATCTTGTAACTTCTATCCACATGTTTCATTCCAGCCTCTTCCCAGGCTGCTTTAGACCTCCACTCTTAATTTTTCTAAAGCATAGTGAGTGTCATTTGAGCTCTTCCTTGCACTGTCACAGCTGAATCCATCTGTGCTCGTTCAAGTATATCCTTATTCATGCACTACTTTCCTATCGACAAGCGTAGTTCTTGGAAATGTGATAGGTCCCTACCCGCCAAGTCCTGTTCATCCAGCAGCTGAAAGATGCTTAGGAGCCATTCATCAAGAGTATGAACTCCTTTTGAAAGACAGGCCTGAGGGGCATGACATTTAACTGTACCTGCCAATCTTGACATATCCTACAGTCATTGTGGCAGCTGGGACATACTGAAGGAGAGTGTCTGTGTTATGCTTAGGAAAAAAGAGGATGTGCTGTTAGCCCGATGCTTGAAATTGCTTGCCTACATAAATTATCAAAGGAATTCAGTTCTTTGTTGGAGTGAAACTCTCCTACTTTCTCCTGATGGTCCTCATTTCAGCTGTGGTTACAGGAATGGATTGCTTCTGGCAGGAAAAACTAGCACAGGAAAAATCTCATTTTGCTTCAGTATTCTGTGAACTGGCTTTCACAGGTGGATAGGTATAGCTGATTTGATCTCTCTGCCGGGCTTTGTATAGCAGGCTAATACTCAGAAACAACAGATTCAAGGCATGGTAACTACAGCTTGCTTTGGTATTTGAGTCTGACTTTATGTGATAATTTTCATACAAAATGCATGAGCTTGTTTGGAGAAAAGCACTCACTGCGGTGAGAAGCACTCTTGGCTTCTCACACCACTATTGCAACCCAAGTTGCTGGAGACAGTTTCTTTGTTTTTTTAGATCTCTGAGTAATCAGCTACCAAAGTAAGATATATTTCATAAAAGAGCCAAATCATTGATCACTTGAAAAATGCAAGTCATAAAATTATCAAAACGTTCTGATATCAACACATGGTCTGAGGACTTAGTGCTACTTTAGAAGGAAACAAGGCACTATGCAGATTGCATAAATCTTACCTCGTCTATGCATTTTTTTCAGGTCTGTGACCAAAAGCTGAAATTATACTTTTCCCTTATCTTTACAACCACTGTTGTGAGTTTCCAGTCTGACAGTGATCTATTGTATAATTAGTGCTGCCCTGGTGATCTAACTGCTGTCCACTGTTCTGATTCAGTATTTTTGGCAAGGCAAGGTAGCATGCACCAGAGTTATGGAGAACAAGTTGAACTGAAATTTGTTTGAAATATACTTTTTTTTTTTAAAGCAATGTTTCTTTTCAGTATAACTTTTTTTTTTATCTGTATAGATCACTTGTTTTCATTCTGAGTTTGGTATTTTATTTTTAAAAATCATATTCAGGTTTTATTTCCAGAAAATTGACTTTATTTTTCTTTATGCCCAGTACAGAACTACTTACAGAAATAACTTGTCAGTAATCTTTTCAAAGACTCACAGTGTAACAAATGAAACCCTTGATCCTTTAGTCTAGAGTCTTAAACACTGACAAGAAAAATTAGAGCTTCGTTAAATTAATGATTCAATAATTAAAAAGGAGGATTCAGAGGAAAGACTTAGAAGAATGGATGAGGTATAAATGAACTCTGCATTAAACTTACCATTAAGCGGAAGAACAATGAATCATAAATTGCATCTGTATAAATGCACGTGCTTTCTGTGGGGAGACAGTAATTATTATGCCCAGGAGCATTCTCTGTAACATCTCCCACTCAGTTACTGTCAGCATCAGTTAGTCCATTATGAAAACTTCTGAAGTGATCTGAGGTTAAAGAGAAATGAAAAACCCAAATCTCTTTGCTTTAGATTTTTTTCCTGTAAATAGTTGGGAGGCATTGGTAACTTGCAGCTCTGTTCTATACAGAGGCAATTAAATTTACAAACACATTGGTAAACATACCTTAGAAATGCAAGAAAACTGCAAATCCCTTCATTTTTTAATGATGTCATTTACCATCAAGTTATAAGTGTTTCATAAGGAAGTTATTAGAGATTATCTGATTTGGCATATTGTGATGTCTTCAGGGATCCCTTGTGATATCTGCCTACTGAAATGGGAAGAGGAAGCACTCTCCATTTCTTTTCATTTAAAATGTTAAGTGAGTTTATGAGATTCTCTTTTGCAATTACTCGGCGTTTCTGTCATGTACTGTATAACCAAACATGAGAGAATTGCTGACAAATACTTATATGTTATATTACATAAGTGTATATAAGTAAATACATAAGTACATTTATATTCCTAATATAGTCTCTTATTGGCTACAGGCTGGAAGCTGTCTGAATGCTGCCATGAGTGGTGCTCCTGCCAACCCTGAAAATAGGCCTCTCTGAATTCCTGAGTCTGATTTAAGGTTGTTGATTTAATATTTTTAGAAGAGAAAACAAGCCTAAATCAGCGGAGAAGTAATTGGCTGAAAACGTGAATTGCACAAGATATATGTTCTCACTTGGCACCTCAGGGAAAACATACTCTGGAGGAATTCTCCAGCCCACTCCTGTGTTAATTTTGACCACCCCACCCCCCCAAAAAAATTCCTGCCACAGATACTTTCTGTTCCCTAGTTAGCCACATTTAAAGAAACCTTGATTTTTGATACTGATGCTCTTATGGTTGGACTCTGATTTGCATCAGATGCAGCACATTGTCTTGTACCTTTCCTGAGATGTATCAAAAAGACTTCAAGCTAAAGAGGTAGTATGGATGCAAAATATACATGAAAGTCAGAAGCAGGACTTAAATTAAAAGACAGCCACGACAAGAACTCACAACACGAAACAGATGTGTGATACAAACACATATCATATGCATAAATCCTATAATTTAAATGTATACATATACGCAAGCCCATGCAGTCTTACGGAAGATGGATGGAGGGGTACGAATGAAATGCTAAGATTCCGCAGGTGCCTCACTGTGATTGACTTGCAGAGAGGTATTCTGGAGCTGTGTTGCTTTTTTTATTGATTTAAGTATTAGCGAAAAGCAAATGGGGACTGCTTTTAAAATAGAACTGAAGAAAAATACAAAAGCGACTATATAGTGTCACTGCTGTATAGGGGCCAAAATTTGTGACATGAGAAATCTCTTCTGGGTATCTATTTCCATGGGTGTTATAGGCCAGTAATGCCATGTACAATCTTCAGTGAGATAAGGATCTGGATTTGAGAACTCCCCAGATGAAATATTTGACTCTGAAATAAAATGCTGAGTGCCTTCAGCTGAGAACTGAAAAAGATTTTTTTTTTTTCTGATCTAGTAGCTTTTTTCTTGTAGGGTCATTCTTCAGATTCAGGTTTTAGAAACTAGAAATGTTTGAAAGTGTGAAGAAAAAGAAGACTGAAATCGACAAGAAATGTTTCTTCTTAAGCAATTTACAGAGTTTGGAAAACCACTATTAAAAGTCATAGTGTATATGGCTCCTGCGGCTTTGTTAAACAGAGAGCTCTCTAACGTTAAGGCTCTTTGTTATCCAAAATTGTGGAGGAGAGCCAGAAGAGAAATATAGTTAGAATATGAAAATACACAAAGTGCATGTGTAGCTTGCGAACAATTCATCCCAGAAAACTGACAGAAGGCAACGGAAAAGCCACAACTAAAATGTAAATGTTACTGACTCTTTTTGCCTCTTACATGAGACCACATTAGTGATTGCTGATGAACAAAAATAAGATCAATATTTGATATTAATAAAATGTTTCCTTTTAACATGATTATTACATTCACTCATATTCCAGTAGTATTTGAAGCCACAAGTATCTCAGCATATTGCAGGAACAGCTCTTGAGGCTTGGATGCCTAACTCAAGAAACAGCCCATGGCAGGGTATCTAGAGTGGGTGGAAGGGCTGCGTTTTAGCACTTCAGCCCTACGCGCGTACGCACCTCCCAGCTGCACTTTTCACTCCTGGCTGACTTCAGCATCTTCCTGCTTAGCAAACTTCTGTAAATCCCTTTCTTTAATGCTTAATCTATTCACATGCACTCTTTGTAGATAGCACCAGTCATGCTGACCTTGGAGCTGTACACTCAGAGGTGTAGGTTTTAGGCATTGCTCTGCATAGCCAAGTGTTGTCCAGATTCCCTTACTCTGCAAAAGGGCTGAGGAAGTGCAGTGCAGGACTGCAAAGCTTAGAACCATCTAACTTCAAAAGCACGGAGGGAGGAGAAGATCCGTCTGTTTTGCTACATAGTTTTGGGTGCTCGTGAAGAGTTGTATTTTCTTCTTCTGTTGGGGAGCTCTGACCCCTGCTAAACTGAAAGTGAACCTATACAATGATAAATGTTAGCTTTTTGGGGAAACAAAGTGATGGAGCAGTCAGTGAGCAGTCAGTGAGGCAGGAAGTGGAGTAGCTGTTTTGGGATATAACAACAAACTGGGCTTTTTGGGTTTGCTGATGAGTGAAGAGAAGATTGAAGAAAGTGGCCACCATCTTAGTTTACAGGTAATGCTTTGTTTGAATGTGAACCATTTGTGGAACTTGTAAAGCCAGTCATTTAAAAATGAAGATCTTTCATAATGCTTAGGATAGCAGCTGCAACACTTAATTGCCAAATTAAACTCAAATGTAGCAGTGATGGAGATTAGGTAAATTTGCTGCTATCCCCTAAATCTCCCTCCTTTGTCCTCAAGAGCACTGTCCGAAGGTGTAGATTACGCCATTTCCAAAAGTGGGGAGGAAATGAGAGCCATGGAGGTTTTAACTTTGCCCAAGTTACATACTATAAGCCTAAAATAAAATCTGTATCTCTGAATTTTAAGCCCTGTACTTTAAAATCACTAAACTGTTCACCCACTGTGCTGGTTAGTCATGAGCTTTTTTGATCCAGTACATTTTGTTTGTATGTTTCTGTATTAACAGTTTGCCAAATCATCCCATACACTATGTTTTTTCTTAGAGCAGCGACAATTTTGCCAACATGCGTTTAATACATGATTTTCTTAATATTCTGTATTTCCTTTTGGAAAAATGTTTTCTTCTACCTTCTTACAGTCCTAGTTCCTTGAACCACAGTTTTTATCCTTGCAGTAGTTTTAGTCTTTAGTTAAAATCACCAGCTTTGTTTTCCCATATCCCTTTATGTTTTATTTGCATATTTAAAAATGTTTAATCAAAAAGGAGTGGGAGATGGTGAGAGGAAAGGGAATCATATTCAAAAACCAGGCTTTCCACTTTTGCAGAAAATCTGGAGCTGGCTGACCATGAGTCAACAATGCTATCCTCCTACAAAAAGACAGATGTAGTAGCGTGTGTAAAGCTGAAAGAGGGCTACATGAGGTAATCCTGTCAGCTTGGCTTTGATAAAGCCTCAGAGAGACTGCTGTTTCAGACTTGGGCTGATTGGGGAGAGTCCAGAGGAGAGCTAAGGGAATGATCAGCAATCCAGAAAAGTTAGCTGAAAAATTGGTTCTGTTTCATCTAGAGAGGAAGGGAAGTATAACAGTCTTCAGGTAGGTAAAAGACTATGAAAAAAGGGTAGGGAATAACCTACTCTTCATTCTCATGGGGGGGTTGGGGGAAGTAGAGGAATTAAGTTACATCAAGAGAGACTTGAGGTACATATTAGAATAACCTTCCTGGTGGCAAGGGTAGTCATGCAGTGGGATAGATTGCCTGGGGATGTTGCAAAATCTTTGCAGGTCTTTGTTGGTCTTTAGAAAAATCCAGTAGGCAGAGATGAGAGTCAAGCAAAAATTAATTGATCTGGCTGTGAGGAGTGGGAGTGGACCAGATGATATCTGGCAGTCCTGCCCAGCCATATTTTCTGTCGTTCTGTTACACAGGTCACCAGTTACTTGTACCCAGTAATTTGTTTTGCTTGAAGAGCAAGTTGAAGTGATGGAGATTTTTTTTCATTATTATTCAACCTCTAGTAAATTTCAGTTTTCACTTTATTTTAGCTCTTTAAAAGATTTTTTTTTTCCCCTTATTTCTATTCTTGATTCCTCAGTATCTCTTCTACTTCATTAAAGAGCAATCTAGTGTTTATAGCTTCTTCCACATACGGGTTATTACCAGGTACAACTGAGTAGTCCATTACATATTTTTCTCAAATAAACTGGGGCTATTATCTTGATTACCAAAAGATGCCCCAGACTTTAAATAACATTTTTAGGTCCTTGCTCTTTTGAAGTTTGTTAGTCTCTTAAGTGTGGACATGAGAACTGGCTACAATAATCCAGTAATACATCTTTCTTCTCAGCATATACTTGGTATTTCCATGTTAATTTATCAAGAAAGTTTCCCTTTGAAGTTACTGATATGTCAGCAACAGTTTCAGCTAGTAGAATTCTGGATTTCCAGCTGCCCAGATCTCAAAATACTTTACGTAAACATTGACTAAACTATTCTTCGTAACATTCCTCCAGCTCAAGTAGGTAATTAACTGTAGCTGGGAATATGACATGTTTCACTCATGGAAGACAGCCTGAATTTCTGGATACCACAAGAGCTATCTTGTATGTCAAGTGAAATTGCTACCTACTTAGAAAGTTTGGACTTCTTGTCTGTTTACATCCTTTACAAAGCTGATGGTTTCTTTTATAACCCAAAGAGGTGTATTAATTCCTGTATTTGGCCTTGGACTGCCGTGCAGACCTCCCGAGCTATCCTGTCTACAGATATACTTGTAACCATAATGCAGTGGAAAACATAAATTCACCTTTCATCCCTACTATGAGTGCCAAAACAAATATCAGTTGTTACTCAGCTTAGTGCTGCTAAGAAAATGTTCCGGTTATTGTTATGTCAAAGAGGCAGAGACTGCCTATCTGTAACAACAGAAATGTGGTTCAGTGAAGTATTTAAAACATGAAGGGCAAGATTTAATGTTGGACTCTGAAGGATATGAAGAGATTCAGACGAGGAAAAAGGCTCTGATTTGGAGCTAGAATGTGACCCCTTGTCCAGGGTATGCTGGTGGGGCAAGTGGAAGGGTTAAAAGAGGAAAACAGGTTAAAAGCCTTAGCTATCTGAATAGAGGAAAAAAGGGGAAAGATGATGGAAGGTTCTGATGGGTTTTGTTAGTGTTTCCTTGAAAGAATTTAGGGAATTCCTGTGCAGAGAAAAAAGTTGATGAGAGAATTTAAGGAGTGAGTTCCCAGTTGCAAAACGGTATTTCAGCTGAGGATGTGAAACCTCATTATATTAGAGAAGTAGAGTTTGAAGGTAAGAAGTTTGAACCTAAGAAGGATCATAGAATATCTCAGATTGGAAGGGACCCATAAAGATCATCGAGTCCAACTCCCTGCTCCTCGCAGGGCTACCTAACACTAAACCACATGACCAAGAGCGTTGTCCAGACACTCCTTGAACTCTGACAGGCTTGGTGCCGTGACCACTTCCCTGGGGAGCCTGTTCCAGGGACTGACCACCCTCTCAGTGAAGAACCTTTTCCTAGGGTCCAACCTGAACTTCCCCTGGCGCAGCTTCATTCCATTTCCTCGTGTCCTGTCTCTGGTCACCAGGGAGAGGAGGTCAGCACCTCCCTCTCCACTGCCCCCCGTGAGGAAGCTGTAGACTGCCATGAGGGCACCCCTCAGCCTTCACTTCTCCAAGCTGAACAAGCCAAGTGACCTCAGCCGCTCCTCCTAAGTCTTGCCCTCGAGGCCTTTCACCATCGTGGTCGCCCTCCTCTGGATACACTCTAATAGTTTGATGTCCTTCTTATATTGAGGCGCCCAAAACCGCACACAGTACTCGAGGTGGGGCTGCACCACTGCAGTGCTCAGCGGGACAGTCGCCTCCCTCAACCGGCTAGCTATGCTGTGCTTGATGCGCCCCAGGGCATGGTTGGCCCTTTTGGCTGCCAGGGCACACTGCTGATTCATATTCAACTTGCCATCAAATGGATGAAATGACTTGATTGGAGAAATCTTAAAAATGCATGTGAAGAGCCCATTTTTCCTTCTGTTCAAGACAAGTATTTTCAAAACAGGTTCAGGAGAAAGTAGTTTGGGACTCTCGGCAAGTGCCACGCATCACAATTGATGCAAACTGGAGGGACTAATAAAACGCCTGTCAGATACGATCAGAATAAAACTCGGGCAAATTATGTTTTGTCTTCCTTTGAGCTTAGCTGTAGAGGAGTTGCTTAACTGGAAATGGAAAGAAGTAAAAAGAAATACAATAAAGCAAAAATTACGATTCCTTAGGCCAAATCTCACAAGCACAAACACCCTGGAAATAGTTTATCACAGATGCTAGAGATCCTCTTACGTACATGGTGGTAGCCTAGCATAATGGAGGGGCAGGACTTCTGAACAATCTGTTAGGACTTGTGAATCCAGGTCATGTGTCTGCTTGGAAATAATCCATCCTTCCTCGATAGCCCATGCAATCATAGGGGGTCCGTAGTTTAACATCTTTCTTCCAAAGCATGTCATTTATATCCTCCTCTTTTTTGTCTGCTGCCAGCAACTTTTCAGTTCCATTATCTAAACATACAGAATCATGGAATCGCAGGATCGTTGAGGTTGGAAGGGATCCCTGGAGATCTAGTCCGACCCTCCTGCTCAGAGTGGGGTTTCATTAATGCGGTCGCCCTGGGCCATGTCCAACTGCACTTTGAGTATCTCCAGACTCCACAACCTCTCTAAGCAACCTGTTCCACTGTTTCATCACATCTTCAGTGAAAAAGGTCATTAATGAAGGTATTAAACAGCATTTACCCTTGGGCTACTTTACTAGTGACTAGCCCTCAGCTGGACTTCGTGCCACTGATTGAAGCCCTTTCAGCTGGGCATTTCAGCTAGTTTTCAGTCCACTTCACTGTCCACTTATCTAGTTTGTACTTCATCAGTTTGTCAATGAAGATTTTACATGGGACAGTGTCCAAAGCCTTTCTAACTATTTTTCAGCACTGAGCCTTTGCTTAGATACTCTTTTGAAGACCAAGAGATCTTTTGGCACATTTGAGTCCATCTCATCTTCTCCAGTTTATTATTTTTTGGTAGGTTAGCATGGGATGTACTGAGAAGATATAATGGGCACAGATCCTCACATTCCAATCAAGGGAGTGATGAGTCTGAGTCTGTTTCTTAGTTTGTGAAGCAAACTAGCCCTGGATGGACCCTGTCTTAACTCAGTGCTGCAATCCTTTTGTTTGCCACGTGGGTTAGAATAATCAAATGTGTTTCTGAGAAAATATGTGTCTCTGAAAAAGCCTCTGCTGTATAGTTATTCACACGAATCTATGTTCTCCTTTTGCTGAAGTTGCAGTTTTTCCAAGAATCATTTAAAAGGTGGCTGCTTGCCATTAAACATCTAGCTCACTACCTTATGTGCAGTAGTGCCTCTTTTTCGCACATAATGAAGCGTCAGAGCCAAGTGCAAATACAACTGTCTTCATGCTTGTGTGGCTTGTTCTAAACTGCAGTATTACAAATGAGCAGTGTCACTGCATGCAGGCTTTGTGCTATCACCATTTGCTACCAAGAGTGAAACAAAATGTTCTGAGTACAATTAGGTAATCAGAAGTTAGGACATTTCACTTTTGTCACCCATAAAGTAGCTAAGAGCTCTTTTCTGCTGTTGAGCAGGATTTCAAAATATTTTGGAAAGACTGCTGGAATTATTTTCCCTGTCCTAGTGTAGCAGGATTCTGACTTTGTCACATGGAGATCATTTCCTCTTCCTAATACGCTACCGAGTGTTTTGAAATAGGAATTTGTCAGTAGTCCTTGGTAGCTCACTTCAGTCAACAGCTGCCTTAGACTTTACAACTTTGTTTCAGTCTAAGCTGTCCCTTTATTTTTGGAAAAGAGAGTTGTGGCTCACAGGTCAATTATTCTCTCTGAAATTAAGAGTTCTTTTGAAAATCAGCAATTAAATCAACATAAGACTCCTTATAGAATTATATATAAATGGGACACATAATCAGTTAGATTCTCAGCCTGATGAAATGTGAGCAGGCTCTTTCTGAAAAGTGGGATATTACAACTTGGCTGTGCATACTATGGGGTAAAAGGTAAAGACTTACTGTGTATGGACCTGTCTAGTCTCTTGTTTCTTGATGTGAACCAGGAGAGAACCCTGCTTACAGGATTCACTTCAGCTAACCACACATAGGATGTTTATTTTATAATAATATTGCATACTATTCTTGCTTTTGCATGGAAAATGCTTTCTGTTGTTTTCAGATGTCTGTTTAATTTTTCTGTCTGTTCAGTTCAAGGATTTTCTTTTTTGGTATTTGGGGGGGGGTTGTTTTGTTTTCTTTTTTTTAATATAAATATAGAGGTGACAGCCTTTTACACATTGCACTGAAGAAGGATTCCTGAGAAATATGATGAAATTTTCACTCACAATCACATTTTGCTTTCAATTATTTGTTGTTTAGGTATCTATCCATACACTAAAATGATACACATAAAAGGAAGAAAAGTCTATGGGTACAAATCAAGATTCCTGCTGCTCGTTCTTAAGCTAGTGCTAGTACTCAGTCAAGAAAAACTCTCTTTAAAATATTACTTTTTTCTTGTTAAGGCTAGGGCAGTGTGGCCCTAAGCGTTCAGCCTAAATGTATACAGCATTTATTTAGATGTTATTTGTGGGGTTTTGCAGACTGCTTTCTTTTCCTGGTTATTTAAAGAGCCTGATACTGTGAAATCTACTCTTCTTTTCATAGTCGCACCCACTAGAAACCAAATTATTATGAATTACTCAATTAATGTGGGCACTGTGGCTGACTTTTTAAAATGCTTAAAAAAGCTGACTTGCATCCTTGGGAAGAAGTAACCTTCCATGTTGAATTAATGTTATTTTTATTTAAATATAGAAGTACTACTAATTCAAAACCATTTTAGATGCTGCTGCTGTGCCAGATATCATGGGAGTGATAATGTGCTTAGGAATTCTGAACATAACAAATGACGTACTGCTTTTTATAACAGCGTGCCATCTTCCTGAGGCTTACACACTGTCCTTTTAGAGAAAAAGGAAATGTTACTTTCTTAAAATTACCAGTTCATAAGTTCCTACACTGTAGTTTATTGTCTAAAGTAGCAGTAGCGAGATACTACTCATCCACACCCTCTTCTTGGTGATTCAGAGTTTACTTCCAGTCCAGCTGATTTCCACCGTGGATGTGCATTGAAAACAAGTCTTGTTCAGTCACCTTGACTTCTCTTTGCCATTTAAATCTGTGTTCGTGCATTTTAATGTCAAAGTTAGCGTGGGATCCTGCGGCTTGGCAAGCCCCCAGTGACACAAGGGGTTTCGGGCAGCTGCTGCTGTTGAGTGAGCAGCCCAGGTGCTCCGCTCAGGGCCGTTGTGCGGCCTGCCCAGCTGGTGGCCTTTCCCGAGGTGGCCTTCTCCGAGGGACAACAGTGCCAGGACGGCCGTTCGGAATTCGTTATGTCACCTTCTCGCCACCGGTGACCTTTGCTGTTCCCGAACTCATCTCTTGTCTCTGTTTCCCCTGATTTTGTGTAGGTGCTGGGATGGCTGGAGAAGGTCGCGATTTGCAGTTGAGCTGAGGGAGGCGTGAAGCATCATCCATCCCCTGCTGACCTTTGAGGTAGTGTGATAACTTCTATCTTACCTGCAAGGGACTTTATTGTGAATGTTGGCTAAGCAGAGCAATCAGTAGCATCCTGTAGCGCTCTGCAGATAATCCTCACAGATTCCATGATCCGTTCCTACAGAAGGTGATAATGATAATATGTAGCGTACAGAATTCTGTTTGGGATCTCGTCGTCGTATTTTATTATCCCAAACAGTAGAGATATTTGAATTAAGGCTGTCAAATTCAATCCCGATGTAAATTGATGGCTTCAAGCCCATTTCTACCAATCTCTAGAAGCCAGCATTTGAGACAAAGGGCTTGGTAACTGGTAGAAGTGCTTAAAAGGCATTTTTCCTTGTCAGAGAAAAATTATTATACTGTATTTAAATGAGCCATTTCTCATCTGTAATGTTATTTAAAGTATTAATTGCCTGACTTTTAAAATGCATAATATTGAAACAAATGGAGAAAAAAAAAAAATCTGTGTTTTTCCAGGGAGAGAGAACGTGAAAGTGCATATCAGAACATTGTAGATAACAAATCCTGGTTTAAATGACGCTTAAATGACATCTAGTTTTGAATGTATGTATTGGGTCTAATTCACATCTGGAGTGTATTACTTAATCAGATTACAGTGGGGTAAATTTGAGTCAAACATCACAGAAATACACTGTAGTATAAGGGATTCGGACCTATGATTTCTCATGCTGTCGAACTGGAAAGCTGTTATCTGGTGTTGAATGGCTGTGTGAGACTTTACAGCTGCTATCTGTGTATAGCAGTTTTATTGGACTTAACTGGCTATTCTTGTCTGAGCATACTCAAATGTAAAGTCATTAAATAGAAGAGAAATTTTAGAAACTTTTTGCTTTGGTTGCGATAACAATAGGTAAAACTTGCCACTCTATGTCCATGTTTTTGGTGTTTCTGAAACCAGATGGTGGAACTCTAGATGCATTCATTGCACCATTGATCTCTGCTTGAGAGGCTTGTCTAAGGATATACCAATTCCAGTAAGAAAATAAGGTCAGAATAGTGAAAAGTTACTTGTAAAATGCTTGTAAAGTAGGCATAACTTAGAGTCATTAGGGACCTCTTCAACCAAAGCTGCCTTTGTTGTGGTTACCATGCCTTCTAATACAGAGTTAAGCACACCTGAAAAACAATTTATGAATGACTGCTCTCATTTTATTGCTGAAGCATGGCCACACAACCATACAGAAAGCTGCTTCTGTGCTCTGTTTTCCTGGCTGTCCATGCCCAGCAAGCTGGTCGATCCTTAGCTAAGCTGCCCGATTCCTCTGCGAGCAGCGGTGCAAGAAGCGTGCCCAGCACTGGGAACACACAGCTTGGATGCAGGGTCTGGCCTCGCTTCTGAGCTCCACCACGGGCTCGCTCAGGGATTCTGCCACCCTCTGTAACCTCATTGTGTTTCAGTTTCCTATTTGTAAATGAAGGCTAATAATTCTTAACTTCCAGAAGGGACCAAAGCATCCTGATCCTTAGGAAATGCTGTTACTCACACAGCGCCTGTCATATTGTGATATTGACGCTGTGTTACCAGGGGAGAATTCAAACCCTTTGCATTTAAGTGTGACCCTGGGCTTGGAAATTGATAGTGGATCCCTGGGTGGTAAAAATAATTTCTGTGGTGCTTTCTCACTTGGTATTTTCCACTAACTAGAGATAAAGAACATTTTGGCACAGGGAAGAGCAACTGACTTAATCCAAGGATAACATGATCATAGAGGAGGGGAGATTATGCTGACCAGATATCTTGAAAATGACATGTCTGTAATTTGTATTACCTATGACAAGTTAGTTTTAGATTAAGAACTGGAAATGTCATAACTGTTCCCATGTAGATCAATTGATGGCTTAGCCTTCATATATTTGCCTTTTGGTACACGTTTGGCAATACCAGCCCTAAGACTCAGTCATCTCGAGGCAAGTTTACTGTTCAGCTCTTCTGTGAAATTGAGACATTGAATACATTATGCACAGTGGGAAATGTTCATCTGCACATTTTCTGGGCTGCGATTAATGAAGTGTTCTACTCTGAATGAGGTTTTTGTTTATCCTAAATGAATGTGTCGCATTCTTTCCTTAAAAATTAAACAGATGCCTTGTTATTTCAAGTCCGGGATACTGAAAGTGACCCATAGATGTGACGAGATAATTTGTGCCTCATTGACATTTACAATCCCAATGGAAGATAACACATGAGGCACAGCTTTAAATAGATTTTGACAGTGCTGGTAGTTCTGCTGAATATGCTGGAAAAAAAATTAATATCTGGCCTAAAGTAGCAGAGGTGTTTGTAAAATAACTACTGTAAAATATTCCAGTAACCGTAATTTCTTTAGCTATTAACACTTATCCAGCTACCAGGTCAGCACACTTCTCTGTCCTTTTAAATAAAGCTCTGCTAAGTTGCTTGCTGTGGAATACAACATACGGAGTACAGAAACCATTTGTGGTGCTGTGAGAGCCTGAGAAAAGCTAAGATTGTGGAAGTAAAATTGACTGTTCCTCCACAGTTTGGAAAAAACTTCTAGGAATACAGAGCTTCTCCTTTTTAACAGCCTTTTAAGTTCAGGGAAGGACTTGGCTACACTGAAAATGTCAATAATACAATAAATGTATCAATCGGTTTAATACCAACATGCTGTAATACCTTCCTCATCAGGCAACTTGTTTGGTGATGTTAGGCTACCACAAACTAGGTACCCACCATGTGTGGGTTATGTCCGCTAGTTTGTGACTGGGATCAGATCCAAATCTTTTGATCGATAGTGTTATGAATAGTTCAGAGACATAAATACTTAACTAAAAAAGAACCCCAAGCCACTCTTTTTTTTTTCTTTTTTTTTTTTTTTTTTTTTTTTTTAGCTTTATGGCTATTCCTCATACTTTTGCTATATCAGTTCATCATATGATTTGAAGGGTTTGGTTTTTAGCATTTAATGATCCAGTCATCAGTGGGACATTTTAATTTGCTGTTAAATAAATTGAGTTAAATTCTGCTGCTGTTGAATCGTATGTGACTGCAGATTTGAAATCAGAGTCAATACTCAGTTTGAACAAGTCTGGCAAAGTCAGGTATTATGTCCTGGCAAAGGGCTACAGGCAGTCGTATTTTATTAACTACTGTGCATAAAATAGAAAAGAAACTGGGAATGTTAACATTAAAATCTACTACACAAAGTATTTACTTAATGGTGTTTTTTCTTTTAAAGACAATGCTCTGCACTCATTGGTAGCCACTTTTATTCTGGCACTTGCTTCTGAGTAAAGTATCTCATAAATATGCTGTTTGAGAATTATTTGTGAAAAATAGACTTTCCAGACTAAATATACTACACTGAACCAGTGAGAAGAATCAGATTAGATAAATCTGTAGAATCCTATCCTCCCACACATGGTTCAGTGTCCTTTAAAAATGCACTGCAGCAAATCAAGTCTTACACTGTATATACTACTGTAGGGTTTATTACACATGACTTGTAAAAATATGTCCCTATGGTCTGATCTTTGTAGTCATATGTGGGAAGTAAATCTGGATTTTGGAAAGGCTAAACTCAGTATTCCCACTTTGCTGCAGTGGTCCCGCTGTTAGTTCAGCAACATCAGACTGTCTGACCCCATCCACCCTCTGTATCTCACCCCGTCCACCCTCTGTGCCGTGTCCCAGAGGAAGCAGCTCGTCCCTTTCATCACGCTTTGCAAGCAACTCTCCTCTTCCCATCTCTTTTCCTCATGAAGGCAGTTGCCCTCCTACTTCTATCGCTAGCAGACATCAAGAAATAGGAAAAAGGAAAGGAGGGGAGCAAGGGCCTGGAAAAGCACAGCTCCCCATATCTCCCTGCAGAGATGGCAGTGGGAGAAGCCAAGCTCTCCTTTGGGCTGTGGCTGGCAGAAAAAGCTGGAGGCTTCAGGCAGCCTTCATGGCCTTAAAAGCCATTTCTCATCTCCTCCAGGCAGAAGTGAAACAGGCTGGATGGCATTGTTTCATGGGCTAGATCTGGTTTATGAACTACATGCCATAAATAAAAACCTACTTAAAGAATCCAATTTTCGTTAAAGAAAGAAATGCTAGTCCTCTTTTTCAGATGTTTCTCTGTAAAGCTATACCACCATCTCTATTAATTTGTGCTACAGCTCCTAGTAACAGCCGCTTGTTACCATATCAGATGACTTTCAGCCACACTAGTAAATTAAATGTACTACTCCCATCAGGACAAATTCTTCTTGAAAAAAATAGCTTTTGGGTTGTTTCAAATAAGATAGTTGTCTAAAAAATCACACACGGCATGATACAAATTTCCTACCATTTCTGTAGTATGATACTTCAACTTTTCAGGCTCGAAACTGTTCTCTAGATCCTTTATCAAACGTATGTAAGTATACCGAGCAGTATCTATAGCAAGATCTAGAACAAGTATTAATTAATTAAGACTTAAAATCTTAAAAAAACCCTTTCCTCTAATACAGAACAAAAAAACACAGGGCAATTAAAACACAACGGCAAGCTCTACATTTTGAGGACTTTCCTGCTCTGTAAGGGTACAGCTGTTGGGTACCTCCCTACCAGCTGAGCTATTGAGGAGACATCTGGCTGACCCACAGTATGTGCTTTTTCTGTGAGTTTTATACATCTACCAGAGAGCGTGTCTGAGACTGGAAGAAAGCCTGCTCTCCTAGGGAGATAAAAAAATCAATTCCAGGCCAGCCAAAACCAGACCCTTCTTAGCCAAGAAACTAATTTATAGACCACCGAGTAATTCTGCAGTTAATTGTTCTCTGCAGCCCGTAGAACAGCTGACATCTGGATTCACTTTCTAAGCTATGGAAGGACTACAGACTTTGAGGGGCTTGGGGGTTTTTTATTTGTGATTAAATCACCCTGTATCAATTTATATTCAGAGCTAACTGGTTGGTAAGCTGTCAAAAATCTTTGCAGACTATCACTTTTAAAATGTCTGAAAGCAGCCACAGAAAAATATCTTCCTTGAATGAACTATACTGAGTCATTATTCTCTTTCGTGTATGAGTCCAGTCACCTGTTAATCAAGTCTGATGCTGAAGAAAAACTTGTATGTAATAAGTGAAGTAAAAATCAGGACTAATTTATGTATCAGGGCAATTCAGAACTCAAAGCTCTGTCTGCTGTGATATTCCACGGTTCTAGTAATGTTGGGAAAAATTATAATCTATGCAGAAGTGATATATCTAATGCTGCCGTACACTTTGTAGTAGAACCTGAGAGCAGTCAGTCTCATCATTATTATTGTGAATGTGGTTGCTTACACAGGATTCAAGTGTGATTGGTAAGTGTCATACATATTTTAGGAGCAGATGATATTGTTAATGACTTCTTAAAAAAAAAAAAAAAGATTTTTTTATATAGTAAGGTTTTTCTAAAAATGGAAGCCTTTTATCTCTCCAAAAATAAAGTTTCCTGTGATATTAAAGTTACTCAGTGTAAGAACCACAAAAAGGAACAGTCGTACTCTTTCCCTTGTACACCGACAGTTGCCGCACATGGTCACGTGGGTGAGACTAAAAAACCTGCAGTTTAGTCCACAGGGCCCAGTGTTGAGTGGGATGGTTACTGATATGCTGATTAAAGGGAGAGAGCCAGTTGCTAAGACTTTTGCTGACAGGCTACTGTGCAAGCAGCCTTGCTCCCTGTTTCAGTACAAAAACAGGTACTGAGGCAAGACTGCTGGTCAGGCTTCAGAGGAGTTCGGTGTCGTGCTAGACCAGGAGAGCCCCCAGCAGGGTTTTACAAAACTCTCTGTGGCTACAGTGCAATGTCCTCCCCTTAGTCTGCTTGTTTTTATTGTACTGTGTGTCTAATCTAAGTCCTGAGATCTGGCTTGATAAGGGATTTATTTTTGTGAATAGCCCTCACATAACGGGTTTGACTCTGAGCAATACTTGTGGTAGTGGTGGGTGAAGGCTCAGGCTCTCAGCTGCTCCTCAGGGCAGATATCTTGTGAATTTTGTCTGTAAACATCTATTGCCTCATGGTCCTGTGTAAAATAACAATAACAGCAATGGAGAAACGTGAATGTGCTAGTCTGTTTTAACAAAAAACAGTTGAATCTGCTCCAAAGTTTCACTTTGATAATCAGATAGTTGGTAACGTGATGGAGTTCCTGCAGAGGAGGGAGTCCTAGCATCAGTGGAGGCAGACGCACTCTCCATCAGCCAGCCAACCAGCCTTGCACTGAGCAGCTCTGTTGTTTGTAGCAGCCGTGGCAGAGTATCCCGTTTTGAGTTGATTAGTTCAGAGTTCGTGTATTTTATCTGCGGTGTCTAAAAGCCAAGGTTGCAATGCAGAACTGTGATTGTTCTAGTCTCTGACATTTTAGGAGTGATAAATGTGGAGGGAGAGGTTTACATCCCCTACAATGGGATTAACATAGCTAAAGAGCATGGTTCATGCGTGTTGTTTGTAAAATAGAGCTATACACTTATTAAGGTTTTGCTGTTGCTTGAGTGTTTCAGATGAGCTGGTCTTTCTCTTAATTAATCTCTCTTAATAACCAAACCCTCTTTCACCTGAGGTCAGCAGGAGCTTCATCATTTTGAACCAGGGTTTGGTTATAGCCAAGCATTTTTGAACAAAGCATCCTCAGTTTCTTCTAATCGCCTTTAACCCAAACCTGCTGTTCAGACCTCAAAGAACAATTTCAGGAAATCAAGGGAGCAGGGTTTTCATGTTACAGAAAAGCTCCAAGAGATCAGATGCAGATTTATTTATAATGTGTGCTGAAACTAACTGACTATATTTGCCCAAGTATTAGGTAGTCTGCTTTTTAATTTGAGTGATACGCAAATACTAGCACACAGGAGAAGGCTTGCAAAGCAAATGCCAACTGGAATAGCGGAACTGGCCTGCTGTGCAGTGGCGATCCACCAGCACATATAAGGTTATTTAATATTAAGCATGTGAATAGTCCTGTTTGTTTTCCCTCATGTTCCAGCCTAAACTCCCAGTAACGTCACATAGGTTGCTTTCCACCACGATTCCTATGCTTCATCATTTCTTCATAATTTCTGTGAGGTGCTAAGCACTTTGGCTGTGCTAGGGGAATTACTCAGCCATGTTTCATGTTAAATGTATAACCTTGCCTGCTTAAAATCAGATGTCTTTAACTGCTTTGCTGGATTGGGGCCACACTGCTGAGTCTTGATGGGATTTAAACTTTAATACTGGCAAGACACTGAAGAGTTTTGGGTTGTTTTTTTTTTTACACTGGCACAGAAATGTTTTACAGCACTGGAAATATCATTTAATCTCTTTATGTGAAGTGTGAATAATTATCTCAGTGAAATGTTTTTCTTTGAGTAAAACTACATTTTTTAGTACAGATTACAAGGGGGTGCGTTCTAGATACAGACTCAGACATTTCTTTTTCCTTTCTTGTCATGATATTTGACATTAAGTTGATGCATTATACTTCTTCAAACAAACTGGAATATACTTTTTGCTCATATAGAGCAATTCACTTTTCTTTGCAATTGATTGTACAAATAACAAAGGGCTGAATTTTGTCTTTTGGGTGACTGTTATCTAAATTAATAACAATTTTTAAAAAAAAGAAGAAAAAGCCTAGGAAAAATTACCAGTGTAGTTGAGAAAAATGTTTACAGCCTGAAAAAATCACCACTCGTAAACAGGCCTGGATCTTCTTCCTTAATGGTACAAGTACATGTAAAGCTGAGTATCAGCTCAGCAATTCACATCTGCACGATAGCAGCTAAATGTTGCAATTTCTTTCAGCTGAGATGCATCTATTTTGCTGCTTTGATGTGTTTTGGGGGGTGAAAGGCAAACAAAGCAATTAAGTCTTTTCCAAGTTCAAAATTTGCTATCTATGCAGTAGACAGAAACTTAAGACTGTAACTTCAATTCTCTTTTAGCAATTGTCTTCTGACGGAGATGATCTACTAGTCTTATAGCTAAGATCCTCCCTCTGTGTACCTAGTCCATTAGGTTACTGCTGTCAGAGCATAACAGATTTTATTGTAAATTAAGAATTTATACACCATATGCCACAGCCATCCTTGGACTTTGTAGCACAGTTCTTGGAGTACGACTTTATAGCTGGATTAACCTAGAACAGCTTTCAGTACAAGCCCACAGCAATGTCCAAACTCTGGATTCACTGAAGAGCTACTTAACCACATCGAAGAACTGATAACCACTTGGCCTGTTACCAGTTTAAATGCAGTTTACATCAGAGTAATTAGCTGACTCATCTATCCATGGGAAAAAGAAATCAACTCTGGTAAATGTATTGAAGGTGTCTATTACAATGGAGATACAAGTAAATTTGGTGTTAAAATGAAGCTTTCTTACAGTCTCTATTCCAAAATTAGAAGTTGGTTTAGGAAAAAAAAACCCCAATTTTTCTGAATCCAAAATGAGCAATTAATAGATTCAATTTTCAATTTTAACACTTGAAACTATTACAAATTATTTAGCTTACATAGAGCTCTAATTAATAATACAAAATTGCCTCTGTTCCATAGTTTCAGTTTGTCATAATGATGTACCTTTTAGTAATCCTCAAATTTGCATCAAACCATGCATAATAAATGCAGCTTTGTGCCAGAGTCCTTCATTCTTTTTCAGTGGTGCTGTCTTTTGTTGTTAGATTTTTGGGTTTTTTTCTGAAATGTGCCCTTTATGAGATCTTTTTTTTTTTTTTTAATTTGCAGTACATAATTTCTGCTTCTACGGTATTATTCCTTGTTCTTTTCATATCCCAGATAACCGCACACACTAGGTGAATGCTGTGTTATTCATATCAACTGTGACAATTTGTCATTTCTGTTTCTTAACAGGGCTGAGTATATAGCCCTGACAACGGTTCTATAAAAACAGGCATTCATCGAAGTGCTGCTGATGACTCAATCAAGCTGTAATACCAGCAAGCAAGGGAAGAAGTCTTCAGGTCCGTGGCAGTTTTAGATTGTGTTGACTGGAAGGGCTGTAACTCATTTCATCTGCAGAATGACTCTGTCCTGTTGGCATTCAGGGGAATGAGGGTAAGCAGGCAAAGTGATTTCAGCTATGCATGATCAGCCAAACCGGTGTGAGTGTTCTTACGCAAGCACAGAAAGAAGATTTCCTCTTGGTGTCACTAATCTTGCTATGAGATAGCTTGTAAGGAATGTCCGCACTTGGAAAAATAAAGGCCTTTCACCCAGAAAAATTCTGCAAGGATATGTACATATGTATTTAGTAGTTGTATAAGCAAGGTTCAGGGCAGATCTGGAGAGCCTGGAGTTACATTCCCTTCTCAGCACTTGTTCTTACTTGGTGGTGGATGTATTGGTGTGTATTCATCTGTATTGCACAGTCTTGTGTCCTTGCGTGTTTGTGATCTGACGGAATGATGAAATGTAACAACATACAGAAAAGCTCCTCAGATTAATCCTTCACTCAATAATTTTGTGGTTTGGTTTGCAGCAGAGAGGCCACCTTTGGTTCTGGACGAGCTACATGTGTGCTGCTTTGGCAAGCAGTGCTAAACTGGAGGAGGTTACAGGGGAAAAAACTCTCTCATATTTGGAGTACAGTGAGTTAATGGAGATGGTAAAAGCAGAAGTCCCTTCACAGGCGCAGTTTAATGAAGTGTAATGTCCTCCTTCCCTCAGGTCCTTTCAGGTTCAGGAGCTATCTAAACGTAAAGATCTCACTTCAAACAAGAGCGTTTTTTATAAGCAAAACTCCTTACGGTTTACTGTGAGCGTTAACGTTGTTACCTGACCAGAGTAGATGCAAAACGTTCAGTTTGCTGTGACTAAACTATTTCTTGTCTCAGGGATTGTCTTAGCCCGATTTCGCCTGTTTGTGCTGACTATGTTCATGTCCCACTGGAGAGATGTCATGTTTAAATTCACTTGTGATTGACCTTACTCCAACATCGTTACAGGAAAGGGCCAAGAATTTTTTTTATCCTTTTTATAACTCCTGGCTCCCTTTCTGTACTGAAGCAATTAGCCTGAGCTGACCTCTAGCCAAATGTTCCTGTGGTCAAGTTTCAGCTGGCTTGAGGACAGTCAGCTGCTGTAATTTTTTTTTCTGGTTTTAGCACTCTTCATTCTTAAAAACTGCTGGAGTTGGGTAAGATATAGACTATTATTCCTTAGAATAGTGTATATTACAGACACTGATTTTTTTTTTCTGTTGAATAACAGGGACTTTATTAGTGGCATTTGGCTTTCATATGCATACAGGGGTAGGTGTTGGGAGGTAGATATTACTAGATTGTAAAAGGTCAGTTTTGTCCTAAAGCTGCCAGAGAAGCTGTCTCTTGCTAGGTTAACACTGCAGCCTCTGAACAATACTGTTCTTGTTGGCAGCGAGCTTGCAAGAGTGTCTTAGAGGAACAGCAGCGGGTGGTTACAAGAGTGATTTTTGAGAACTTTCTGCAAGGCAGTAGTTGTCTGATGATGGAGCAGATGGCACTTCAGAGGACTCTTCTCTCAGAAATTTTATTCTGTACCACCAGAAGCGATATCATGATGGGGCAGCTCCTGCTTTGCACCAGATTTTCTCCGAGACCAGAGCTGTGGCGGTGTAGCTCTCCTTGGCTTCCAATACCTCTCGAAGTGGTAGTCGTACCTGGAGCCCAGCAGAGCTTTTGGTATATGTGCTGGACGCAGAGAGGTCACATAGTCCCTGGTGTTTCACACCTCTTGCAGAGCTCATTTTGCCTGGGAGAGACCTTGAGCATGAGTCCTGTCCCAAGGGCTCTGGGTTTGAGCTCCAAGGAGGCTAGCACAACTTGCCCTTTCCAGAGGCTGTTATACAAAGGGTGGAGCATGGCTTATCCATACTTTCAAATGAGAGCAGTACCATTTTTGAGCTCAGTCCTGTCTGTATTGGACATGTTGAGAGTACACCAGTTGGATTTTTCTCCCCAGTGCAACTTGTCTGGACAGATAACTCGATGGAGGATCCCATGTGGATTTAGGTAGAGCAGAGATGCTGTTGCTTTGCCTTGCTAAGATAGTGGCATTTGTGAGAATCCACAGAAGGAGCATCATTTATTTCTGTACTGCATTTTACTAGCAAAAAGGCAAGGGATTAATCAGCAATTTTGATCACCTTTGAGGTTTAGGAATGCAAATTAATCCTGTGCCCTGTTTCAGAGAGGTAGATGTTTTAATCAAGGTGTGTGGCTCAACAGGGACTTTCCCAAGAATTATAGAATTCTTCTTAAACAAGTAGTAGCTGCTGCTGGAGGGGTGGCCGTGTCCTCCCCTCCATCGTGGCTGCTCACTCCCATGCCTATGCTGCCGTGGTTGTGCTCCCACGGTGCACCTTTGTGGAGTCCTGATAAACCCAGTCAGCAAACAGATTTGTTACAATATAAGTTTATGGATTAATTTTAACTGGAACAGTTTCCTGACAGAGTTCACTGCATGCAGGTATGTAAGCAAGTGTGCCAGCACAAAAGGAAGAGCAGTACTGGAATGGGATTGTTTTCATCTGCATCAGCAAGACCTTATTGACGTTCAATGTGATTGTTGACCTCTGGGATGTATTTCCAGGCTCCTGGGTTGGTGCTCCGGCTGTCAAACCACGCTTCCTGAGAGGAAGCTGAGATGGCTGCTGGTCACAGCACAGGGATGGAGGGGGTAGCCATGCTGTGACAGCTGCGCGAAGGGGCTGATTCTGGTCCCACCACGGAGTTGTTTGGTGCAGTTATGAAAAGTGAACCGGTGTTCACAAATGTGCTCTGAGTGACGGAGTCTGTTGATGACATTTGTTCTCACAGGAAAACTCCTGTGAGGGTTTGGCTTTTCTTGAGTCTGCTGTTAGGCAGGAAGAAGTAGGAAAGCTTGGAGAAGAGTGGTAGGAAGATCAGCAGAGGCTGGTGGACATGGGAGAACAGGGAAGTATGAATATGGAGGCAGCACGGGATGCCTGGGTATTGCGACAGGGAGAGAGCAGGAGGGTTGTAAATAGAGTGGCATTGTGTTCAGGCCTGTGAAAGAGAAAACAAAACTTTAGGGAGAAAGTGGAAGGGCTGAAGGGGAGGGGGGCTGTTCAATGGGTTAGAAATCGTGTAAGAGGAGAGGAATTGGCAAATACAGAGAAGCATTTCTGTAGAAGATTTATTAATAAGAGACAATAAGAATCCTTTAAACAAGAGTACAGATGGAGCAGGGGAACAATGGAGCTAGCTGAAAACATAGCTGATCTTGGATGAACCTCGTGCTGTGGCAGTGTAGCTCCTCTCCGAGAGCAGGATTGTTGGGCTGTGATTTGCTTTATGAACTCTTTCCCAGCCCTGTGCACTCTAGCAGCTGCAGCCTTCACTGCTCCTGGTCCTGCTCCCCAGGCTGCCTCACTCTCACACCACCCCAAATTCTCACTAACATGCCTCCAGCCTCACCGTACCTCCTCCTTCCTCCCTGTCCACTTGAGAACGGGGGATTCATCTTTGGAGAGACCCGTGTCTGCTTGGCCAGGAGAAAGCCCTGACTGGTGCCTGGCAGGTCCCCAGAGCTCCCCCAGCTCTTCTCTCTGTGCAGCTGCCCCGTGCCTGCTCACGCTCCCGCAGGGTGCCCGGGTGGTGCAGCTGGGCATCCCTGCGGTGGTGTGGGTGCAGTGGGGAGCATCTCCTGGCTTGCCTTTGCAGGTCTGGGTTAGACTCTGCTAGCGTAGAGTGGTTGGAATAAATGCTTCCTGTACTGAGCCTGAAACTCAAGAATTGTTGAGCAGTTGTGTTAATGAAGGCGTGAGAAATAACCTTCTGATTTTCAACTTTTGTACTAAACAGCATGAATGAGAAATCTGGAGTTGGTAGTAGTTCCGTTTTTTTCTGTAATGTGATTCAATCTGTTCTCTAAGGGTAAGTAAATTAAGGAGGGAATGATCTTTTAAATTCACTGTTACCATGGTTTTACATACTCGGCATGCTTGTGTTTTACAGTTTCTGACTAAATTCAGACTTTGCTAACTCTACTAGGAGACTGACTAGTTTTTGATACCCAGATTTGACAGCATGGGTTGTTAATCGGTAACACCCACTTAGAGATTGTTACTCATTAGTGGTCTTGGTTGTTTGGACACTTGTGATTTAATCTCCTGTTAGATCAAGAAGGAAAATGTCTAATTGAAAACACTCCAGTGTAGAATCAAGGTTTGTCATACCAGTTTACGGTCAAATGTGAAAGTGAAGCTATTACTCTCTCTCTCCCCCCGCTGCCTCACTGAGCTGGGGTGTCAGTGTCTCTTGGCAGTTTTGTACCACAGGACAAGAAACTGCTGCCTGACTGTTGGTTCAGCATTCGTGTTCATTTTGGTGGTGTGGCTTTGGTTTTGAAGGTCTCCATTAATCTCTGTGCTCCACTGGCATGGTTGTAAATGGTCAGGTAGTAATCCATGGTATGTATGTTTTCCCCCTGCTACATATGGAGACCTCCTGAGCCTTTGGGGGCATGGTACGATTTTGTGCAGAAGGCTGCACTGCCCGCAAGTCCAGCGTATCCCACCTTCTGCCCTTCCCCATTGTTATCGGATGCTGGTGATAATGGCGGTGATAATGGCAGGAGCAAAGTAGTGTCCCTCCAGCAGGATCGTGTGATGGGGTTGTAGGCTATGTGTGTGTGGCACAGGTGAATTAGGGAGAAGGAGGAGTGTGCTTTTGGGGGAGGTTGTAAAGGCTTGTTGGGTTATGCTTGGGTTGTAAAGGTTTGTATGCCTGGAGGTTGTAAAGGCTTGTGCAGGTGTCCATCGGAAGGTGCCTTCTCAGAAATGACACGGGTAGTAGAAGTTTCCAGTGTGAGGCAGCCTCCATGGCAGCCCCCGAAGAGCAGCGTGACAGAGCAGGGGCACCGAGGCAGGTGCTCAGGGTTGTACAGGATGCCATGAGAAACAGACCAGAGAATTAGCCCAGGTTACTCTCATTCTTGCAGCCCCACAGCTACTGCTGCCCTCTCCACTGCTGGCCAGTGGCCGTAGGTGCTAAGCCGGTGTGTCTCTGCTAATAGCCATTTGGCTTTCTGGTGTGGGAGCTGGTTTATTAAACAGCATCACTCCTCTCAGCTTTACTATGTATAGTCCTAGACCCGGGAAGGGTTGTACATGGCATGCAAAGAAGAATACAGCTTCAGAGGAGCATGAGCTAGAAAGGGGATCATCATATCTTTGTTCCCTGAAAGAGATACTGTTCTTTTCCTACTTTCACATTTCACCTAGGTTACTCATTGGGATCCATCCCCCAAAGGCTGCTGTGGGGAGAGTGTGGCTACTCCCTGGAAGCAGGCTAGAGATTGACAATACTTGATTTTTTCCCCCTCTATATTAAATTAACTAGAAACCCATAAGCTAGTTCTCTTGTAAAAATAATATTTACTCTCTGTCCCAGACTGCAAGATGATGTATGACTTTATGAGGCAATAAACCATAAACTAAATACACTTCTGGTTTAAATCCAATCAGAAATTCAATAAAACTAGATAATAGTTTAAATGTCATGTCATGTTTAGTTAGTAATATTAGTTTATAAAGAAACTCTCTTATTGTCTTTTGCTGTTACAGAATTAGAGGTATGGATCTTCGACATCTGCTGTTTACGTTGGCACTGGTCTGTGCAAATGATTCACTTTCTGCAAGTGATGGTAAGTTTTATGATACCTTTCTGTGCCTTTGTGTGTGTACATATACATATAGCTTTATATAAAGAGTTATTTTTATATTATATGTGTCAGGACTATGCAAGTTTCTTGATTGCAGCAATGTGGGTACATAATGTGAAATGTGAAAATACATCAGTTAATGTTGTTGTAAAGAGTGTGGATGAGATTGAGACGTGTTGCAGAATGAAGGTGAATTTCATAGACAGCATTAGATGTGTGATGTGTAAACTGGCTGGATCAATGTTGGTGTTAGATATCTGGATTTTCTTTGCTCAGGTACTGAAGTTATGAAAGAATTGTATGGGGTTAATTTTTTTATAGAAACTGGTAGTTTTTTTTCTTAAGTCTTTTTAGTATATTCGTATGTTAAGTGTAGAACTATTTGGAAGTACAGAGGAAGCATTTTAAGACTGTACACTTTGGGTCTGAGGCCAATGTGAACAAGTTTCATAAGAAATACGCTTAGAAATTCTTGAGTAGAGGTTATAAAAGGGATTTGAAAAGAACATGGACCCTCAACCAGCCAGCTGGCTGTCGGTAGCCAGCAGAAGCCTTTTTAGCGAGGAGAAGCTCTGAATGCACGTCCTGTGGTGGTCACGATTCAACAGATCTGCCCAGGGTTCACATCCACTGAATGTACCTCTGGCTTTCCACAGTTCTTCTCCTTCCCATCCTTATTCACCTCAGTTCTTTCATCTTCTGAATTAAATGCCAGGCTGGAAAGTACTTGGTCCAGCTGAGCTTTTTCTCATGCTTTTTCTTGTTGCAACCAGCAATGATTTAGAACCATTTCTGTATCACCCGCAAGCCTGTGCTGACTCTGGTGGGTCCTCTGGGACTGGTCTTTTACTCATTTAGAACAAAAAATTCCCATTAACTCCAGTGGGAGTTTTATGTTGTGTCAGACTGATCTGTTTATGCTGGTTATGATCTGCTCCTGTAAACAAATGCCACTTAACTTGGTCTGCTCTGTCTTGTTCTGGCCTTTGGAGAGAGCAGTAACAGTTTTCCATAATTACTAATTTCATGCAAACGTGTTGCTGCTTCTCCCAGAGCTACAGAGCAGCTGCAGAAGGGTGGCTCCTTAAGCAGGTGCCCCTCCTGACCTCCTGGCCAAAATCAGTGTTAGCAGAGAAAGTCAGAGAGGGCAGTTTGATGAGTAATTTTGGAAAAAGTGGGGTGGAAACAGCTTCCACAACAAACTGTAAATAAACTGATAAAATTTTCAATGAAAATTTCTGACATCTTTCATTTTCTTTTTTTTTTTTCCTTTAGCTCCATACTTAGGAGTTACTGAATGCAAATTACATACCTATAGAGTTGCAAGCCATGTTTCATTAGCCTTTCTAGTGTTAGTTTTAGAATATGGTACTAAACCAAAGGGCTATGGCACAGTTGCCTGTAGTCATAACTGTCCTACAGTTTAAAGGTATAATTGTCCTCCTTTGCTGTGATACAGTTCTATATTTTCTTGGAGTTGCATACTTAAAATTTCTAGATATCCATATTTGCAGAAGTGCTGGAGAGATATAAGGGGTATTACTTTGCTGTTAGTGGACACATTAAGCTGAAATAAGATACAATTAGGACTCAAATGATCAGTTTTCAGAGAATTCTTCCATAAAGTTCATTTTGTTTATTAAAAAAGGGGTTTGGATAGGGAAAACACAAGCTTCTGTTTATTTACTTCTATGTGTGTGTCTCAGACTCTTGTCCTCTGTGTTATCAGGAGGAGAATCTGTAAGATTCTCTTCTCTCTTGCTCGTTAAGGCTTTTTCTTTAACATTCACCAAATTTGGTTTGAGTTCCTAGTGTACCTGACCATTGAAGGCGATGAATGAATCAAGTTTTCACTTTTGTTCTCTATTTTCATTTCCTACTTGCAGCAATACTTTCATTCTGCTACCTACATGTCCCATGGGAAGTGAGTGTGCCTATTTAAGAAGTGTGTAAGGAAGTGTGGGGCAGTGAAGTGTTTATTTTTATATTCGAATTGGGCTGAAACAATGTGGGGCCTTTATTTAATGTGTTTTGAATCCTTCTCTGTCTTCTGATTTGGTTAAAAGAAGAGGAATTTTCTGATAGGAATTTGCAGAATAAAGCTATATACTCATTTTTCCCGCTTTGTGTACCAGTCTCTTTAGTTAGACCTATGAACTGAAATAAAATTTGCAAATTCCTCCTTGGTTCTGCTGAAACGTGGGAAGTCAGTATTTCACAGTGAAATATGATACATGTACCAGCTTCTATTCATTGCCTCGTACAGAATGGTCAGTAGAACAAAAATGAATGTGTCCTGACTTGATCCTTCCCCCCCCCCCCGCCAAGTGTCTGCATTTTACAGTACATTCATTCAATAGACAAAAATAATCTCTGCCCAGATGCAGCCTACCGGACCAATTGATTTCTCTCCAAGGTTTAAGAGCACATGAGGATTTTTTGATCCTTGGCAGATGAGGTGTGGTCCAGATGTCCTAAGTTCAGTAAAAATCTGTGTTATAAATAAAACTTAACCACAACATCACCTTTGTGTGACTTTGTCTATACTGATGAAATAGTAACTTCCATGAGCTTACCTGCAGAATCAAAAAATGAAGAACATTTTAATTGTGTTCCTGTGCTTAAATCCAAGACACAATACTAAATATATATGTCCTGATTTGCTGCGTTATTAAAGAACTCTGTGTGTGAAGGGAACAGAGCTTTGTTGTCCCGAGAATAAATTTCTAACCACTAAACTGCTTCTAATGCTGTAACACATTTATTCTGAGTAGGGGAAATGCTCAGCTGAGAAAGTCAGACAAGACAGTATAAGTCAAACAGGAATATTTGAGATAACAGCATGAGAGAACATCCATTTGCCATTCTTGCATGATTTAGGACAAAGTATTAGATGAGATCTGTTTATTAGCTGTTTTGTTCTTTTCTCCCCCCATGTGAATGTGCTTGTACCTGCAAAAGTTCTCATGAGCATCCAGCCCCACTCAGGTGATGAATCGTGACAATCTTACAGAGCTCTGCCCAGCACAGTCTTGCTGAGGCCTTCCTATAAACTTAATTAGATGTGCTCCATTCCTGTACCAGACCTGATACGTTGCCCGAGGGACTGGATCTGTGGTGTCACGGTTCCCTAAAAAATCCACTTCAGTAATTGTATTTCTTCTGGCAGCACATTAAAAAATTACATGTACTTGCTAATCTGGCACCAAAGCACATTACTGAGACAGTGTAATATTGACTTGTATATGGAAGGCTTTTATGTCTTGAAAGTAAGCAAAGCTTACGTTCAGCCTTACAAGAGCCTGTGCTTCTAGCTGGCTCTGTGCCGTGGCGCCGGATCCACCCTTGGCACACGGTGAAATCCCATACGTGTTTCCTCCTGGCGGGAGAGAGGGTGTGAGGCCAGCAGTTGGCCAGGCAACTGCACAGCATTTGAGACCAGATATTGGACGTTTAGTCACCTATTTGCTGTCTCCAGGCTGGTGCCAAGTTCTGCTGGAGGCTTTCCGTTGATTTAGGTCGTTTTCGTGCTCTCCTTTTGCGAAGAGCTTGGCTTGCCGGCTCCTTAAACTGAGGCTGTGGCTAGCATGAAGTGACAGGGGTGCCCACCATCTCTGAGATGGAGATGCTAAATGTGACCAAGCATGTCTATTGCACCAGGTCTTCGAGTGTAATTCAGAGCTGCGCAGGTCTGGGACTTGCAGCCTCCTGCCAGGGGACGCTGACCCACACGCTGTCTGTGTCCTCGAGGCGCCTGCTGTACGATGGTAAGGGCAGAACAGAGGCAGTGGCAGAAAGAAAGTATAAAGGCCACAGTAACAGGAAGGTAATTTCTAATAGGTGTGTAATTACCATAGGTAAGTGGGTTTTGTGCCCTAAGGATTGGAAAACGTAAGGCCCATTTTCACAGCTAATGAAGACATTTTTGTTAAGTCAACAGAACTTAAGCTTCTGAGATTTTAGCTTGCTTTGAAGATGGGGAATTGTGTGATTTTGAAATTTTAGTTTAAGTTAGTTGATTAGGTACATGAACAAGAAAGAGTACTGCTTCATGAGTCGATCACCTATGTCTGTGCAATATTGTCATTCAAGAAAAAAATAAGAGCTTATATTCATGTACACATACACAATTTGTGTTTGAGATACTTACATTAATGTTACTGTGGTGTTTCAAATACATATCCAACATACACCTAGGTATTTTGGTTTACTATACCTGCTGACATCAGAAGTGGTTGAGGGGAATTGCTCCGGACACAGATTGCAAAATGTTTAGGAAGCAAAATAAATTTTGTCTGCTTATTCCTTCTCTACAACTGATGAGTGTAGGTCACATAAGGACATAGAGGAATAAACTGGGAATTAGTCCCAGTTAATGAAACAATACATAAGCTCAAGCAGTTCCAAAACTAATTTCTTCCCAGTGAAAAGAAGTGGGAAATGTCTTTTATCATTTTTTATACTAGATCAAAGATCATTCCAGACTATTACAGCTATGCTAATTCATCCTCTGAAGCAGGTTTAGGGAGGCATTCATATTTAATGATAGCACAATAAAAATATTTTTGATGGAACTGGTTTTGTACAATGATAATTTTAAGAGCTACAAGCCTGAATTTATTGTTCATTTTATCTAGTCTGATTTTAGAAATGTATTTATGTTTTCCCATCACAACTTTTTTTAATTATTGTATGAAGCTGTTATGCTCAAATGCTCTATTTTCCTCACTTTTATATAAGACATAGGATTAATTATTTTCCCTTCTGAGACGTATCAAATCTAATTTTTACTTCCATCGAAACGTCCTTTTGTTATGCTGGTGTCTGCTCACTTATTGTACTTGGATGCTTTGCGTGCATTACATACCCAGATTAAACCATCTAAGTATAGGTGTGCACTGGATATCAAAACTCCCAATTATAGAGCTGGAGATTGAATCCATAACCCATGCACAGGGCTTTAGTGTCATTAAAGACACCCCTGAGCACCCGAGACATCTGCATGGACTCACAGCATTGACACAGGACCCACAGGACATATGCATCGTTCTGGAATGGCCAGAAGCTTAAAGAGCTCTATAAAAAGCTTAAGGCCAGGCATCTCATATGTGCCTGAACATCTGTTTTCAGGCAATTAAATCAACTCCATTAGCTATTCTTTGTTCCAGGGAATGTATTGACTAGCTCTCCATTGACTACTGGGAGCCTGGACACCAAAGGATGAGATTCATCCATGTATGAATTGTATGGATATCCTCTAGGTACCCAGAAAATCTGCATGAGACTTGTAGATGGGACATCTATGCCTTTTGAAGCAGCGGCTGGAAGGCAGGCAGAATATCCTAGGTGGTCTGAGGTAGCTACAGATGTTTGGGCAACTGAATTTTGCCCTACCTTACATGAAGAGAGCTATGTGTAGATGTCTTCATTTTGAACTGAGCCTCACCCTTACAGCTGCCTTGTCTGGATATGCATAATTCTGCGTGCTTTCTTCTGGGTAGTGTCATAGCTGCTCAGCCACACACTGTAGGTCTTCTGCTACAGCCAAGGTGAGGACTCTTCTCACTAGATTGACAGGATAGCAGCTGCGTTCTTGCTGTCACCATGAAGTTAAGTAGCAGACGGATGTTGTCTAAAAGCATGGATTTGACTTTTGTGATACACGGAGAAACTCCTAGTCTAAGCAGGAAGGTACCTTTGAATTGCAGCATATTCTCTGCTGAGAAAGGGAAATTTGTCCATCTGTTCATGGAGTCAGGAGGTACCAGGGACTTTGTTGCTTGGCTTGAAATATTCAGAAAAAAGATCAATAGCTGTGTGGAGTCTTGGCTGAAAACATGTTTTGTGATTTAGGCAAACTCACTTATAGATTGCAGTGTACTGACAAGCTATTTCTCACACATGAAGGATATTCTTTTATTATTAATGACTTTTTTTGATGATCAGGAGGACTAGACATATTTGCGTATATAACAATCCTAATCTTGTTAAGAAGTGACAAAAGATAATGAGAAAGGGCAGAATCTTCCTTAGCTTAAGCTGCAAACTCTCTTGCCTCCTCTTGGTAAATAGTAATCCCATAATATAGTTGGTAGTCATTTGTTCATTGTGGTTGTTTTCTCTTCTTAATTCTTCTAATTGGTGTGTCTTTGCTACAGCCTTTCTCTGTGTTACCAACTTTCTCAATTATATGCAGCTATCTAAGTACAGAACACAAGCCAAACCAGAGCTGCAGTAAAACCTGAAAAGCTCAAAACTATGATCAGCTTAGTGCATCCTGGTTTACGTGGACAGGGGCAGAACTGTCGAGAATGTGGATTTAAAACTTTTACCTGCAGACAAAGCCTTTAGAATAGTTTCCTTATTTCCAGAAGTTTAACTGGTTTTCAGCAAGAAATATATTCTGTTATGTAGAAGACATTGCTATAGAGCTGTTCCAGGAGCCAGGATCAGAAGGCTTGGCGCAGGGAAGTGTAAGTTATACCACTCTGATCTGGCTAAGCCATTTCGGCTGGAGGGAAGATTCATTTTGGCAGAGAGCAAAGTAGTATTTCCATCATCACTTTCCATTGCGGTTAGGCATGGCTTTGACAGCTAGCAGAAAAATCCGAGGGAAGACCTTGAGTCTGTGCACTCCTGAGTTACTTTCACCACTCTTGCTTCCTAGCCAGTAGTATATATTTCAGATAAGCCATGTGTCTGGGCCAGTGTGACAGTATCTATGCTCTCACATGGAGAAGAAAGGATTTCACCTTGCCTTTCTTCTGTGTTGGGAGCATACATGGTATTGTAACAGGAAAGGAATTGGGGTTTCTAAGAGTGGAAGACACATACTGGAAATGAATTGTAGACAGGCCTATATTTTGTAAGAAAACACAGAAAATAAAAACATAGTGCTGAAATTTTCAGGTACAGAAGCCTTAAATGATGCCCCTAAAAATCCGTGTTTCAGCTTGTAACTGAGTAGATCCAATGGTTCAAATGCTAACCTGGATTGCCAGAGACTTGTCTCCTTTGTCCTTTCCTCCAAACCACTTCTGTGACTCCAACATTTACTGAAGGCTTTCGAGACTTTGGATATCGTCACCCACAAGCCTGCCAAAAACACTTCATGAACAATCAGCTTCAGTCAGACACCTTGCAAAATAACATATGTGCCATAGTTATCCCATCCATTTATCTCTGTTATCTTTAACATTCCTGCTATTGTGTGTATTTCCTTCGTTGCTCTTTAGTTGCCATTATATTTTCTTCTTTTGAACAGAAACTCGCCAGTTTGCTGTCCTCTGATTGCTGGGTTTTGAGGACATTTGCAAGCATTAGCCACAGCTCTGTACTTAGTGTCAGCTGTAGTCAGAAGGAGAAGTCAGTATTTCTGCCTCTCAGCTGCAAAGCTTGTAATGCCAGCTTATGTCTTCGTTCTCCCAAGCAGACCTACAGACTGCAGCCAAGCCACCAACACATGTGCTGGTCCTCCTGTGAACCAGAATTGTTCCTCCTTTACCAGGGCTGAGCTGCACCCAAAACTGCTGGCTGACGGAGACCACTTGTGGCTTGCTTTTGGAGGAGAAGCAGTGAGGCCAGTTTGAAACACAGGAACTTTTGCCCACACATGCAATTAAGTCCATGTATTTAAAGAGGAAGATTAGATGATGGAGATGATGCAAAAATGTGCACAGCAGTTTGTTACCACTATCTAAGAAGCTAACAAGTGAGAAAATTCCTAGTTACAGTTTTTACTTTGACTCCTGTTTAGATATTTTAAATGTAGTTGTATATTTCATGTGAATTATTTAAACAGTTTGTACTGCACTAGCCAAATGAACTCTGTTAATAAACTGACTGTGCATCAGGGGAAGGAAAAGTAGCTCAAGCAAATAAACACTAATCCATATTATAAAAGCATATTGCGTGAGTTATAATGAATCATTCCATGCCGTGGAGCATGCACAGAGCAAATTGCTTTCAATACCACGCATCTGTAACAGGAAAAAGAAAAAGAAACCCTTGTTACTGCACATTCATAGCATACAATGAAATGACCATTGGACGGGGTAACATTTTTTCATTTATTTAAACAATGATGCAGTTATTGTGCAGTAACTTGCAGTGTCTGATCTAAAATACAAGAGATTTTTAGAACCAAGAGGCTGTCTGCAATGTTGCACCTTTTCTTTCTATGCTGTGCGCTTCAAAAGTGACAGTCAGGATCAAACTGGAAACAGAATAAAAGTGTGACTGGGAATTGGAGAGCCATCATTGAACAGACCTGGTTCCTACCAGTATAAATGAGGGAGCATTTTGTGCACCTCAGCAATGTTTTGGCACACCTGGGTGTTCTCTTCAGCTGTTCCAAGGGATCAGAAGTGAAAGAGAAACATTTTAGAGTAGGAGTTCACAAGATACCATCCTTGAATCACACACAGGGAGACTGAAAGCTTTGTGCTGGTCACCACTCTCAGCAGAATCAGATGATTCTCAGGGTTGCAGCAGCACTTCCAGCACAGTGGGGTACTTCGGGAACTGGAGCCACCATTTGGAGGATGGCTGGGTCCAGCCTTGCAGAATTCTTGGTCAATTGGGCTCCAGAGAGTCCCCCAGTTGCTTGTTTCCAACCTTGGCTGCTGCCCCAGTCTTCCCTGTTACACTCCAGCAGAGTACTGGTACCCAGGTGATTATCTGCTTCTGAGGATGATGGAGAGAACAGGAATGAGATAGTGCTGGGGAGCTTGGCCATTGTGTGGCCCTCCACAACAAGGCTCTGGCAAGGTTCCCCTTGGGGAATAAAAACACTTAGCCTAGGCTTCTCTGCTACTGGAGACGTGCTCAGAATGAACTATGGAAGAAGAATAGCCTAGGAATGATGCTGTAGGTGAGAGGCAGAGCTACAGACTACCAGTAAGGACTCTCTAGCTTCTGAATCTGGAAGAAGTCCTGGTACTTAACAAGACAGAGATTTCTCTACTTTGCTTTCTCTTCCTGCCCATTGTAAGAAGCATGCTGTAAAATGAAGTAGTAACAGCAATGGTTAGTTTTCTGCAGAACTAGAAAACTGTCACCCTGCTAGGGTTTTTTAATTCTTATGCATAATGCAGTGAAGACTTTCTTTTTCCTGAAGTACAGGATTATTTTTTTTTACAGATAATTAAAAATCTTTTACAAAGTAGGTAATTCCGTGCTAAGGGGTGTAGAATAGCCATAAGGTAGGCTGATAGAGTTGGTATATTATCTGAAGAGCTGTGCATAATGTCCATTCAGTCCCATGTTTCGTTCTCACTGAGTCAGTCAAGGAGATCTTCCTGGGAGTTCGAAAGAATGCAACAGGAAGCTGTTAAATGTTGTGTAGTTGGGAATTTATCACTTGTATCAGCCTTGGCACCAATGAAGTGGGATGTGGCAAACCTGACACCAATTTTAAAAACGGACTCAAGGAAATTGCACCTCAGAAAAGTTCGTCCTCTGGGCAAGGCAAGTTGGAAGAAACTTGAAAAAAAGCATATATTGGTAAATGCATGAATACATAGGATATATTTGGGAGTCTGTGTAAGTCACGTTTCTTTCAAAAAACACTTAGTGTCTGTCACCCATAGCTGCTGACGCAAAAAAAGATTTCAACATGCACACAGAAAATGGTTGTTCAGTCCCTACAATGTGGATTTTCAGAGAGCCTTTGATACAACACCGTAGCAAAGGTTACTTAAAAAAATGCCAGGGGTTAAAATGGAAGGATTTCCATGGATTAAAAATTAATGAAAAGGAGAAACAAAGGAACAAATGATCAGCTCCCACAGCAGAAACATCCAAGGATATTTCCCTTCTACAGACTGTACAAGCAGAAAGTAAATTGACAAGATCTCTTCTGCTTGGAAAGCTCCATGGCAGGACAGGACAGAAACCAGTGCAGTCCTGCATGGTGCCAACGGAGCGAAAGAGAAGGATGTGAGTGGCCAGGAGCCCTCCGGGGGCTGCTGGAGCCCCACATCCATGCGTGCAAACGCTCAGCACTACACTGCTGGAGTGATGGAGTGCGGTCTGGCTGGGAAAACACGAAAGACCCACCCAGACCGAGAAGTGTGTCTTTTGTGGGCTATCCCTAACTGTTACCCGGAATATATTCAGAGAAACATGCTGAAAGGAAATATGTTTATTCTGTATTTGGTCTGGGATGTTGTTTGTTTATTATTCCCCTAGCAATGTGTAGTCTTGGCTTTAGGGCTGACACAGAAACTTAGGAAGCAAATTTGAAAACTCGCTTGGATCAAGAGTTTACCCTTGAATCCCTATCTGCTAGAACCCCCTGGTTTTTACTTTGTAAAGGCAAAATGACCAGAACAATTACATGCCTGGCTGGCAAACACCACGTACGTCATGTTTCTTTTAAAAAGCGCTTAGTGTTTGCCACCCATGCCTACTGCAAAACAGGAAAAACTGTTAACATTTAATAAATATTAAATCTTAAACAAGAACATGTACAAAGTAAAATAATGTCATTATACTCTTTGAGTTTGCGTTCTGTCTCTTCATCACTGAAGCACGAAACAAAGAATAATGTGATAGTTTGACTTTCAACAGGAAATTGCAAGTGTTGGGGAAGCAAATGTAGGTAATAACTATAAATGTTAACATGGTCTATTTATTATTTGCTGTTAATGATCAAATAGTTAATACTCAATATAATTACTTCAATGAAAATGCTGATGTTGACTATAGTTACTGTTGTATAGGATTTAATTCAAACCATCTGTTTTAATCCACTTGTATATATCCCGGGTTGATCTTTGCTTGCAGTGAAGTGTTTTTCTGGAATTTAAAAGTAATTATTAAAGGAATGGAAATTATTAGCGGTTCATGGTTTGGCAAGGAAAAGAAATACCTTCTTAAGTTCTTAGTGTCTATTTTAGAGGGCTTCTACACCAGAAATGGTTGAGGGTGGAGTGTAACACAGAAGTATTTTCTGTCATAGGCTATGTGCTGATATTTGGGGTTCATCCCAATGAGGTGTTTGGAAGTATAAGTCACTGGTCTGATTATTCTCCACCACTTAATTAAGTCCATTTATTTCATAGGGCAAAGGAAATATGAGTGGTTTATTGAAAAGGAGGTATAAAACACTGGTGAACAATGTGGAAAAATGCTGGTGTGTGTACATAAACAACATAATTTGTTTTCTAGTGAACTGTTTCATTCTCCAGTGTATTCTTCAGTGGATTTGTAGGGGATGTTTGGTCTTGCTAGCTAGTTTAGTTAGCTTTGAATGTAACTGCGTCTGTTTTAGTCAGAAATTGCCCTGTTATCAAAGGATGCCTCCACTTGGCTCCAGAGCTCAGCTCTTCGTGCTGTGAAGATCTATCAAGCCACTTCACAGGAAAAACACTTGCATCTAGGGCAGCTCCACAAGTAATGAAATGGATGTGAGATCAATAACTTATTATCTTTCCTTTCTGACTCCATAGCATTTGCACAATAGGAAGCTGTAGAAGTTAATCAGAAAAACCCAAGGTATCTCCTGGTACTCTTGGCACATGCCTTTCAACACACGTAGGGCCTTTCGGAACTAAATTAAAGTCCTGGCTGGATTATTCCATACTTTACAGAGGTAGAAGGCAAGACTTTGCTCTTGAAAGGATACACTGGGAGCTCTTCAGTGTATCCAGCTGTCACAGCTGAGACTGTTTAACCTCCCATTCCTGGCCAAGCTGAGTAAGTAGAGCTACATCCTTGTCTACAAAAATACTTGCAATAATATTGCAGAACCCTCCTGACCGAGACTTCATGTTAAGAGAGGTAGCAAAGACAAAACCAGCAGAATTTAATGTGATTGCCGAAAATATCCAGCTGCTATTATCTACTTTTCCAAGGCCGTGAACACTGCTCATTGTTTGAAGTAGGTTTTTCTCTGGGTTGCCCTTTCTTTCCTCCCCAAGTCAAGAAACATTTGGTTTTTACCAGGAGGAACACACGTTACAGAATCTGGCACGTTTGCATGTGGTGCAATCTTGTGAATGTTTTGTTGAGATAAGTGAGTGACAGCTTCCAGTTGGTGTTCTGCAGGACGTGAGGGCTTCTTTCCAGAAGTGCTGACTATCTCAAAATAACTATATTCTCCTTGCAGAGCTCCCAGTCTGACATGGTATCTCATCCCCCCAGTACAGCAGGCTTCATATTCTGCTACACCAGTTTATCTAGCTAATAGACTTAAGTAGCCGTTCTAGTTACAGGAAAGACTGTGCAAGGATTACATCTATCGGAGTTAGCATTTGGTCTGTGTTGTCCAACTTTATAACAGAAGATTTGATTGTAAATTATTGTTAAATGCTGTTTTTCAGTTATGAGATCTTGTTACTGCTGGAATTCAACATGTTTTTTCTTCCAATTTGTTAAGCCAGAAGTGCAATTTTTCTTGAGAGAATGAGGCTCTGTCTTCTTCTTGTTTAAAGAAGTGTCAACAGTTAAAGTCTTGCTATTTAATTTCATTATATCCCCTTGAAATCCCTTAAGAAACATGAGTTATGACCGTGACAGCGCTTTACACTTCACGGGTTTTACATCTCAGCAACTTGCAAAGATGTGTGAAATACAATTAAAATCTCCACTAATCCCAAGATACCTGTATATATGCCCTGGCTTTCTAGAAACAGCATTATTTTTCCTGAAGTCATAGCTATCCCTAAAGGAAATAGAATATTAGACTTAGTATGTGGCTCTTAACCCTCTTTAAGAACAGAAGTGGGGACCAATAAAAATAATATTTGGCTTACATTGATAGGACTCCTGGATTTAAAGAGAAATGGTCTCTCTGTGTTGTTCTACTTGCCTGTGGGAATCCCATCATGCATTCAATTGCAGTTTATGAAAAGCTGCTATAGTCTTCTAACAAATTACTTTTAGAAAAGCCCTGAATCCGTTGTATCTCTACTTTACTAGAGGTAAGCTGCCCTGACTTCTTATATAGGTGGGGAAGTTCCACAGCATTTCCTGGTTGTTAACATAATACACCATAGCTTTTCAATGCAGCAGATTAGACAGACACGTGATTTTTACAAAAATGCATAAGAAGAAATCCTCCTTCCTTTAAATCAGGGCAAGGCTTAGGTTATAGATAAGAAATAAAAATTGTTCCCTGTTTGGGATGGCTACAGGATGGATGTGTCCCCAGGAGGAACAGAACCGGCATACTCAAATCCTTGCAGCCCAACGTATGGGACGTGCCAGGAGAGCTGCTGTGCAGAGTGCTTAGGCTGTCCTGAGTACTCAAGTGTTTATTTCAGTGCTAAGATGTGAGTGAGATTTGTTTTACTGATTCAAAGGCACAGCCAGTCCTAAGAAATTTTCGCTTTGCTTTAGTTGTTGCCCATGTGGTCCTGCAGCCCTTCTCCCCATGGAATAATATGATCCAAACATAAAAATGGAAATGCTGGAGCTTTTCGAAGAAGAAAGTATTTTGTTTTGAATTATGAACCTACTTTCCCCTTTTCTTGTACTCAGAAAAGGCTGTATTGTCCTGTGTGAAGTTTTCTAAAATTCTTCTGTCAAGAGACGTACACCTGATTTAGAAAATGTCAGCTCAGATGACTAAAGTTTGGAGAAGCTGTAAGTGATCCAGACACCCACGGTGGCAGGTAGTGACCGAGGCATCTCTGCTGGGACAGGAGAAGGGGTGCCAGTGATCCATGGTTTCTGCTAACCAGCAGGTGCTTGTATCAATTCTAGATACACTCTTTGACAGGTTAAATTTGACTTATTGACTGGCTGCTTAGTTTCTGAAAGTTTTTAGATATGCTATTGAAGCCAAGCTGCTTGCTAGCAAGCTGCATTAGAAAATCACTAGGGTCAAGAAATGTAATTGTTTCACTATTAGTGCGTCAGCAGCGCAAGGACTTCTCTAAGTGTAGCTGCACCACTGTCCTTTCAGAGAGGATCTGTGTGAAGCACGTTAAAACATATTGATGAAATGTTGTGGAAAAGGCTGCATTGTCACTGGCTGAGCTGCACATTTGCTTTGGACTGTGAATTTGGCACCGTTTAGTGAGACGAAAGAAACACCAGCACTAGAGTACAATGCTTGGCTTCCTCCCTGCCTTCAAAACAGTCTAACCTGCCAATTCCTTCTGCATACCCGAATACTGACTGGATTAATATAAATGTCAATTATAACATCATTTAGGAGAGCAAGCAAACACTTGTTCCTGTCTGGCACTTCTGTGGTGTGCGTGAGCACCTTTAGCACCAGCAGGTCCTTTCCTAAATAAAGGATGAGCCGCAGGTGTCACACAAGCGTGGGCCTTAGTGATCCCTTACCTGTGTGGCTTTGTGTCTTTTATTAGGTTGTTCCTCTGCTCTCCTCCCTTTTTTTATTGAGGTTTTTTTTTTAGTCTGAAAAGATGGAGACCGTACATATTATTAATCTAATTCGATTATGATGGATGTACTAATGTAGACTCGGATTTTCAAGGATGAGAAGATGACTACAGATGACTAGATACTTAGTGGGATTTTGAGAAGTGATATACATCTAATTGTCCTACTGTTTGCATGTTTGTATTTCCTTAAATTACAATTTTAATTTAAACTAGGAAATCTCACATCCGACTAAAATCCTTTACCTGTCATTGTGAAAGTAACAACTAACAATATTGAAAGTAGCAAATTAAACATCTCCTTATGTAGCTGCCTGTTGCGCATTACCTTGCTTTCCTAGGCTGAGTAATTTACTAATGAATAGAAGATGTTACTAAAAGCATGTGAATATAAAACAAGTTTTACTCCTTTTAAATGGTCTTAAAGAATTCTAAGAATTAGTTAAACTGAATTGCTTAAATGCAGGCAGAAGATGGTTCATGCTACAAAAGATTTTAATGATCCTAGAAAGTATCTTTCTCAGTGAAATATCAATATTGCAGATTTAAAAGAAGAATTATTTTAATTGTTTTCTACCCTCAAGGTAGCCTTGTTATCTGTGTTTTTGATGAGTTACCTTAATATTTTGTGTGTGCTACATGGGCCACTTAAAACATTTTTCTTTTTATAGATCCCTAAGTAGATAAATCTCTGGTTTCAGTTCCTTGAAATTACATAAAAGTATCCAGATATTTGTCATATTATGGTTGCGATTGTAGAACCGTGGTCACAATGGGAGTTTCTAATTGACTGCATTTTTCTTTCACTTTGTAAAATACTTTACTGAAGAAGATGGGTTCTTAGGAGCATGGTTTACTTTAAAGCATGAAATGTAATACATAAGAACATATTCTAGATTTCATATTTAATCCTTTTGCCAAACTTATCGTTTGAAACATGAAGAAAAATTTGTAATAAAACAGTCTTTTTTAATAACTGAGAAAATTGCGCTTAGTTGTGTTTTCAACAACAAAATTCTGCTATTTAAAGGATTTGCAAAACAATTGGTTTGAATTTTTTTGTTGTAACTTGTTCTGAGTCTTTTTTTTCATCCATTACTGTGAACTTTAATCGTGTTGAGCTTAGCCCAAAGGTTTCCTGTGTTCCAGCTTTTTAAGCTGCCTAACCTGTGTAAATACATTAGGGCAGTTCTAAACCATTAAAAACAAGAGGAGATGGATGTGTGCAAAGTTCAAATGTGTTCTGCTGGCTTTTATCATCAGTGTGAATCATGTGGCAGTTTAGATGCTTAAAATAGTTTGTTGTTCGTAAAACACAGCAAAATACAGCAAGTGAAATCTCTCTAGAGGAGACAGAAATATATATTGGGCATTTCAGTTTGGTGTTGTGGGAGGTCTTTTGGTGTTGTGGGAGGAAGGGGCTAGGTTTTTTTTCTATTTGTGTGTTTTTATTTAAAATTATTTTTGGTGTACTTGAAATGGTGTGTGTTGAAAGTTGTGGAAACTGAAAGCCTTCTTTCGTCCTCAAAAATGAAATAGTATGGGAAGTTTAAAATGTATGCTTCCAGGACAGGGTTAGATCACAACCATTTCACGAAACAGGATTCAGTCTTCCTGCTGAATTAGTTTCTCACCTGTTTTTGTTATTTCCGGAGACCTCCAGCTTAATTTCACATTGCATACAGAATCAGTGAATAAAAGTGTTTAGAAAACTTATAAAGCCCAAAAAATTACATTTTTTGGGCCAGATACAGAGCCTCCTCTCTGGTCAGAGGCTGATAGCTCTTCCTTAAAACCAGTAGGCACAGTGTGCCAAACCAGCAAAGCCGTGTGGGATACTACAACAGTTCAGGAAAGTATATAAAATCTAGTTGCTGATTGCGATTGATTGGAATTTTTTTTTTTTTCCCATCTTGAATTATCATTAGTGTGCAGACATAAAACAGTAGATACTTAAGAAGTGAGCATAGTAAGAGGGAATCCATCCAAATCTGTGTAAGGAAAAGTTAATCCCTTAGAGGTATAAGGGAGGCAGTACTTGCATGGACAAGCAGGCTAGGAAACAGAGAGCAGGAGTCAGTGAGGGGAGGTGGCATCTGTGCCGGGACCTGTTCTTTTCTACATATTCATAAACAACTCTGCAAAGGAGGCGAATGCTGAGGTTTGCAAAACAAGAAGTTTGCCGATGCTCTGCTAAACCGTGAAGGGCCAGCTGAAGAGCTGCAGAAAGTCCTTACAAGGCAAGTGCCTGGGTGATAAATCAGCAAACGATACTCGGTGTAGGTAAATGTGGAACGATGCTTGTAAGCAAAATACAACCCTAACGTGGCACATAAATTCATGGGCTCCGAACATTATGACTCAGGGCTGGGATTTTGCCATTGTGGCTGGCTGTCCCCTGGGAAGGCCAGCTCACTGCTCGTCGCAGCTCTGCTCATCCCCACCCCGAAAACGTGCAGCAGAGCTGGAAAAATGCAGAGAAGGCCAACAAGGATGAGCAAAGCTCTGGAACAGATTCTGTGGAGATCTTCCTTAGTGTGGCCTTCCCCAAGCTGTTATTCCTCAGATGCCCCTAAAATCGATGTCCTGAAATGAAGAACCAACAGCCTCAACAACAAAGGTGTCTCTCACGTGCGCTCTCACAGACTGCAGCTGGCATGCTGGGTGCAGATACTGCCTGATGGCAGCACACAGGTTGCATCAAGCCATACCCTGGAGGGAAGAAGCCCACTGGCGTAGCTAATTTTACACTGTGTCCGAGTGTGTGCAGCACAGTGAAAGTAATTCTGGTTGGGTCTAGTCCGTTTTATACTAATTATGACATCTGATACAAGCTTTCTGGAGTAACATGGTCAAAAATAGTGTTGAGACAAATACTACACAGCCAGTTTTTAAAAGAAAGCAATAAAAGAGTAAGGGTCTCAAAAGTCTTACTTTTCCATGGATATTTCCTTTGTCTGCCAACCTTATGCTAGAGTTTAAAGACATTATGCCCAAATGAAAGTTCAGTTATTGAGCAGTACTAATAGAAACATAGTGCAGAATTAGGGCAGCTCCTGTGTTGGTATGTCCTCCTGCATTCTGGTATTTGTGCTATTTCCACAGAAAATACTGGAAATAGTCAAGTCTCTAGTCAGCTTGAGGGAGTCCTTGGCTCCTTTTCTGCTTTTGGTATGAAATGAGTACCATTCCAGTTGGGGGGGGGAGGGGAGGGGGGGAAGGGGGGGGGGGGGAACAGGGGAAAAAAACACCAGAAGAAAAACTTCAGAACATTTCGGAACAAGGATGGGCAGCACTCGGTGTCTCTTCTGGTAGCTCCTTCTGCAGCCAGGTTTTTCCAGCTGAGAAGGCTTTATCCCTCCAGGGGAACTGCAGCCACGTCCAAGAACACAGGCTCTTGGCAGCAAGCTGGTGCTGTCTGATGTAGCTGGAGAATGAAAATAACTCTTTTAAGGGAAAAACTTCAGACGTAAAAGACTTTAGACATGGCTATCTAATGTTGTTAGTTTTTAGTGTATTTTGTTTGATAGAGAACTGGAGGTTAAGGGTTGTTTTTTGTGGTTTTTTTTTTCTTTCCTCTCAAAAATAAGCAGCTGAACAGTTTACCCACAGAGATAATACAGGACATAGTGAATTGTATCAAACCTGCTGTCACTTGTGAAATCCAAATTCTCTCTCTGCCTTTTTGAATTATGTGGAAAAAATTGAGTCATTGAGATCAACGTTCAGTCTTTGTTTTATACTCTTTCGTAAGTGCAGTTGGCTTATTTTCCAATTTCTTCATTTATGTTAAAGGCAAAGTTGTACAGCTAACTGTAATGTTGGATAAGTTGTCAATAAGACCTTAGCACATTTGGTAAAAAAAAATAAAAGTAAATTGTGGGGTTTGGATCACCACAGGGCAAGCTGCTTTCAAATAATTGTTTGCAGTGCCCGTTAATTTAAAGCGATCTCACCAGCCACAGCTGTGGGAGGATTATGACCTGGTCACCCATCCAAGGCAGGATGCAATGTAATTTAAAAACAAAAAAATCTCTAGCCTATACTAGTGTTACAATTTGATTTAAAGTAAGTGAAATAGTTTAGTAGTAGTAGTAGTAGTATAGCATGTTATGATAAATGATCTTCAGAAAGTGCTTGGTGTCTTCATATACAGTGCAGACGTGGTAGCAGAACCATGTATATAGATAAAAATGACCACAGTGTATGCTTCTTAGAGAGGACCTTGCATTTGAGAATATAAAAATACTTAATAGAGATTTAATATAGAATCAAACCAACATGTTTCATGAGTATTATTTTCATTTAACTGGTGAGGGAAACAGAGATACAGTAATTTTCCAGAAATCTTCAGGGGAATGTGATGGTTGAGAATGTGGTGGGTTGGCAGAGAAAAAAATTAAAATCCTAATAGAGAGCCAGGTTTCTTATTTTACTGGGGTTTGCATTTTTCTATTATATTAGTAATAAAGTTCATGTTTTTAAAGTGTGCGCTATACTGATAGATTATGATCCAGTAACACTGTGAACAACCTTTTTTGACTTTTAAGTAACTGGAAGGGAAGATCAATAGATCCTTGTGTACACAAGTCAAATCTGGTGTTTTGGAAAGGGGTGGAAGAGAATTTCCCTTGTGTTTGTTTTTATTTTATGTTTTACTTAACTTCAGATACTATTCCCCTCACTGAAAGCATGAAGTAGAGAGATTTTGTTTGTAATGCTGGTATCACTCTTCAGATTTTATTAGCTCTTAGTCCACTGAGATGAAAAATTCCTGGCAACTAGCGTCTTGACAGTTTCACTTATTTACCATATATAATTTATGAGAATACTTTGGCTTTTCTGAAACAGAGAGATGTGTTTATTGAATGATGTGAAGGATGTCTGAAACCTGAAAAAAATATGCAAAATGTGCAAAGAAAAAAAGTGTTACAGTACGGATTGTGCTGTTTAACAGTGGTGAATTCATGAAGGTGTGCTCTGTACAGATCCTCACACCAGGCTGCTTCTTGAAAGGTTGTTCAGTGCCACATGAGAGAGGAGAAAACAGAAAAGGAGAAGAGGTGGTTGATGATGGGTGAGATTAAAGGCTAGCCACACAGTGGACCGCACTATCGAGAGCATTGCAGCAGGTCAAGGGAGGAGATCGTTCCCCGCTGTTCCACGCTGGTGTGTTGTGTCTGGTTTTCTTACGGTGTGGGACATCCCAGCAGAAGACATAATGACAGACCAGGATCCAGTGGATGGCCACTACATGGATGGAGGGCTGGAGCACTTGGTGTACAGGAGCTAAAGAAACAGTGCTCATTTAACCTGAAGAAGGGGGATCAGGTTTCTGTTTTCTGCAGTCATCCGTTACAGCAAGGGCAGTTAGGTGTACGGTGGAGCCAGTTTCCTCTCAGAAGGACACAGAGAAGAACAAGGGGCAGTGGTCACGAGCAGCAACAGCAAACGTCCACGTGGACATAAGGAGAAAATTCTTCCCCAGCAAGTGGTTGAGCACTGGAGCATGCTAGAGAGGCTGTAGGAACCCTGTCTTTGGAGTTATTCAACATGGGCTTGGGCAAGGGCCTTAGCAGCCTGATCTAACTTTGAAGTTGGCCTTGCTTTGAAGCTGAACTAGGTAGCTACCAAAGAGACTTCCCATTTAATTTATTCTGTGCTTGTGTGACCCCAGACAGGCTGAGATGGTGGGTGGTCAGAGGTGACCTCTATTGAGGACCTGATATCCAGCCATTTCATAAACAGAGAGCAAGCCCTCTGTATAAGGTGGAGTTGTATGTAGATACGTCCACACAGTTTGCAATACTCTTTTAGTAATTGTAATGACAATTACATCATCTGATATGTATTAAACTGAAAGGTAGGAACAGCATATCTGTATTCTGAATGAACAACATTCAGAGTTTACTGATTTTCAGTTGCATTAGTATTTAAATACGTATAGGAGCAAATTTTCACAAGTGCTCTGTACTGCAGTTTACAGTCCTATAAATGTAATTTATTAATCTCTGACAGAACATTTACATTTCAAGGGACTAAGTATGGTTGTTAGGCCCTAATTTCATTCTATAAGGAGCTGAGAACCCTTTGCACCCAACAACACTCAAAGTTAAAGGCTCTTCCTGGGTTTATTTTACTGTGTGGGGGAAAATTGCCGGGATTGTTGAGTGGTTCAGGGAAGCTAATGCTAGAAATTGGTAAGCAGTGCTGAAGGACGCCAGTTCTGCCAGATCCATGGCTCTGAGTGCTCTTTGAGCAAAACATGGAAATGCAAACAAACAAAATACTAGAAGACCAGAGCGATTAGAAAAGGTGAACTGAGCATGAAACTTCTCTGGAAAAAGGAGGGATAAGTGAAGAAGGCTGATACTGCTTTTCCCTGTATATGAATGCAGAATGGGTTCCAGCAAAAAGTATTTTAGGCTTTTTCTTTTCTAGTGGAAAAAAGGAATTTGTAGCAACTACATATTTTTAACATAACGTGACAACAAGGCATGCAATATTTTTAGTTGATGAACATCCAAAGCTCTATATATGAGCTCTATATGTACCACAGTCAGCATAGAAACCCATTCCTGTGCTTTTGAAATTTGGGGTGTAAGACATAAAACGTATTAATGCTTTGAGTTAGGTTGCCTCCAGAAACAAGCAAACAAACTCTGTTTAGATTGAGGAAATAGTAAGTTTCTCACCACGCTGGGCATGTGATTTGACCTTTCTGTCTGCTGTCACAAGCTGGACAGTCTTCTTTATGCTTTGGAGAATGATTAAGGATCTTTATTAAGATGATTCTCTAAAAAGTAGACATATTCCACTCTGAAAACAAGTCATGGCTTAAGTCCATCAGGCTTAAGATGCCTTGACATGATCTTATGAGCAGACGCAACTGGAATCTACATGCAGTATTGTCATGGAAATTGGAGATGTTTGTCTATATGTCAGAATAGTGAGCCCTAACTCTCTTCCTGTCATAACTAATTGTTGATTTATAACATTTGTCCTGGACGTGATAAGCTGTTCCATTTGTCAACAGGACTTACAGTTCTCATAATTGTGGCCTTTCCTGCTTAATGAGTGACACCGTTTTTTACTGACAGAGACACAAGCATTTAAAATAATGTTTTCCAGATTTATTTTCTTTTGTGAGGAATAGTAAGAGGTTCCAGGGAGACAGTAAGATTTACTGTTGGAAACACTCTTGGTGGGTTTAGAGATGTGCAACTATCATTTTCCTAGTTTTGCTGCCAGATGTCTAAGCAGCTTGTTTCCAAATGTTATTATGGTGAAAAACCTGCAGTGAATCAGCAGAATTTTGTACATTGTTCTACAAATATCTGTTTTCTAGCTCTGTTGTAAACTGTGTAAAACTCTTTGGAATAAGACAAAAAGAAGACTCGTGTATGGAAGAAGATTAGGAAAAATTAAACATCATTTGGCCACTAGATGGAAACAGAAGCAGCAAGTGTGTATATGTGTGTGTTAACTATATGTTTTTGCATATTCACCTGAATTTTTTAATCTCTTGTCTTCACATGAATATATAGAGAGTAAATAAAGTAATTTTTAGTATTGCAGTTCAAGTCAAGAATGAACTAGACAGCCGAGTATGGCTGGAGTACACTAAAAATGCATAAAAGAGAGCTGAAGTAAGAAGGGGAACAGTAAGAATACCAATACGAGGGAAATCAAACTCAGGGAAGCTCTAAAAAATGCTGTATACCATGAAAGCCACATAATGCTGGCTCATCAAGAGGGGCAGAGTCTGTAAGATTGTCTTCTCTTTTTTTTTTCTTTAGAGTTTAGCAATTTTGTATTCCTTTGCAGCAGCAGGGAAGAAATCATCTTGGGTCTTTGAATGTGTCAGGAGTGATTTTCTGTGAGGAAGCCTTGCTTCTGAAAAGCCCTAGAAGTTCTCACAACATCTCCAAATATTACTGTTGTCATCCAAAGTTGAATCTCTGAACCCCGTGTTATTAAACTGAAGAGCCACAGCCTACTCAGTTAACAGTTAAGCAGCTGTTCTGCATGGTCCCTATTGAGTCATGGAATCGTTCAGTCACAGAATAATTTAAATCAGAAGAAAACTCTTCTTGACTAGGTCTCTAGTCCAACCGCCTGCTAAAAGCAAGGCTGATTTTGAAGTTCGATCAGGTTGCTCAGGGCTTTGTCAAGTTTTGAATGTGTCCAACAAGGGAGACTCCACAAACTCTCTGGCAAACATGTTGCTGCCCTTGACCACCCTCACTGTGGGGAAAAAAAAACAATCTTTATGTCTAGCTAGAATTTCCCTTACAGCAACTTCTGTTGACTCCACCAGTTCTGAAACTCTCATGGTCTCCACAGCTGAAGCTGCTGTAGATCTCCACATTCCCTACCAGCTCTTCTGTAATTGCAGGTCCTGCAAAGTATTTCCTTCAGTTGGCCTGTCCAGTGTCTACAGTAAAAAATTGTGACCAAGGAACACAAATCGCCTGGATTTTGAACGTAAATCTTCCTTATCTAACATTTCTGGGGAAATTTCAGACATCTGTAGCTAGAGATGCTTTAGAGATGACAGTAACACTAGAATGACAGGCACGCTTCAACCATGATCCACCTCATCCTGAAGTAGATGTCCATAAAATGTTATGTGAATTGCACCTGTTTTCTCTCCACTGATTGTAAAGGCTGCTTACTGTACTATGTACATCATGGATATCTAAAGTTGAATTAAATGAATCTCACCTTTGCTGACTGTTACATAGATGGCCACATTTTTCTGTTGCTTTTGGATATTGAAATCCATTCTGCAAGTCAGGGTACAAACTTACTGAATATGATAGATGCTATATTTTGAAGTACCTATCCTTTAGGGAAATGTGGTTGTGGCATTAACAGCACCCTATTTACTGATTTAACATTAGCGTAACACTTTTATTGGCACTCAATACCCTGTTCCTTTTCTCTGAAATGTTTGCAAAGCCTTTTAAATTAATGTAGGTTATAAGGGCTTTCTTGTCTGTTGTGCACATTTGCTGATGTTTTGATAAGTTTGCTGTTTCTGTTCCACAGTGACATACCATAATTTTTGGCTGGATTAGGCAGTATGAATTTGTTGCTCAGTCAGTGCAAGCCTAGACAGAGTTTTAACAACCGTTGATAGAAAAGGTCCGTCATGGACAGGTAAGTGGAAAAATGCCAATCTGACTGGGAGTTCAAAGGAAAGCAAAAGATATCACCACATCTTGGGAAGAAACCTGAATCTGTTTGCACAGATACGCTGGCCTTCTGGAAAAGGTTCACAGGTTCTTTTCTTTCTATCTCAGTTTGTATAAAAATTAGTAGAAATGGAGTGAAAGGTGTTTTTAACTTGCAGGCTTCCTTTCCCTGCCGAAGAGCCTCATTCTCAAACCAGGCTAAATATCCCTCCCTAATTAGTAGCAGATGCAGCAGTGCGTGCACAAGCGTGTGTCAAGAGGATATTTGGAAATCATAGCAGAAGGTACCGTGCCAGATAGGAAAGGAATATGTGAAGCTGAAGCAGGGAGTTGTTAGGAGAGTTCAACAGTTGTTTTGTAAAGATAGGGAGGGAAAGGGGACAGCTGTTATGGGTTTTTAGATAACGTTGCAAATCAAGCACATGACCCCCACTTCTCTTCAGCAGAGGTCTTCATCTGTTATTTAGATGTGTCAGAAATGCATAGGAGTTAGAAGAGACGCCTCCATAATTGATCTTCAAAAATGTTTAAAACATTTACAGATTTTCCTCCTGTCCCCAAATCCAGAAGCTTTTTAGCAGCGTAATGTCCACATTTTCATTTTCCATTTTTTCTCTTGCTATTGCATTGTTGTGTAAAAGAGGCAGACCAACTGCAAAGATGTTAATGACTGCACCAAGACAGACAGAAAAACTTCCTGCTACAAAGAACATAGAGGCAGACAGAATTAAAGAGAAAATATTTTTCTATCACCTCTTTTAGCAATGCTATAACTGTGTAACTATACTGTTATTGTTTTTATTACTTCTAATGATGTTAAAAATACAGTAATAGACAGTATATGTTTAATTGAAATTGTTACTGGGCCCTTAAATGTACCTGCACCAATCTCAACATACCTAGCCCTTCAATTTCAAATGCATCATCATGCTAATTCTCAAAAGTATTTTTTTTGTTTTGGTGGGTTTTATTATTATTTTAGAATAGTACCACCGATAAATATTTGGAGTTACATTGCAAGGTTTCTGTCAGTCTCGCTCAACACCATGACTACAGTCCTTTATATACCAGATAGACTGTGATTTACAAATACTGATGTTTTCAGTGCATTTTTTTTACCAGCCTTTGTAGCCTAATACGAAATTGTTTAATTTTATTATCTGAAAACGAGATTAAAAATGTATTTTTAAATATAGTTGGAGAAGTAGGATCAATCTTATGGGTCATGAATTAACATCAAAGTGCAGAGCCTTCAATGGGCACTTGACCCACAACGGCATGACCAAGGGGATAGAGTGGCACCTCTGGTGTCATATGGATAAGTAGCATCAAGCAGTATTGATGCAGCTCTTCTGTCCGCTTCCCATTCTGAAGTGCTCTGTGGAGGAAGGATGCTTCCAGGAAACCTGGCCTTGCACTTCCCCAAAGCCACTAACACAGTTTTTGGTGTTAGGAATATTGGAATTAGGTTGGCATCCCTGCTACGTGCAATGGCAAGCATTGTCAGCAATACATCATTTTTATTCTCCTTTGGGAATATCATAACTGCTGCCACATGGTCCCCGCTTTCCCCATTGTTTCTCTGCATAATGAAAAGAGAGGAGACAGGCTTCCCGAGGGCAAGGAGAACTCAACTGTGGCCTCACAAATCCATAAAACCCCATGTGAGGGCTACAAAATAATGCCATAGGATAAGGTAACTGCCCTCGCTGTGCTGGAGTTCTCTTCAGTTGCTGTTTCCCAAGGCGGGGTTGGATAATTGGGAGATCTTCTCTGTAGACACAAGTTCAAAGAAACTGACCAGCATTCAGTCACAAGGAATGTTTCCAATTCCTAAGTGTAGAAAGTGATTAATGAGGCTTTCTTTTCTGAAATATTTTTCAGAAGCACATCAAAATCATCTCAGTTCACAGAAAGATGTGGCTTTGCTGTTAAGTGGAATATTGTAGCAGGAAGGAATTGCAACTGAAAATTTGTGACCTGTGCTTACACCAAACGTGCTTTCAGTTCTTTCTTTTCAGAGTTACCAAACTCTAACATAAGCTTAACATCATTCTTACATAAGCTTTATTTTTAACCTTATTGTAGAACATGCCTGCAGAAACTGCCCTGTACTCTGCTGTAATTACTGCCCAGATCTGCTACTTTGCTAGCAATCATTGTCTTTAATGAATCATGAAGGATCCGTAAAATGTATTCATAATATTTATTTTACTGTTGTTAAGTCAGTGTGTTCTTGCGGGATTGTGCAATCTGGAGAGCTTTATAAATACTTACAACTATTGCTGACAAGCTGGAGGCAGTCCAGCGGAGGGCCACTAGGATGGTTAGAGGGCGGGAGCACACGATATACAAGGGGAAGCTGAAGAAACTGGGTTTGTTTTCCGTTACCTACAGGAGCTTTTATGGACAAGCCGGTTTCTTCTGAGGGGTACACACAAAATAGCAAGGGGCAATGGTCATAAACTGCAACAGAAGATGACCCATCTGAGCATAAGGAAAAAATTTTTCCCCTGCGAGTGGAGCAGGTTTTGCCAGAGAGGCCACAGGATCTCCGTCTTCGGTGATATTCGAAGCAGGACAGGGCAAGGTCCTCAGCAGCCTGATCTAACTTCGAAGATGGCCTTGCTTTGTCTATGAGGTTGGACTACATGACCCCCAGAGGTCCCTCATCAGCTCACTGATGATAGAACGACTATAGGCAGTGTTGCTAACACTTTATGTGATTATGATTGCCTAAGTCTTCCTACTGAAATGTTCCCAGTTGCCTGTAGCTCACCAGGGAATTGCCTTTTACTGTGTTTGTGAAAATGTGCTCAGATTTTGCTACTCCCGCAAGAATTGTGTTTTGTGTGTGTGCGCTCAGTAGAAACTTGCTTGCACTTAGTAACTAAAATCTCCAAAGACTCTGACATCATGGGTTGCTTAGGCTCTCCTAGTAATTAGCACTGATGAGCCTACATGTGCTGCCGACGGAGGATGTCTGAGCACGCTCTGTCCCAGGGCCGCAGAGACGAAGCAGAGTTTCTCTTAGCGGCCACAGCCAGCTGCTGCGGGCTGGGACATGGCCAACCCCTGGAAACGAGAGCAGGAAGCCTGTCTCTTTTGTGCATTCAGTGACCCCCTTGTTGGTGCCAAGGCAGTGTGGAGGAGGGAATAGGTTCAAATTTAGTGGGGACAAGAACTAAACTGGGGGAAAGGGATATGGGCAAGGGTTGTATTTATGCAGCTGTGTAGACATGGGCTGAAGGAGTCTCAGTGGCCCTGTAGATGCCTATCTGCATTACTTACCTGCTTGTATGCCTTTGGGGCTCCTTCCTGGAGTGACCCTCTCCATCTTCCAGGAGAAGCTTCCTGAAAGTGTTGAAATTTTGTTTGGATGGTCCTTTAGAATAAGCTTACCTGTGGTGCAGTTGGATCCAGCTCTCTATACAGCCTCTACCTGTGTTATCTGCTGCTGGCTTGTTAACATCATGCAGATATTCCCTAAAGGTGATCTCGCATTGTGTAACTTCAGGGCAGATGAGATAAGAAGCAGCCAGCGTCCATGTTTGGCTGAGAAGAGACATGCAGTCCTGCATCCAGGAGTGTGCTGCAGTGCAGGACAGCAGGTGTGATGGATATGAAGCCAAGGAGCTAGGGTGGACTGGTTTAGACGGGGTGGAAGAAAAGGCATATGTACAGCAGCTTGCTGTGTGTTGGAGGACCACTGTGGCAAGCAAAGAAAAGATTAGGGTTGTCTGAATGGAAAAAGTGGGACTAAGCACAAGAGCTTGAAGACTGGATCCTGTGATAAGGACAAGAAGTCAGAAGCAAATGGCAGGTTTGTGATACTGAGACACAAGATCACACTACCAAAGAAATGCACAGAAAAGCTCTGCATAAGCCCTACAGCCTACTTTCTTCCAGAGCCTGAATTAGAACTGGATTTTTTTGTCTCGTCAGTCTGCTGCTTCATACCGAAGAGATGCAAATCTCACTGGCAAAGCACATGTCCGAGCCAGCTACGGAGCGCCAGCAATTAGGCCCCTCTCCCATCCAGGCAGTGTTGTTGCAGTTGGCATTCAGGAAGGTTGGCTCATATTTATTACATGTTTTCTTCCTATGTGCATACGTCTTTTTTCCACTATGCACGAGGCTGCAGAAAGAAAACATAAATCTGCTGGTGACTGAGATTCATCTAGGCACTCCACCAGAAGTGCACCAGTTTGGTCTCATTAGAAGCAACAGATTAGCATTTTAAGGTGCTAGAAGGGAAAGTTTTATTACATTTCTTTTGTCAGTTTAATCTGAACAGGGCTATACTACATTTTGCAGAAGGGCTCCATGGGTGAATTGTCTAGGTATACCCTGTTCAGCATGAGTAAGCAGGGTAGAGCCAGTCCTACCCTGTGTTCATTTCATAATAAATTTGTGTCTTTTCTAGTGCAAGTGATAGGACTTAAATTTCTCAGGAGTCACTGTGATCCTGACATTTTTAATTTATAAGCCAGCTTTCTAAAAAGCTGTTGAAATGTTAATGTCTATTCAGTGTATCTTTGATGTGAATTTAAAAGATGGTTTTCATAGAAGAAATTGCCATTGTCTGTGTCAACAAGAGATTTGTCACCATGACGCCCGTGACAAAAAGTAAATCCATTTATAAATTCTGTAACAAACCGCTAAACGCTGCAACAGCAGCATTATACAAGACTTTTAGAAAGGATGACAGGGATTCTGTGGCAGCAGTTTGGAGGGAGCTTTGCAGTATTTTAGAGACTTGATACCTTTTCATTTGTAATACTTGTGAGGTTCATTTGATGTGTTTATTGTTGCAATCTTTAAACATGCTTTCTAAGTGCTCACGGTCACATAGCAGAGCTGTAGTTCTCATGGGCCCTTCTGGACTTCAAATTGCAAAACAGAATTCACACAAATGTTAGCCAAAATGTATTTTCTGACTTTTTAGGTAGATGAGTACTGTTGTCTCGGTAGCAAAAGTTCAGTGTTCCCTGTGGAGCAGGCAGCATAATTGTCGGATGCACCCTAATTGTACTACTCAAGATGCCAAGGTAGGTCCCTTCATAAATCTTTTTTTTTTCCCCATGGATTGAGCTGAACTAGCCAGTTTCCACCCTCCCACTTCAGGAGGTTTGCTGGGAACTTTTGGCCCCAAACAGAAGAGAGAGCTGTGCCCTGGGACCGCACCGGGGTCTGTCCCTCAGCAGCAGCCTGCTCTCCTGGGCATTCAGCAGCGGTGCGTCACACGCTCCCATGTTCACCCATCGGGGGCAATGTTGAAAATCAGCTCAGAATTGCAGTCAAGAAGTGTGGGATATCAAAGAGAAAAGGAAAGAAAATAAGGGTAGAGGGAAAGCACCTTGAGGAAAGAGGCAGGGAATTCATCGGAGGAAGCAGAGAGCTCAGGGAGGGAAAAGAGGACAAGAAAAGACAAAAAGGAGCAAATGGAAAGTGCAAAAGGATTTCTGTCACTAGGTTAAGTGATAAAATCTGAGATCCTCAGTGCTCTGAAACAGCATGAAAGGGAATTTGTTCTCTAATCTTCCCATCACATGAATGTTAGTTATTCTCTCTTTGCAAACTTAAAAAATCCCAATGTTGCCTTTCCTTTCACTCTCGCCTTTCTGGGAGCCTGGCACCGAATGTGCTCCGTTTCCACGGAAATATATGAAAGTTAATTGTGCACTTGGGTTAGATTATTCCACTAATCACATTTTCTTACTGGTGTGTCCTTGGCCCTGCGGCACTGTCACATATCACTCACAAACAATAGCATGCATTTGATTCTTCAGAGCTTGAAAATGAGAGGTATTTTTGGCTCTTCTCACAGTTTACAGACTTACAAGCCATGATGGCCCCTTCCCTTTGTTGAGGCCTCCTATTCATCTCTCAAACTGATCATGATATATCATCCGTGACTGAATCCCAAAAGCTGTGCATCCTCTGCCTTATCTTCATGTACAGAAGTCACAGAGAGAGTTAATGCTGTATGAACTGCTCTGCAAGATTTACAAGGGGGGTGGGGGGGGAAGACCATAACCTGCAATAGATGAATCTTTTTCTGTCTGTATCTAGTACAATCTCAGCAGCAGAATAAGCACATGGCAAAATTCAGGAAATATTCTGTTCCTTCAGTTCTTCGAGTCACTGTTGCTTTTCACAGCTCTGCATGGGGAGCGAGCTAAAAACCACCATGAATGCTGTATGCATTCTAGTAACTGAGGAATTGATAGGAGTTTTTTTCGCGAAGTCAGGAATACCAGTCTTATTGGTGCTAAATGACTACATGTTGAAGGGCTTTATTAAGCTACCTTTCCTTACGGCTTGGTATATCCTCCCTTATGACATTCTGCCTTCTTTTATAAAACAGAGTAAAGAAATTACTTTGCCCATGGACTAAACAGGGGATATAGCTTAGACCGCCCCATGCTTGGCTACACTCCCGGACTGGTTCTTATATAGTAACTTGTAAGCGAGCCTGAGAGGTGTCATTTACAGACAGGAGAGGGGTAGAGTTCAAGAGAAGAGGACAGGACTTTACACTTTTCTAAACCGTGAATTTCATGCTATCCTTGCCATACTCCTCTTTCTGAGCTCTCCATATATACATTATACATAACTCAGGTTTCCTTGCAGCAGTAAAGTGGAATAGCAGTTTTTAGCACAGAGCTATGAACTGACGTGAGCTTGCCCAGTATTTTTTGACTAAAAGTAGAAGAGAAAGTTTGTATCATGTTTGTGTTACGTAGCAAGTCTTACTAAGTTTGTCACTTACTGACCAGGGATGACAAAACTAGGCTGACTGATCAAATAAAGTCTACTTTATTTTGTAGTAGAAAAAATATTTTAAACCACCATTGGCTGATACTCATGTCTATCTTCCTTGCAGGCTTCTCTTTTCAAAAGCATTGTAAAAGAGTAATGGCTGTGCCAAGGAAGACCTAAAATTCCTTTAGCCTTATATCCTATCTCCTGTATCTTCAATGGCTGCTTACCAAATGCACAGTGAAGAGCAGAAGAATGGAGCAAGCACTGAATATTCTGCCTTCCTCCAGTGATGTGTGTCTTGGTGGGGTTTGGAGCCAGAGGTGGTGCCTTGATATTTATTACCTTTGAATATTTTTTCCTGTAAAGTGGACAATTGTCCTCTTGAACATAGAGAAGGATAAAATTTTAGGAGCCTAAATGCCATGTAATAAGGACTGTCACTACTCAACTACAGGTTGAGTGGAGAAATGTGTCCTTTTGTTCCTTTGAACCTGCTACTTACTAGTTGCATTATCTGCGCCCCCCCCCCCCCCCCTTTTTTATTTCAAGAGACAGTGAATAATCAGTCCCAGGTCATCTCTTCTGTTCTTTCTAGTTTTGTAGATCTCCCTACTAAGCTGTCTCTTTTCCAGGCTGGAAAGTCCTAGCTTATTTAATCATAAAAAAATTGTTCTTTAGCTTTTTTGATAGCCTTGTCTGAAAACAGTTTAGAATAGGAAATCATTTTCCTTTCCAGCTGCACTGAAGGAGGGAAAAAAGAGATGTGTATGTGTGTCCATGCATGCGTACATACATACATACATACTCCTGCCCTCCGCACCACTGGAGGTTAAGTCCGTTGTAGGACTCGCACAGTGCAACTGGGTGAGGGCAGACCGGAGCACGGAGAGCCCCATCGTGCAAATCCACTGCTGTCAAACGTGACGGCAGCTGTTCGGAAGAAGTTTACAGGCTTTCTGCAGTGATAATGGGTAATGGCTCTTTGACTTACCTTCTGCAAGGCAGCATTAGAGATACTCCTTCTTTGTAGCGCTGCTCCTCTAGATGCTTAAAGTACTTTAATCTGCTCCTCAGTTAACACGGTTTGAAAGGGGCTTGGCACTTTTATGAGAAAAAGGATCCTGATTTGAGCTCAAAATATTTGCTGAGTGATTTCTAAAAGAAGAAAACTTGTAAAAACATATTTGATTTATAGTTTGGTGAGACATACTAGGCATGTTCAGGGGCCAGGTGTAGATTAATCTGTCAGCGTTTTGCCACTGTCGTAGGAATTTCCAACATGTGCCACCATGTTCTGTGCCCTCAGGACTCAAAAGGGATCACTTCTGGGTTTGGTTTCCCAGCTCAGATAACAGCACAAACATCTCGCCAGCAGTCTGAGACCTACGCTGACCTACAATAGCATTATATAAGTAGTCATTTTAATAAAATAGGTCTATCTGCGCCTCGTGATAAAATTATGCCCCGTGCAAGGGGCCAGTGCAAATTTAGGTACAGTGTGAAGCCCTCAGTATGGTGCATAGTGGAGTTGGGGCAGATTTCCACAAGATGATGGTGTGTTCCCAATTGAAAAGCTATTTTCAAAATGAAGAACACTAGAGTACTTAGCATGAGCAAACCGCTTTCTCTAACCTGCTTAGGAATAGCTGAACTGTTTCAGATGGAGATTTCCATAAAAGACAGGTGCCTGATAGTGAGATTGTCACCTCAAATGAATAAACTGTAGCAAAGCATCAAGCAATTGAATACAGATTTTGTAGTGGGATGTGTAAGGAAGACTTAGCAGATGGCATTGTTAGCTCTGCTACTGATATATATTTTATCTTAGCATGTTTCTGGGATCTTACATCTCTGTTCTGTCATGTGGACGCTCTGTCTACCCACTCTACTCTCACTACTCTTCCCATCTTCCAACAACTTTTCTCTCTTATGCTAAGATAAGGTCCCAAAAACTACTAAAGCTTTTGAGTTTTGTTTTACAGTTATAACTGCAGTCTCTTGACTACTATAATTTTCCTTTTTTGTCCTTAGAAATGTTGTGATTTAGTTTGGATGCTTACCTCAAGCTTAATCATCTAGAAATGAACCTGGAAATTTTATAAGTTGTACATTAGTATTTCCCATGTTCTTTGGTTCCTGGTTTTGTTTTCAATTTATACTTTGAAATTCAGCTTTTTCATGATAATCTGACATTTCCATTTGTTCTTCCTGGTAGAACTAAAAAGTATAGTTAAAGAAGAAAAAAAATTGAAAGAGTGAAAAAAATACCTTCAGTTTTTCAAATTTCACACAAAACAAAGCTGGGTAGTAAGCTTGTATAAAACTTCATGCTATTATTTCCTAAATTGGCTTGCTTATTGCTCTTTAATATACACATATCTCAGATTTGTTGGAGCCAGAATTGCTGGAGCTGGTTATACTGTCAACACAGATATGTTATCCAAAATTTCAGGTTCATTTAATCAATATAAATTATTCTCCATAAGTCCATGTGTGGCAAGTGCAAACCATGCAAGCTGATTTGTTTTGTCTTTTATGGTCATTCCTGCTGCTGGAGTCACAGAAGTCAATACAAGGGACTGAATAGATTTCTGCTTGAGCCTCTTACTCCACGCCATGTGCCCCTGCATCACTTTTAAGCTGTGCAGAATCACTGGCACTCAGCTTTAGGCACCTCATAAGTAGCAAGGGTGGGGTTTTTGTTTTGTTTTTTCCCTGAAATAAGCGCTTCACTGCCAGTGAAAGAATTGGGCTCATCTGCGCCTGGCTGCTTGTTCCCAAACCTTCACTGCGGCCTCGCACATGCTGGCACAAGATTTTTTGCAGTCACACGGGAGGCTGGTTTGAGGAACCGATTTGGCTGGAAAATACTCCTTTTTTTCCACCCAGTGTTAGCTGTCAGCTGCTTCCCTTCCCTAGTCCAGCGTACCACCGGGTCATACAGGCTCTTGGTGCAGGAGAGAGCGAGTGGCCCGGGAGCCTCCTCCTTCCCGTGGCTCGGCCAGCTGCGCCTGCTGCAGGAGTTAACTGAACTGCCGTCAAGGAGGAGAGATCAGTATCTCCAGATGGCAGATCAGTATCTTCAGATGGCAGATCAGAGCACCTCAGCTCCTTCCTTAGGGGCATCAATTAAGCTCTTTGAAGTCAGAAAGCAAGAATCCATGTCTTTGCACCCAGAAAGCATGCCAAGGAGCCCAGGGAGAAGAAAAGTGGTAGAGCCCACCCAGAACAAGAGAGGCTTTGGGGCAACGCTAGTGACACGTCCATAGCATCCCTGGGAAGCATTCAGTGGGGGAGTTCTGACAACACTGTGCTGGGATTGTTAAAGAAGAGATGCCAGGCTTGTTTGTAGAGATCAGACAGAACAGATCACAGCACGGAAAGATTTCCCTCTGCTCCCTTGCTTTGATGCCAACAGGGAACCCAGAAAGAGATTATCCAACCTGTAGCTGTTTTATATACTGTTCCTCCTGCTTAATGCAAGTACGTTATTTTAGGACGTTATTTGATTTACTGTTTAGGTTTCTTAGCTGTATCTTGATACGTTTAAGGAAATCCCTGATAGCATTGGATCCTTCATGGGCAACCAAGGGACCAAACTGAGCAAGGTCAGTGTAAATGAGGTTCTTGGGAGCCTGACATAATGATAAAACTGCATCAGACAGTTGTATCAAAATTCATTGCTGGTCCTGTAAGCGTGAAGAATGGCTTTGTGAGCTGTGGATTGTAACTGCACCGTTAATTTTATGTTTGCATTGCCCAAGAGCAGCAGTGTGTACTCAGAAATCCCTTGCAGAGCCAATCCTGGCCACATGTGCTGCAGCACAGGGAACGTGGCTCCTGAGTGCTGTCGTCATGATTGCGACCCTTCACAGCTCAGTTGTCCTCTCTTCTCACAACTCTGTTGCTGTTTCTCTTCCGCTGTAACATCTGGAGACTTTCACCAAGACAAAGCGTATGAAAAGCATGTCTGCACGTCTCTTTCTCCAAGTCCTGAGGCTGTAGCATCTCTTGGCTGGCCGGTGAGAAAGGGAGCGGAGAGAGGGAGCGGAGAGAGAAGTTGTAAAATACAGAGGGAACTTACTGTGTCACGGGTGGGGCCTCTGTCTGTGTGGCAGTCCCTCTTGTTTATTACATTACTCTTCTATCTCAGGGAAGAAGGGTGAGCTTAAATATTTTCAGTTAAAGGACCGTTACTGGATATATCTACTTGGAGATTTTTTTTTTTTTTTTGTAAACTAAGCTGATATGTATTTCAGGTCCCTGTTGTTTCAGTAAAGATTAATTTGTTAAAGAGATCTGTGTGATTGCCTGGACACTGTCAGATGTGATCCATGTTTTTACTTACCTTTTCAAAAGAAACAGCTCCAAGAGCAGCTGGAGAAAGAAAGATTTTCATGTTTCTTAAATTACCAACAGTTTTTTCCTATTTTGAAATTAAAATAGTTAGTATTATTTGTATTTTTATTGTCTTGGGCCTGACTCTGTGCTGTGCTAGGTCTACATGCAGTAGCTAGTCATATATCCTTATTATATCCTGTACAGACATAGCAGAAGTTGTTTGCATTTTATTTCTGAAGTAACCATCAGAATATGATGGCTCACGTCATTCAGCATAGTGTTGTCTTGATCACTGACATAAACAAGGTGAGAGAAACACTGAAGTTCGCCATAAACTCAAAACTTTGCAGATTTCGATGCTGACTTGAGCCTTAAACAGCCCCTGTGCAGTTTGCATATTCCCTCTGGAGATTGATCTTTATATGCAGCGCAGGGCTGCATGTTTCAGAGTAGGTGGAAGCAATCAAGATAGCCTCTCTAGGCATAATTATTTTTTCCAAAGCATAACTGCATTGCCTGTTCTAGTGTTAGTTTTAGCCCAGCTATAAAAGGAGGGTGCTGGAAGTCACAAGAGGGGCCTCGCTCAGAGACTTGCAACTCAGCTTTGCAGGCCATGGGGCAAACGCTGTAACACTTGCCTCACTAAAGCCAGCAGTATTGCAAGCTGAAGAAGAATTTGTCTCTAGAGAAGCAAATAAGCATCCAAGCTTGAAATGCTGAATTCAGCTTTCCTGAGGTTAGTCCAGCACTGTGACCAGCATTCAGCGCTAATGAACGTCTGCTGAGGAAGGGCTTTTTAGTGGAAATAGTGTTGTTCTTTTGGTAGAGTCTTTACTGCAGTGTTTTAGGAGATAAAACCATGTTTTTCACAGTCTGCAAGGTTCAACATTAACAGTTGAGGTAAACCTGTCTGACTGTTCAGGATTGTTCTGGCCTCAAAATCAATGATGAAGAGCAAACATTATGGGCTTTTATTGATGAGTTCACTTCTTAGACTTGCCAGTAAGTGCAAGTAGGTCTGAAATGTTGCAACATGCTCTACAGACTGTTTGCTTTTACCATCTAGTCTTTTTCCTCTGTCATGAGCTTTTTGAGATCTAATCTTTTGCTGTAGCTTCTGTCTTTCTGTTGTGTTTCTTGAATGTCAACCTTCCACAGAAAGATTTTGCTCTTTCTTTTTATCTGTTTTCATTAAAAAATAATTTTGTACCTACCCAGAATAGCAAAGATTGACTCTTCTGAAAGACCAGCGTTTGTTTCAGATGAGGGTTTTTTTGTCTCTTACTGACAGCTTGTGCATGAGCCTAGGCAGGTTCTTAAGGCAAACTCCAGTTTGTGCAGGTTTTACTTTCTGACTTTTTGGAAAACCAGAATAAATATTACCCATGGCTGTAATACAGAAGAATTGGTGTCACTTATTTCAGTTGAATAATCACATGTATATTGGTGCATGGGCTTTTTGTTCATAGGTGGGTGTACGTTGCTGAAACCTTACCTTCTTATCTTCTTATGTAGAATTATTTAGCCAATCTCCTGCTATACCTTCTGGCCTCTCTGATGATCAGTCAAGCACTCAGCCAAGTGTTCTTTTCACCAAGTAAGGCAGTGGGGAGCGCTGGCCTCCCTCGTGCTGTCGAGTTTGTGTGAGGCCGTCTCTCGCTGTCCAGACTTGGAAACGGCTTCGCATCTCCTACCCTTGACATCAGCTTGGCACCGAGCAGCCATTCCTCACCGGCTCGGAAGCATCTCCTCACGCCGCTCCGCTGCTCTGTGTGGTGTGGGACGGCAGTAACCACTGTGCAGAGCTGTGGCAGCGTGTCCAGGGGCAGGCGGCATCCGTCCAAAGTGGGGGGACGGGGCGACTCCCTGCCTGCATGGGAGATCAAACACCCTGCTCGTGCGGGGACGGGCAGCTCCAACCCCCGGCCAGGCAAAAGCAAACCTCTCATTGCAAATACAGCTCTTTGGGATACAGGGTCACAAAATTTAGGTTCATTTTTAGTATCTGTTTAGCAGTTGCTTTCTATAGCATGCATTTAAAAAGAAGCAGCTTCCAAGTGTAGGTGTTGTTAGGATTTATAGTTCATGGCTTTGGTTTTTTGTTGTCTTTCTGTGTGCCTTTTTTTCCTTTTTTTCCTCTGCCTTTTTCCACCTACTTATTCTGGGCTGCTTGTAGCTCAATGTAACATCTGAAGTGACTGAAAATACAGGGATATTTAAAGGTTAGGTGAGGGGTTCAGCACTATAAATCTCAAGGTAAAGATTCTGCAACCTTCTCTGACAAATTCTGTTGAAACACGGGCCATAATGTATAATTCATCTCACCTTTCCAAACTTGCACTGGCCCTGCAAGGCCATCAAGATTTAGCATTTGCTTAAATAAACTGAGGCAGTATGATTTAGTGTATAATCAAGAATTGGATTTAAGTAAAAGGGTGACATTTCACAAGGTCACTCTTGTTGCTCTAACAAAAAGAGGTGTCTGTATGGTGTAAGAATGAGAATAATAAGACTTTCTGAATCAAATTAGAATTGCAATCAAGGAACATAGTATACTGTGGGAGATATGCTAGGTTAGTCATCATAAATGTTAGGTTTTCCCTCTTCAGATATTACTTTATCGTTAAAATCTGATCAAACGTGTAATTCGTCTTTTATTTCAGCAGATTTTGTTTTATTTAAGTACATTACTGACAATGAGCCAAAGCTAGTTAGTTTTCCTTTCATTTTCTTTCACATATCGACATTGCACGTTAGCTGCTTTAAGTCAGATGTTTGCATTTACTTTTTGCCCTAATGTTTTCTAATTCTAGTCTTACCATTCAGTCTCTGTTTTCTTAAATTATATCAATATATCCTTAGACATTTCTTAATTTACATGGCTAAGAAAAATACTATCCATAACATTTCAAATTTAAGACCTGTAAGAGAGCGTGTTTTATTAAAAAAAAAATCACAACTAGCAAAGTCTCACAAACAGCTTCTATATATTACTGCTGAGAGCGTCTCAGACTTCTGTGAGCAATGAAAACATTTACAATTGGTATGTGTCCATAGGGATTAGGATCTACCAGTTTATACCATGGGAAACTCCACACTTAGTATGATGGTGAAAATCTGGATTTCAAAAATGCAGGAAAATTCAAAGATCCTTCAGAAATGGTATGATAAGTATGAACATACGCTTATTGTAGATTACTAAAATTCTACCCTTTAAAAATTTGGAAAATATGCTGTCAAAGTCTTCCTGTTGGAAAAAGAAGATAACATCCTTCTTTATTGAGGTCCACTGCATTTGGACCTACCGGGACTAATGCAAAAGACCTGTGGCTATGTGGCATCATGATAACATCTATGAGACTTCCTTAAAGACACATTCCAAGGCAATTTTTTAGAGAAATTTAAATATTCTGAGCAAAATTGGTAAACAACGTGGGATGTGAAAGAAGGCTACGAGCGTTAAATGTAGTAGGAAATTAGAGAATAACTTTCTACCCAAAACTAAACTGGATCTTGGTTTTGTCTCTCTCTTACACTTGTATAAATATATTTTACCTGCTGATGTTGATTCATAGAATAGTAAAACTAGCACCAATTAGAGAGGAATTTTTCACCAAAGTGCAACGATTTCCTGAAGTAAAACTTAATATTGTGACTCAGGGATATTCTTACATGAATTATCCTCATAGCTATTTCTATTTATTGTTTTAAAGAGAAGACTAACCCTCTTGCACTCATCACGTTTTTCTGCTCACCTGTAGAGGGGGTGAATGAATCAATCCCTCAGTGTGACAAAAATGTAGTTTTGGTCATTTTGTATAATTACAGCTTGCTGTTGTTGCTCAGGAAATGGTGTGATTATAACTTTATTCTTGAGACCTGTCTGAGTAGCAAACTCTTTCTCTTACTGTGCAGGGGTGTAGATGGAATCACAGTTGCTGAGACCGTAGTCAAGATATAGAATCTGGCTAAATGCACACAAGTGATCTGTGGGCTGTTGTAAGCTCAATTTTCTCTTACTAAGGCATTGGTGGAAAATCAACAGAACGACTGCCAGCTTAAATGGTATGATTGTTGACGCTTACAGAGTAGCAGAGGGATACTGAGGGAAGAATGAAGAGAACAAGGAAAGCTGGGCCAGAAGCAAGGTGACGCACGATCTCTGTGCAACATGAGTTCTGCAGTACCTGCCTTCAGGCTTTCCAAAGCTACAGGGTCTCCAGAGCAGGAAAGGTGTATCTCATAGTAATACCTAGTGTCAGTCTATAGCACATGTATCAGTGATTAATACCTGTGTTTAGAAAACTGAATGTAAATGAAGCTTCCTAACTGACTGGCAACACAGTGCCTGACACATTAAAGCAAGTTGTTGGTGCCAGAATTTTCCGAGTAATCATTTTGGTTTTGGCAACTGTTCTTCCTTCCCACTTTCTAAGCTCAGTTGGGGTTCACATAATGAACTTCTCTTCTTCCCCCATTTTCCCACTGCAAAAAGCAGAGAAATGTATATGTCTCAATAATTTTAGGGAGATTATGTGTGATTGTTTGAATGATAGCTTGAATGAGGGCATGTACAAAGCTCTTAATGTGTTGTGTTGAATGTCCAGAACCTGCTGACTTTAAGTGTGTATTGGAAAGCTTGTAGAGGAGAAGGAATTACTGTTATAGATGGTATGTAAGAGCATTTTTTGACTGACCTGTGTTTCTTTGATTGTTTTAAAGAATCATTAGGGGTACTCTTATTGACAGTGCCTATTAATCTTTTGTTAATCTAAATAAACCGTGAAAACTGTATTGCTTCTGCACGGATGTCACTCAGGGGAATGAGCCCCTCCTTGGCATAGTATCCTTAAAGTCCATGCTTTTGTCAGAAGTGGTCTCTTCTTAGGCATGCTAAAGACTAATGTAACAGTAATTCTAGAGACCTAGGTTGGTCTTTAGTTAACTTGAATGTTTGCTCTTTGTTTTGTCCAGTCAGGAAATGGCTGTGTTTTCAAATGAAAAAAATCAAGGCTTCCCTCTAAACTCCTGTGGTTATTTGAAAAGACTAGTTTATGAAAAGACATTGAAGGAAGATGGGAAACAAGCCAAGTGAGAAAGGCCCATTTTTTAATAGTGATCAAACTTCAAATATATCTCTGGACCCTGTATTTCAAGTACTGAGAAGAAAAGCCCCCACCACCTCTGTCTGTGACTCCTCCCTAATTAAGCTCTGAAGCCAAGGACTGAGCACTGGGTTCTCACAAAGAGGGAACGGGTGTTAGAGAAAGTCAAGTTCAGCAGAGGATACATAGAACTTAAATCATTTTTGGCAGTCTGTCAGAAAAAAAAAAAAGATACTTCCTTTATAAATCTGTCCACTGTGCTTTTGAATGTGATTGTTTTGTCCAAATCTCCTCTGCAATAGTAAAACAAGGATGAGTCTGGAGGCTTACTTCAGACCACTCAGTGCTGTACAGGTGATCAGAAGATTCTTTTAGGCTCATAGCCAGATCACAGAAATAAAAGCTGAAGGAAAATATGTATTACTCTGTTAAGCTCAACTCCCTTCTGAGTCATGAGTGCTCCCTGTTTGCGTGTTCTCTAGTGCTTTGCTCATCCTAGCACTGAATTGCCAGTATTTCTGGGGGGGTTGTTTTTCCACTGCTAACTTAATTCCATCAGTCTAATACCATTGGCATGATTTCTCTCTCATTTGGTATTTACATCATCCTGAATTTCAGACTAAGTTAAAATGTATCCAGCTCAGCAACTTTCCCATTTTGGGAAGAACATCAGATACTCCCTGTTTGTAATTTTAAATGTGTCACATACATTTCCTTTCGTGTGCAAGATTCCAGCTGGGATCCAAAGCATGTATGTAAGTCATGGCCTTGAGAACTGCTTGGTACTCTCGTTGGTTGGTTGTTTTTTTCAAAGAAAACTAGTTTGTAAATTAGCAGGATTTTTACATGATATATCACAATATTGGCTTCATTTCTGACAACGAAGAGTGGAGATTGTTGCTTTAGAAATACTATTAAAAGGACAATCCTGGTAGGGCTACAAGAACTCTACTTAAGCGGGGGACAGAACTGTTGTCACAGTCATTTTCCTTTTGAAACCCACTAGAAAGGATGCTCTTATGAGAACACTGCGAAACTGCAGACTCAGGTTCTTGCTAAGTTTGAGGATAAATAGAGCGGAAAACAATTCTTTTATTCTTCTCCAATTTGTTTTTAAAATTTCTTTGAAGCTGGTAACTCATAGTTCATGATTCATTGCAATATTAAAGCTCTGAATTACTGAACAAGTAAATATCCTGGCAACAGTAATAAAACAGACACTCTAAAAAGCACAGGAGAAATACTGCATGCCAGAATGTTCTAAAATACTCAAATCAATTCAGTCTGCTTTGGGACCCAAGAAAAGATATTACGGTCCAGATGTGCAAAAAGAGTGAAAATAGTGTATAAGCCCCTGTATACTTCACAGTCTCTGTAAAGATGAAATTGAGTGGTTCTCATCATGAAGAATTGTGAAGAATCAGCATGACTTTCAGCCTTCAGGTATTCAAAGCCACATATAATTTCCAGTTGTCACTGTCACTGATCAGAGTACAGGAAGTAACTCCTCGGATTGCTTTGAGGGCTGAACTTCTGTCCAGTGCAAGTGCCCTTACTGTGTCAGGTGGGTCTCGTAGCAGGACTTCTCAGAGGAATCTCTAAATGAGAAGTCAGTAATGTCCCTGGGAGTTTCACTCCAGGTGTAGAAGGTAACAAATGATCCTCCTAGTAACAGCCTCTGGACGTTTTTTGTCTCCTTGGGTTTTATATTGATATATGGTGACTGTAACAGGGAACTTCCCTCTGGACTGAAGAACAAGATTGCTGCTGACTTTTGGGAGTTTCCTTCAAAGACATTCAGATAGTTGTTCTGTGGATAGAACTGGCGTTTTTCCTTCACTTACGTCACTTGACTAAAAACCACACCAAATTGTACTACTTCGAATTTCAAATGGAGATTCATGATTTGTAATCCATGAAAATCTCTGTAGAGCACAAGGTAGGATTTTTCTGTCATGTATGCAAGTGTTATTGCACCTAAATCAGGCAGTCATTATTTTGAAGAATGGTTAAAATCTGCAGAAGTCAGAAGTAGCTTCAAAGTTCAACAATGGGAAGTACAACAATTTACAGCTTGACTCTGGTCTCCCAAAAGCAGTGTGAATGAAAAGGACCGAATGTCAGGAACAAGACCAGATTGAGGGCCAATATCTTCATGAGTTACTTCGTTCAAATGTAACAAGGGTGTGGTGGGGGAATAAATAACAAAAAACATCAGGATGCATTTGTGCATAAGCAGCACTGTTTCGATGATGAAATACAGAGTTTGGGACATAGCGTCATTGGTAATTGACAATACACAGCTGTGTCTGTCTAATGAAACCTGGCAAATTCATGGCTCTGCTTTTATGGAGCACTGTTTACAGTGGACCTAATGACTGAAATCTCGTTAGATTTGTGAGGGAGACTTCAGTCTTTCTGTTGCGCTGTCGTCATTCTGCAGGTGTCCTTAAACAGAGGTGCACTGCATCATTGCTGGCTTGTTTCTTTTCATACTGTCCTTACAGCCACCTGCTTTCTCCTCCAGTCTCTTACCTCAGTATCTCTTTTGGGTGATCCCGGATACATGCAATTTCTTCTCTACGCTATCAGGATATGTATGTGCCGGACCAAGAAGTTTTCATCTTCACTATTTAAACTGAGTGACAGTGTGATTGCAGGTTTGCATCAGCTCCCATGTTTCATTTACAGTTTGTCAATATTATGTTTCTTCTGCCTTTACCTCAAGTCTTTTGCTACCCTTTTCTGTCTTCCTCTCATGCACACTTATGTGTGCTCTTGTGCTTTTCTTTCCAAATGTGTCATCCTCTTTTCTCATCATTTTTTCCTCCTGTGTCTTTGTCTTTCTTTATCTTGTGCTCCCTGCTTTTGCTCCCTTTGTCCATTCCCACTGCAGGTGTTAGCTGTGCTGTAACTCTTCCTTTGTAAAAACACTCTCCATATTGTTCTCACATTGGCACTTCTGTTGTTTGCTTTCCCAACGCCGCTGTGCAGCCGTTTGCTGTCACCTGACGCAGTGACATGCTCGCTGCAGTGCCCTGCAGTGCCCTGCACACCGTGGGCTCCGCTCGCCCCGGCCACCTCTGCCTGGCTCTGGTGCTCGAGGCTTGGACCTGCCTTGTTCCCCGGTCAGACCAAAGCATGGCTATCCTGTGCAAGTACTCACTCCAGTGCTGCCAAAGTGCCCCTCTGCACAGCTTCTTGTTTATAGGAAATGAGCTAATGTTAAAACAAGGGAGGTAAGTTGTCAAATCTAGCCAGGACCATCAAGATGTGCCTTAGCGTGACTTTTCCATGAAGGTAACTGTGAAGTTGCAGTTCTTAACCTGAGTTCACAGATAACAGTCTTAATCCCCAGATCCGCTGAGTATTTTCCTCTCAGAGTTTGCGGAGGTGAGTGTCAGCTTGGAGCCCAGATTGGGGATGCCGGATTATACTTTAGCTTGTCTTTCTGGAAAAATGGCAGTCCTGGTTCTGAGCACCCATCTCTGGTGGGAAGCTGGCAGCTTCAGAGTGGCTGTATCTCATCTAGGACATCCCCTCACCACTGCGTGGTGGCTTTATTATGCTGCATGATGGGGAGCAATGGGTTTGCTTTTAGACAGCGATTAACTTTGAACTGGGCTTCAGACTGGAAATTGCTAGTACGTGTGCAGGAGAAGGAAGGATGTTGGAGATTTTTGTCAGTACTGTAGAATTTGTTTGCTCTGAGAAGTGCATGGAAGACCTTTTGTGATGTTTGCTTCTTGCACATACTGTTTGCCTGCGGGACCTTATTTGTGCTTCCGTATTTCCTCATATGCCCTACCACCTAATGTTAGTTAATACTGAACATCTACAGCAATGGCCATAACAGATAAAAGCATTATTCATTATTATTTTTATACATACTTTCTTGAAAATGTAATTTCAATTTGAGTTACAACTATATAAGCAATTAAGAGATAATTGGAAATGGGTTTGGTACCTTAACTGCCTTTCATTTACAAATACTGTGACCTCCGGCTCTGCTTCCCTTGGCTTGCCTATAACAGAAATCATGTGATTCCACCACTGCACATGGGAGGGCATGATTTGGGAGGCACATGCCAAAGACTGTGGAACACGGCACATGTCCACATCCTCGCTCATCCCTGTACTGTCTCATGGGCAATAGTACTGAGTAATGCTGCATGATTGTTTTTCCCCCAGTCCTGAGCTTTACTTACTTAATTTTTGTGTGTACCCTTCGCATCAGTGAGCCACGTCAATTTGTGTTCTGTGGATGCTCAGCAGCACAGAGAGTGTGGGAAACCAGTACAGCTATTGGACTTCAATGCTGTGGAAAAGCTCTGCTTCTGCAAGGCTTTTATTCTTTTAACTGTATCAATCTCACTTGCCAGAAAAAGGGCGAAGTTTGTTCTGAAAGAGAACAACCTGAAAGAGAAGAGCCATTGCCTCTTCATTCAGTGTTACCAAGCTCCAGGATTGTTTTTTTGTTTTGTTTTGTTCATTGATTACATTGCAAACTTGCTAAAAAATCCTTCTGGCATTCCCCAAAACACTCTGCACACCCCCCATCTGTTATGCGGGGATACCTACGTGTTATTGCTCAAAGTAGCAGTCACCAAATTAATCTTCAATGCACAGGAGAAAACATATTCCTCTTTCATGTTCCTCAGCAAAACACCGTATTTATCAAGAACTATTACAATATTTAGACTTACTCCATGGGCAAAATACTCTCTTATGCAGCATTTCCCATCAGTTTTCACTGTGATATAGCATCTTAGAGTTATTAAACTTCGCTTTGTTTCTGTTGAGTACTTTATGCAAAAGGATCTTATTTATTACTGATACGAAAGAAATTGTCTTCTTTTCCCCAAAAAGTTGTTCCAGGACTTTACTGTTGGCCCTTCATGAACAGGTTGTACCTAGAGCAAAAGCTGAGTCAGACTAGCAAGCAGCCTGATGAGGAAGTGACCTGGTTGTTGTCTCCGCTTACTGCATCCCACGCTCCGTATATGTGATGTCTGACAATTTATTAATACTAGACCGTACCTATTTAAAATATCATCCACTGACAGCAAATGTTCATTTTGCTGCGCAATTTGAATGAATCAGAATTTCCTGGTACCAGAGAAATCTTCCTGCTCTTACTAAAGTAAATTGCCCAACATTTGTTGAGCTTGGTGGATTCAGGAGCAGAACCTAATTGATAGAGCATTCACTTTCAATGTACAAATTTGAGCTACAGTAAATAACACTCCAGGTCTTCATAACTGTTTCCAGTTTTAAATGTAGTTAATTCCCCTGTTGACGTTTCCATTTCCATCTTTCTCTATTATGGTCTAGCAATGATGCATTGTGTATGCTTTGAGAGTGGATTAGATGAAGATATATACTGTTGCATAAGGTTTCTTCTATCATTGATTTGCATATTGGAACATGTTGTTCTTCTCTAAGTTTAAGTTTGCTCTAGGTGTGATAGGTATTTTAAGTTCTGATAACTGATAATTCTACATAAACCTTCTAAAATTACCACAACCAGAAATACTTTGTTTTCTTCAGCAAAAATATATCCTCTTTTTTCATTTTCTGTTTAGTTAGCTTGATTTTTTTGGATCATTCATATATTCATCGTTATTTCACCTAAGTCCCATACTAGTAAGAGATGTTTCTGTACAACTTGTGTACTGCTCCACCATTGTCCCCGCAGAAGTACTAGAGCTCTGGTGGCTGTAGAACTTTTCCCAAGACGATGATAACCTATTTTGTTACACCCCAGTTATAAACTTCAGTTCCTTACCTTTCCATTCTCAAGGCTAGCTCCCTTTAGAGTTAAATTTTATTAGAGGGACTTTTAAGCAAAAAACCCAAGGGAACTTAACCTCTAAAGGAATTAGCCTTCTGACACCTCTAGATTTTAGGATTTTTTTTTATTTTAAAGTCCATCTCTGTATAACTTCCAGTAAGCTGCAGTTACAGTACCATACTGTCTTTTTAAAGATTAAAGAATATATAGCATTGACAGTACGCTAAATGGAAAACTGCAAGCTGGTGACCCACAAACAAATGTAAGCAGAAGAGATGGAACATTTGCATTCCTGATTCTTTCTGTAAACTGCACTACTGTTTTAGCTACTGTTTTGGCAGTTTCTTCTGGCTGAGCCAGAGTTTAGACCATGGCTAATCTGTGGTCATAACATAATGAGAGCAGAATGTGAAGAGATTTTACTCTCTTGTAGCACAGTTGTGGCAGCTGAACGTTTACCTTCAGCTAAATCCAGGGGCAGGACTAGGAACTTTTCTACCAAACTGTCTGAATAGTCACAGTGGTAGGCACAGATGTACCAGTTTTTTCCATGTTTTCTGCTGTTGAATCTGCGTATTCAGCCAAGCCATTATCTTGAATGAAGCGAGTGGGTTTATTCATGACAATTTGACCAGAACTTATTGGATCAGGTAGAAATAGAGCAAGCATGTATCCATGTTTTGTTTTGCTTTTCCAGTCTATTTTAAATCTCCGTTTGACAGCCTTTACTTTCAGTACCCTGCTGCCTTTATGCCTAAATGCATTCAGCTGAGCTATTGTGTTCATTTATTGCATTCTGGTACAGTTTGTTCAGGAGATGGAGCTCACACAGGGTCCTGTACAATGTTGATAATTGACTTGTGTGGGAAACAAGGAATTCAGGAGATGTACCCCAAGAGTGCTAAGCCTTATACAAGTCAATATGACAAAGTTTCCTCCAGTCAGTCACAAAAGCCTGCAATTTTGAAGGCTGGAAACTTGAGACGGAAACTGGAAACAATCAATCAGAAGATAATTTTTCTTACAAATGGAACTGGTCATAAATATATATATATATATATATTTATATTAAAAAATACCTGGTAAACCAAGAGTATATGAATCCCAAACAAAACTGCTCCCTGCTTAAAAATTCTTGTGCTTGTTGAAGGAACACCTGTGAGACGAAGAATTAAGAGTCCTGTCATGAGGAAGTGGAAAAGAAAGTGGGACCTTAGGGATACGTTCCTCTGAAGTTAAGGTGTAAGAGACCAAGTCTTAATCTGTATTCTGTGTGCATTGCTAATCCTCTCCATTGTAACTGATGCCACTTCTGGCTGTGTTATGATCCATTTTCCTAGAAGAGTTTGTACATCTTACAGTCCTTAATTTAGCTTGTATATAAAGCTAGTGAATTCAACAGAATTCATTATGAAGACATTGTAGAGCCTATATCTAAGATCCTGCTGGACCTCTCAAAATGTAAGTGAAGTTTGAGTCTATTCAGTTTATTTCATCATGTTAAGAAGTGACAGTGTGACTTTATTTACCCCTGGAGATGAGGACATGGTCTGCATGGGCTTTAAATATTGTATGTTCTAGCTATAAATATGGTGCAGGCACTAACAGAAATATTCTAATTTAGGAGGGTTTTCCAGTATATCATTTTCTCAAATTCTTAACCTGTTTCAGTAAAAATAGCTATATTTGTTCTTGATTCATGTAGCTGAGGATAGAAACAGGAAAAGCCATAACATGTACTTCCTTGCACACTGTTTATAGAAAAAGGGAGAGACTCATGTCTTGTTGATTATAGGTATTATGCAATTGAGGCAATTCTACTCATGTCTTTGAAGTAAAGGCACAAAATTTCATTTATTTTTCTTTGTTTCTTTTTTAAACGATTACTTGATTTTCAATTGAAAAGAAAGTTCAAGTTTGAAAGGTGGAACAGTCATACATTTAAAAAGTTATAATACTGTTCTTGAATCTTATATTCTGTTTTATTTTTCATCTATGTTATGACAGTTCGCAATTTCATGATCATGTGCTGTTTTTAACAAAGATTTCTGCCACGTGAAAATTGTTTGATGAATGATGTAAAAATGTGTAAAAGCTCAAATCAAGGTCAATCAAAAGCATTTTGAGATTTAGGCCAAAGCTGTCAAATATTGAATACCATACCAAACAAAATCAGGCACAATGGTCAAAATGTTTTGCTTCAATATTTTTTGAAAATGAACAGTGTGATTTTTACCATTTACTGCAACACATAATTTCAAAATTTGTTTCAATTTTAAAAATAAATTTATTTAAAGTTCAGTGAAATGGAACATGCTGGCCAAGAAAGAGAAAAAAAACTTTCTGTTTAAATCTTTCCAATCAAACATCAGTTATTTTAGGTTGGCCAGAAGAATTCTAAATGCTTTAGGGGTGGGGCTGGCAGGGTGTAAGCCACCCAGGTTACAAAATCTCTTATTTACACACATATGTTCAGGCCTTGTTCAATGTCTGAAGTATGAAATAAGGCAACGATATGGGATGAGTAAAACAGAAATTTATAACATTCATGTATTAATTACTGCCTGATGTGCATGCTGGGGAGTGTGTAATATAAAGCACACAATTTGAACCATTAAGCCCATGAAATACCAGTTGCTCTGGCGTTGAGTGGCTGTGTCTGTCTGAGCCATAAACAAAGGAGTCATCATGCAGGAAGGCCACAAAATCCTCATGCGTAGGAGGAAGCATCTGGTGCGTGTGGATGTTTGTACCTTAATACCTTTTCCAACTTGGAGTGTAAATATTTTGTACCAAATATTATGACAGAATCATAGAATGGTTTGGGTTGGAAGGGACCTGTAAAAGTCATCTAGTCCAACCCCCCTGCAATGAGCAGGGACATCTTCAACTAGATCAGGTTGCTCAGAGCCCCGTCCAACCTGACCTTGAATGGTTCCAGGGATGGGGCATCTACCACCTCTCTG